>NC_140595.1:567336760-567957385 GCF_964204655.1 Triturus cristatus
ACAAACACATCATTGACATAAAAATTATCTTCAGTCCCTCTTAAATACCCTCTGTCAGATACCAAGTGCATCCTTTGTGAAGGGCTGTAGCCTGCACATTTCAAAATATCTGGTGCTTCCTCTGGGATATATCATTTCAGCAAATGAATAAAACCTTGAATGAAGCAAGTATGAACATCCAGTTTCCTTCCGAGGAACTTCAGAAATATTTTCAATTTTAGCCCAGATTGAAACATCTGAATATATATTGGAGGTGTATAGCACTCAAGAAAAAGAATATAAGGTGCTTATTTGATGGTTAACGGTTACCGTAACCTAATACAGCTTATGTCTCATTATGTCTGATTATTTCTGAAGCATTATCTACTTGGTCTTTCTCTCTGTTATGTTATTCTGTAGTTGACAGTCATGTGTCTCCATGTTTTTTTTTTTGCTTCCTAAAGACCATTGTCCCATTAGTGGAGTGCTCATGTCACTGATACCATGATCCAGCGACAACATCTCACTGTCACAGTTTCAGTGTCCTTTTATTACTGTCTCTCTGTCAAGACGTCAGTGTCTTTGCCCCATATCTGTGGATATATTCTCCTGTGTCTTCATTTGTGTGTCCTTGCCCATTGTAGACATTTGTGTCTTCTTATGCCAGTATCTGGCTATCCCTAAACCTAGTGTGAGTACATGGCTCACTTCCTAAGTAAGAGTGTATGTGTTTGTCTTATTGTTCTAGTGTCAATGTGTGCTTTTCATATCCCAGTGTCATTGTCTCCTTATTACTAATGTCAATGTTTTAATGTTTCTAGTCCTGTACTTACCTGTACCAGTGTTTGTGCCAACTAGTCCTGTTGTCAGAGTTTCCCATACCTGGTGCTAGTGTTCATGTTTCTCCATACCATTGCGTGTCTTCTTGTCCTGTTGTAATTGTATGATGGCCTATCTGGCTCACTGTCAATGCATTTGTCTCCCTGTCCAATTGCCTGTTTCCCTGTCTTTGTGCCAGAGTCATAATTTCAGAATTTCACTGTCCTTCTATCCCAGTGACAGTGTTACCGTGTACAGGTGTCAGTGTTTTCATGTCTTGATCTCTGTGCCTGCCACTGCCTGTCACTGTCTCCCTGTTTATTTGCCAGTGTTTATGTCTCCTTGCTCCCATGCAAATATTAGTGTCTCTGGTATCCTGTTTTAGTGTTTGCTCCTCCAAATCATGTTTTCAAGGTTTAATGATTCTTGTAAGTTTAGTATATACCTTTTAGATCTGGCCATCTATGCAGGGTCCCCCAATATTTTGTCTTACTTTATTGAGCCTGTTTTTCTTGGCTTTTAGGACTTTGTGCACTTTACCCCTTCTAATCAGAGGTAATGTGCTTGTGCTCTCCCTTCTAAACATAGTAAAGCTGGTATACATGTGACTGAATTATTTATTTTACACAGAAGTCCCAAGTATATGGTACTACATGTACCCAGGGCTGCTGCTACTAGTGTACTGCAGCGCTCATTGTGCCACTCAGTAAAGTAGAATATAAATACAACAATATCTCAGCCGGATTCATTAAGACTGTTTATATTTGTATGTACAAGAAATTACAATTAAAGAACAAAAGGCAAGAGGCTTCAAGATATTTGTTCAATGTGCCCTTGGGCATCATATATTTTTAGAAAATCAAAAAATACACACAACAGTTGTTACAGCACTGTTAGGCATAAATGCCAAGGCAACCCTAAAGAAAAGTGCACATGGTGCTCGTGACAGAAAAGTGACGGCGCAAGTGACAACGTGAAAGAACACCACAGCGTACGGCGCAGGAGAAGATACAAAATATATACAGGATTAAAAAGTTCACACAGAAATTACTTCAGATACATAATTCGTCATTTTCATTGTTTTGGAGAACCAAAGTTCAAGGTGCGCCTAAAGCGTTTTGGCTGGTGGGCAAGGGTCGACGGCGTTTCGATCATATTAAATTAGGATCATCTTCAGGACCTGGGTGGCCTATTCGGAGAGTGCTGTGTAGAGAAATGGAAGTATCAGAGCGGCTGAGGGGAGAGCAAAAGGGGGGGGAGGAGTCAGAAATTTTAGGAAGGTAGGAGAAATGCCTACCTGATGCGCGTCAAATTAGGTACTGGCGCAGGAGAAGGGGGTATGGGGGGGAAACCGCTGAGTGGTCGAATTAGGATTAGGCTGGGCGTCAGGAATGAATCATCCAGAAGAAATCTAAAAAAGAGACTGATGTCCTTCCCCCTTTCCCCTCCTCGTCCCCCGCATTCGTCACTTGCGAACCCTACCTTCACCTAAGCAACAAACCCCCCCCCTTTTCCCTCCCCCCACCCTACCCTCCCTCACCCATCCTTCCTTCCCTGGTTTCTCCCGCCTTGACTCATAGCACTATGTCTCTTTTTTAGATTTCTTCTGGATGATTCATTCATGACGCCCAGCCTAATCCTAATTCGACGACTCAGCGGTTTTTTCCTCCATTAGGGTTGGCCTGAACTTGTGATTTTGACCTGGTCCAGTATTTATACCATTTTACTCTATTTTTTTTATTGATTTGGTCTTGCATTGGGTTTTCCCATTATTACTGTTTGAATTCTTAATAAATACTTTACACATTGCCTCTAAGTTAAGCCTGACTGCTTTTGTGCCAAGCTACTAGAGGGGTTAAGCAGAGGTGTATTTTGTGACTTTTGTGGTTCACCTTGACAAGAATTGTGTTTATTACTTGAGTGGGGCTCTCATCCCTCTCAATATCCCAATTTCTTACACTCCCATATGTGTATTGCACCCTCTGTTGTCAATGTTTTGCTTCCTACCGGAGGACGACGGCGGGACAACAGGTACAAGGCAGGCACTGACCAGAAAGACTGGTCATCCCCTTACCGCTTCCCTCCAGGAAGCCTTGGCTAATAACCCAAAGCGTATGCATGAGAAGGGAATCCCCCTCTCACATATAGAAAAACGCCTTAGTGAGTGTATCACATAGTCTGTACCACAACACTAAGTCTGTTTTATTTCACCACACCTTTTTTTAAAAAACGGTCCTGAGGAAAGCCAGAATACTCTAAGGCACTGGCTGAAACATGTCGACCATCTGAAGGACGCAGGGGGCAGTAACTCGCCACCCTCACGCGTCCTGTAGCCTTACTTTTAACCGCTGGTGACGGCTCAGTTATTAAAATTTAATTTACCCTCGGGTACTGGGACCACCACCAAGCCGTTTTAAATCACAACTCACCCAACCTCACTGCACTCTCAGCAATATACCAGCTCCGCTGTAATCAGGCGTCGTAGCACACCCGGGACATACTAGGTGTCACTGGGTGGGCCCGATGATGAAGCATGCCACCAACTAGGTTGGTGGGTGAGAGCTTCATGAATACACCAACAAGGTGCCCGTGACAGAACTGATTGAGTACTGTAACACTTTGGTCAACTTAAGCTAGTCCTCTTTGTTTAATCACATATAAACCCTCGGGGACTCGGACTAGCTAACTAGCCCTTTCTCTCCCTCTTGTTACACGCAATGTTTTGCTTCTCCCTGTCACAATATCATGCTCATGTTTTCCTGCACAGATCCTCCATGCTTTTGTTGTAATGTCAGTATTTGAGTTTTCTTTACTCAGGTTCAGTGTAGGAATACATCTGCTCTAGAGGCAGTGTCCAAGTTTTCTTGCCCCAATTGTCAGTCTTTGTGTCTCCCTGTCCTCATGCATTCTTTATATGTTCCTTCCCACAATTTTCCATTCACATTGTTAATTTCTAGGCGTAGGCAAAAATTACATTACACCAGTGCAATTTGTGTGATTTCGGGAATTTCATTTTTACGCTTATTACATGGAATTCCTAAAATTACACTAATTTACATAATTACACAACATTCACGGTAAACATGTATAGCTAACACACGAGAACAACATAGCCGGAGCAGTTATTGTTCAAAATGCTTCATGCGCAATTACTATTTTAGCATTAAACGACAGATTTGCATTTTGCATATTTATGCGTAAATTTGCATCATTTTACCAAAATTTTGCATAAGGACGCGGATGCAACATACGTGAATCTCACATTCCCTTATTCATTTCTCCCTGTGCTTGTCTTTCTGTCCCTCTGCTTTGTAGAACCTGCCCGGAGTCCTGGCATAAAATTCGTTGGTGCTGTTTTGGGTACTAGTGCTGGTGTGTGCACCTAAATATTTATGTGTGTTGGTTCAGGTTTTCATGCTGTTGGATATGTAGCTACAGGTGGAGGTGTGGTGGGTTGCTGGCACAAGTGAAGCTGCTGGTGTGGGTACAGGTTCTAGATTAGCTGGTGGTAGAGTTGGGTCAGGTGTTAGCACTAGAGAACATGCTATTGCAATTGCTGGTGTGTGCCCTGACAGAGGTGCTTATGCCATTGAGGATGCGTAGGAGAGTGCTAGAACTGTAGTATTACAGCTGTCGCGCTTAGATTCTGGGACAGAGTGTTGCACGCGGGTAGTTGGATGTAGATATGGTTTGGCAGCATGGCATATTTGCTGACATGATCTAAGTACCTCTAGAATTATCATATTTGAAGGTGGTCAGTATTGCAAGGTGTTCAGGTTTCTTTTAGATGTGACAAGGGAAATATGTCTAAAGGAATTAAGGTTAAAACTATGATTGTCCTCCTGCTCAACTTCCGGGATGCAATAATGCTGCACTGAGAGGAGTCAGAAATGCAGTAGGCTGTGCTGTATTGGAAGTTCTGATCGAAGTGGGGAAGTGCTGGGTGGAATGGGAGGTGCTGGGTTTACACTTGCTGATACCAGGGCTGTGCTGAGAGATTCTCCGGCATTGATTGGTGGGTGCATTACAAGTTGCAGCGGTGTTAGGGGCAGCAGTAGGAGATAGTGGTTAGTGTTGCTAAAGCTAAATATAGTATGGTTTTCAATCAAATTAATTTTATTCACATTTCTGAAAATGAAAGCAGTACTCGAGAAGATTCCTTTGGCACTCACTCAACCAATTAGTGATTTGCTGTTAATTTGCTTTGCTTTTCAATTTTAACATTATTTACACTCTGAAGAACTGTAAAATGATACAGACATTTCAGAATTAGCAGTTGCTGATTTTGTCAAGTGGCTCTTTGATCTATCTGCAAACTTGAAGAGTGATGTGAGGTGTAAATCAACATGTTATCCCAGTTACGTAAATGATGATTTAATGGGAACATTTCAGAAACTGGAATTAGAGCAGTGTAAAACATTGTAAACTATTTATCAGTTGGAACACCAATAAATTAACTTTTTTAATGAGCACAATGGCGATTAATGAATTAATTGGAGAAGTAAATTGAACACAACCTTGGAATTGTTTCATAATAATAAACTGACAGTGTAGCAAGGGTATGTGAAATTCAGATAATTTGATTTTGCTTAATTACTAAGGGTGGGCATAACTGACGCAATTCTCTTTTGCGCAATTACTTGTAACCACCACAAAATTACTCGTAATTATGTGAGAAGCGTAATCTGGCATCTAGGGCCTCATGTACAAAAAAAGTCTGTTTGCGATTTACTAATTGCTAATTTTTGCAATTGGCAATTAGGAAATCGCAAACAGATATGTACAACAGTGTCTCAGACACTGTTTGCAATTCCCAATTGGTTGCCAATTGACCTGCCTCATCAATATTCATAAGGTAGTTCGCAATTTGCGACCCATTGTGATTGGTTACAATCTAAGCGATGGTGGCCTGCTGTGGTCAGCAGACCACCATGTCTATAATTGCATTTTAAATAAAGCTATATCTTTTTTCTAATGCAACTCATTTTTCTATGCCACTGCCAGCTCTTAAAAAATGTTTTCACCCACATTCACAAAGGAGAGGGGCTCCCTCAGGGACCCATTCCTGTTTGCAAATGGGTTAAATTATGAATGTTTTGAGACCGCATTCCGGTCACAAAAGATTCGTACATACCAGTGCTATTCCCCTTTAGGAAGGGACACCCTAAACACATCCCTTCCTAATACTAGATTGCAAAAGCGAAATGCGATTTGGTAACCTGTTAACAAATTGCATTTTGCCTTTTGTACATGGCAAAATGCATTTAAGGTCCGATGCACCGTTTGCGGCCTGTAAAATGCTACGTATATCTGTCCCTTGGTGCTATTTTCTTAGTGCAGAATGCATCCTGGCTTCAAAAATGGGCCAGAGAATGCATTTTGCTCTAAGAAAATAGAACAAAATTCGACAGGACACAAACAGCAGTAGACAGCAGCCATTCGCTTAGTTTGTTGTTCCCGTGCTCTACTAGTTTCTCAAACTGGCGCAATCACATAATTTCAATAATTTCGCATCACAAGAGTAATGCAAAATTACTGGAATCACTCTGATTACTCCAGTGTAATTCAAATTTTACCCATGTCTAATATTTACATGGAATGATGGGAAAAAAATATATGAAATTATGAGTAACTTTGTGAAATGTGAGTCTTTCACTCAGTGCCATATTTTACTACAAATGCGTCCTCCTGTCACCTTCCTTTCACTGCGGCACTTGAATTCTGGAGGAGGTAGACTCATTTTCCTACCTTAGGGTCATTTTTGACAAGTCTCTGTGCTGGGCAAAAATGGTCGACAGTAGGGCTCTAGTGTTGAAGAGGAGCGTTGGGCAATCTCAGCCTTTGCTAAAAGACTGGGACTAAAACCTTTTGAAACTATTCAAACATCTACCAAGCTAAAACTGTTTCTGTAGCCTCCTATGGGGCAGGCGTTTGGGGTATGGCAGCTGTCACCTCTCTTCAAAGCTTTGTCAAAGGTTTAGCCTCTCTCCCTAAGTCCTGTACAAACTATACGTGTCATTTAGAGCTTAGCGTGCCCTACCTGACTGATAGCATTAAAATAGTGCCAATCATGTTACGGCATTCGGTATGGCGTAGGGATACGGTGAGCCTTACACAACGGATCATAAAAGAGTGCCTTAGACTAGAAAACTGGCACAAAATAGCGTGGCTACATTACGTGGAAAAGACCCTACTGACATCGGGTACAAGATACTGTTTGAGGAGCCCAAGAACATTTCTAAGTGTGATCTTAAGACATCTTACTTGAAAAAGGCCGCCTTTGAGCATTATGAATCGAATCATCTAAAGAAACTGGCGATTTTATACCAACAAACACCCCCAATCATGGAGGGAGGTTATTCGTATTTAGGAATCACTAATAATTCCCAGCATAGATTCATTCTAATCAGATTCCGAATGAACTTAATTCCGTTGATGTGGGGCTTTTCTGCTAATAAATGACCTATTCTGACCTATCACCTTTTCCCTGTGATATGCTATCGAAGCAGTATGATCTTCATATTGTTTTATGTTGCACTTTTTATAAATTGGCTTGAGCAAAGTATATTTTCCCAATTTTAAAAAGCAGCAATTTTAGACAATCGCGAGTAGCATTATATTTTTTTAAATCTCTCCCAGACCCTTTTATACGCTGCTGAGTTGCTGCGTTTTTATGGGCCGGCATGAGCATTAGGAAGACCCTGCACTTTAGTACTGTCAGATAGTGACATGGCCCCCAGGTCCAAGAGTATTTACCTGGCCTTGCCTCTCCACACTTTTAGGCTCTGTCAAAATGCTAAGTTTTTTTTATCTTCTATCCTTATCCTATTCACTTGATTGAAATTTCTGCTTGTACTTTGCTCGTTTGTTTGTACAAAATTAACTTGGGCTTTTTATGTGTTTTTATCCGGAACTGTAAATTTTATTTAAAAAATGTAATCTCTTGAATTAATAAAGATTTTATGTAAATGCACGTTGTAGGCTGTAAAGTGAGCTGTCTTTTTTCTTGTGCTTTTATGGATTTATCTGTAAATCTGAATAAAGTTTATGGCTGACTGGCGTCCTCCTGTCAATAATTGACCCAAACACACATATTTTTCTAAAAAAATAGTGTGAAAAACACATTTGATGCAAACAACAGCCGCTCGCGCTGCGGACGTTCGCCAGATCCCGAGCTACATGCTGTATGTTTACCGCGAATGGCGGCATGATTACAAGTAATGGCATCATTTTAGAAATTTCACATAACAAGTCTATTGCTACATTCTCAAACTTACAAAAATGATACTGATGTATATTTCGCCCAGGCCTACCGTGCCGCTGAATAATACAGGTAACTCGAGGAATACAGGATCTCATAATTTTGGTGAATTGAAGGCAAAAGTGTTTTTGGTTACAAACAATGAACTTTCTTTTCTAACATATTCCATGTCACCTCAGCTCTTTCTCTGGTTTTAAAAACACACACACCAGTTTCCTTCTTTGAGGGAATCCTAATTTGTTGGGAACTGAAACAAAAACACTTACTGAGGCACCTTTTTCCATTCATATCTGGCTTCATGTGTTCTTTATTCATGATTCCTGTTACACACTGGACGTTTCAGATGTGACTGTGGATGGTCGCATAAAACACAATGACTGCCTCAGAGCTTCGAAACACTTTTGTAATCACTCATCTTCATATCGGTCTTAACCACACGTGTTCCGAATACGCAAGCTAAACCATGCTTGTCTTAGCCATAACCACGCATATGCTTGGTTAAGGCAATTTACAGTCTAGCTGCTGGGTGCTGGAAAGGAAGCAGGAAAACCTCACCAGAAAGGGAGCCTCAGTGAGGTAAGTGGGGCTTTTCTGGGCTCGGAGGCGGGTAGAAGGTAGTTTTGTGGGTTGGGGCGTTGGGGGTAGTATTGTGGGCTGGGTGGTCAGGGGTAGTGTTCTGGGCTTGGGTGGGTTGTGGAAGTTTTCTGGGCTGGGGTTTGGGGTAGTTGTGTGGGCTGGGGGTCAGGGATAGTTTTGTGGGTGTGTGGGTCGGGGTAGTTTTCTGGGCTGGGGTGAGTTGGGTAGTTTTCTGCCGTCTGGGTAGTTTTTGGGCTGGGGGCCAGGATAGTTTTCTGGGCTGGGGTCGGGTAGTTTTCTGGGGTGGGGGTCAGGGGTAGTTGTTTGAGCTGGGGTGGTTGGGTAATTTTTGGGGCTGGGCTCGGGGTTTGGGGTTGTTTTCTGGGCTCTTGATTTATTGAGAGGTGAGGCCACCAAATTGGGCGGTGCAGTAGTCCAGTCTGTTGGTGATGGGAGCTTGTGTGATTAACCTTCGGGTGCCAAGTGGGAGCCATCTAAAGACTTTCTTGAGTAACCTGAGGGTGTGGAAGCACATGCATGTGAACATGTTGATTTGGTTGGCCATTGAGAGTTTGAGGTCAATCACAATGCCTAGGTTCCTGGCCGCGTTGGATGAACATGGAGTCGGTCCTAGATCTGTGGGTCACCAGGCCGTGAACCAGAGAGAGGCGTCTCTCAGTGTGACTGTCTCCTTCATAATATTTGTGAAATGGCTGGGTTCAAACTGGAATGGCATGGTGAGCAAAAAAACGACGGATTTAGGCCCAGATCTCTGCACTGGGGTGAATGTATGACATTGTTCTGCATTCTGTCCATCAATTGTTCTTTTTTCATTTGTCACCCCGAGTGGGACGGGTATGCTCAGACGTGAGTCCCGTGCTCTCCATGCCAAGGAGTCAAGCTTCCTGGTTGATGAGGGGGTGAAACCCCGAAACTGGTCCTAGGATGCTTGTTTACGGTCCAGGGAGGACCTGGCCTGGCAGTTCGGGCTCGACTGTTCCCATTGGACGCAGGGTCAAGTCTGATATGCGTGTGGCTGGGTTCAAACTGGAATGGCATTGAGAGCAAAACAATGACGTATTTAGGCCCAGATCTCTGCACTGGGGTGAATGTATGACATTGTTCTGCATTCTGTCCATCAATTGTTACTTACAGCGTAACATTATGTTTTGTGCTGGTGAGGGGTGGTGTTTTTTTTTGTGCTGCCATCTTTTTGTGCTGCACTCCAGCAATGTGCTTTTGTTTTTTGCACTGCAGTTTTTGTGCTGCATTATGTTTTGTTGTTATGTGCCATGGTATGTTTTGATTGTGGTGTTATTTTGCTCTGGGTATGTTACAGTGTTATGCTTAGCTGCTCACTTTGGATATGTTGACAAACGTCAAATGAGGCTGCTTTAGCCACTTAAGATACCAGTGAGCCAAGAACCGATGCTGTCACCATTGTCACTGTATGCGATGCGCCCCCTGTTGGTCGGGAAGCGGTCAGTGCGGTACACCCGACATGCGTTTGCGCGCTGATTGCTCTAATGTTCCTCTTTACTGCGCACTAAAATAAGAATTAAACGCCGCGGGAAGCCCCTGAAAAGCCCCGAGGTGGGAGGAATACTGTGGACGTCAGCTCTCCGCAGCCTCTTCCTTGAGTCAGGTGATGGAGAGGAGCAAACAGTTGCCATCCATCTTCATAAAGAGTTACTGGCTGGTGTTTTAGCTGCTGGGCTGTGCCAATGGGACGGGTCACGTGGCAAGGCTCTGCCCTCCTTGCGGGAGACGAAAAGATGCTTGCACAGCGTCAGTATTAGCGGAGGAGGAAAAACAGGCAGCATTCTTTAAAGAGACCGACCAAGAAATAACACAACAAGTTGAAAAAGGCGAAGAAGAAAACCAAAAATGAAAGGTGGAAACAAAATGCAGCAACGTTGTAAATGCGACAAATTGAACACTCTGAAAGCCAATAGGGCGTTTTCACTCGTCCATGCATTCCTACAAAAATGGTGGTAACTCCAGGTCGCAGTGTCAGGACTGAGTGGAGACTTGACGTCATAGCTGGTGCTCAGCACCCTGAGCAGAATCTCTCCTTAAAAGGTGGCAGCAGGACAGACCGACACGAGATGTCAAGGTGGACACACGGGATGTGCTTTGGTTGAGCCACGCAAGATGCGTATTCAAAGAGTCAGGCTGAACTTCATTCATGTTAACCCTCTGCATACATGCACCTGCCCCGTAGGCACATGCTCACACTGAGCCTATGCTGCTGAGCAGCTAGCCAGACTGCTTATGCAGTTCGTGTATTTTGGAGCTGTGTTAACTGGATGCTGCGTGACGTCTGGTGGATGTAAAGCCGCCATGAGCAGCCATGACTTTAGAAGAGAGCTGATAATGGCTGTGCGCTGCAGTTTGCCAGGCATCATATAGTGATCGGCCGGGACGGGTTGTCAGGTTCCGTAATGTGGCTACAGTCTGTATACTGCAATGATGGAAGGAAACACTAACCGTAAGCTACGCTCATTGGTTAGAGGAGGTGGTACCCATGTCCTCCTACAAGATGCCGATGTACAGCCTCCCAGATCAGAGTCATATTTTCCAAAGGATCCAGGGAAGCGCCGTTCAAGTCCGCTTCTGTGGTTACCTTGGCCACCCCTGGCAAGTGAACGCTCCTATTCCTGAGACTGTGAGAATGAACCACATGCATAAACCCGATAAAGACCTACATTTATGTACTCGGCACATCCCTCGTGATTTTGTTGTATACATATGTGGGTTCCACCACAGTGTGGGGCTGGCTACTGCTCACCCCAATGCGGTTCCCTTCAAGTCTTCCCTCCTCTTCTCATCTCACGCCCCCCTCTTTATTTTACCCAGATCTGTCACCCTTCACTTTACTGGGCCGAGTCCCATCACAGCGCCGACTCTTGAGACAATGATTCTAGTCTTGGGCATCAGTTATTATTTTCTGTATTCGTTCTGTGATACCTGGGTCTAAGAGGTGCTTTATATGATCGATGATATTAATAATATTTCATTACTGTGCAGGCTTTCCGGTGAATGTTGCGATCAGTGCCTGGTTTGTTTTTTATTGCATATTTTTTCAAATCATTGTAATGCCGAATAAAGAATTACTTCAAAAACAGGATTAATGGATAATTAAAACGCAGCACATAATTATGCGAACGAATGTCGGCAAAGTCTCACTTGTTCCTGACGAGTACATTTGTTCTGAAGACAAAGCAGATGTATCATTTTTCTTTTAGATCAGAGTATGTTGTGGTCCCATTTGATGCAAGGAATTTCAGTGAAAGTGGTAATTGTGATGAAACTCCCAGACATTATTCCCATGTTACATCCTTTTCCGACATTAATCTGGATTAATCTTTATAATAAATAAAGACAAAATGGTTTTGCAAACATTTGCAGGAATCTCACAATTTCCAATCTTTTACAAAGTCTTGTTGGCATTTTCATCTGTGCCTATTTGAGAGTGAGCTTGCAGTAGTGCGGTGTCATCTGGTTCTGTACCTCCACATTTTTAATTATTTACTGTACTCATATAGAGTACTAGCACCCATCGGATTGTATACATTTACATTCCACAAGGAACCATTCAGAATACAAGATAATCAACTATGATAATAAACTAACATTACAGTAGGAAGAGACTTAGCACCTGGTTTAGAGTTTACATTACAAAAACATGATGGACAGAATGCTGAACATTGTCGAACATTCATCCCTAGTCACAGATCTGGGCCTAAATTCATCAATTTCCAAATCAGTCCCAGGATGCTTGTTTCCATTCCATGGAGGACCTAGCCTAGCCTGGGGAGCAGGGTCAAGACTGGTTTCCCTATGGCTGGGTCTAAACTGGGGTGACACTGTGGGCAAAAAGACAATGGATTGGGATATGGCCCAAGCGATTGCCGGTGGCTAAGATCAATTCAAGCATTCCATCCATCACCTTGTTGTTTTTCCATTTGCCTCCCAAAGTGCATTGGGTATGCCCAGACATGTGTCTGGGCTCACTGTGCCACTGGATTCAAGCCAGCCTGGCTGATGAGGGAAGATACCCTGAAACCGGTCCTGGCCTGGCAGTTCGGGCTTGACTGATTTCCATTTGACTGGGTCCAAGCTGAGGTGGCATGGTGGGCAAAAAAACTACGGATTAGGATACGGCCTGTGCGTTTGCCAGTGGCTGATATTAATTCAAGCATTCTATCCATCACCTTGTTGTTTTTTATTTATAGCTTGGACAACAGACTCTCCTTCAAAAACTTGACAAATAAACCATCCGCCTTACTACAAGTGCCTTAGATATAATGCACTTTTATTTTCGGTGAAAGAGATATCCATCGAACTTGTCGTGTTGAAGTAATCCCTTTGAAAATTGGTATCACGCCCCAAAGTTGATTAACAGCAACACAGCAGACAATAAAAACAGTGAGGGAAGGCATTGATGAAAAATAGCTGGAAACCATTGGGCAAGTGGAATCGGTACCTACCTGAAATTCATAAAAGGAAGGTAGAGAAATGTAGTCTAACATTTCAGCCCTGGAGAAAAAGTGCAGGTAGTATACAGGTCTTAATCCAGAACAAGTCAGAATAGATGTGTTTTCAGGTTTTTCTTAAATAAGTCCAATATGAAGAGAAATGCTTCTAAGCTATCTTTCTGATTAGGTGGAGGAGAAGATGGAACTACCTTTATAACAGTTCGTTGTCTGCAAGAAGACATCAGAATACATTGAAATGAAATCAGTAATCTCCCATGCCCATTGAAGTTTATTTCCTTTATTGTTTTCCGCACACTCTTTGGCACAGTTGCCTGCCAAGACTTGATGGTTAGGAAGTTCATTCTCCTTACTTTGCTGTGATATGTGCTTGCAACAGTGAGACCAAGGTCAGAGTGCTTTGAGTGGCAGGTAATATTGTGACTTGGAAGATCTTGACAACTGTCAACATCAAGAAAGGATATGTTCTGGCTCTTCCACTTTCAATCTGTATGTGGATGACTTTTCAGTAATACTACTCCAGACAAAAATATGTTCCTCATAGGAGGGCTATTAGCATTCACATGTTTTGTCTCATGGCAATAACAAAATTCTTCTTGACCATACCCAGTTGGACTGGGACTGTACACTCTAACAAAACATCATCCTTAAAATTTACTAGAAATTAATTACTCTAAAGGAAAATGATTATTCAAAATAGGAAACTAGAGAGGAAGTCTTCAGCAACTGTTATCTATGTTGTCTGTTCAATAGTAAACTGCCATGGGCCCTCCCATGAGCCAGTATGATAGAAATAGCAGGTATCATTGCAAATGATCTTTACTATTTTAAGACTGTGGGGCAGATTTATCAACACTTTGTTAATTGCAATGCAAAGTAGCCTGTAAAGTGACACAAAGAGACAGGATGTGCAGGTTCTGAATGACACTTCTCTGCCAATTCGTTGGTTTCTTGGGTTGCAAAACCAAACACTCACTTCGAAGGGCCCAGGACTGGATTTGGCACCACTTGGCAGAGCAGGACTTTTAGAAATTGGGGTCTCTAGTTGGCAATGGTTTGCACCTTTGTCCAAATAGGGAGCCTTCTTCCTAGGCAGGGTAAGGGTGATACACTTCTAAAATAACCCCTGCTCACCCCCTTGGTAGCTTGGCACGAGCAAACAGGCTTATCTCAGAGGCAGTGTGTAAAGCATTTGTGCATGCATACAGTAAAACAGTGAAAACACTAAAAACAGACACCACATCAGTATAGAAAAATAAACAATTCTTTATCTAAACCAAACAAGAACAAAAATGACAAACATCCATAATACTGTTCTGAAAAATATGCAGTTTGCAAGAAAACCTTAAAATTGCAGAAATATCCACAAAACACAGTTCTTCAGAGTCAGAAGCTCCATCTAGGGCAACTGTGATGCTGAAAACAACAGAGTCTAACAGTTCCAGCTGACCACATCAGTACGGGTCAGCTAAAGCGTTGACAGACTCATAAACAGTGCCTTTCTCGTTGCGGCCGACATAATGGTGCAAGCCACTCAGGGCATCTGTCGCAGTTGCGTTGCAAAATGGAAGCGTTGCAGGGTACGGTGCCCTCATGATGCAGTGCAGGCAGTGGCTCGGTGACGATCTTCCAGACTGTGCCGGTGAGACCAAGGCTTACTGTGTTGGATGAGGCGGTGCTCGATGTGGTGCTGGCAGGGTGTGGTGCAGGTGACGGAGCTAGTTGATATTTGGGTCTTGCAGTTACGGGGTTGGTGACATCTAGGCAGGGTGAGGCGAGGCAGTGCAGAGCGCTGTGCCCACAGGACGAGGTGCAAGCAACGGCTTGGTGACAATCGTCGAGATGACATAGGTGAGACTGAGCATGCAGTGTGAAGTGCGGTGGGGCCTTCTGCGGAGCCTTCATGACACTGAACCTGTCATGGACTTGATGGCAGAGCCGGCTGCTCCTTTCTTCTGCGGCAACTGAAACCAGCAGGTCTAGAGACGGTGCCGAGAAGGATGGTGAGGTCTTAGCTGTTACTGAGACCTCTTGAACAGGGGGAAAGCTCCACTTCAAGCCCTTGGAGACACTTTGCAAGCAGGATACACACACAGTTCCTCTCCATGGCAGAAACAGCTACATGTGGACAACCCCAGACAAAACACAGCAAAGGGGCAGTTCTTCTCCTTCATCTTTTCCCAGCTCTTCTCCTTGGCAGAGGGTCCTCTTGAATTCCAAAAGTAGTCTAAAAGTCTGAGATCTGGGCCCCATTTTTTATACCAAAAGTTCCTTTTTTCTCTGGGGATACTTTTTGCCCAGCCAAAACCAGTTCTGTCCTCTCTGGTGCAGCTTCCTAGCAAGAGGTGGAGACAGCATTGTCTAAGGCAGACAGGCCCATTCAGGTGTGAAAGAAATCTCCTCCCTTCTACTCTGAATGCAGCCCAGGTCTATCCACCCCAGCCCTTACTCACCCTGGAAAGGCAGGACACCCTCCCCCAAAGTGGCTGCCTGAGCAGAATGCACATCTCCAGCTCCTCGTACTCCAAAGCCAGACAGTCAATACAGAAACCTAGCAGAGGCATGCAGGATGGCTAGCAAGGAAATACCTACTTTCTAAAAGTGGTATTTTCAAACACTGAATGTAAAAACCATTCTTTCTAAAAGATACATCGTTATATGCTGAGTTCAGACATAACAAACTTAACCTTCCTATCTTGTCCCAGTAGGAAGTTATATTTATAAGATGTTATAAATGAACTCTGTTTTTAAGGTATTGTTTTATTTTTTATATTTGTTGTATTGTGCCTTTATGGTCTGATATCTTCTTGACCGAATAAAGATAATAATTGATTGAATAAACTCCCATTCTATCTTATGGGACAGATGGCCTTTCAATAGTGAAAAACAAAATTGGCAGTATTTCACTATCAGGGCATGTCCTACCTTTCACATACACTGCACCCTGCCCACAGGGGTACCTTGGGCCTACCTGTGGGGTGACTCACATGTAAGAAAAGGTAAGGTTAGAGCCTGGCAAGTCGGTACCATACTGCACACAGACACAGCAATGGCAGGCCCAAGACCCTTCTGCAAGGCTGTTTGGGTGGGTGGCACAATCAGGAGGAGTATTTGGTTTACAGGCCCTGTGCACACACAGTGCACTGTACTAGAGACTTAACAGTCAACCAAATAAGCCAATTATGGAAACACTTATCCATGACAGCAAATTGCAGAGGGAGTGTTGGACTTGACCCCTTTTTGCAGGGTCATCCCTGAACTTTTTGCCTTCCTCCTAGCATTTTTTCTGACATGGTGTTGGTGGTTTTAGGACTCTGGGCACTTTAGCACTGCTGTCCAGTGTAAAGTGCGTGTGCTCTCTGTTGTAAACATGGTAAAGATTGGTCTACATCTGTTTGGCATATTTAATTTACCTGTCAGTCCCTTGTAAAGTGGTATCTCACATACCCGGGGCTGGCAAATTAAATGCTACTGGTGGGCTTGCAGCTCTGATTGCGCCACCCACCAAAGTAGCCTTTCAAGCCTGTCTCAGGCCTCTGCCATTGCAGGGCCTGTGCGTGTGGTGTTACTGCTGCTGTGAAGTGACACCTAAAGTGTGTGCCATGTCTGTGACCCCCCTTTTACTGCATGTCAGTCACCCCTAAGGTACCCCCTAGCTAGCCCTATGGGCAGCGTGCATTTTAGGTAGAAGGTGGGACATGCACCGTAAGTGTGTGACATGTCCTGGTATTGACAAACAGCCATTTTGATTTCTCACTGCTGTGATGCTGCCCTCTCATATAAATGCATTGGGGATTCCCTGATAAGTGTTTCAGTGGTAATTCCTGATATGCGAGAAGCAGCGGGGTCAAGTTTGGTATGTTTGGAATAGTAATAATAAATGCTTCGCAATAGTGTGCGCAGATTTATTATCACTATTTTAGAAATGCCACTTCTAGAAGTTGTACAAAAGGGGGTGGTGATGGACGGAGCATCAGAACCAATCAAACACTCACACCCAGTCAACAAATCTGGGTTTGATCCATCACCGTTCTTTAGCCCACTCTGCCACCCCAGTTCAGACATGGCCATATGCAAATCAGTCTGACCCTGTGCCTCATGGGAACAGTCCAGCCCGAACTGCCAAGCCATGCCTTCCCTGGACAGGAAACAAGCTTCCTAGGACCGGTTTCCGGCATTTCAGCCGTCTTCAGCCAGGCTTGCTTGAATCCAGTGGAAAAGTGAGCAAGGGACTCACGTCTGAGCATACCCTGCCAACTTATGGCGAACAAAGCGGTACAAAAGGGGGTGGTGATGGACGGAGCATCAGAACCAATCAAACACTCACACCCAGTCAACAGATCTGGGTTTGATCCATCACCGTTCTTTAGCCCACTCTGAGCAGGGTATGCTCAGACGTGAGTCCCTTGCTCACTTTGCCACTGGATTCAAGCAAGCCTGGCTGAAGACGGCTGAAATGCCGGAAACCGGTCCTAGGAAGCTTGTTTCCGGTCCAGGGAAGGCATGGCTTGGCAGTTCGGGCTGGACTGTTCCCATGAGGCACAGGGTCAGACTGATTTGCATATGGCCATGTCTGAACTGGGGTGGCAGAGTGGGCTAAAGAACGGTGATGGATCAAACCCAGATCTGTTGACTGGGTGTGAGTGTTTGATTGGTTCTGATGCTCCGTCCATCACCACCCCTTTTGTATCGCTTGTTCGCCATAAGTTGGCAGGGTATGCTCAGACGTGAGTCCCTTGCTCACTTTGCCACTGGATTCAAGCAAGCCTGGCTGAAGACGGCTGAAATGCCAGAAACCGGTCCTAGGAAGCTTGTTTCCGGTCCAGGGAAGGAATGGCTTGGCAGTTCGGGCTGGACTGTTCCCATGAGGCACAGTGTCAGACTGATTTGCATATGGCCATGTCTGAACTGGGGTGGCAGAGTGGGCTAAAGAACGGTGATGGATCAAACCCAGATCTGTTGACTGGGTGTGAGTGTTTGATTGGTTCTGATGCTCCGTCCATCACCACCCCCTTTTGTATCACTTCTAGAAGTTGGCCTTTTTGTGTGCTATGTGTCTGCCTGCTTGATGTAGATTGCATGTCTGGCTTTGGAGTGACAGGGGCTGGGGAAGTGTGTGTGGCTCCAGGGAGGGCAGGGTGAGTCAGCGCTAGGCTGAATAGAAGATCGCATTTGGAGTAGTGGGAGGAGTAGTCCCCTGACCCCCAGAACCAGTTGAGATTGGTTCCCCCAAAACCCTGTGCCAAGGGCAGAACAAAGGAAGAATGTAATATAAATATTGGGGCTGTGACCGCATGTAAGGTTGTGCTTTTGTGCTTCCTGGTGACTTGTTGCTGGTGGCCCCAGGAGGAACTGCCACAAGTGACTGCCTCCCTGCTGGAGGTCCCTGTGAGCTGGCCTGTCTGAGCCCAGCCTTTTCCCCTTGACCTGTGGGGCCCCAGCGCCTCGTGAGCGCTGCATCTTTGTTTCTTTTCTCTAGGACGAGAGGAGCGATTCTGTTTTCATTTACAGCACTGGGCTGCGATGTGGGGATTCCCCCGCATTGTGGGTGCTTCTGCAGCAGAGCAGGAACCCACCCGGCACGGCCGCTGCTAATAGAAGCGGGAGCCCACCTCGCACGGATTCCTTGCTAGCGGGAACCTACCCCGCGTTTTGGAATTGCCAAAGTGAAGCCGAGATCGGCGCGAAAGGAAGCCAGGTGCCCATGCCTGACTGTGGGCGTGGCCAGGGCCAGAAGGGAAGTGCCAGCCAGAAGACAGGCAGAGTTGTGCCGGACGAAGGGCGGGAGCCTACCCCGCCTCCTTGCACGCCGAGAGGAGGAACGGAAACTTCACTCTGTGGGGGCCAGAGACCGGCAGGAGCCCACCCCGCCTTTGGGTATCCAGCGGGAGCCTACCCCGCAGTGACGAGTCTCCCCAAGAAGGAAACCGGAGCGGCCAAGAGACCAGAGACTTCGCCCCGTGACTAGAGGAGTGGGGGAGGAGCGTCATCGGTGCCTACGACGGCCCGTGGAGTCTTGTGACCAAAGAAGCCCCAGTGAGGGGGCTCCACAAAGCATTGTAAGAACTGACTGAGACATGGCTTAAGCCGAACTCTACCCCTGCCATTGCCTTAGCGCTACCACATGGCTATAGGCTGCTAAGGATGGACAGACACTCAAAAAGGGGGCGGGATTGCTATTATTTATAAAGACTGAATCTCAGTCTCAATACTAGAGCAACGCTGTAACGCCAATATAGAAATTGCGTTCTTTCGCATTGATTTCCATCCGCAACTCAGCTGGAAAGGTGCCTTAGTGTGCTGGCCTCCCGGCCCATTGGCAGATTTCTCACTCCAGCTTACGGCAATAATTGCTCCCCATGTAATCTCCACTAATACATTCCTACTGTTGGGCTACTGCAATGTGCACAGTGAATGTGAGTCTGTGACACCCTTCCCGACACATCGCTGTTCCTTGCAGACTTGGCTCTCCTAGGCCTAAAAAAGCTTAATAATGGCCCAACCCACTTTGCGGGTCACACACTGGATATCATCTTTTCCAACGCCCCTTGCATGTTGTGTGAACCCCCACAATCTCTGACTTGGTCAGACCATACGTCCATTGAATTTTCTATTCGGGGCCCCAGTGTGACTGCTGCTCCCCCTGCTACCGCTCTCAGGGTTCGCAGACAATGGTATAAGATCTCCCCGAATAGCTTCCAGGCAGCTTTCTCGACACCCTGGGAAGCTGAAGTGGAACCTTCCCATACGGAGGAGGGCCTAGCAAGACAAAATTTCGCAGTTACAAGCATCATTGACCTGCTTGCGCCACTCAAATCATTCCTGAATACAGCTAGGCTTCCTCAATCAGCTTGGTACACCCCCGAGCTTCGTGCCGAAAATCAGCAGTGCAAAAATCTGGAGAGATGCTGGTGCAGGTCCCAGTAAGCGAGGGACAGAGATAACTTTAAGAATGCCCTCTCCTCCTACCACAAAAATATAAGAGGAGCACGCAAAACATTTATCGCCCAACAGGTAGGTAAGGCAGAGAACGCTCAAAAACCTTATTTCAGATACCAAAATCTTTCACCAGTCCAAAGGCCTGCGATAATCTTGAAATCCCCTCTCAAGCCCTCTGTGACAACATCACTCAGTACTTCTCACAGAAAATTGACCATATCTATAATAAGATCGCTCCCTCTGGGAGCCCGCAATTGACTGTACTTTCTCCCGACTCACCAGTACCTGCAACCACACAACTGCTGGTAAGCTTCCCTCCTATGTCTACTGAGGTGGTGGCAGCCTTACTTCATTCAATAAAATCTGGCTCTCCCCTGGATGTTATCCCATCAAAAGTAGCCTCCTCCCTTTCCAACCAACTCTCTTCACCCATAGGCACAATCCTCAACCTCTCTCTGAAAAAGGGTCATCTCCCACGGGAATGGAAGGCGGCACAGGTCATTCCTATTCGAAAAAATCCCAAGGTCCCCATGGAAGAGCTCTCCAACCGCCGCCCCATTTCTCTACTACCTCTCCTGAGCAAAGTTCTGGAAAAATACATTAACCAACATCTATCTGTCCATGTCGAAAATAATGGCAGCCTGGACCCTTCTCAATCTGGTTTTAGGCCCAAACACAGTACGGAGTCGGCCCTGCTGGAGGTCACGGATAACATCAGGATGACCTTAGACAGTGACCACTCTACTATTCTCATGATGTTGGAAATTTTTGCCGCATTCAACACGGTCTCACATCAGATCTTGCTAAGGAGATTGGAGGAGATTGGACTCAGAGGACCTGCTCTTCAGTGGATGACGAGCTTCCTGTCCTCCCATACCCAGACCATCAATCAGGGTCCTTTTTGGTCAAAGACGATGGAACTGACCAAGGGCGTCCCTCAGGGCTCATGTCTGAGCCCTACATTGTTTAACATCTACATTGCCCCCTTGGCCAACCTCCTCAGGTCCAACGTCTTTCTGCCCATTTCTTTTGCCGATGACACCCAGCTCCTCGTCTCCTTTAACAAATCGTCCACGTCGGCTTCGTCCACTTTTTCGGAGGGTATGACTGCCATTGCCCATTGGATGAAAAGCTATTTTCTCCAACTCAATGCAGGAAAGACAGAGATTATGCTCTTTGGAGATGCCCCTCTTCTGTGGACCCCTGACTGATGGCCGGCTGTCCTTGGCGCCCCTCCTGGCCCTAACGCCCTAGCTAAAAACGTGGGCATTCGTCTAGATCGTGCCTTAACATTAAAGGAGCATGCTGCCCACACAACCAGCACCTGATTTTACTGGGCCTACTACGACGAGTCTTTCCTTTTCTTCCAGATTACAACAGTAAAACTCTCATTCAGACCATGGTTATGAGCCGCCTCGACTACTGTAATGCTCTCCTGGTCTCTGCAAATGAGTCTTCTCTCAGCAGGTGGCAGGTGGTCCAGAACATCGCTGCGCGTCTCGTCACGAATGGTCTGTTCAAAACTCCATCCCTTCCCCTTGTCGTACTTTAATCTCTGGGACCGCGTAGGGGAAAGGGTCCCACCCCTGTCTATCCTGGTATTAGCAAACCGCAAATGGTTAATGCGGTATGTACGAGTGCTTTATATATCGTTCTAGCTATGAATGCACTGTGTACACGTTATTCTGCTTCACTACGCGGGTTCCATTTTGGAAGCGGTGGCCATCTTGTCCTTGCCCTCACATAGGCTATAATGGAGCAAATACAGGCCTCACAGTACATGTGCTTTCCTTTGACTTCCCTGTGACCTGGGCAGCTTGGCTCTTCTGCCCCAGGTCAAACTGGTCTCACGAGCTCCCCTTCCTCCGGCCACCTGTGATTAGCATCAGGGCTCAACGCACCATAAAGTCCTTTCATCACACACAAGCCTCCGGCAAATCACTTTCGCACCTGCTTGTTCCTGCTTTATGACTTGTTTCCCAAAACAGGAGATGCTCATGTTTATTGGGGCCTATCGATTATCCAATGTGGGATCTGAACCTTACTGTGTAAATCATTGTGGGCTGGCCGAACTGGAATGTGGGATGGTCATCATGACTCTGCTCTTTTCTTTGTAATATACACTTGTTTATTACCGTATCATAAAACCTAGGAATGTATGCTTGAGGCAGGAAAAAGCGTATTTAAGATGAAGTCCGTTTCTATGATTTTCAGCAGTCTCCTGAGAACATACACGCTGTTGTACTTCTAGGATACCTGTAATTGGTCTGCAGCCAATAAACGATCTTTGACTTCACCCAGAAGACTCTGTGTTTCTGTAGGTCTGGAAAAGGGTGAACCCAGAAGTCATAGGGTGTGTGCCCCTGCACCGCTGGGACTAAAATACCCAGTACTTCAGTTTGGCGCCCAACTCGGGACGATTTCAGCGGTACCAGTCCAAGCCAGAAGTTCGTGAGGAGCTTCGTGTGGAAATTCTGGAGGAAGGCCGCCACCTCATCGACCCCTGCATGTCGACGTGGTCCGAAAGTCTTTTCTGCGAGGTTCTCCGCGTCCCGACGGCTACGAAGGACTGCTGCCCTGATTAATCGACCTGTTTTGGACCCTTGACGAGTTTTGAGAGAGCGAAACAATCGAGAGAGTCTTCTGGTGACGCCATCGATCAGCAATATTCAGTTAAGTATAAGTGGAGCGTCTCCCATTTGTTTGTTATCCCTCGGGATCGTTTTTATTTGGTAATTTGGAGTTTGCAAACGCCAAAGCCAGAGGACTCGTGTATTCACAAGACTATCGTAATCGATAATCCTTTGACGTTTAGATCTAGACTAGTGAGCAAAGATGCCTGGTTCTAGAATATTTGGTAGATTGTTCTGTTTGGGTTGTGGAAGAGATTTCCAGCTGGAGGAATCATGTCCGGTTCCTCCGGTTGGAACTCCAACTTATGAGCTCTATGTAAAACATGGTGTAGGCCCTATTGCATATAACGAAGTGTGGATCCACTACACCAGAAAAGACGGTGTTTTAAAATGGCCCCAAAATGGTAGTTTTGATACCGATATTTTAGATAATTTGGAGATTAAATTGTTTAAAAAGAAAGCCCGGCCGACGATGTTTGATTCTTTCCGCTTGTGGCGAAAGGAAGCCAAACAGAAGGAAATTAACCTAGCGAAAAAGAATAAGAGAGAGAAAGGTATGACAGTAATGCAAGCAGCTGTACAATTCAAAGACAATGAGGAGGAGCAGATGAATGAGCAATTGCACAGGCAGCGTAAGTTAGGGATCGACAAATGTTACCCAGCTTTACCGCACTCTAAACAGAATGAGTTGGAAGAAAAGGAGAAAGATCCCCTGATGTCGCATTTGTTGAGTTCGCCACCCCCGTATGCTCAAAATGCCACGGCGCCTCCCCAGCTTGTGAATATGCCACTTCCAGTCAATATACTTCAAGCCTTGCCGCTACCGCCAGCTGCTTTGCAGCCGGCTCCTATCCCTATAGCGCAGCCTTCTCAAGGGCCGCCAGTTGTGTTTCCAACTGCCCCCGCGCTTCCTGCGACTTTGCCTAGCATGTTGACTGCCTCCCCTGATACTCTTCCTTGCACCACTCCAGTACCTGTTTCTGTATCCTCTTTTCTCCCCTCCGTTTATCCCCCTGTTTTCGCCTCAGCTTCTCCTTCAGCGCGACAGCGCTTAGCTAATGTGGTTACTACATTAATGTCTCCTCTCTTTGAGTCATCTGGTGCGACTCCTGGTTTACAGCGTAAGCAATTGCGCAGTCAATTGCCTAACCCCGATGAGAAAAAGGTAATAGATCGCATGGCGCGTAGATGGATTGTTCTCCCTTCACTGTATGATGTGGAATCAGTTGTCAACGTTTTTCATCAGTGGGATGCCCCAAAACAGAGATATGTCTTTGAGAAAATGTGCGAAATTCTCTGTGAAGAATTGGAGGATAGTGGTAAAGACCCGAGCCCGCAGGAGTTGTGTAGAGTGAGGTTTGATTTTGGAACTGGTACAATTGTGGATCGTGAGGTAGATAAAGCAGTTGCGGTTGTATTGTCCTTCAGGAATGATGATTGTCAACAGTCATTGTTTGAACAAGATGTCCTTGTGGGGAAGAAGGTAAAAGCGCGACAATACCCCATGAGAGAAGTTCCCTCGGTATGGAAGGAAGCAGTTGCGGCTGATGCCGGTGCCGGTATCGCCACTGTACCAGCGCATTTCCAACGTGTTTGGGTGCATGTTCCATGGAAGCGTTCTGAGGTGTTAGCGCTTAAGCAGACATTGCCTGATCCCCGTAAAAACCCTGCAGGTTATTATAAAGAGTTGTCACATCCGCAGGGTCATGCGTTATGAATCTGGCCGACATAGACATGTTGTTTGGTAATGTTGTTCCACAGCCTCTATGGGGATCAATTCGTAATGCAGATCACGATGCAGAACTAGGTGCTACATGGGCAGACATTATTGCCGCTGACGCTAGACAAACTGGTGGCGCAAAACCTGAGCCTTTAATAGCAGAACTCCCTGGTAGAATCATCACGTACATGAAGACCATAATGCCCGCGATGCGTGTAAATTGGGACAAGCTATCTGCATGCAAGCAGAAGAAAGATGAAACAGTGTCAGGCTTCTTTACCAGGTTTGAAGAAATGTTTATTGATCACAGTGGGCAAGATATGAGTACTGAGGGTGGCCAACGGTTATTTGTGGATAAGTTTGTGCAGAATTTACTTCCTGACCTGTGTAAAAAGTTAAAAGATTCAGAAAGTTCTTGGGCTGTTTCCTCTTCAGCGCAAATACTGGCTACTGCACAGTATTATGAAAACAGAGATAAAGACGAGAAAGATAGAACAGAATAGAAAACGAAGGAATTAAAGACAAAGGTCCTTTTGCAGCAGGCCTATCCGCCACGTGGAGGTCAGAATAATTATAGACAACCTCAAGGTGTCTATCACCAACCCCAACAATTTCAGAACAATCAGCAAATGAATGGGTATTATCAACCACGTGTCCCTGTAGGTCCCAACCAATGCTCATACTGCAAAGAGGAAGGTCATTTTAAATATAGTTGCCCTAAATTAATGCAGCGGAACGGTAATGCTTATGGTGCAAGAGGTAGGGGTGGTCAGCAAGCTCCTAGAGGCAGAGGACGTGGAAATGCTCTCCAGAATGCGCGTCCTCTGCCGCCTCAAAATACCATCAATAGTTTTGACCAGCAAGGTAACACGACTAGTAATACAGCTCAGTACTACAATAATGATTATTATGCAGAGGACAGCGATGCAGGAAATAATGATTACTAGGACAGCCGTAGACAGAGAGAGGGAGTTGTTTCAGTGCCAGTGGATCAGAGTGGACCGTATGTTGAGGTGACTACAGCAAATGTAACGGAGCCCTTTCTGCTAGACACTGGTGCTGCAAAGAGTTCAATCATGCATTCAAAACTCCCTGGCGCACCTTTGTCTGGCGATATAAATGTTTCAGTAGGTTTTTCTGGCGCCCCAGTTAGAAACCCGATTTCTAGTCCCATGTCACTTTCTATTGGGCCTTGCGAGCTGAAAGCACCCCTGATTCTGACAACAGGTTGTGGTGAGAATTTGCTAGGATTGGATTTGTTGAAAAGATTGCATGCTACACTGTATTGTTCACCGTCAGGGGTACAACTTACATTAGGTAGGAAAGTGATTTCCCCGATGTATTTGTCTAAAAATACAATGCCGCCGGAATTGTCATCCCTTCCGGATGCCCTTTGGGCTACTGGTCCCAATGATGTGGGCCTCTTGGAGATACCGCCATACGTGGTAACTTTAAAGGCTAATGTCAGACTGCTACGTATTCCCCAGTATAAGATCTCTAACGAAGGCCAGAAAGCATTGTTAGACATTGTCAGCGACTTGATTAAAAAGGGTGTGATTGAAGAGACTAGAGGCAACGTTTGCAATAGTCCGATTTTACCTGTCTTAAAACGAACGGACCCTTCACAGCCACCTGTTTACAGATTTGTGATTGATCTTAGAGAGGTTAATAAGATTGTTGTGCCACAGTTTCCAGTTGTCCCTGATATAACTGCCTTGTTAACGATGATTGCAGCCTCTGCTGCATGGTTTTCAGTGATCGATTTAAAGAATGCTTTCTTTAGCATCCCAATTGCAGAAGAGAGCAGAGACATTTTTGGCTTTAGTCTGGGAGGCCGAAGCTTCCGTTTCAAACGCGCTCCCCAGGGCTACTGTGAGAGTCCATCCATATACAGCCAAGCTTTGAAAGCGCAGCTTGATGCACTTGTTTTACCTAGTGGCGCTATCCTGATTCAGTACGTGGACGATTTACTAATCGCCGCGGATACTGAAAAGATCTGCAAAGAAGACACATTGTCATTGTTGCGCCATTTATCTGCTTTCCATCATAAAGTGTCTCTCTCTAAGCTGCAATATTGTCGACAAGAGGTGACCTACTTAGGTCATCTCTTATCGAAAGAAGGAAGGAAACTGACCCCAGAAAGAATTCAAGCCATTGCACAGTTGAGTGTGCCAAGAACGCAGAGAGAAGTGCGCGCTTTCTTGGGCATCACTTCATACTGTAGGCATTGGATCCCAAATTTTTCCTTGTTGGCAAAACCTTTGTTAGCATTAACATGCAAAGACACACCAAATCCTATCCCATGGTCTGAAGAGTGCCAGAAAAGTTTTGTGGAATTGCACAATGCATTGTGTTCAGCTCCTGTGTTGGGTACTCCTGACTACAGCAAGCCTTTTACATTGTATGTTCACGAGAAAGATGGTTGCGCATTATCAGTGTTAACACAGCCTTTTGGTGACAGACCGCGCCCGTGCGCATATTTTTCATCAACCTTAGACCCTGTAGCGAGGGCATTGCCGAGCTGTCTGAGAGCGACAGCTGCTGCAGCTATGTCTATCCGACAATCTGCTGGTTTGGTAATGGACAACACATTGATCATTATGGTTCCACATGCTGTAGACACATTATTAAACAGAACCAAGACACAACACTTGACTAGTGCGCGTTTATCAGGCTATGAGCTCACACTGTTAGCAAACCACATACACATAAAGAGATGCAACACGCTGAATCCAGCTACGTTATTGCCAAATCCAGCAGACCTAGATGAGAATGAGCAACATGACTGTCTGTTCAGAACAGAAGAAGAGATGAAAGGGAGAGTAGATTTAAAAGATACTCCCCTGACTGAGTGTGATGGTACTCTATGGGTGGATGGCTCGTGTTTCAAGCTCCCTAATGGTGACACAACTGCTGCATATGCTATCACGACTTTACACACAGTTGTGGAAACTTCACGAGTGCCACATAATTCGGCCCAAGCAGCAGAATTAATCGCCCTCACGAGAGCATGCGTGTTGTCTGAAGGAATGAGAGTGAATATTTACACGGATAGCCAGTACGCCTTTGGCGTGGCTCACAATTTTGGATGACTGTGGAAAGAGCGTGGGTTCCTGACGTCGCATGGAGCTAAAATTCAGAATGGCAAGTTGGTGAATGATCTCCTTGAGTCGCTGACCCTACCGTTGCAAGTTGCGATCATGAAATGCAGTGCGCACAGGAAAATCACAGATGATGTTGGACGTGGGAATGCATTTGCTGATGAGATCGCGAAAGAAACAGCACAGAATGTGAAGACTAGAATGTATATTGCAGGCCCCGCAAGATGGGTAGATGATGTTGGGATGTGTGAAAACACAATAGAGAGTGTGAAGTCGCTTCAAGCTGAAGCTACAGAGAAGGAATTAAGCAAGTGGAGAGAAAGTGTGGGTAAGTTAGATGAGAATGGTTGTTGGATTGATCTGACAGAACATAGGCGATGGTTGTTGCCCGATGCATATGTGCTTCCAGTAGTTACAATGGCACATGGGATGGCACATATCAGTACGAAAGGGATTTGTAAGTTGTTGGCTCCAGTATGGCAGAATGCTGGGATTCCCAAGTGTGCAGAGAATGTGGTCAAGAATTGCATGGTATGCTTGAAATACAACCCTGGTAGGGGAACCCCAACTCCAGCTGGTCATTTTGCACCCCCATCATATCCATTTGAAGTTTTGCAGCTGGACTTTATTCACATGGAAAGGTGCAACAACCTGAAATATGTGTTGGTGGTTGTTTGTGTTTTCTCCAAATGGGTAGAGGCCTATCCTCTGAAAGATAATACTGCCCTATCCACAGCCAAAGCCCTCGTGAAAGAATTCTTCCCTAGGTTTGGGATGCCAAGAATGGTGTGGTGTGATAATGGAAGTGAGTTCGTGGGTAAAGTGATGAAGAATGTATGTGAGGGGCTAGGTATAAAGCAGAAGTTCCACGCCGCAAATCACCCGCAATCAGCTGGATTAGTAGAACGCTACAATGGAGCCTTAAAGCTCAAATTGGCCAAAATCCAGGCGAGCACCGGTCTTAAATGGCCTGACGCCCTGCCTTTAGCACTTCTGTCCACCAGAATGACCATACACTCACGAGTGGGACTTAGTCCCTATGAGGTCGTCTTTGGCCGCCCGGCTAATGTATGGGGCGTGCCAAGACCGGCGAAATTTAGTGAGATCGAGCATCCAGTACTACTCGATTACCTGTATGATTTGACTGTTAAACTGCGTGTTTTGCACCAACAGGTACATGATACTCTTCCCCAAGCTTCTGAAACTCCTGGACACCCTATCAACCCTGGTACGTGGGTGCTGATCCGAAATTTCCAGCGCAAGAGCAACGACGAGCCTCGCTGGATCGGCCCTCACCTCGTGCTTTTATCAACAAGATCAGCGGTGCGAGTGAAGGGGAAGAAACCCTGGATCCATGGCACCCACTGCAAAGTAGTCCCCTTGCCTCTGCCATATGACCAGTGGGTCCAGGAGGGTATCACCGACTCCGAGACAGACACTGTACCTCGTTTTGTACCATTCAGTGACGCACGCATAAGAGGCACAGCTTCAGACCAAGAGAGTGACAATATTCTGCAAGAGGCTGTGCCACTGTCAAATCGACTGGACACCACAGAGCCTGAACTTTTGTTTCAGGATCAAACAGCACCTGGCCGTCTCCGCTATAATTTGAGACCAAGGCCCATGGACAAATAAAGATTTCCTTACTATTTCCTTTTTTTTTTTTTGACATTTTGGCTCTCCCATCTGAAGGACTTTCTTGATTTTTGTTTTTCGAACCACCATCCGGGTTCTGCCACAGGGTCGCGGTGCCAAGACTTTGGGGTACAGGCCGAAGACGTTAGGTCAACGGTTCTGGTTGGTCTAGGGCGTTTCCCTGGACTGACAGGCGTACTCCTTAGCAGAAGAAACTCATCCGCTGCGAGCGGCCCGATTAGAGGATGGAGTTTTTTAAGATGGAGAGACCCGTTGAGGAAATGAACTTTAAAGCAAGGATGTGTAGAATTGTAAAAAGTAAATGTTTTGTATTTTTGTGCCTATTTACACTGTGTAGTATAGTAATGTTCATCGTAGGATTTGTGTTTTTCTCCTCTCAAAAGACCATTGCGCCCACTGTACAGCCTATACCTCTTTCTACTGCCTCCTCTCACTCTTTTCACCCTCTGCCTGAGCACGAACAGACCAGACGATCAGAGTTTGTAAATAACTCGTTTATCCAGCTCTTGCACCAGCACCAACTAGTAATGAATACGACCAATTGCTGGGTGTGTGGGTTAATGCCACATACCATTAATAAGGGTATTCCCTATTTGGTGCTGCCTTTTAGTTACAATGGATCGTCATGGGCATTCCAGACCATGTTCCTCTATGCTCTAGATGCTTACTCCCCGCGACAACCGCGTTCCATCAGACCTGGTACAAATAATAAAGCCTTAGTGAGAGGAATTGCCGATATGAGTAGGGATATTGATGCATACTCATCTATTCCCAAAGAAGAGCTGAGAGCTTATGTAGGGTGGAACGCGACGGGGTATAGTATTAGTCTGGGTGAAAGACAGCGAAAAATCTCATCTCCAATCTGGGTCGTACCCCACATAGGTCGGTTCTGCTTACAGGGTAATGGTCAGAATCCTAGAGCCCAACTGGGAAGAAGTGACTGTACTGAAACGTACACTTTCCCGTCACAGTTTTCCCCTGCGTTTTTGGCTGCCAAGGGTACATATTTCATCTGCAATGACCGAGCATATACATGGTTGCCCCCTGATTTCTCGGGCACATGTTATATTGCAAATCTGCTACCGCCAACATTTACTGCTGCCTCTGATTATCACAAGACTAGAGTTGTGAGGGGCGTGATTAGTAAGGAGGATACTGCCGGTCAGGAAGCAGGAGACTTCTTCTTGGGTTTCCTGCCGTTTTGGGGACCTATGGTAAATAGTAGGAACCTGAGACAACTGACTCGTGTGGTTGAATCCACTGTCAATGTAACGGCTGGTGCCCTTGGTAATCTGACCGCTGAGCTCCAAGCGGATCGCCTTATGACTTTGCAGAACCGCATGGTTCTAGACGTTATTCTTGCAGACCGCGGTGGGGTATGTAAGGTCATCCAATCCAGTTGTTGCATTTTCATACCAGATAACGCTCCAACAGTCTATCAAGCCATCTCTAAACTCCATAAAATATCTGAATCCATACATGTGGATAAAGGAGATTGGTCACTGGTGGGGTGGTTCTGGGAATTGATATCTACCTGGGGTTGGAAAGTTCTGATGGTCATTGGAATGATCTTAGCCATTCTTTTCCTGTTCTGTCTGTGCATACAGTGTGCTCCTGCGATATGTGGCCTCTGTGCTACATTATGTATAAGGAAACCTGTATCGAGGGACGAGCTAAGTAATAGGATGATGCTACAGCAACATCTCCATGACTTCGTGAACATTGACCTAGACTCGGATTAAGATGAGTATAGTGATTGCCTATGTAAGGGCAAAAGGAGGGTCTGTCGTACTTTAATCTCTGGGACCGCGTAGGGGACAGGGTCCCACCCCTGTCTATCCTGGTATTAGCAAACCGCAAATGGTTAATGCGGTATGTACGAGTGCTTTATATATCGTTCTAGCTATGAATGCACTGTGTACACGTTATTCTGCTTCACTACGCGGGTTCCATTTTGGAAGCGGTGGCCATCTTGTCCTTGCCCTCACATAGGCTATAATGGAGCAAATACGGGCCTCACAGTACATGTGCTTTCCTTTGACTTCCCTGTGACCTGGGCAGCTTGGCTCTGCTGCCCCAGGTCAAACTGGTCTCACGAGCTCCCCTTCCTCCGGCCACTTGTGATTAGCATCAGGGCTCAACGCACCATAAAGTCCTTTCATCACACACAAGCCTCCGGCTAATCACTTTCGCACCTGCTTGTTCCTGCTTTATGACTTGTTTCCCAAAACAGGAGATGCTCATGTTTATTGGGGCCTATCGATTATCCAATGTGGGATCTGAACCTTACTGTGTAAATCATTGTGGGCTGGCCGAACTGGAATGTGGGATGGTCATCATGACTCTGCTCTTTTCTTTGTAATATACACTTGTTTATTACCGTATCATAAAACCTAGGAATGTATGCTTGAGGCAGGAAAAAGCGTATTTAAGATGAAGTCCGTTTCTATGATTTTCAGCAGTCTCCTGAGAACATACACGCTGTTGTACTTCTAGGATACCTGTAATTGGTCTGCAGCCAATAAACGATCTTTGACTTCACCCAGAAGACTCTGTGTTTCTGTAAGTCTGGAACAGGGTGAACCCAGAAGTCATAGGGTGTGTGCCCCTGCACCGCTGGGACTAAAATACCCAGTACTTCACCCTTCTCCACCAGCTCCACTGGCTCCCAATCCGCAAGCGGGTCAAATTTAAAGTCTGTTGTATTGTTCATAAAGCCCTGCATAACAAAGGTCCTTTTTACATCTCTAGGACACTTAACCCTTATGCTCCTTCTAGGACCCTTAGGTCAGGAAGAAAATCGCTTCTTTTAGTCCCTAGGGTTCAGGAAAGCGAGACTAGGTGGGAAATCCTTTTCCTACCTTTCTCCCCTTTATTGGAACTAGCTTCCCAAACATCTGAGACAATGCCCTAATTATTTGCATTTCTGGAAACTTCTTAAGACCACCTTATTTTAACATTTCTCATCAGCCTGCTAAGCAGCACCGTCAGAAGCGCAGAGATACCCCTCAGCGGGTGATTCAGGCATTATACAAAACCCATAAATAAATTGTTGGTGCCGATCAAGGGCGCCATGAGCTAGCCCCGGTGAATGGGGGCTTAGAACGGGGTTGTGTTGGTGCTCCCGAGGCACAGTGAGCGCCAGTGCTTGATTGCTTTTCCTCAGCTGTACCACCGTTGCGGACAGCTGCAACGATGGAGGCATATTGTTGTTCATGGCAGGAGGGGGTCAGATACACCCCATGCCCCCAGCGATTTACGCGGTAGTAATTTCGCTGCATTTGCAGTTGGGACATAGGATATGTGGCCCCATAGGAAGGCCCGTTGGCCTGGGGTCATGGTTTACGCTAAGGTGCTGTGTGCACTTTATCTGTGATGGTGACAGGGCGCAAGGCTCTAAGGTGTTGTGTGCACTTTTTCAGTGTTACTGTGGTGCACTGTTTATGCCCAAGTGATGCCTACTGCATAATGTGTTTTATGCCTAATGTGATATAATGCTGAGTACAGTATTCTGCTAGTAGTTACTGGTGGTGTTTTACATTTACTACTTGTGCTTGTGATGATTCTGATAGTGGCCCAATTGGCCCTGTCACATGTATATAATCCCCTGTAAATATTGCCTAGTGCCAGTTGACACAGTGTATATGTGTGATTATGATTCTAATGTGTTTTGGATAACACAAAGGCTATTTTTTATATAACCTTGTGTGGAGTTTCTTTTGTGGCACGCCTAGTGTGTTGCTGCTGTGTGTGTGTGTTGTGCAAACGCTTTACACATTGCCTCTGGGATAAGCCTGACTGCTTGTGCCAAGCTACCAAGGGGGTGAGCAGGGGTTATCTTCAGCGTGTAACTCCCTTGCCCTGAATAGAGTGGCGGTTTCTGCCTGGCTTAGGCGCAAGCCCTAGCCAGCCAGAAATCCCATTTCTAACATTGGTTGTCAGCAGTGAGGATAGGACTTGCGTTTGCGCAATACCACAGCGATAACTGGTTGCACTAAAACTCTGCATTTAGATAATCACAGGTTTAGGGATTATTTTTCCTTATTTTGTTTTCTCCTTAAAAGTGTCATTTTCAAATTGTGTACTCTTGCTTAAGATCTTACGCCTAGGAGTCTTGTGTTGCACTTGTGTGGGTTTAATTACCTTGCCAGAATGGAACCTGCCTTTAACATACATGATCTGTTGAACTACAGTCTAGAGGAGCTAAGGGGGTACTGTGGTGAGAGAGGCTTAGCAGTGAGTGGGGAAGACACTCAGCTATTCCTTCAGAAAGCCCTGCTCAAGTGGCAAGAGTGCAAATGGGAGCGTAAGGACTATTATAGGGCCCTGTACTATGCTCAACAGTTCCCTGAAGCCACGTCAACAAAGAACCAGGAGGATGGTGGTTCTGATGGCGAACCTGAGGAGTACCCCAAGAGTAGGGAGGACTCTGAGAGTGAGGGTTCCCAGTCCATACCCCTGGGGTGCAGTGGCCCTGAAGAGGCTGAAGAGGAGAGAGAAAATGACAGGGCAGGGACGCCATTAGGTAGTAGGGACCCCATAAATAGGGAGTCCCTTGCTGGGTCCAGTGCCGGGGGCAGTGCCCCATCCCCTTCCCTGCCCCCAGAGGAGTGGGTTGATAGAAGGGAAGAAAGGCAGCATCAGCTGGCTCTGGAGCGGCTCATATTGGAGCATGCCAAGGAGATAGCGCAGCTGAGCATGGATGAGAAAAAGGCCTTGTTGGCCCAGGAGTTGAGTCTCAAGGCGTTGGGCCTTGAAGAGAAAAAGCTAGAGACTGAGAGGGTCTTAGCTCAGGAGAGGATGGCGGAGGCAGAGAGGGCCTTCACCAGAGAGAAATTAGCTCTGAAGAGTAGGTTATCCCTGAGTGCAGTTTTAGTTGTCTGGATTCACCAGTAAGGGTGGGGTCCAGTGGTGGCAGCAATATGGAGTCCAGTGCAGGAAGTTCCACTCCCAGAGCCCCGAAGATGGTACCTAGTTCCCAGGAGGAGGGTGTCACACCTGAAGGGTATAGGTTGAGGTTCAGGGGCAGTAGGAAACTGTCTCACCAGTCTTGGGGGGAGTTTGTGGATGAATGTTATGATGCACTGAAAGGTTGGGTGATGAGTAGCACAGCAAATGATTTTGAAGGGCTGTTCAATCTGGTTGTCAGAGAGCACATGTTCAGTAATTGTTTTCCGGGGTTACGCCAACACCTGTTGGAGTGTGAGTTCTCTGATCCAAGGGAGCTTGCACGGAAGGCAGACCTCTGGCTGTGTGACGGAGGGTCTGAAGAGGCATTGGGGAGTGATCCTAAAAGGAGTGGCTCAGGTATCTTCCGGTCCTGTGTGGCGGGAGAGGTTCAGAGTAGTCCAGCTAGGTCCTGATGTAGTGGGAGCGGTATAGGGGCTCATGTCCTGTCTCAGTGGAGAAGGAGTGAGTGTGGGCTGTGTCCCAAGGTGTCCGAAACCCAGTCTCAGGGCCTGGAGGGTTCCCTAAGGGAACGCCAGGTCGGGGGCCTAGGCTGTACTAGTAGGCCATTTGTGGGGGATCTCCTAGTGTCAGGAGAACCTAAAGTGTCTGTAAACGGAGCTCCAGTAGTTCTGGTGTCTGGCGGTGCCACTCCTAAGTGGAGGGTTCAGAAGTCCAGATTGAGGGGGGAGAGGGGTATGTGTTTCCCAGTGGGAGAACCAGTGGGTCTGGGGCCAGCCAGAAGGGCTGAGTCTCCTAGGAGTGACCATGGTGACAACACTTCTGTCCTGGGGGATCTTCGCGCAGTGCAAGATGGACTGGGGTCGGGAGATCTGCGCCAGGCAAACTGTCACAAAACATGTGAGTCATGTGTTACCCTCGGGGAGATCCTGTGTGCGTCCTCAGAAGTCCTGGCGTGCCTGGCAAGTGCTCAGCCGTGGGGTTCAGCCCCAAGGTTGGGAGGCCAGGTTAAGGTTCTGCCTGACCTGGAGGGAAGGACATCTGTAACCAGTGTCCTGACCGGTTTGGCTTCCAGCGGTATCACTCCAGGTGGGAGGGTGCAGAACTCTGGAAGGGGGTGCAGAGGGAGGGATCCCTCGCCTCTGTACCCGGTGCAACCTGAGGGTTTAGAACCTAGGTTGGGAGACCAGGTCCTGGTCCACACACAACAACACAGTCCCTCAAACCCAAAAAAGTTAAATAAAAAATAGCCTTGAGGACATCCATTTCGGAACCTAGGTGGGCTATATCCTTGGCCAAGTTCTGTTGCCCACGCCTGAGTAGCACCAGCTCGCATAGGGTATTGCAGAGGAGGTGATCTGTTGATGATGGTGAGGTATACTGCTGGGCAGCAGTGGGCCCTGGCTTAATGTGGGACCGGTGTTGGTGTGGCCAGGATGGAGGCCAGTCAGGTTAGAGGCCCAAAGAACTGAAGGCATGTACCTCCTTTTCTTCCTCCATGGCCAACAACCGGGGGTATTTGGCTATGATGGACTCCAGCTTCTGGCAGTGCAGTGGGGCATCTATCTTTTGCCACGATCGGTGACCTCAGCACTCAGCAGCAGGAGTAGCTATATCAAGAAAGAGAAAACAAATCTCACATTCAAATAGTTTATGTGATTAGTCACAGGGGCAAGTTTTTCCATAAATGCATCACATAATGCAATAGCATTCACAGTAAAGAGCGAAGCCAGAATACCAACATAATCAAAAAGTGGTTTTCTTTTTTTTTTTTTTTACTTGCATTTATTTTTCATTTGACATGTTCCTGTTATTTTACAAGTGCTACAAGAAAGTGAAAAAAGAGAAAAATAATACAGAATATGTTGCTCTTTTAAACCACTTCTTCGATCCTGTGTCCCCAAGTATTGACCCTGCCCCATGGCAATCTGTATCCCAGTTCAGACACTTTAGGTAAATGAAAACAGCCAGTGCGCCAATTTAACAAAATTGTGCTTCCAGTTTATCTTCATATACAATTAGTTGAAGGTTAAAGACCCAATTGTGCCCCCCTGGGAATGCAGCCACAGCTCCCAATGGGGCACGCCCCTCAGTTTGAATACCTCTGGTATAGGGGCAACAAAGTTATCTATGGCTGATTTTGGGGGGGTGGGCATGGAGCTCTATAAAGCACTCTATAACAGTCATGAAATGCGTCATTAATGGCCAATTATGTGTAGGCAACTTCCACTGTCAATGTTATTGAGAGGGGTTAGTTCCTTTTTTTTTTTTTTTTTTTTTAGTCACAGGGGCAAGTTTTTCCATACATGCATTACATAATGCAATTGCATTCACAGCAAATAACGAAGCCAGAATACCAACATAATCAAAAAGTGATTTTCATAAAGGAATTCATAGTGAAACTGAGCAGACACTTTGTGTTATGAATTACCTATCATTAATGAGTAAGGTGTATATGCTGTGCAATTAAAATATATGTGTAGCATGCTGGTGGGTTTGCTATTTTGCAGCATGTTTTTGGGGCAACTGTCTGTAATGTAATGATAATTTATTAACTGCCTCTTCAATACTACCCTGACACCAAACTTAGCGGTTGATTGAATACGCCATCATGCAAGTGACGTATAACGGATATCCCACCCGCTGTAAGTGGACAATGCACAAATTATAAACAATGCACTGTAGTACAGCAAAAGGGATATATTTTATTGGGCACATATGCCATAGATTATTCCATCTGCCAAACTCGAAATCAGGCACTTACTCCCACATTACACTCCGGCCTCTACTACAAATTATTTTTAACTCATCCCTTTACTTTGGCAGTAACGAAAGTTACTCTACATGAAGGTAAGCCAGGTAGAAGTTTAGCTATAGAATGGTTGGATGTCGCTGACTATGTGCTATTTTTTTTCTTTGTGACATTGGTTGACGAATGACAACTTGGTGGAAGGAAACAAAATTGGAACAGGTGTAAATAAGTCATGGAAGCCCTGAAATATAAATAACTTGGGCAGAAAAATGTGGCACATGCTACGATGGAATTTCCATTTTTGGTAGGCTAGTGCAAAAGGAAAGAATGATGATGTGCAGTACTAGTAGTAGGTGACTGCGTGGGCACTAGAAAAATGCACCTTGTTTTGATTTGTATGCATTGCAAACTTTGTAAAGCAGCACTGTTAACTGATGCAGACGCACATTTCACAGCCTCCACAGCAGTGCTAAATAAAACCATGCTGCAGTTTTAGTTGGTGAGATGCTGTAGGTTGGGATATGTGCCTCGCTTGAAAAATATAGTATTGTCAATAAGAGAGCAAGGTGACTTACCACTTGTCCCTGTCATCACTGAAATTGGTCCCCTCCGACCGCCTGGGCCTCCTCTGTCCCTGTTTGTCTGCTGCAATTGGCTGCAGCACCGGAAAATCAGCAGAATGCACCCATTTTAGATACCAGTTTAGCTACTTAAGTAAATATTTTGCATTAAGTGCAACAGCAATACCTGAATACAATTTGGTTAGCAGTATCTACTATTGAAACTATTATTTTGGGAGGTTTGTTAGTTGACAACATGTTAAAAAGGGACAGGTAGTCAAGTCAACCAAAAAACCCGCCTTATAATGCTACGAAAGAATGAGAGTGAAACGCAATGAAGGGGTAGAAAGGAAGGACATTTGGTATTGATTTTAATGGGATATCATTCCTTTCCTGCCATGCTGCACTGTCATGGAAACTGCTAGCATACTGTATAAATAGACAATATTTGGGGTCCATGGCCATGGCCACTCTTTCTCCCTATCCCTGTACTTTTTGACTGTTTAATCAAGAAAGCCTTCTTAGCCAACATCTTTGGGGAATAGTTTACTTGGGTCTGCGATCCTCTTTATGTTACCAAAAATCCATTCTCTTAACAGTACTACACAAGACCACAGAGGGGTGAGGGAAAGCTTACTAAAAAAGAGAGCCAATGAAAGCTGCAGACAGTTGAAAGTTAGCTGCAGAAACAAAAAACATATTCTATTGAATAGAAATTGGAAGAAATAAATTAAAAAATGTGTTAAATTCATTTATTTCAAATAATTCAAATTTTTATTGAATAATAAAAATATGTATTTGATAAAATCTTTAGTTAAATGTGTCTACTGTTTAATATTTTTGATACATCATGTCACTTTGTGTTAGGAAAGGGAATCAGAAACCACCCCTTCCAGTTATATAGATTTGTCCTCAATGTTAGTCAGACAAGAGGTATAATAGAAATTCAACCATCCTTCCTTCCATATATTTGCTTTTTTCCACAATATTGTGGACTGGAGTTAAAATAGTAACTCTGAGACCAAGTTTATGCATTTTCACCAATGTTAGTGGGAAAGGAATTACCATAGTATATTCAAACCTCTGTGATTCCCCAATGTTAGAAAGATTGGAGTTAGAACAGCAGAGGAGTAACCTGCCAGCATATTTATGCAGTTTTCCCAGTGCTAATAGGATCAGCTACCTCGGATAGTAATTCAGACCACCTACCCACCCTCTCCAAATATATGCACCAATTATGTGGGACTGGAGCTAGAACAGTAAATCTTCGCTCTTGCCCGAAATATGTGCACTTTCCTTAGTGTGTCTGGGGCTGGAGTTAAAATAGTAAATCTGGTCCCAACCCTTCCAAATATAAGCACCATCCTCAATGTCTGCAGTTCTGGATTTAAAATAGAAAGAATACACTAACAAAATATATGTAGTTTACTTTATGTTGAAAGGACTTGATTTATAACAGAAAGTCTGACCCCCTAAATGTAACCCCCATTCTCAATGATTGGGGGAGTGAAGATAGAATGGTAAAATCATCCCCTAAAATAAATGCATTTTCCCTAATGTTGGAAGGACCAGAGTTAGAATCATGTATCCTCCCACCCCCTCAAACAATGAGATCTGTCCCCATTTTATCCTGGCCTGGAGTTGAAATAGTAAATCTTGCCCTCCTTACCTATTTTGTTGGAAAAATTGTGTATAATATTTTGTTTCCCTTTTTTAAAAACGTTGAAATTTTTAAATAATCATGTTATCTTATTAAAGAATTGTAAAATGTATATTTAGTAATTTAGGAGCTGATTACGATGGCGGTGAGGCCACCACCAACAGCCCGCCAGTGGCGGTCTCACCGCCATCGTAGTCAAGTTTCCCACCCTCCATATTACAATGGCGGGCGGTGAGTTGGCGGTCAGGAAGACCGACCGCCACGCATCCAACAGGCTCCTTGAGCCCGCCAATGCATTGGAGGTTGCCATGATCCCTCCAATGGTGGCAATGTCAGCCAGGCACTGTCGAAGGTATTATGATGTCCCTCCCCACCAGCTGTTTCAAGGCAGTTGAGCTGCCATGAAAAGGCTGGCGGAAAGGGTCATTGGGGGCACATAGCAGGCCCCCCTTCCCTCCTGGCCCTTGATTTTGGGTGTTGGGGGGCACTTATGGTACCCCCTACACATCCCTGCACCACGTGGCAGGCACCATAGTGCAGGGATATGTACAGGGTGCATTTTTTGCATTACGGCGGGTGCTGCAGCCAGCAATGCAAAGAATGCACGGTGCACCCACCTTGAAGGTGGTCGCATCATAATCCCTCTGATAGGACCGCCGACGGCTAGTCGGTCGGTCCCGTTTATGATAGGGTGTCAGGCGGACGTAAGTCCGCCGACCATCCTAATCGGGCCCTTAATTTTCCCAATATTCAAAATGATTTAACAAAATTTGAATATTTGTAAATATAGTCAGATTGTTTATATTGTTGCATTCATTAAATATTATGCATGTCATTATTGTGCGTGTTTGCTTTTCATAAACTACACACTTAGGTTTTTCCATTTTTCTGTATGAAAAAACAATATATTAAATATTTATAACTATATTTTTAACTCAATATGTTGTTATGTTTATTATTGATTTTTATTTTTTTATAATATTTGCCTGATTTAGATTTTCACAAACAGGGTACTCAATCACAAACATACAGAGTACTCTGGCCGCAAAAAATCTCCGACTGCCAGCCTTATTCTAAGTGAGGGGGACTGTCAGTCTCTGTCGGCAGTGCCCTCGTTGGCTCTCTTGACCTAAAGCTTACTCTGACCACCTGGCATAGGGCTGCTAATTGGAGTAAGGGCATCCCAATGGTCGACCTATTCAGTGTGGACATTCTGATGAGCTTTTTTATGTCCTCCTTCTCTTGTGCATTAGAGGCGCCATCTTGGGTCAACACTCTAGTAGTTAGGCTTGTTAGGATCCTTCTCTCCACATATAAGGGAGACCATGCCACAGACTCTAATACTGCTGGTTCTTTCTTTTTAAAACAACTTTTTAATCTATATAGTATCATGTCTGTGTTAATTTGTTCACTGTTACACTGAGAAAGCTTTGAAAAAACTGTATACATCACTTGTTGCTATTATAGAGAGTTTCAGTTACTCTCTCTAGCTGCTGGCACAATTGCACTTTATTTTTTGGGGCGCACTTGTTTTGGAGTTTGGGGGGATATGGCTTCATTGAATGCCAATTTGGAATAACTTAATCAACATTTACTGAGAGAGGAGCACCATGTCAGACTCTACCTCCTGTTGACCCTGAAGCTGAGGAAGATGAGACTTTGCCTCACTGGCCCACACCTTTCTTTCCTTTCCCGCCCCCGGAATCTATACATGATCAAAACTACACCCGGGATGGTCCTGATTATCTGTGCTACCGGCCCTTTAAGTTGGAAGGTCCTCATGTCGAGGGTCTGCTAAGCCATGCCCCTTGAAGGTGGGCTCTTGCCACGCTGGAGAAAGAAGAATGGCACAAATGGGAAGAGGAGGCGTCTTGGAACTGGGAGAGAGGACCCGCTGAGCTGGACGTTAAAGAGACCATGCAGCAAACCCGAGGAGGGACAAAGAGCGAGGATGACCTTCCAAAACCAGATTCCGGCTGTGACCCCCGCGAGTCGCCCAGCCGCGGTCCCGGAGGAGCGTGGCTCGCACAGGTGCGTTCACGGTTCCTGGGGAGTGGGAAGTGGGTGGGAGTAACATCCCGAGACACTGAGAAGGAAAGCCCCTCGTATGCTTCATAGAGGCACGGCTTGTGTGTGATTCTCTTGTTTATGTTTTTGGTGACAGTGTCTCACTTCTCTGCACCCTTCATTGGAAATCGGATGCCCTACCTCCCCCACTCCCTCTCCCTCAATTGAGAAGTAGCGCATAGCGCTGACCCTTGTTTTCTTTAGTTTTCTTGTGTCTGCCCCCCTCCTGATTGGATCGATGGAAACTGGTGAAGAATAATCGGTGACTGAAGCAGGAGCTCATGACCCCAGGACAAATCGGGACGCTTTATTTTGTGTATCATAACTACAAGTGTCAATAAAACCGTTAACGTAACCTAAATAGCGGTGTACTTCCTACACAATCTGACACACCATTTTCCCTCCTTCTCTTTTGCCGCATAGAGGAGCCATCTTGGGTCAGCCCTTAATGGTGCCACTGAGTTAAGGCAGATTATCCACCACTGGACACAGCACTTGTCCACCACCACTGGACACGGCACTTGCTTTATCTCAAGTCCCAATGGGTAGTAAGGACTGCTTTACGAATTGCAGATATTTACCCAAACATTTGTCTGAAATGTTCCTTTTCTTGTCCAACAACATGTGGAAGTTTGTATTCTTCACAGAAACATGACTGAAGGACAGCACTAATCAGGACTTAGCCATAGAGTTTCCACCAGGCTCCCGCATCCTGTTTGCCAACCATGGTGGGAACAAGACAGGTGGCAGCTATTATTATTATTATCAGGGACATATTTGAAGAGTTCACCACACCGTTAAGCCAATGTGGATATATTGAGGGTCTTATTTTCAGTTTAAAACTCACCCCCTCCTTCTCTTTCTTTGGTCTTCTTGTCTAAAGGCCTCCAGATTGCCTTAGCAGCTAATTTTCTGCACTATTCGACAGCATTGCACAATATTATGTTTAATATGCTAATTTGTCCATCCTGGGATATTTTAATGTTCCTATAGATGATCCCAATTGTGCCCCAGCCACCCAGCTTCTTCAAACGCTGGCTGGTTTAAATCTTACTCAACATGTTCAGGCCCACACTCATTGTGCAGGCCATATACTGGACTTGATCCTCTGTAATGTACCCAGCATGCAGGTCAATGATCCGGAGCAACTGATCTGGTCTGATCACTTTAATATTCAATTTACATTTTAGAGACCCTCCCCGCCTATTAGGATCCCCCCCAGGAGATGAAAAGGAAATGGCAAAATATGTTGGAACAATCTTTTGTTCAGTCCCTCAACTCTTCCCCACCTACTCTTCAAGGGACAAGTGGATAAATGGATCACCAACTCACTAGACCATCTAGCCCCCTTGAAAAAGTATGTGGCAAAAAGATCTAGGCCTTCTGCTCCCTGGTTTTCCTCTGCCCTAAGGGCTGAGAAAAGCCTTTGCAATAAATTAGAAAGCAACTGGAGAAAATCGCATGCTAAGATCCTCTATAAAGCAGTGCCTGGTAGCTTCCACAAGAAAACGCGCACTGCAATGAAAGAGTACTTTGCACATCATATTAAGAGAGCTGCTAATTTTTCCAGGGAAGTGTCTAAAATTGTAAGTTCTTTTATCTCCCCCAAAGCAGCCAAAATGGCCAACATCTCTTCAGAGGAACTTTGTGAAAATGTCTCGGTCTTCTTTGACAAGAAGATTCAGAATCTTTACTCCACCTTCCCAGAAATATCTAATGGACATATAGTTTCCAGTACGGCTTATGTGGGGAAAGCTTATCCCCCCCAGTCCCCCCTCTTGCCCTTAGCCATCTCTCTCTCTGAATTTGACCACATATCTGAAGAAATATCCCTAAATGAGCTAAATAAGTGTAATTCAGTTTCCCCTGATAACTCCTGCCACTGCATATTTTTTAATTAATAGCCCAGCACTCCAAACTTTCTCCTAACAACGTCTGGAATGCTTCGCTGATGTCTAGTGTTTTTCTCATACATTGTAAACAGGTATTGCTTCTGCCACTCCTAAATAACCTGAATGCTGACATTGGTGTCCTGAGTAATTATAGGCCCGATCACTTTTCCTGGCCCCTAACAACATTCTGGAGAAATTGGTCAATGAACAGCCTTCTAACTTTGATGAAGCCATATCGATCCTTCACAACTTTCAATCTGGCTTCCTCGCAGAATACAGCATGTGGGATGACTCTCCTGTAGGTGGCGGAGTTTGCTAGATAGAATCTTGATAAGAGCACACCGGCGCTGATTTTTGACCTGTCGACTGCCTTCGACACAGTGTGTCATTCGAACCTGCTGAAAAGACTCAGCCACCTAGGCGTTCAGGGCAAGATTCTTTCATGGCTTAAATCTTTCCTGGAGGGTAGAACCCAATGGGTGTAATCACTCAAACCACTGCTGTGGGGAGTTCCGCAGGGATCAGCCCCGTGTCTCCTCCTGTTCAACTTCTACATTTCCCCCTTGGTGGATTTAATCGAAACCTGGGGTGTAAAGGTAGTGATGTATTCTGACGACAGCCAACTTCTTTTTTACTTTCAGATCAACTTGGAGGCAGCCTTTGCTGAGAGCCTTTACAGAGAGCATCAAAGAAGTCACAGCCTGGATGGAGTCAAATTGCCTGAAACCAAATTCTGGTAAAATGGAAGTTTTGGTTTTTAGTCAAAAGGGTTTTTAGTCAAAAAGGCCTGTTGAACTTAATCCTCCCCCAACACCAATTCCTTCTGCCAGAAACCTCAGCATTGTATTTGTCTCTATACTTTCCTTTGCCACTCAAATCAAACAAATCTTGTCAGTCTGCTTCATGAAAATGAAAGCCTTAAAGAAGTTCCTTCATTTGGTCCCTGAGGAGACCCGATAACAAGCAGTCTGTTTATTGGTAACTTCTCTTCTGGACTACTCAAACAATCTCTAACTTGGCCTTCCCACAAATCTGATACATAGACTAAAGATAATCCAGAGCACAACGGGCAGACTTGTTAGGAGAGTCCCTCATTGCCAACATATCTCTCCTCATTTGAGACAACTGCTGTGGCTCCAGGGGGCACAGCGCATTAAATTTAAATCTGTAGCACTGGTCTTCAGAGCTTTCTGTGGAGATGCCCCTTGCTACCTGACTAATAGACCCCGTATACTTGAGAGAGGACTTAGGTCTAACAACAGCTGTTTGTTACAGATTACAAAATACCTGAAGACACTCTGCTGAAGACGTTCTTTCACTGTTCTTACTGCTAAAATATGGAACAGTTTGTCATCCAATTTGTGATGGTGTGAGTCACTGGTCACATTGAAAAGGAAACTCAAAGCCTGGTTATTTGATACTGTCTAGTTTTTTAAGATATCAAGGCTAGCCTTCTGTTGTCTGCTCTGTGCTCCATGACACTTCTGCTGGAAGCAGCCATCTGCTTTATTAAATGGCAATTGATTAATTGATTGCTTGATGTCCAACACAACTAAGATAACCTCGGTGCAGCAAACAAAAAATTTAAAATAATGCTCCCACAACCTGAAAAAAACTATTTGGGTGTAGGGTCATTAGGAATTTGTTTTTTTCTGACAAACAAAACTCCCACTTAAGATGATTGTTTTTGAAAAAAAATAAACCATCAGATGACTATCAAAGCACATAGTAGCCACTCACCAAACGTTTGGTTCCTTCACCAGAAACGCTACTATGGGATCCCCTGAGCATACAGAGGTCATAGCTAGGTTAACAGTGTTGGGCTAACCGTGAGCTCTAAATATGGGAGCAGGTGATCTGTCACAATGCGGGTATAATGCCCTTTTCCATGCTGACAGATGGTGGGCTGCCTGCCTAACTCTAAATCAGTCCCTATGTTTGCAGTAGATTTGTGGTAGATATTTCTGAACAATATTTTTTCACCCAATATTTTGTACTCAGTATTTTACAAATTTACATTATAAGTATGCAAAGTTGTTTGTATTGTCATTATTTTGACAACAATATTTTTAGGGACACTTTTCAAACTAATAACAAATCCAACCAATCAAAGTTAACAGAGAATAGTAGAGGTTATACAGGAACCCCTAATAAAAAAAGTTTATTAAATGAGTAAATAATTAATTGCTATAAAGATAAGATGGTCAGGTGTTTTGATATCAAGCTATCCTAAAGGAACATCTTTTGCAACAAATGAATAGACCTTAGTTAACTATTATTATGGGGCTGCTGATTAGTTCTCATTTATATACATGTTGCATAAATCAACCTTGTACAATCTGGGCCCGATTAAGAGTCGGGCAGTCGTCGGCCCGCCAGATTAACATGGGTGCTGCAGTGGCGGTCTCTTGACTGCCATATTACGACTCAGGCGGTGGGACCGCCATGAGACTACCATCGCTGCCAGGGAACCGCTGTTCCCTGGAGGTGGCTCAGTGGTCCTGATTCCACAATTTGACACCATGGATTTTATTAACAAAGTCGAAGGGTTTGCCTTTGACCCTAACATACATATCCTAGTAATCATGGATGTTTCATTCCTTTACACTCAAATCCCTCAGCAGGATGCATTGGATGCAATGGAATTCTACCTGGAACTACGACCAAGACCACACCAAGTACCAACGGAGTTCATTCTCAGTTTGGCTTCTGTTTCCTTGCAATTAGTTTTTCAAATTTGAAGAAGATTTCTTTCTACAAGTCAAAGTGACAGCCATGGGTTTGCCCTTTGCTCCAGAAATGACCGTGCTGTATATGGCCATGTATGAACATCGATTTATCTATAACAACAATCCATACATTGATCAAATAATGCAATAGTATAGATGTATTGATGATGTATGGTGCATATGGAAAGGCTCAGAATCATCATTGAGGGAATTCCATGTATGGCTCAATAACCGCAATCCGTACATCAGATTCAGCTTGTACCAGAGGTGAGGATTTTTAACTACATGCTGAGACACTGAATGAAAAGGAGAGAGGTTACCCCCATAGGCTTCTCAAACAATCATTGAAGAGAGCCTGGTTTATGCCAAGGGAACACCTGCTGACCAAAAAAAGCAAACCATCGACTGAACTCATTGTTTGCGTCACGACTTTCAGACCTCATCCCCAACCTCTAAAGAAGATTTCTGGAGAAATTGGCACCTCGTTGAAGGATCTATACCAAATGTTGGCCCCCCACTATTTGTGCTCAAAAAGAATCACAACATTGGACAACAAGTCATATGCACCACTGCGCCACTCAAGAAAGAACAGACACTCGCCGCACTATGTTAAATCTTAAACCTATCCACGGCCATCACAAATAGAAGGAACCACCTTCACCGACAGTGAATATAGGCTTCATAATGAATTTACAAATTGCAAGACCAAAAACGTGGTGCATGCCATTGTATGTCCATGTCAAAAAACGTACATAGGCAAAACCAGTCAAGAAGTGAGACAAAGGATTGTTCAACACAGCTCCAGACTGAAGAACAAGGTCTTAACTGCGCCCATGGTCAATCACTATGTCACACTTAAACACTCTGAAAATGATTTCAAATGGACAGTCCTCTGTGCCATAAATTCGAATCTGAGGGATGGCGATCCAGAAGTTCTTCTAACTCAAAAAGAGGCATTCTTTATCATGAAATTTGACACAGCCATGCGGGGACCTAATGAGTTGTCTGAGTTTGCCAAATCTGATTCATCAGTCTGAGTTCTACACCTCTGCAATGTCTAATATACACCCTACAGCACTACGGCTCCCATAATGCATCAGACTTGACAATTCAGTTCGGATCTTGCAAATGGGCCCGATTTGAATCCAGTAATCAAGGCCGGAAGTAACAGCCAAGTCGGAGCAGAGATTGGCGAACACCATTCGTGCCCGATCTCTTCTAACGCAAGGCAAGTGTTTCAGGTCAAGCGTGACCGATTATATCATGCACAAAGCTTGGGTGATAACTAAAATGCTCTTCGTGTAACAAGCGAGCCAGAAGGGCTATTTGAAAGAAGGAGCGCAAGACTCGTGCAGCGGGGGCGGTCAAAATAATTACCAAGTTGTTATCAGCCCAGTTTAAATTGCGCGCGCCCCTCGCATGCAGCCTGCTCCCAATGCGGTAGTTTCGCAACTAAGGCCACTCTTATCTTCCCTTTAGTAAGAAGACTGATGTGAAAAGAAGTGCACAATTTAAAGAGACCTTCTTTTTCAAACTTGATTCCGGTACCCCTCCAAGGAAAACAGTACAGTGTCTTCTCTTAATTCCATATTACCACTCCAAATAGGTCCCCTTGCAAGTACTTTAAAACATGTCTTATGTTGATACTCGCAGTTACAACGCCTAAAAGAAGCGTTCGCCCCTGAACACCAAGTTCCTGGTACTTTTGACATCGATGCAGGTACCTTAAAATATATTGTAAATAACTGACTGAGTTATAGATGTGGAGCAGGGCCCTTGTAATTAAAAAACATGTTTATTATTTAATTTTGTAGCTCTCAAGACCAATTCCATTCCTGTGGAGAACCCCCCAGCAGGATGGGGTTGGAAACGCGTTGACTCCAGCTCTTGGGATAAGGCATATAGGGTGTGCCACGAGGGAGTATTCAACATCATCCTTTCCCCTCAAGGACAACACCCTTCAAGTGATCTATCCCTGAGCGTACGACACAGGCAGGGCAGTAGGCAGAAGCCTCTGTCAATGAACTTTTAGTGACTGTCCAGTGTATTTTGAATCGAGGACTGGTCACTTGTACTTTATTATATATTATCACAATTGGGAATACCACACACGGTTATTGTGTTGCTTTACCGTATTTCACTGTGCTATATTATAATTTGTTTGATTGTTTTGTAAGTGAAGATTACACGCAAATGTTAATCCAAATAAAGTGTTGCCCGACAAGATGACGTAAAATAGATGATATAATCTTGTTTTTTTAAAGTTGTAAAAGAAAAGTAAAATAAATCACACGGGCTTTGAAATTTAAGTCTAAGGTCATGTTCATTAATTATTTTGTTATGAATGTTCTATCTGGACATCTTGTATCTTAAAACTGCTACAGTGGTCCAGTCCAGGTAGTCTAAGGACCCAACCCTTCCTTGCTTGAACAGCCACAATATGCTTGGCGGGACTGCCGTGGTCCCGCCAAGCATATCATGAGTGTCCTCTCCACTAGGGTTTACATGGCGGTTCCTCCTCCATGTAAACCCTGGTAGAGAGGAAACAAAGAGGGCTCCACAGGGCCCCCTTGTGCCTCACGCCGAGTAGATGCACACAGGGGGGCACAACATGCGCCTCCCTGTATGCATGCACACCAGTTCCTGCACAGCATGGACTTTCGAGTCCATATCGTGTAGGAACTGTTTTTGACGTTTCCATTATGGTTCCAGTTTTTAAAGGCACCACTGTGGGAATGCCAAAATAAGCCTGCCAGACACACTTCCAAACTTGCACTCTGGCCCTAAATGGTTAGAACCTTTATTAAGAATGTGATGCTCATTTGGCTGAAAGGTTGTCTTAAATCTCTTTAGAGGACTGAAATGACATGAAGTCGATTAGATTGTAACCCTAAATAGTAAAACTAATTATACTGTTCTCCTGGCCTCCTCCTTGGTATTTTGATTGCACATTGGCTCATTGCTAGTGGTAGGAAAAGAAGGAAGGAATGTGTTCCTAACACATGACATGACTTCCCTCTTTGGTACTCTTTGAAACTGAAACAAATGAACAAGCCAGACTCATACACATACATTCATCCTACCTTCAAACTGATACCAAATTGCCTGCACAGTGGTGGCAGCCACCGGCCTTGATTTAATCCCCACCATTTTTAGGATTATACTGTTTTTGCTCATTCGGCCAGAGAGACCACATGTGTAGGCCTAGTTTCCCTGTGCTCACTATATCTGCCACAACTGTTGCGACAGGGCAAAAGCAATCAATAACCTATTTACATTCAGGGCCCAATTAAGTCTTGTGGTCCCAGGGCCGACAGATTCATGGTGGCGGTCAAGCCACTGCCGCACCGGTTGGCAGACTGGCCCATTACAACTTGGGCAATCAGACCACCATGGGACTGCTGCTGCTGCCAGGAAACTGCCGTGCCCTGGTGGTGGCGTGGCGGTCCTGAGGCTGCAATATGTTTGGTGGGACTGCCGTGGTACTGCCAAGCATATTACGTGTTTTCTCTCCCGCCTGGTTTTCATGTCTAAACATGAACGCAGCTAAAGGGAAAACCTTAAATGTTCATATCTTGCATGCAGGCTCACATAGCTGATGTTGACATGTGAAGTAACAATTCCAGTATCTTTCATATGACCATGGGCAGGCCCCTCCTGCCCCTCCATCCTATCAGCACCTATCACACAGGTGTTCTTCACTACTCTAGGTAAACCCCACTAACCGGTGGGAGCACCACATCAACTCACTGGAGGCACAGTTATTTACTTAGGACTAACCTCCAGACATACTTGATTGCCTCATATTTCCATTTTAAGAAGTGATTTATGTGTGCTTCTTGTTGGGCCTACCAAATGATTCATGCTGAGGTGTCTGCACCATAGTCCTCGGTTGCAATGACTCCATGAATTATTGTCCAGAACCGAAAAAGAAACTCCTCCCATTAACCACAGTGCCACACTGCCACTGCACAATCATCAAAGATGCATAAATAAGGTTAGATGATTCACTGAGTCTGCAGGAAATTAATATTTCCAAATAATGGCTTGCAATGGAAGAACACAATTTTGGCAATTTGTATGCCTCTGCACCCTATCACCAATCTTCTGCACTTACTTCTCTTCATGGCCCATGAAATGACCAAGACTGCAAAGACACTGATGGGGGAAACTCGCATTGAAGAGAAGCCTCACACTGCAGGCCAAGTGTGTGTACAAGAGACAAGTTGTCTTCACCTCGTTTAGCACGAGACAAAAGGAACAAGCCAATGCCAGTGAGTTCTACTCTGCATCCTGCTCTCATGTCCAACAATCATTCATTGATATTTCACACACACAGATGGGAAGACTGTCTTACACATGCATGAAACAGATGGAGTCTATACAAAAAACAAGGCTAGGATGCAAATGGTGGGCATACGGCATTGACAACCATAGCAGAACATTTTTTTGACCATACTAGAGCTAATATATTAAACTCAACTTTAAACTTAACTGACGTTTCTGAAATTAAAAAGTATAAGTATTTAGAGATATTACTGAAACGAATGTTGCCACATGCAAAGGCTTAGGTATGATGGAAATGACAGAGAAAAGCAAGAGACGTTCGTGATAAACATGATCAAAATGTATTTTCTTCTAAAGTTCTTTGATTGTGATTAGCATACAATGCTTAAAACACAAACCAATGAGGTTACCTCCAGAGAAAGAATCATGTGTGCTAATGTCAGCAGGGTTATCATTCAAGGTTACCTATATACTGTTCATTTGGTTGTGACCTTCAAGATATGCTCAAGTCTCTGATGCATGTGTGTGAACCCGCTGTGCTTTCTGTAAAGATTTGCTAATGATCCATGGTGCCCATGTTTCCTCAAGTTATTCTCTATTGATGAATGGGGTTGCATCAGTGTATCAATGGTAATGCAGGTTATAGTAAAAATGAGATGTATTACAAGAGAGAATAGACTGTAGTGAAGGACATTCTACAAAAAATGGACATAGGAGTATCTTATGTGATAGCGGCAAAGTTTCCAAAAAATACCAACATGACCACTGTATTATTTGTTGGTGAACCCTGGTGACTTCTCACCTCAAACGTCTATATGCTGTGCAGGACATATCTTCAGAAAACTTGCAAGAAAAGTAGTTGGTTAACAAGAGAAACACACATTCTAATAGACCAGGGTTTGGCAAACATTTGCTTTTATACACTATAGTAAGAACGTCTTACTTGATTTCATGACTGGATGTAGTCCAATGCCACATCAATGTGCATGTACATGTAAAGGCGCTGTTTGCAGACAGTCGATCTATAGTATTGGATTTGTATTTATACATCAAGGCGCTATCTCCTGCATCACACAAACCTGCAAGATGTATGACAGTGGTGCAATCAGACTGCGATCAACTCCTATGAGAAGAAACTAGTACCGCAAACCCTGAAACCATGAGAGACCTCATAATGATGCAGTACTTGATGTACCATATTGTCATATCCTAAATTACGGATTTGCACCTGTGCAGAGGTAGGTGCCTTGTCACAGAAAGATTTTCACACCTTCTGACCTTGGCCACTGTAGGAACCTCAGAATACCTATATAGTATCTATATCCTGCATGCCCTGTGTGTGCATACACTTCCATGCACGGATGGGTAAGCGTTAGCTGGATATACCTCTTACTGCACATATGGAGATCCGCTGTTGTACCTTGACTCTGGGTTTAAGCCTTTCTACTTCACTCTGCACCCGAGTCAAACGCTGTGCACCCGGCGTGACGTGTTTTCCTGCTCACTGAGTCTGCTGGTCATTCCTCTGTACCCTGTATCTGAGCAGTGAAAATCTGGAGCAGTGACCATTAAACTTCTTGAGCACGTCTGTCCAAATTTCTAACATGGCACTGCACCAGGTAGTGCTTTGTTAAATTGCAACCTTTACATGCTCAAGGGACACCCTGCTGCTTGCTTCTGCCAGAACATCTGCAGAGAGTCCTGTGAGCCAAGCCAAATACTACACAGGAAGCAAGCGGCCTCGTCAGTGCTGGGAATGTAATGTGAAATCAGTGTGCTCCTGAAGGAGTATCAATGAATTAATAAAGATGGATTGGAGACAAAATAGACGAAGAAGCTTTGCAGGCTCTATTTTCAGAATCCGGAACATTCATTGACGTGGTTATTTGACCTCACTTTTCTATGCTTCCCATTATCCAGATGAAATGACTGTGTGATGCACAGATAAACCAGAGCTGCTGTTGTTCCAGTGAAACGTCAACATGTTCATACAGTACAAAACCAAAATGATGAAAAAGCAATGCACCCTTCACGAATAACATTTTTATTTATTCTATATCATGCTATTTATGTAGTGCAGACCTAGCTTGAAAAGAATGCAGTGGTGAAAGGAGGGAGAGGCCAGAGAGCGAGGCAATCATCTATTGGAGCAAGGGAGCTGTAATATGCTAGTGTGCTGGTGAGTAAATCAGTGGACCCGAAGTAGAGGTGTGGCACAGTCGCGGCACACATGACTGGTTGGGGGGGTGGGTGGCAGGGTCGCGCAGGTGTTCACGCATGGGGGAAATTTAACAAATAAAAAATAAAACTTACCTTACCGGGTCCCACGCCGTCTCCGCTCCTGGTCGGGTCCCATTGCTGGAACAGGAAAAAGCCAAGGCAGCCTCCCTCCCCTCCCCTAAGCCAATCAAAATGCTGCAATGGCAGCGTTGTGATTGGTGTGGACTGCGTGCAGCCGGACATCTGCAAGGAGGCCATTTTCTCTATGTAGGCTGCATGCAGAGTGCGCATGACTGGTTTGGTAGGGGGAACAACCTTTACAACGCAACTTTTACAACGCACTACCTTTACAACGCATTTTTTACAACGCATAATCCATTACAACGCATGACATTACAACGCATACCATTACAACGCATTTTTAAAAACTACCTTTACAACGCATTCCATTACAACGCATACTACCATTACAACGCATACCATTACAACGCATAATATTACACTACACTATCCAACACTTACCCTACTGTTGCACCCCCTGGAGTTAGAATAGTAATTTTTACCCCTATACTATCCAACACTTACCCTACTGATGCACCCCCTGGAGTTAGAATAGTAATTTTTACCCCTATACTATCCAACACTTACCCTACTGATGCACCCCCTGGAGTTAGAATAGTAATTTTTACCCCTATACTATCCAACACTTACCCTACTGATGCACCCCCTGGAGTTAGAATAGTAATTTTTACCCCTATACTATCCAACACTTACCCTACTGATGCACCCCCTGGAGTTAGAATAGTAATTTTTACCCCTATACTATCCAACACTTACCCTACTGATGCACCCCCTGGAGTTAGAATAGTAATTTTTACCCCTATACTATCCAACACTTACCCTACTGATGCACCCCCTGGAGTTAGAATAGTAATTTTTACCCCTATACTATCCAACACTTACCCTACTGATGCACCCCCTGGAGTTAGAATAGTAATTTTTACCCCTATACTATCCAACACTTACCCTACTGATGTACCCCCTGGAGTTAGAATAGTAATTTTTACCCCTATACTATCCAACACTTACCCTACTGATGCACCCCCTGGAGTTAGAATAGTAATTTTTACCCCTATACTATCCAACACTTACCCTACTGTTGCACCCCCTGGAGTTAGAATAGTAATTTTTACCCCTACACTATCCAACACTTACCCTAATGTTGCACCCCCTGGAGTTAGAATAGTAATTTTTACCCCTATACTATCTAATACTTACCTTAAATGTAATTTAATATAATGCGTTGTAATGGTATGCGTTGTAAAGGTAGTATGCGTTGTAATGGCAATGCGTTGTAAAGGTATTTTTAAAAAATGCGTTGTAGTGTCATGCGTTGTAATGTCATGCGTTGTAATGGATTATGCGTTGTAAAAAATGCGTTGTAAGTGCATGCGTTGTAAAAGTGTGCGTTGTAACGTCATACATCCGTTTGGTAGGACTCAGAGGGCCGACTAAACAGTCAAGGCCCACAGCATTGGGCAAGCCACTCCTACCCGACCCGCCCGCCCTCAACCAGGCATACCATTCTGCTTTCTCGCAGCGTGAGAAGCAGAAACATAAAATACCAATTTATGTTTCTGCTTCTCGCACTGCGAGAAAGCAGTGGGCAATGCTCCTCCGCCCTAATGGAGGAGCCGCCCCTGGTGTGGCAGCTGATACAGTCCCCCTTGTTTCTATACACAGTTTCCAAAATGAAAATCATTGTCTTTCAGAAGACAGAGCTCCAGCAGCGCACTGAAAAGATTCAATGAACCAATACATTTAGCAGTGTACTTAGAAGATGTTCTATGAACAGAACTCACTGACCCAAGCGTTTCTCCATCTAAACCCCCTGGACAGGCTTAGGAACTTTTCTATACTCAGCTGCACAGAGCAATAGGCATTGCTTACTCCTGTGACGTGCAGGGCCAGCGCCCCTATTCTGAAATCTGTTGCAGCATCACTGGAGTAACATTGCCAAAAGACCTGTGGCTTACACTGCTCCTCATACCATAATATAGATGTGAGGGGTGCCCTGTCCGTTTTAACAGACTGCTTTGGCCATGCGTCCAGATCGAAATCTGCCATCCGGCTGCAAGGAAAGATTGACATGTCTCACAATTGAAGTTACAGTACAGATATATGCATGGTGATTATTATTTGAGTGCTAAAGTGTGAGGGACTAAGCACTAGTGAGTTTAAAGTTGTGTATACTTGTCTATATGGTATTTACATAGTATAAACCTATGCAAAAACAACAGTTGATGGACCGAATGCAGAACAATGTCATACATTCACCCCAGTACAGAGATCTGGGCCTAAATCCATCGTTTTTTGCTCACCATACCGTTCCAGTTTGAACCCAGCCATATGCAAATCAGTCTTGACTCTGTGCCTCATGGGTATAGTCCAGCCCGAACTTCCAAGCCAGGTCCTCGCTGGACTGGAAACAAGCATACTAGGACCGGTATCGGGGTTTTACCCCTCTTCAGCCAGGATAGCATTTGTCACCCCCAGTGGGACGGGTATGCTCAGACGTGATTCCTGTGCTCTCCATGCCACTGGAATCAAGCTATCCTGGCTGAAGAGGGGTGAAACCCCCAAACCGGTCCTAGGATGCTTGTTTCCAGTCCAGGGAGGACCTGGCCTGGCAGTTCGGGCTGGACTGTTCCCATTGGGCACAGGGTCAAGACTGATTTGCATATGGCTGGGTCCAAACTGGAATGGTATGGTGAGCAAAAAAACGATGGATTTAGGCCCAGATCTCTGTACTGGGGTGAATGTATGACATTGTTCTGCACTCTGTCCATCAATAGTTCTTTTTGCATTTGTCACCCCGAGTGAGACGGGTATGCTCAGATGTGAGTCCCGTGCTCTCTATGCCACTGGAATCAAGCTATCCTGGCTGAAGAGGGGTGAAACCCCGAAACCGGTCCTAGGATGCTTGTTTCCAGTCCAGGGAGAACCTGGCCTGGCAGTTCAGACTGGACTTTTCCCATTGGGCACAGGGTCAAGACTGATTTGCATATGGCTGGGTTCAAACTGGAATGGCATGGTGAGCAAATAAACGATGGATTTAGGCCCAGATCTCTGTCCTGGGGTGAATGTATGACACCGTTCTGCATTCTATCCATCAATAGCTCTTTTTGCTATTGTATAAACCTAGCCAAGAAGCAAGTGAGGATAGTACATGGTCTAAGGCAAAGACCCAGACAACGTGTAACTAGAGGGGTAGTGGACTTTTAAGAGTGAAAGTAAACAGTTAACTGCATCATGATGTAGTGTTCTCTAAAGAGGGGTGTTTTCATGCCTGCCCTAATTTGTAACAGGGTTAGGGGTGATCCTGAGGAATACAGTGGTGCTGTTCTACATCCCCAGTACATTGATGGTCTGTAGCATTGCTTTCCCCTTTTTGACCCTTGATAACCTTCAGTCTGGTAGTATCCTTGCTGCGGGTGTGCCAAGAGCCACAGGTGGATAGGAGCCCGGAAGCTCTACAACGAGGCATATGACATCAACAAGAAATGGCTCAGAGGTTCATGGGGAGAAGAGCAGGACAACAATTGGCTGAGGTATTCTACATTGTAGTGACCGAGAGTAAGCAAGACTTGTCTCAAAAATACTTCTTAATCCTTTATGTGTAGGAGGCCATTGTATCGACCAAGGACCAGCACAGCACTGCTTCTGAACCCCTGTCACCTGAAACAGGACCTTTTATGCGCGGTGCTCTTAAGCAAGAAGAAGACGGTTTTATTTACTTACGGGTAAATGCTTTACTGAGAGTTCTTCCTTTGCCCGAAATAATTGCATCATAATAGGTATTGAGCCTCAGAGACTCAGCCCCTGCACAAACAAAACTCTACATAACACCCTTCCACCCTCTTCCCCTTCTGTTTTCGTTGACTCAAGCCTGAAGCGTCTAGTTGGCCTGGTCCACCTGTAATTAATTTGGGCAAAGAAAGCACTCTCACTAATGTATTTACCCATAAGTAAATGAAACATTACCTCATTGTGCTCCCTTTGCGCTCCTTAATTATGTCACAAGACATAAAAAGCAATACAGGACCAGGATAACTGAAGTGCAAGTGAAGCAAAAAATTATTCATACGGATGATTGTCTCCGTTCCAGCATCGATGACAACGCGCTTGTTTGAGAAATTGGGTTTCTGGTTGGCAGAGGTATGCACCCTGTCCAATCAGGAACCACAATCCTAGTCAGAGTATGTCAAATAAACTCCCTAATTGAACCTGTGCTCACCCTATGGAAGCTTGGCACAGAGCAGTTAGGCTTAACTTGTGAAGCAGTGTGTAAACTATTTGTGCAACACTTCAAAACAGTAAAGCAATGAAATAACCACATAAAAGATGCCACACCTGGTTAGAAAAAAGAGCATCATTTAATGAACAAAGGAAGCACCGGAAACTGGATGCGATGCGCTGTGCAGTCAGTCATACGATGGATTAGATCTTTACCCAGCATCGGCGTCGAGGGCGCTGCACCAGTTCCGAGCAATGCAATGATGACAATGCATGGATTTTGGTAGTTGCATCACTTTATACCCATCCTCAATGGCCTAGAACTGGATTGGCACCACTTCATAGGGCAAGACGAGGTGCTGTAGATGAGTGGATGGAAGTCTTTGATGTCCCTTATACTTCTGACAGGAGGCAAGCCAGCAAGCTCTTGGAGTCACTTCCGTTCTTGGTTGTAGAGATGCAGGTTCAGTCCTTTTCACTCCTGTTGGACCCGGCCTCGTGGCGTGGTCTTAACCCTCTTGGATTGTACCCGTTTTTCTACACCTGCCTCAGCGGCCCCCTTTTCCAGGCCGCACAGGGACCCCTCATCCCTTCGGGGTTCCCCCCATGCTTGCTCCACGCACCAGCCCACGCAGCCCGGCTCCCTCCGGCCTCGGCCCCAGCGAAGCCCCGACATCGAGGCACCAAGATCTGGCCAGGGGGCACCGCATGGCCACTTCACCACTCCCGGAGGAGGATAGTTTCGATGGGACCCCCACCGTCCCTCAACACCTAGGTGCGATCGTCCTCCGGCCTCCCCGGGCCTGGCGCCTCTCCCGCTGGGCGTCTGGCCTCTCCCAGCCCGGCCTCTCCGCCCCCCCAGGCGCAAGGGTCCGGACATCAAAGGGCTCCAGACCTATATCTGGGGCAACCCCGCAATGGGACAGTAGTTGTATCCCGGAGTCAAGAGCCCTGCTGATGGAATCGCGGCTGACCCGACGGAGAAGAACTCTTGCTTGATACTATACCACGAGCCCTGCTGACTGCATCGCGGCTCCACCTTATTGAGACCAGGAATCTCATGGAACATCGGGGCCCTGCTGACGCTGTCGCGGCCCAACCTCGCTGAAACCTCCACCAGAGCCCTGCTGATGTCGTCGCGGCTCGAGCTGAACTGAAACACCTTAAGAGCCCTGCTGACCTAGTCGCGGCTCAAGCTCCACGAACTGATCACCAGAGCCCTGCTGACGCCGTCGCGGCTCGACCACTCCGAGACCCGGAGTCCCTCCAGCTTGAGGATCAAGAACTGGGCCTAAGGTACCCTCGTACCCAGCTGCTACTAAAGACTGTCCCGCTACCCCGTCCCTACCAAAGACTTTGAGACTCTTGCGGATCCCTCGATCCCCCCTTGTATATATCGATAACTGTAACTTCCTAAATGCTGATAAAGAATTGCTCGTCTTGATAAACATCCTCGAGTCCTGTGTGGTGGTGTTACTGTGCTAGTTCGGTATAGGAGAAGGACCTCTCCTAAGAGGCTTCTCAGCAGCGCTCGGCTACTTCGTACAGTGTGGGGGCCCCCCTGGGTGGTCTCTCCGACTCCCCCGAGGTCCGCCTTCCAACATTTGGTGGCCAGCGACGGGATCCGAGCCGAACGCAGATCGTACAAGCAAGTAACCCACTCGCTATCCATCCAGACAAACAGAGACCATGAGCAACCAGGAAACCTCCGCGACTATGGAGCTCCAACCAGAACGATTGGAAGAGTACACGCACAAAGAGTTAAAACAGTTCTGCAAGGACAAGGGCATTGCGACCACCGGCCTAGGTACCAAGGAAGAGATGCAGAAAGCCCTGAGAACCTGGATAGAGTCCGAGGCGGGTCCCTCCCGGAGGGAAGGTCCCCTGCCCCTGAATGCAGCCACGCCACCAGCACCGACCCCAGCGAACGGAGGGAGAAACAGCCTGGAAACCGGCCTCTCCGCGGAAGAAATACGAGAGTGGGAGAAGGTCCGGACCCATGAGATAGAGCTTGCACGACTTCGGCTGGACGGCGAACTCCTGCTGGCCGAAAATAAATTTGCCATGGAACAGCTACGGCTACAAGAGGAGATAGAGGAGAAGAAGCGGCATCGAGAGCTGAAGGAGAAAAGGCTGACCCTCGAACACGAGCGGGGCCTCAAAGAACTCGAGCTCAAGGCCCAGAAGGGGGAGACCGGCACCCCCAGCAATAGAGACGCTCTGCCGCCCACCGAAGCCAAGGTCCATATTCCCAAAGATGTCGTCAAGGAGTACTATAAAAACGACGACATCCAGCAGTGGTTTAAGGCGTACGAGGTGGCCGTGACCTCCCATCGGGTACCCCGGAAGGATTGGGGTGCCGGCCTATGGGGTCGGTTCCTTAGCGAGGGCCGAGACACCCTACTCCAGCTCCCTGAAGAGGTGATGACCTCGTACGACCATATGAAGGAGGCCCTGCTCACCCGCTATGGACTAACTGCGGAAATGTACCGCCAGTGTTTCAGAGACTGCCAGAAAATCCCCGGTACCACGTGGGTAGAGTATGTTGACTTTTTCAGCAGGGCCCTAGAAGGTTGGATCAAGGGGAGCAAGGTCACCACCTACGGGCAGCTGGTCGACCTCATTATTTGGGAACACCTCTCCAACAACTGCTTCGTGGAGCTAAGACAACACCTCCTCGACAGCAAGTTGACCGAGCCACGGAAGCTCGCCACCGAGGCCGATCGATGGGTCAACACCCGAGTCCCCCGGAGCTCGATGGGGGAGTACCAGTGAAACCCCACCGGACCCCCCCGCCAGCGCGGCGGGGGAGGAGGGTCAAACAGGAATCGGGACATCCCAGCCGGGCCGCCCCGGAGTCCGCCTCGGGGGCCGCCTCCACAACACACCTCCCCGAACCTAGCCCGAAGATGGACGACGCCAGCCAAAACCGGACCCCGGCCCACGATCACCTGCTACGGCTGCCAACAAACAGGACACTATGCCAGCGACCCTGCCTGCCCCCGGAACCAACGAAGTGGGACCAGCGGGCCCCTGCCCCGACAACTAGCGGCTGCCGCCCTGGGAGAAGGGGAGGAAGAGGAAGAACCCCTCGACGGGGGGTCCCCTGAGTGGGAGCCGGCGGCCATGTCCCTGGTCTGCCTGGGCAGCCGAGAAATGGTGCCCCGAACACCCATCCCGAGCAACACCCAGAAGTACCAACAGTGGGTCACTATCAATGGACGAAGGGCCGAAGCCCTCCGTGACACCGGAGCCAGTGTCACCGCTGTCCGCTGCCACCTGGTGGCCCCTGAACAGATCCTGCCGAATGTGCTATGCCCCGTCCGGACGGCCGACAACAGCGAGAGCATGTGCCAGATGGCCCAGATTCCCTTCGAATGGGGAGGGGTGACGGGCATGCTGAAGGTGACTTTCCGCGACGACGCTCCGGTGGACTGCCTCCTGGGGAACGACCTCGAGAGTTCCCCCTGGGCTCAAGTGGAGCGGCGAGAGCATCTCCAAATGCTAGGACTACCCGAATGGGCCTGCGCCACCACCCGGTCCATGGCCGCCCAGGCCCCCCGTTCGTCCATGGCCGCCGACACCGTCGAGCCCGAGGGGCCCGTGCCACCACCTGCCTCCACCGAGGAAGAAGCGGACACCGATGCCAGATCCACGGTGCCCCCCCGTGACGAGATCGCCTCTCTTGGCATACTCCCGGAGCTTGCCCAATGGTGCCACGACGGGGGCCCCACCAGAGAACAGTTCTTGCAGGAACCGAAGACCTGCCCCTCCCTTGAAGGAGTCCGGCAGCAAGCGGCCGCGCAGGCCAACGGTGACCCGACCGGAACCCACTGGGTCTATTGGGCCGAAGGACTACTGTACAGCGAGCAGAAGATTGCAGAACTGGGGGCCAGTCGAGTGCTGGTGGTCCCCCTCCGATTCCGGGAGTTCCTCCTTAACCTGGCACACGATGTGCCCCTCGCCGGGCACCTGGGGCAGGACAAAACCTACAGCCGCCTGGTGACCCACTTCTACTGGCCCCGGATGCGGAGGGACATGGACAACCACTGCCGGTCCTGCCAGACCTGCCAAGCCAGCGGCAAGACGGGGGGACGGGTCAAAGCCCCTCTCCAGCCCTTCCCAGCAGTCAACACCCCGTTCGAACCGGTCGGAATAGACATCGTAGGGCCCCTGGACCCCCGGACCGCCCTGGGTCACCGCTTCATCCTAGTCCTCGTAGACCACGCAACCAGGTACCCTGAGGCCATCCCGCTTCGAACTGTGACAGCCCCCGTAGTGGGCCGGGCCTTAATGGGGATCTTCTCGAGAGTGGGGTTCCCCCGAGAAGTGGTGAGCGACCGAGGTACGAACTTCATCTCTAAATACATGCGGTCCCTGTGGCAGCAGTGCGGGGTCACGTACAAGTTCACCACCCCATACCACCCTCAGGGGAACGGACGGGTCGAGCGGTTCAACAGAACCTTAAAAGGCATGATCAAGGGCCTGGAAGAACCCCTACGGCGGAGATGGGATGTCCTGCTGCCGTGCCTCCTGTTTGCCTATCGGGAGGTCCCGCAGAAGTCCCTGGGATTCAGCCCTTTCGAATTGTTGTACGGGCTTCCAGTCCGAGGACCCCTCAGCCTGGTCAAGGAGGGCTGGGAGACGAAGCCCCGAGATGCCCCTCCCGACGTCTACAGATACCTTCTGACCCTACGAAACCAGACACGAAGGTTCTGAGCCCTGGCCGAAGCCAACCACGAGGCCAGCCAAGAGGACATGAAAAGATGGTACGATCAAAACGCCTCTACCATCGAGTTTGAGCCGGGCCAGCAAGTCTGGGTCATGTCACCGGTTGACCCCTGCGCCCTCCAGGACAAATGGACCGGGCCCTTCAAGGTGGTGGAGAAGAAGAGCCCTGTCACCTACCTGATCGACATGGAGTCTCCCCGGAACCCCCTCCGGGTTCTACATGCTAACCGGCTCAAACCCCACTTTGCCCGGACCGAACTAAGCCTACTGCTAGCGACCGACGACGGGGGCGAAGGCGACTCCGAGCCCCTACCCAACCTCCTGTGGACCAGCGACCACGACCGGACCATCAAAGGCGTCCAACTCGCCTCCTCCCTGACCCCGGAACAGCACCACGACTGTCAGCAACTGTTGCAGCCCTTTGCGGCCCTCTTCTCCCTCACTCCGGGGGTGACTCCATGGTGTGTCCACGACGTCGACACGGGGAACAGTCCCCCCGTGCGACACAGAGCCTACAGAGTACCCGACCGGGTGCGGGCCGGCATCCAGGCTGAGGTGGCGAAGATGCTGGCCCTCGGGGTCATCGAGCCCTCTGACAGCCCGTGGGCCAGTCCCGTCGTCCTGGTGCCAAAGGCCGCCGCACCAGGCACCCCCCCGGAGCTATGATTTTGTGTGGACTACCGGGCCCTGAACGCTGTTACCAAGACCGATGCATATCCTCTTCCCCGGGCCAACGAGCTCATCGACCGCTTAGGGGCAGCCCGCTACCTGAGCACTTTTGACCTCACCGCCGGGTACTGGCAGATCCAGCTCACCCCCGGTGCCCAAGAGAGATGCGCTTTCTCCACCCCTGATGGGCACTACCACTTTCGGGTGATGCCCTTCGGCATGAAGAACGCCCCGCCCACCTTCCAGAGACTAGTGAACAAGGTCCTGGCCGGGCTAGAGGCCTTCAGCGCGGCTTATTTAGATGACATTGCCGTATACAGCAGCCACTGGGCTGAGCACCTGGGGCACCTCAAAGCAGTCCTGGCCGCCCTCCAAAGGGCCGGGCTCACGATCAAGGCCAGCAAATGCCAGATAGGCCAAGGATCGGTGACCTATCTGGGCCATCAAGTAGGAAGCGGTCAGGTGGCTCCCCTCCAACCGAAAGTTGATGCCATCCAGGCGTGGGAACCCCCCACCACCCAGACAGCTGTCCGGGCCTTCCTGGGCCTCACCGGGTACTACCGGCGATTCATCAGAGACTATGGGAGCATTGTCGGCCCCCTCACAGAGCTCACATCAAAAAAGCAGCCCAAGAATGTGCACTGGACCCCCCGCTGCCAGACGGCCTTCGAGACTCTCAAAACGGCGATGTGCACTGCCCCCGTGCTACAGGCCCGTGACTACAGCAAGGAGTTCGTGGTGCAGACGGACGCCTCCGAATATGGAATTGGGGCCGTCCTGTCCCAGGTAGATTCGGAGGGACTCGACAGACCCGTGGCCTTCATCAGCCGACGGCTGCTGCCCCGGGAGCAGCGGTGGAGCACCATCGAGCGGGAGGCCTTCGCTGTAGTGTGGGCCCTCAAAAAGCTCCGGCCCTATCTCTTCGGCACCCACTTCCGGGTCCAGACCAACCACCGGCCCTTGCGGTGGTTAATGCAAATGAGGGGCGAGAACCCCAAGCTGCTGCGATGGTCCATCTCGCTGCAAGGGATGGACTTCTCTGTTGAACACCGGCCCGGCAATGACCACGCCAACGCCGACGGCCTGTCCCGCTTCTTCCGCCTCGACGAGGAGAACCCCCAAGGAAATGGGTGACTCTCCCTGCCTTCGGCTGGGGGGGACGCCTGTTGGACCCGGCCTCGTGGCGTGGTCTTAACCCTCTTGGATTGTACCCGTTTTTCTACACCTGCCTCAGCGGCCCCCTTTTCCAGGCCGCACAGGGACCCCTCATCCCTTCGGGGTTCCCCCCATGCTTGCTCATCGCACCAGCCCACGCAGCCCGGCTCCCTCCGGCCTCGGCCCCAGCGAAGCCCCGACATCGAGGTACCAAGATCTGGCCAGGGGGCACCGCATGGCCACTTCACCACTCCCGGAGGAGGGGAGTTTCGATGGGACCCCCACCGTCCCTCAACACCTAGTTGCGATCGTCCTCCGGCCTCCCCGGGCCTGGCGCCTCTCCCGCTGGGCGTCTGGCCTCTCCCAGCCCGGCCTCTCCGCCCCCCCAGGCGCAAGGGTCCGGACATCAAAGGGCTCCAGACCTATATCTAGGGCATCCCCGCAATGAGACAGTAGTTGTATCCCGGAGTCAAGAGCCCTGCTGATGGAATCGCGGCTGACCCTACGGAGAAGAACTCTTGCTTGATACTATACCACGAGCCCTGCTGACTGCGTCGTGGCTCCACCTTATTGAGACCAGGAATCTCACGGAACATCGGGGCCCTGCTGACGCTGTCGCGGCCCAACCTCGCTGAAACCTCCACCAGAGCCCTGCTGACGTCGTCACGGCTCGAGCTGAACTGAAACACCTTAAGAGCCCTGCTGACCTAGTCGTGGCTCAAGCTCCACGAACTGATCACCAGAGCCCTGCTGACGCCGTCGCGGCTCGACCACTCCGAGACCCGGAGTCCCTCCAGCTTGAGGATCAAGAACTGGGCCTAAGGTACCCTCGTACCCAGCTGCTAATAAAGACTGTCCCGCTACCCCGTCCCTACCAAAGACTTTGAGACTCTTGCGGATCCCTCGATCCCCCCTTGTATATATCGATAACCGTAACTTCCTAAATGCTGATAAAGAATTGCTCGTCTTGATAAACATCCTCGAGTCCTGTGTGGTGGTGTTACTGTGCTAGTACGGTAGAGGAGAAGGACCTCTCCTAGGAGGCTTCTCAGCAGCGCTCGGCTACTTCGTACAGTGTGGGGGCCCCCCTGGGTGGTCTCTCCGACTCCTCCGAGGTCCGCCTTCCAACAACTCCCAGAGAGGGTGGGCAGCAAGTAGCAGGTCAGCAGAGAAGGAGTCCAGCAGAGTGACATTGCTTTCAGCAACACAGCAGTTCTTCTTCCTGGCAGAGAATACACAGGTCCACAAGTGTACTGAGTTGGTGGTGCCAGCGGTCCAGTATTTATGCTCATTTGTGGCTTTGAAGTAGGGAGAATTCAAAGAGAGGCCTTTGAAGTGCACAGAGTCCCTGACCTTTCTTCCCTCATTCCAGACATTACAGAGGTGCATGCAGCCCTTTGTGTGGGGACAGGACTTCATAGGTGTGTCAGGTCTTCCCTCCCATTCTACCCAGGATGGCCCATCAGGATGTGGGTGGCCCATCAGTAACACCTAAGCTCTCTTTGTGTGTGGCTATCTCAAGAGAATGCACAAAGCCCAGATGTCACGTACCCCAGACGTGTATTCGGAGACAGGCAGAAGGCACCAAATGGCTTAAGTGAGAAAAGGCCAACTTCGTATAAGTGACATTTTCAAATTTAAAATCTAACTTCACCATAAGTTAGGGTTTTAAATTGTTATTCCAGAGACCCCAAACGAAGTCAGCAAAAAAAGAGATGAGAAGCAGGAGGGGTAGGTGGTAACCTCCACTCTGCCGGCAACGTTGAGCGCGGACTTCTGCAAAAACTCTGCCTACCACCGTATGGCGGAGTTTACCGGCCTCCAACCCTATGTACAGTGAGTGTTTACCTGAATGCCTCTCTCTCTGCTGATCATCCGGGGTAGACTCCTCGCAGATGCATGCTAAAGAATGCCTGCGCTGCTGTATGTGGTGAGTTAAAGGGCAGATCAACATCTCATTCAATTTTTAAAATGCCCATGAAAAGAATTACGTGCGAGAACTTCACATAATTTTCAGCTGGGCTTTGTCGGCTCTTATTGCATTTGAAATTTTACCAGCTACGTGACAGCATCAGGATTTGGTGTCTAAGAGCACAACACTTCTCTATGCAACTTATAATAAATTGACAGAGTAGAGTCTCAGCGTGATGGTAACCCTTTCACATTTACTTCCTATCTGAACTGCACATTTCTTGTAAAAGAGTGGTTTTGCTTTGAAGTGGGGCCAGCATATATCCACAAAAAGATCCCAGCTAAACGTCGGTGCTGGTATTGTTTGTGAAGATAAAATATATTAGCACATTAAAGAGGGTTTGTTTAACCATGGTGTTGCTCTATCCTTCGGTTGGTAAATGCACGATTGTGCTCCCCCTTCATCAGCTGAACTAATTTCCCATTTTGTGTTCAGCATGAAAATAGTTTGATAAAGGCTTGCCATTTTTTTTATATGAGTGTTTGTATGAGGTTGCAATGCACACTGGGGTAAATAACCTATATTTTCTGAGGAGTTTTGGCCGATGACTCAAGTATGGAGGGCGGTGGGAAACAAACATATCCATAGCCAGTATTATCTTCTAAGAAGTGAGCTTGAGCGCATAATACAAAGAAGAGTGTTTGGGCAGCCTGAGTCATCTTGAGGGGTGATGGAAAAGGAGGGGCCTGCAGGGGACTCTCCTGTGCCCGCTCACTGAGTGTGCCCGCTTCCTGGAGTACTTATTGCTGTTTGGAATGTGAGCCAGATGCTACTGGACCGAGGGATCTTAGAAGTTCCCAGAGCGCCACAGGTACATTTACATTTCACCATAAGTTTGCACTTCCACAGTTCCACCGCTCCGCCATATACCACCCCTCCCACTCGGGCTTGGTGCGTTTTTGGATTGGATTTGGGAAGAAGCTGTGGAGAGAAGTATTAGGAAGTATGAAAGGGGAGTGGAGGGTGGAGAGGCGAGGAAAAGCCTGAGGGATATGCAGGGACTTGGCATGGCACAGCAGCAGCATTGACAGTCACCTACCCATTTCTCTTGATAGCCCTCAACTGCTGTATCAATTAGTTTGAACACTACACTGGTGGCTCAGGAGGGAGAACAATGTCATACATTCACCCCAGTACAGCGATCTGGGCCTAAATCCATCATTGTTTTGCTCAACATGCCATTCCAGTTTGGACCCAGCCATATGCAAATAAGTCTTGACCCTGTGCCTCATGGGAACAGTCCAGCCCGAACTGCCAGGCCAAGTCTTCCCTGGCCTGCAAACAAGCATCCTAGGACCGGTTTCGGGTTTTCAGCCCTCATCAGCCAAGATAGCTTGACTCTAGTGGCATGGAGAGCACGGGACCCACGTCCGGGCATACCCGTCCCACTCAGGGTGGCAAATGCAAAAAGAACAAATGATGGACAGAATGCAGAACAATGTCATACATTCACCCCAGTACAGAGATCTGGGCCTAAATCCATCGTTTTTTGCTCACCATGCCATTCCAGTTTGAACCCAGCCATATGCAAATCAGTCTTGACCCTGTGCCCCATGGGAACAGTCCAGCCTTAACTGTCAGGCCAAGGCCTCCCTGGACTGGAAACAAGCATCATAGGACCAGTTTCGGGCTTTTAGCCCTCATCAGTCAGGATATCTTGACTCCAGTGGCATGGAGAGCACGGGACCCAAGCATTCTAGGACCGGCTTCGGATTTTCAGTCCTCGTCAGCCAGGATAGCTTGACTCCAGTGGCATGGAGAGCACGAGACCCACATCTGGGCATACCCGTCCCACTCGGGGTGACAAATGCAAAAAGCACAAATGATGGACAGAATGCGGAACAATGTCATACATTCACCCAAGTACAGAGATCTGGGCCTAAATCCATCATTTTTTTTGCTCACCATGCCATTCCAGTTTAGACCCAGCCATATGCAAATCAGTCTTGACCCTGTGCCCTATGGGAACAGTCCAGCCCGAATTGCCAGGCCAAGTCCTCCCTGGACTGGAAAAAAGCATCCTAGGAGCGGTTTCGAGTTTTCCGCCCTCATCAGCCAGGATAGCTTGACTCCAGTGGCATGGAGAGCATGGGACCCACGTCTGGGCGTACCCGTCCCACTCGGGGTGACAAATGCAAAAAGAACAAATGATGGACAGAATGCAGAACAATGTCATACATTCACCCCAGTACAGAGATTTGGGCCTAAATCCATCATTTTTTTGCTCACCATGCCATTTCAGTTTGAACCCAGCCATATGCAAATCAGTCTTGACCCTCTGCCCCATGGGAACAGTCCAGCCCAAACTGCCAGGCCAAGTCTTCCCTGGACTGGAAACAAGCATCCTAGGACCGGTTTCGGTCACTGTGCCACTGGATTCAAGCTAGCCTGGCTGAAGAAGGGTGACATACCCTGAAACCGGTCCCAGGATGTTTGTTTCCGGTCCAGGGAGAACCTGGCCTGGCAGTTCGGTCTGGACTGTTCCCATGAGGCACAGGGTCATGACTGATTTGCATATGGCTGGGTCCAAACTTGGGTGGCGTAGTGGGCAAAAGAACGATGGATTTATCCCAGATCTTTTGCCTGGGGGAGAATGTTTGCCTTGTCAGTATTCCATCCATCATTTGTTGCGGTAACACTTTTCGCCCTAAGTGGGATGGGTATGCCCAGACGTGCGTCCCTTGCTCACTGTTCCACTGGATTCAAGCTAGCCTGGCTGAAGAAGGGTGACACCCTAGGGTGACATACCCTGAAACCGGTCCCAGGATGCTTGTTTCCGGTCCAGGGAGGACCTGGCCTGGACTGTTCCCATGAGGCACAGGGTCATGACTGATTTGCATATGGCTGGGTCCAAACTGGGGTGGTGTAGTGGGCAAAACAACAATGGATTTAACCCAGATCTTTTGACTGGGGGAGAATGTTTGCATTGTCAGCATTCCGTCCATCATTTGTTTGCTGTAACACTTTTCGCCCTAAGTGGGATGGGTATGCCCAGACGTGCGTCCCTTGCTCACTGTTCCACTGGATTCAAGCTAGCCTGGCTGAAGAAGGGTGACACCCTAGGGTGACATACCCTGAAACCGGTCCCAGGATGCTTGTTTCCAGTCCAGGGAGGACCTGGCCTGGCAGTTCGGTCTGGACTGTTCCCATGAGACACAGGGTCATGACTGATTTGCATATGGCTGGGTCCAAACTGGGGTGGCGTAGTGGGCAAAAGAACAATGGATTTAACCCAGATCTTTCGACTGGGGGCGAATGTTTGCATTGTCAGCATTCCATCCATCATTTGTTTGCTGTAACACTTTTCGCCCTAAGTGGGATGAGTATGCCCAGACGTGCGTCCCTTGCTCACTGTGCCACTGGATTCAAGCTAGCCTGGCTGAAGAAGGGGGACATACCCGGAAAACGGTCCCAGGATGCTTGTTTCCGGTCCAGGGAGGACCTGGCCTGGCAGTTCGGTCTGGACTGTTCGCATGAGGCACAGGGTCATGACTGATTTGCATATGGCTGGGTTCAAGCTGGGGTGGCGTAGTGGGCAAAAGAACAATGGATTTCACCCAGATCTTTTGACTGGGGGAGAATGCATTGTCAGCATTCCGTCCATCATTTGTTTGCTGTAGCAGTTTTTGAATGAAGGACAGGGGCAGCAGAGGGCGAGAAGCATGAACTTTCCCACCTGTGACTGTGTAACTACCTTGATGAATTGCTCTGCTGGGGTACTACACTAGCATTACCTCACTGGTCGAGACTCAAGCAGAGTTACACATTAGTTTGTACAGTGGACCAGAATTTCACTGCTTGTGGAACACCGTGGAATCTTTTAGACATTTTAGGTAACTCCACAGAATTCAATGGAGTGAAACTCTGCGAGTTCTGCCCACCCCAGTTAAAAGGCAAATAATTCAGGGGAAAGCACGCCAAAGATGCCAAGTCCAACACCTTGAAACTAAGACATCAAGGATTTAAAATTTGTGTAACACTCTTCTATGTTTTGCAAATTTGGAAAGGACTGCCCACGTTGCTGCTCACCATATCCCCACCAAGGATGCCCCTTGCACCTCAGCCCATGATGTAGAAATCCCTCCCAGAAACTGCCCCACTACTCTCTTCAGAAGGGACACACCAGTCTGTTTATAGGCTAGACCAATAGTGGATCAAATCAATCTGTTGGAATTGAAGGCTTACAACTCTTTTTAGCTGTTCCAAAATTATCAAGCAGACTGTTCAGATCTCAAATTGAATAGTTTGAATAAGGTCTGAGTAAATAAGCACTGCCTGTTTAATATCAAAACAATGTAACGCCCTCTCTTCATCAGTTTGAGGATTTGGATAGAACACCGGAAACACAATCTCCTGTTCCATATGAAGAACAAACGATGGACCTAACTATCAGGCCACTTTATCGTCAAACACCTCCAAAATGGGAATTTAAAGGAAAGAGAGCCTTTTCCGCCCAAATGTTTTTGCTGGCTGTAGGAATTCCGGAGATCCAGCAGACCGTAAGTGGAGTAACACGGGCCGGGACACAGAAGACGCATCGGAAGAGCCGAGCGGTCTAGCGGCACTGGGTCGCTCCGACAAGGAAATCCTGATGTCAGGGGAGGCCGACCAACTAAAGGGCCGGGATTCAAACAGCAGGGGAGGCGGCGATGAGAGGGACGGAGAAGGCGAAGGTGATCCGGAGGCGCTGGAGAAAGGAGAGGAGCGGAGCCCAGCGGCAGTACAAGAAGAGCAGCAACCCCTGGAGCGGAGTACACTGCGGACAAACCCGGTGGCCTAGAGAAGGCAGAGGATGCCCTGGGTCCCAATGCCCCGGTCCAGGGCCGTGGCCCAAGACTAGTAGCTCTAAGAGGGTCGTTCTGGTGGTGATGTGGCAGCGTGGGGACATAAAGCACGCGTGAGTTTGTTTTGTGCACACTCCCCAACACAAGGCACCTGCACACGGTTCCCCGTTCTTTCCTGCACAACATCTTGGTGGTGGTAACACTGAGACTTGAGAGAGTGTACATTTAGTTAATCCCGGGTTTTGTTTTTCCTTCCTTGTTTCCTCTTTGGGACTGCCCGGTCTGAGGGACGACACAAAGCCAACGGCCACATCGGTATCAAGCCTCAGAAGCCCCAAAAAAGATGGTCAAGCGGGAGAAGAGGATCCCCAGCTGTTTTTGTTTTGTTATTTATGGAGCACCAGTACTTTGTCTACATCCTTTAGGTCCTATGGGACTGACAAAACGAAGTTCCCACAAACGAGTATCGCATAGAAAAAGAAAGAGCCAGAGAAACCTCAACTATTCGCGTCGAGTTTTCCCTTCTGCCCCGCGGGCCACTGTGCCGTTCACACTGGCATTATAGAACAAGAAAAAAAGTCAGCAGTATCAATAATCTAAGATTTATAGATTCCATAGGCTCAAAAGGTGGGTACATGAGAGACCGTGACACCAAACCTAGATCATAGGCCAGAAACACAGATTTGAAAGAAGGCCTCATGTTGTCAAACCTTTAAAAAATCTTCCCACTAATTCCTGCTGATCTTCTAGATTTCCCCATGACCTCCTAATTACCCTAATGGCAGCTTATTGGTCCTGAAGAGCTGGGAGTCTTAAGCCAAGGTCAAACCCATTGTGAACGATTTCCAGCACCTGGACCTGAGCAGCTAATTTAGGAGACAAAGCCTTCTTGCTACATCATTTTGAAAAGGTTCCCAAATGTCTTCTATAAGATGACAAAGTGGACTTTCGTCTGGAAATGTGGTCAGAACATACTAGTCTCTCAGATAAACCTCTGGGAATTAAGCCTGCCCTCTCAGGCTCCAGGCCATCAGTCTTTATCTCCTCAAACTGTTGGCCTGAAGGCAAGGGAAGGTCAGTGTGAATGGATTGATGGGAAGCAGCCAATCCCAGTCTATACTGAGATTCACTATCAGAGAAAACCAATGTGACTTCCTGGAGCAACTATCACCTTCATTTTCTCTCTCTTCAGCCTGTTTAAGAATTTCAGGAGAAAGGGGACTATGGGAAAGCCCGACAAAAGTCCTTTGAGCCATGGGCATGTTATCACATCCAGATCCTAGGCCTTCTCGTCCTTCATCCTTGAAGAAAATCAGGGCAGTTGGGCATTTAGGCGAGTTGCAAACAAGTCTATAACCTGGACTTCTCATCTCCTCTATAGCTGAAAAATGTGATGACTGACACAGGAGATGTTGGATGGATTAAGAAACCAGCTCAGTTTATCTGCCTGAGTGTTCATGGTGCCCTTGATATAAATCGCAGACAAGGATATCAGATTGACTTGAGTCCATTTAAATTAGCAAAATGATATTTGAGACAAGGGCCTGGCTCTCATACTGCTCTGCTTGTTTAATATACATTTTTGTAGTAGTATTGTCTGTCCTGCATACCACAGGCCTGCCCTGCAACAGGTGGGAAAAGACTTTCAACGCAAGAAAACTGCCTGAAGTTCCTTCCAGTTGGGAGACCTCCTTTGGTGGGTAGGGGACCAGAACCCCTGAAGCAATTGATTTTTGTTTCAAGCTCCCCACCCAGAGGCAATGACATCAGTTATCACCATTATCTGAGTCTGGGTATTCAACAAAACACTTTTGAGAATATTCTGTGGGCTCATTTGCCACCTGAATTTCTTTCTGATGGTGCTCGTCAGACAAATGAATACTCTCATATCCTGACTTGTTGGACACAATAAATATGTATGACCAAAATATTGAGATGTATTCTCACCCTTGGTACAAGAAAAATCATTGCCACCAAATCTTTTTGAATCTGTAACCCCAATGCTGCTATGGGTTTCTCAATGCACATTAAGGACTAGAGATGAGACAACATCTTCTGCACCCTCCTTTCTGGCACAATCATCAGCCCTAAAACTGTCTGCAACCGGGCCCCAATAAACATTTGGTTTCAGGCTGGGTCTAGGTGAGACTTGTTGTGATTAGTTTGGATGGACTTACAATTAGACAATTGTCCTAGTATGGAAGAATCGTCACTCCCTGAAGACATAAGTTCACCATTAAGGGTGCTTGAATATTTGTGAAAGCTCGAGGCAATGATTTTAGCCCAACTGTAGAACTCAAGATTGATAATGGTTTGGCCCTACAGCATACAAAGATATTTCAGATGTGACTGGTAAAAAGGATTGTGGAGATATGCATCATGTATATTTACGGTATTGAGGTACTACTCCTCTGACACCAACACAATGACTTAGTACAGAATGAGCATTCTGAAGTGGATGGCCTTGAACCATTTGTTCTCCTTTCTGAGATCAAGAACAGGTCTGTTTCTTTAGAATCATTTTTGACTAGAAAAAGGATTAAATATATGCCTTGACCTCTTTTATCTGTACAATGGACTTTTTGTTTAGTAGAGCTTGGATTCCAGACCACAAAAATACTCTCTTTGTTGCATCTGTAATGATCAAGGTTGGAAGAGTTACTGACTAAAGTGGAAGAGGGGTGAATTCCATGAGATAACCTTTTTGTACAATTTTCAAAACCCATTGACTCCTGAGATTTGCCTTCCACATCTCAAAATATCTTGACAAATTACCTCCTGCTGGATCCTCTGTGTGAAGAGAAAGCAGCTCATCAGGAACACTGTTTTGATGAGCCCAACAACATGTCGAATACTGACCCTTGAATAACTGCTAAGCTTAAAATCTACACCAACGAGATTGGAAAGATTTTTCTTCTCTTAAGTCATACTTATTTTCTCTCTTCAAAATCTTCAAAGAGCAGGATGAAGACTTTTCACACGGCAGCATCTGTTTATGATCCTCATGGGACTTGGTGATTAGTTTATCCAACTTATCTCCAAATAGTTTTCTACCTTCAAAAGATATTTTAAGGAAGACTGATTTTCAGTAAATTCTGTCTTCCATTCATGTAACAACAAATTTCTACAAGCCCAAACTGAAGCCCCCGCAGTCATGGCTGTTGTGCGAATGATGTCAGATGAAATGTCCGCCAAATGCTTATCTTGTTGTTTCATATGTAATACCAGCTCAGAGCAATCAGATTCTTCCTGAATTGCATCAGATAGCTTTTCAAAATCGTGTACCAATAACTGGGAGGCATAGGTGGAATATGTTGCAACTCATAGAGATAAGTTGCTGACAGCAAACGATTTTAGAGAGCTATCCACCTTTTGGTCCATAGCATCCGAAGGGGAACAGTCATCAGAATATACTGCTATTCCCCCAATCAGTTGGTGAAATAACCTCTCCACCCTCCAGTAAGTAGTAGGATTTCTGTAAAATATGTAGCACAGAACACTGATCTATCTCTTTCCATTGGCAAGAAAACAAGTTATTAATGCTGGAAAAAGGGGAGGGCCATTACAGGAATACTGGGAGAATAATTGATCTTCTTTACCTGGTTATGGCAGACTCTCAAAGCCAAGACTGGACCTAATATGACCCAACATTTTCACCAACTCCTCGCTTGTAATGTATTTCCCCACTATAGAGGTGCCAAGGCCCTCCACTGCAGAGTCTGAATCCATCATGAGGGATCGATCTGAACCGCTCCCAGCTTTTGGAGGATCAGACCTGGCCAAAGCTGTGAAACTGCATCCTAAATTATTTGCTGAACCTGAGAAGCAGTAAGTAAAGCTGGCCTCTCAGGAGACTCAACTACCCAACGCCTCTGCAACTTTTCTCAGCTTTCTCCTCCTCAGACGTTGGGGAGGGACAGCAAAGATTATTTTATTTGTCTTTTGTTTTCCCCTCTGCCATAGTCACCATTCAATGCAACGACCCACAATAACCACGTAGACCATGCACTCTTTCATGGTGATAGGAGAAGAGAACATGTGATAGAACACAGATCAATAAGCCCAGCCATGAGAGCTTAAAAAGAAAAGAAAAGTTGTCTCCCAACTTAAGACTCCCTTTCTGAAGGGCCTGGAAGTTACTCCGGTGCCCCCGTGTAGTTCTCAGTACTGCCAATTGTAAGGCGCTCGGAACCTAGAAGTCTCACATCTGTCATGTGTATATAGACAGGACAGGAACAAGGGAACGCTACTCACCTGGAACCAGGGTAATAAACTTATTATCAAAGGACAAAGGCTCCTCTGGACACTTAATGAAGTAATCTTAATGTAAATGAGCACAATGGCAATATGTTGGGTTATAGTGATATTGGAGAGAGAAGGAAGCAAATACACCTGATTTGTTTTTGAATCAAAAATATTTATATAATCCAGACGGACCACCACTGCATACACTTTGACATCGACAAACCACCACACCCAAACCTTCAACCCGCCCTCCAAGAAAAAACTGGAGCGAGATCACCGAGGAGCAGCTCAACTCCACCCTCAACTGTGACACCCCCACCACCTTAACTTACGCCAACCTCACAGCCAAAGAACTCCACAGATGGATCTCCAACTGCACATACCAGCTCGCACCCCTATTGACCCCAACAGGCAGCGGCCCAGGCAGGCCACCTGGTTCACCTCCAAGAATCCAGACGCACCTGCAGACATCTCGAGAAGAACTGGAGAAACAGCAAATCCTCGGAAGACCGCACCACCTACAAGAACGCCATGAAAGAATACCACCAACGCATTAGATCCACCAAAAGGACCTTCATCCAGCACAAGATCCTCGCCAACTCCATCAACTCCAAGGAACTCTTCAGCATCATCAAGGAATTCACCAAACCCCCCAGTAAAATCACGGACATCACCCCCTCCCAGGACCTCTGCAACAAGCTTGAATCCTACTTCCATCTGAAAATCAAGGACCTATACGTCAACTTCAATGACCAGACTTCGAAACCACTCCCTCCTACAGCAACGCCAGTCAGCCTACCATCTCCTCCTGGACCCCAGTCACCACCGAAGACACTGCATCGATCATGAAAGGCTTCCACTCAGGAGCTCCCATGGACCCCTGCCCCTGCACATTTTCCACAGAGCCGCAGCCACCATCGCTCCGGAATTATGACGCACCATCAAGGCCACCTTCGAAACTGGCACCTTTCCCAATGACTGGAAACACGCAGAAGTCAGACCCATACCCAAGAAGCCCATAGCAGATGCCATGGACCTCAAGAACTACTGACCCATGTCCCTCCTTCCCTTCATGGCAGAAGTCACAGAGAAGACCATCAACATCCAACTAACGAAATTCATTGAAAAAAACTCCATCCTCGACTCCTCCCAATCCGGATTCCGCAGCAACCACAGCACAGAGACCGCTCTACTTGCCGCCATAGATGACATCCACATCCTCCTCGACCAAGGACACACTGCAGCCCTGATCCTACTCGACCTTTCTGCAGCCTTCGACACCATATCCCACTGCACACTCACCGCCAGACTCCAAAAAGCTGGCATACAGAGAACCGCCCTTGACTGCCACCCCTCCTTCCTCGCCGGCAGAACCCAAAGAATCAGACTTCCACCCTTTCTCTCCAAACCTTCGGAAATCAACTGCGGACTACACCAAGGGTCATTGTTCAGCCCCACGCTCTTCAACATCTACATGGCCCCCCTCACCGCCATCGTTAGACATCACAGACTCAGCATAGTTTCCTACGCTGACGACACCCAGCTCATCCTCTCCCTCATCAAGGACCCCATCACCACCAGACTCAACCTCCCGGAAGGAATAAAGGAACTTGCGTCCTGGAGGAGCAGCAGCTGCCTGACTCTCAACTCGGAGAAGACAGAGCTCCTCGTCCTCGGACCCTCTCCCTCAGCATGGGACAACACCTGATGGCCCACTACCCTTGGCAGACCCCCACCCACACCCACACTGACCACGCCCAAAACCTCGGCATCGTATTCGACCCCTCCCTCTCCATGACCCGACAGATCAACGCCGTGGCCTCCATCTGCTTCAATACCCTCTGCATCCTCCGAAAGACCTTCAAATGGATCCCCCCCGAATCAAGGAAGACTGTCACCCACACACTCATAACCAGCACACTGGACTAGGGAAATGCCCTCTACGCTGGGATCAACAAGTCTCTGCTCTGCAAACTCCAGACCATACAGAACACCACAGCCAGACTTGTCCTCGGCATCCCTAGACACAAACACATCACCCAATAACCTCCACTGGCTCCCAGTCGAGAAAAGAGTAACTTTCAAAATACTCACCCACGCCTACAAATGCCTCCACAACACTTAACTCCAATATCTCTAGGACAGAATCTACTTCCACGTACCCGCGAGGAACCTCCGATCTGCCAACCTCGCCCTCGCCGAACCCCCCAGGCATCCGTAGAGCAAGAATGGGTGAAAGAATCTTCTCCTGCATCGCGGCCAAAACCTGGAGCAAGCTGCCGACCATCATCGGATGTGTCTCCACCCTGCACATCTTCAGGAAGAACCTCAAGACCTGGCTTTTTGACTGACCAGAGCTGCCCCCAGCCCCGTGAGACCCTCATGGGTGAGTAGCACGCTTAAAACTTCCTGATTGATTGATTGATTGATGTCTGACTTCTAATTAACTGCTTTTCATCCCAGGAAGAATTTTAGTGTGATTAAATGGCTACGTCCTGGTGAAATCACTGACTTTGAGTATTGTAGTGTTATGTGAGACAGCAATGATGGAACCCTTTTGGCTCCTGATGGACCCCATAGAACTGTGACATTCATGTCAGAGCATAGTGAAGTGAATGCAGCTTTATAATGTTGAGTCCACAGTTACACAGACAAATGAAGACTTCAAATACCAAACTCTGTGTGTGGTGTAGGCATTGGTGAGTATATCAAATAAGGAAGGGGGAACTAGGAGCTAATTAAGGTCCAGTGCCTGTGCTTCAAGAGACTATATCAATCCAAAAAGGAGGTTACTATTACTAATGGGACACAATATGTGTTTAGAGAAAAGACAGAGAGGAGTCAGTAGCTAGGTATTGTGCCAATCAAGAGAAGACAGTCAACAAGATGGCCTCTTGTTGCCCTCACCCCTAGGGATGTCATGCTTCATCATTGGGCCGTGCTCCTCGTTGGGCCGGCGCTGCAATGCCATACGGGTCCCCCGAAGGGTCACTTTAGTGGAGATCTTTTTATTTAGCTGTTTAATGAGTGTGAGAGTGTGTCCTAGTCGGGTAGTGAGAAGTGAGTGTGAGACTAAATATTTAAAACTGGCTAGGGGATATCCCAAATGTTTTAATGTGCTGATCCCCCTGTCAGAGTTAAAAACCCGTAGGTTAGTGTGACTTGTAAATGTAAATGTAAATGTTGCGTCCCGGCGCTGTAGACCGCTGGGGAACCCGTCCTGGCTATCCCTGTGAGATGGTCCCTTTCTGGGTATCTCCAAGGTGAAACCAGGCATCCCCGGCGTCTGTGGGGGGCCGTTGTAGAGATGAGGCAAGCTTAATGCCCAGAGTTGCCGAGTGTGTTCCTGGTTAGAGTAGGTACCGAGGCGAAAATTATCGAGTCCGTTTTGACCCTGGTCCACGACCCTGCCGCGTCGGGAATTGAACCCTGGTCCCTGGCCGATTCTCTGCTTACGGGTCTGCCGCCTCTAACTAGTGAGCCACACCTCTCCACTTGTGGGGTAATAGTGGCCCCTAGTAATTAAAAAAGAAAAAGGTCGATATGTTTCACGCCTAAAAGTGGTCGGATTGATCCCTGGTGCTTCATCAGGACCAGAAAGAATACAAATTTGTTGGAGAGTCAACCCCAATTGTAATTTTTGATTGAGCGGTCCCACTTTCTTTTTATAGGGTGGCACCTGCTTGTGACAATTATCACTGTTGGTTCGACCTAGAAGGCTAATTTGTCTAAAGAACTTTCTTCATAGGCTATCGTGCCTGTATGGTACGCATGGTCGAGGGTAGGTGCAGCGAGACGCACACCCGGCTAAACCCCCGTAACAGTGCGGGACACCGTGCAATTGCCTATGAAGCCTGTTCTTTAGAACAGCGGTGGAGAGACCGGAGAGAGCATGGAAACTGCACACCAGGTACAGCAGCAAATTTGGCGTAATTTTCAAGGCCTCAGATGTGGTGGGCAGGTCAGTGACTAGACCCGATTTGCGTGACTCACACCACAGTACTGAACAGCGTCAGATAAGAGCAGGGCGAGCAGGCTTAATCAACGGCGGCCTTGGCACAGCAGCAGAGGGGTCCGGGAATCCGACGATAGAGGGAGGAGTAACTGAGCACCCGGACTGGGGGATAACCGCGACTGAAAATCTAGTGGAAACCCTGGTACTACACCAATACGAGGGGAGCACACAGTCCACAATATCCTAAAAAGCGCAAAGGAGGCCTACGGCATAAGTGACCAAGTCAAATAGAGACTTGGCTGGCGAAACCCGACAGGCCGAACAGGGCCCTCACCACTGGGGCATGCGGCAGAGAGTAGCCAGCTGAGTCTGATCACCCCGACTATCCCATGCGCGCCCTCAGAGACGCAGCAAAGGCAGGGAAAAGTGACCAAACCTCACTTCAGGTAAAACTAGATAAATATGCGTGGCAAAAGGGGTCTGACCCACAAAAAAAGGGGCAGACAATGCATGCACAATGGTGCAACAGGCTGAATGACAATCAGACCTGACCCTCCAGAACATAATGTCAGCCATCACTACTGTGCGCACCTCACTGTAATCCAGGATGAACTCTGTTTCTACTGAAGTTTCCCTGATCAGGGCAGACATCCGTAACATGAATGCCAGAAACAAAGAAGTAGAGAACACTACCAACTCACTAGCCAAGGATATATCCGTTCTCAAAAACAGATCCAGGATCTCCAAGTCTGTAATGAGAGGATGAGAAACCAACTGGACGAATACGAAAGTAGGGCATGGCAAAATAACGTCTGAATTTTAGGCCTGCGGGAGTGAGCGGAGGGTCAGGCGGCAGACCTGTTCATAGAAGATCTCATTCTGAAGTACCTACAACCCAGAGGCTTGTCCAACTATTTCTCAATCGAAAGAGCACACAGAGTGCCGGGGGGAGGGAGAAACCAAAGCCCCAAGCTCCTCCTAGGCCCATACTGGCATGAGTATTCAATTTTCGAGATAGAGAAGTAATACTGCAAACAGCCTGTACTGCACCACCGGTCAATTTTCAAAGCAGCAAGATAACATTCTTCCCAGATTTCACACTCAAAGTTCGAAGAGAGTGCTTCAGCTTCTTGGAAGTTATACGGGCCCTACGAGAGAAAGAGCATAAGTACAGCATGATATTCCCCGCCGAACTGAGAGTAGAGTCAGAAGGAAAGGTGTGGTTCTTTAATAGCCAAGAGGAAACATGGGATTGGCTTGATGGATGGCGCACAGTTGGGAAACGCACCCGGACGACTATCATGAGAGAACCACTCAGACCCAACAAGAGCACGATGCAGTAAATGTGGCGGACACTAACCCGACAACAGAGTCACTAGTCTTGGACAACAACAAATAACAGGGTAGCAGAACTTATTCGCACAGAAGGCAGAAACAAGAACAACCCGAGCTGCGCAACCCTAAATTTGATTAGGACAGGACTCCACTGCATTATGATGTGCTGGAACAAATAACATAAGACATTAGTGTAAGAATCCACGAACAGGAGAACTGAAGTACAATGACAAGATGAGACTTGTTTCCCTCTAGATAAAGTAGTGTCTGATAGAGATGTTTTTTTTTTAGATGCCGGGTGTGGGATCAGCCATGCACCACAGTCAATCTAGGGGTGGGCGATAGACATTCTGCAAAGTTTGGGAGGCAGGAGGTTTATTTCCAGTCATGCAGGGAGGTGGGGTGGAGGGATGGGAATGGTCAAGTTTGGCGGGGGCAACCAAGTTATGTTGTAGCTCCATCTTAGTGACAGGGAGGGTGGGAATATCAAATTCAAATTAAGCTTTATTCGATTTTAGTCGTTTAAAATCACAAAAGCATACATAGTCATAAAAACATTTAAAAACATTTGATATAATCATTAATCTAAAATACATTATCTATTACAAAGTGCGTATTGTGCCTTCAGTTAACTTACATAGTAATAGGGGCCAGACTGTAATCACAACCAGTTAATTCAATGAAACTTTTTTTTGAATATCAAACGTGATCAGGGTCATTTGATGTTGAACGACCATCTCTTTGTTAATTTCTGAGGTAGCTCTAAGAGACTCTAAATGAGCTAAACAAATTAATTTGAGCTCCTTTCTAGTGATGGTACACATTTTCTCTGGTGTCAAATAATAATCAGATTGCCCTATGTCACCAAAAACGTTTTTTTAACATAATTTAACCACATAAACTTGCCAGCATGGTCCAAATTCATTGCATCCCTGATTATTTCTCTAATTAAACCTGCGCTACTAGTGGTCCATACACGATGCCATAATAATACAGGTTGCATTTTTATAATATCGGAGACATAAGAGATACCCAGCTCACTATGACAATTAAAAAACGGAGAACTGGCTGGAACAGCTAAAATAAACCTTAAAAAATTATTTTCCACACGTTGAATCAAAGAAACGTCATGGTAGCCCCACACACCCGACCCAAAAGTCGCAATGCTAATACATTTGACCTGATAAATCTTAAGAAGTATGCCCGGGGGCCTTTTTCCCATTTTCATTGTAACAACCGCGTTGGAATTGCATGTGTGAAAAGGAGGCATATTCATTTTTATTTTTTATATTATTTTTAACTTTTAACATTAATTAAAAATAATAGTTTATCAACTGTTTCAAAGTAAATATATATGTATAAATTATTATGTTTGTTGTTTTATTTTTTTATTAAGTTTCTTTGTTATATTTTATTAAAATGTATATTAAAATTATTTTATTTTGTTAACATTATATTTAATATATTTAATATATAATAGTTTCTATATATTTATATAAAAGTCGATATTTCATACATCTATATTTTTTACATCTATATTTTTTAGACAATATTTTTGTACTTACCTGTTTAAGTATAGGCGCCAATATTTTTTTCTATATTTTTTACTCGATATTTTTAACATCGATATTTTTTACATCAATGTTGTGTCAGAGAACCATGGCAAATAGGTCATTGTCCCGGGTCCGATATAGAATAGACAACATGCACGCAGCTCATACCACTGATGATCGCATAACCCACATAAAACATGATAGACCATAGAAAGGGGAAATCACTTTGATTCCTCACCTAGAACGTTAACAGGCTTGAAGATAAACTAAAATGAGGGATAGTGTTTCTTTAATACTTAAAACGGCAGGTGCCTGAGATCGCCCTACTTCAAGAGACCCACTTGGTTGGCAGCACCTGCAAAGCACTAGACAGATAGGGATATAGGTTAGCAGCCAATGCGGGATTCACCTCCGGCTCTAGAGGAAACGGTATTCTTATTCGTAAAAACTGCCCATACATAAATACATAAAACATGGGTGGACACACAGGGCAGATTCGCTGCAGTGGCTGGAATGTGTGAAGGGAAACCTGTTAACGTACAATCTGTATATATCCCCCCGATATAAAAACAGTGCCACTGGAGGGGCTCAGCAATCATGCTGGACCTCCCCACCGGGATTTTACTGATGGGAGGTGATCTTAATTTGACTGTGAATGGGCAAATAGACCAACGCCCCCAACAGGACCTCGATGGCAGACACAACTAGCAGACTTTCTCTCAGCCTTCGGCCTCGTAGAAATTTGGAGAAATTTCATCCCACAGGCATGCAGGTACACATTCCACTCTGGAGCCCATGGCAGTCAATCTCATATAGACTATCTGCTGGTGCACGTAGAAGACGTCCATATCTTTACAGAGGCAAGGTGTTGGACAAGGGGTATTTCTGATCACGCCCCAATCTTCTTCGAAATTCTAGTACGCTCCCCGACTGGACGTACAACCTCCACGATCAATCCGTGGTATCTGAAAATCTCACATCTAAAAGGAGAACTGATGGAGGACACAGACTACTCTACCGAAAACGTTGGTACGGTAGATTCGCCACAAACCCTGTGGGGGGGCATTTAGGCTGTGATTAAAGGCCGGGCAATCACGCTAATGGTAGGACACAAGAAAGAGCTTAGGGCACGCATAGAAACACTAGAAAAAGGAATCCTGGTGGAGGAAGAAAAGGTAGCAGACACAGATGATGACTCAGCTAGGCATGCCCTCAATATAAAAAGGCTAGACTATATGCAGTTTTTAACGGGGGCGGCCAGATCCAAACAAAAGGCCGACAACACAAAGTATACAAACTTGTTGACAAAGGAGGCAAATTGTTGGCCTGGTTGTAAAGGTGAGATTGGGGCTATCGCTGGGCGCCCCTGCTGAGGGGGAATAAGGGAGAGGACTTGAGAGACCCACATAAGATTGCAGAGGCATTCGCCCCCTACTTTGCCCAAATCTATGCACTTGCTACCACAACTACAGCCCTTGACTCCCAAGACTTATTGGCTAACATCCCAGTTACTACCCTGACCTCCGAGGAGTGAGAATCCCTGGAGGGAGACCTCACAGAAGAGTAGTTATTAGTTGCAATATGAGGTATACAGTCTGGAAAGGCCATGGAACCCAACAAGCTCAAAATACAGTTGTTCAAGCTAACAGCCTCCAAGATATCACCCTTCCTCCATGACATGTATATAGAAAGTTGTCAGAAGGGTTCCCTCCCAAGCAACCTCAGACTAGCTTTGATTGCCATGATACATAAGCAAGGAAAGCCGGCGGAGGAATGGAGTTACCACAGGCCCATTTTGCTGTTGAATGCAGAAACTAAAATTCTGGCCAAAGCACTGGCTAACTGGCTGGTTCTCATCAATAACAAACTAGTACATCCGGATCAATCAGGTGTCATGCCTGGGCGAAGCACTACCCTCAATCTCTGTCATCTATAAGGGGTGTTAGGTAGGACAGGTACAATCCAAGAAGATGCTGCCGTGTTATGAGTCAATGCGTTATTGTCATTCTACAAAATTGAATGGCCTTACTTATTCGTTGTCCTGGAACATATGGGCTTTGGCCCTACATATTTAAAGTGGGACAAACTTCTCCACGCTGATCCAAAAGCCCAAATAGTTGTCAATAGCCACACATCGCAGCAATTCCGACTGGGAAGGGGAACCCGACAGGGCTGCCCCCTGTCGCCTCTAATATTCGCTTTGATGCTTGAACCCTTAGCTACGTGGGTGAGGGGGGACCCTCTGATCAGGGGGTTGAAATGCACAGAACAACACAAAGACAAATTTTCCCTGTATGCGGACGACATTTTGCTAAATGTTGCTGCCCCAATAGGTTCGATCCATAGGATCTTCCACATATTCTCAATCATCTGTAAATGTTCAGGCTATACTATAAACTGGTCTAAATCCACACTATATATGATCCACAGCCCAAAGCTGCGAACACCAACAGATTGTGTAGTCACTGTGGCGGCAGAGGGATTCTGTTACTTGAAAATCTACAGAATGCCTGATCCACTCCTCTTTTACAACACTAGTCTCCAGGGCCCACTGACAAGTCTGCACAACGACGTGCGACACTGGTGAACCCTCCCTCTGACCCTTCTAGGGAGAGTGGCCCTGTTCAACATGCTGGCACTAACCCGCTTCCTATACATGTTATAAAACACCCCTTTCAAGGTCCCAGACAATACTTCACCAATATAGAGAGTGCGGTAAGGAAACTATTGTGGGATTGAAAGACCTCTCGCATTGCAATGCATAAATTGACAAGAGGATGGTATGACAGGGGATCTCCTTGCCAGACCTTAAACAGTACTTCTGGGTATCCCAATTAGTAGTAGTTAATTAATGATTCCACGGCTCACAACCTAACTTGGCTAGCAAATGGATAAATAGCTAATGAGTCTGGGGGAATACCAAAGGGATCTTTGCACAAACCCTAAACACCAACATCTCTCAGGTCCCATGGCCCATACCATAGCAGTTTGGCATCAAGTAACCAAGAAACTGGGCTGGCTCAAGAAAATAATGTGGGATTCAGAACAATTAGGCACACTGAGTAACTGGTCCTGGGTTCGACAGGTGGGAAACAATCGGCATCTCATAAGTGGGTGATCTTTGGAAAAGGGATGGGATGATCACATTCACTAAGTTACAGGCGGAGAACCAACTGGCAAACTCTGAAGCTTTTAGGTATTTACAGATAAGCCATGCCCTAAAGTCCACTGACCCCAGTGGGGGGGCTCTCCCTGAGGTGTCCCGACTGGAAGACAGGCTGCTGATAGAAACTATGATCCACAAAGCATTATCCTTGACTTACCGGAAACTGGCGAATAACCGACCGGATCAACTCATGCGTCTTAGACAACAATGGTAGGCAGACGTTGGGAACTTAGAGGATGAGGATTGGCAGGGTGTCCTTTTTTCCCCTCGAAAAGTAGATATCCAATGAGACTGAGGTTGATCCAACTCAAAATTCTACATAGAAGGTATCCCTCAGCAGGGACCGTGGTCAAAATGAGGAAGAGAATAGATGTAGAATGCCCTAGGTACTGTGCCCAAGAGGGAACGTTCTTCCACATGCCTTGAGAGTGCCCCGCAATCCAATCCTACTGGGAGGGAATCACAAGCAAGTGGAAAGACATATATGGGGAAGGGATTTCCAACGCCCACAGCTCTTCTTACTCAATATATGGAAGGCTTCTCATTTAACTCACACTGAACAATCCTGGGTCTCCCTGGAGCTGGCCCTAGTCAAAAGGAGCATTGCCCAAAAATAGGGAGCAAGAGACATTCATTGGGGGGATGGGAAAAAGACATGGATAGATCCATGATCGCAGAAAAAGATGTATTTAAGAATAGAGGTTGCCGGAAAAAGTGGGATCAAAAATGGTCTAAGTGGAATACTTATAGGGGTGGAATCTGTATCTCACCCACAAACGAGCTGCGAAGGGGGAGAGACGGGGGTCACTCAATCGCAGTTGTGATGTGGGACATGTGCATGAGATGAGTTGTAACCCAGGACTTAATGACACAAATGTAATGTACATTACCTATTGAACTTGAGATCTATCTTTCATTCTGTTGTAATGACGAGCTCCTTTTCAAATAAAAAGAGTTTACAAAAAAAAGATTGTGTAAGTAAAATTACACATTAATGAGGACATCCGTCCTGTTGCTCAAAGACACAGACGAATTGCATTGCATTGACAGGAAGCTGCTGAAGAAGAACTTGAATCATTAATGTGATATGATATCATTGAGTGTTCTGCTGATCAAGTGGCATGGGTTTTTCCCATAGTGGTAGTACCCAAAAAGGACGGTGAAGGAGCTGTGCGCATCTTTGTTGATGTGCATCAAATGAACAAGGCAATTGAAAGAGAACAACATCCAGGTCCGCACATTGTGCCAAAATGATAACACAATTAAATGGTGCAAAGGTCTTCTCTTGTCTTGATTGGAACAAAGGATATTATTAATTTGGAGCCCGAGGAGAATTGCAGGTACATTACAGCCTTTTCTACACGTATTGGTCTGTTCCAATATAAAAGACAATGGACTTCATTGCAATGGAGGCCTGACGAGCATCCAACTCTCATTGTTTCGGTCACAAGACTGTCCAACAAGGAGTTGACGGTCCCGACAGCCTAATTACGATACGACCACCATGCAGCCTGTCGTAAACATCCCCTTTACCATTGCAGCTTGTACTGTGGCCCGGAAAAGGGCAGCAGCACAACCCGCAATGGAAAAATGGATGTCTGTGAACATCCATGCACACGGTGCATGGATGATTGTGGGGCACTACATGTGCCCCCCCTGGCCTCATAGTGGAGGCCCACAGGGAATGGGGGCCCTGCTGGGGGCCCCAAAAGTCCCTTTTTCATCAACCTTTGCATGGCAATGGGACCGCCATATAAGGGCAGAGAGAAATGATCAACATAATCCCTGCGGTGCCTGCCCTGCCACTGCCCCCATTGTAGGAATTACAGTCCAACCACCGCCCGATGGGCTCCTAGAGCCTGTTGGAGGTGGAGTTCTTTCCCCCACACAAATTGCTCTCACCGCTGGCATTGTATTCCGGCTGTCGGACCGATACTCTGGGTGTCGGGCAGACTGTCACCGATAGCCTGTTTGTGGCGGTCCGCCCAACATCATAATCGGGCCCTAAGTTTCAGTGTGTCATCAGCGCCAGAGCTTTTTCAAGAAGTCATTCGATGTATCATATAGCCTGTCATGAATGCTTTCAATTATAGCAATGACATATTGTTTTTCAGAGCTACACAGAAGGAACACAATAAAGCTCTCATGCAAGTGTGTCATTTACTTGTTGATGGATGTTTAACTTTGAGAAATGTGAGTTCCATAAGAAAAAGCAACATTTTTTGGCCAAATCTTTCTGATGGGGGTAGGACACCCAATTCAGCTGAAGTGCAAGCATTGTCAACTGGCAATGCCCTACAAGATTTTATCATTTTACGGTCATTCCTTGGCATGGCCAACTACGGTTCTAGATGCATACAAGACTTTGCCACCATAAGTGCTCTGCTGTGAGACTTGACGAAAAAGAATGTTTCATTGATTGGTCCCATAAATGTGAGCAAAGCTTTAAGAAAATCAAACAAGCTATTGAGAATGCTATTGAAATGGCATACTTTGATTCAAAGCATCATACAGAGGTTGTTGTTGACACTAGCCCAGTCGGGTTAGGGGCAATCGTTGCACAGCACAGCAGACAACCAAATGCTAGAAGACATATTGTGGGATATGCAAGCATAAATTTGTCCCAAACCGAATGTGCTTATTCACAACCTGAGAAAAAAAGTTTAGCAGTGGTGTGGGCTTCTGAACATTTCCACGTATTCTTGGAAAGCCTTTTATGCTTGTGATGGATCACCAAGCATTGCTGACCACCTTTGGCAATCCAAAAGCCAAGATGCCTCCTCGCTGGGGTCCACGATTACAGGAATACAACTACACATTTGTGCACCATCCAGGGAAAGATCAAATCCTGCAGACTACTTCTCAAGAGTGCCTCTACAGGGCCATGGTACCCCTTCCATGACAGATGAAGCCTGCACAAATTTCCTTGTGAAAACAAACACACCAGATGCCATTTTATTGGAACAAATTTTAACTTCCATGAGTCAAAATAGTGACATGTTAAAACTAAAAGACATTATTACCCATCCGTCTTGGAACCAGAACACTCAACCTCTTGTGAATGACAGTGAATGCCAGAAGTTTAAAAATGTCAAAGATTAACTGCCTGTTATTCAAGAAGGCATTATCCTGAGAGGTTTGATAATTATACTCCAGAGAAACTGCGACAACATATAATTGAAGTGGACCATAAAGGACAATGTGGAATTGTTGCCTGAAAACAAGCTCTCCGAGACAGAGTCTGGTTTTCTCTCAATGAGAGAGTTGAAAGAGAATTGAGGGCCTGTCATCTATGCAACTGGCTTTCATCGAGAGCCACTCAATACACCTTAAACATGTCAGAGTTGCCGAAGCATGTGTGGGAATCAATTGCCATTTACGTTTTTGGTCCTATTCACAATGGACATCACCTGATGGTGATTGTTGATGAATACTCCAGTTTTCCTTAGATAGGAGTTCACTCATCTATCACTCAAGAAAGAGTCACTAAGAAATTAGACAGCATCTTCGAGACATTTGGTGTTCCAGTGATCTTAAAATCTGACAACAGTCAGCAGTCGAGAATTCAGAGATGATCTCAGTCATCTTCATGTGAAGAGCACACCTCTTTTGCCCCAGGCCAATGCCTTCTCGAAAATGTTGTGAGTACTCTTAAGAAAGCTGTTCAGCATTCTGTTTTAGAAAGGCTCGACCTTAGACTGTTTTGAATTCTGCACTTCTAGCTTACTGTTCGACATCTCAATCGGCCACACGTGAAAGCCCTTCAAACTTGATAAGAGACATGATGACCAAGTTACCTCAATGGGACAACAGAAGATCAAGTACTGAGGAAGAAACTCAAATGAAAATCTTGGATCATAAAAGGAAAATGAATGCCTATGCAGACAAGCGCCAACATGCAAAAGATGTTTGTTAGAAATGGGATTTTTAGTAGGCTAGGGCATGTGCCAAAGCCTGGCAGAAACCACCATTCTCGTCAGGATAAGGGAGTTACACTCCTAAAATAACCCCTGCTTACCCCCTTGGTAGCTTGGCACGAGCAGTCAGGCTTATCTTAGAGGCAATGTGTAAAGCATTTGCACATAACTAACAGTAATACAGTGTAAGCACGACAAAAGGACACCACACCAGTTTAGAAAAATATCCAATATTTTTATATACTTAAGACAAGACCAAAAACGATAAAAATCCACAATACAGTTCTTAAAAATCTTTGGTTATCAAAACATGCTTGAAAAACAGTTTCTTGATGTCAATACTTCCGTCCGGGGCTATCACGGCGTCGTGAGCAAACAAATCCAAACAGTTCTGGCTGACCGCAATGTCGCGGGCCAGCTACGGTGTCGGCAAGACCCGCAAACAGTACCTTTTTGAAAAGCAGGGCATTGGCGACCTCTTGTTGAGCTTCCGAAAGCACGGCGTCCGCAGGCATTGGTTACGGAGGTCAGTGCAGGAGTCGGCGGGGTCCTCGAAGTCACACGCGTTGCAGATCGAACTCCTCTCTGTTGAAGTCAGGAGTGCTGGCGTCGGCAGGCGTTGGGTGCAGCAGTGCGGCGTTCGGTGCCCTCAGGTCGTGGTGAGAGCAGCAGCTCAGTGGCGGCGTCAGATGGCGGCGTCAGTGAGACCAGGGTCGCGGTGTGAAGTAAATGCGGTGCTCGTCACGGTGCTGGCAGGGCACTGTTGCTGAAGCACTGTCGTGAGCTGACGAACTGGAGTCCATGGCGCTGGAGTCAGTGGGCCAAGGCTGCAGTGTAACTTTACGAGCTGTGCCCTCGAACCATGGCGCAAGCAGTGGCATCGATTTTGGTGTGGAGTGGCGGCATCAGGGATACCAAGGCATCATCGTGAAGCGAGGCGGTGCAGAGTGCGGGGCTCACAGGTCGCGGTGCGAGCAGTGGCTCGGTGGTGGCATCAGCAGGGGTCGTTAGTGAGACCAGGGTCACATTGCGGCATTGTGGCGGTGCCTTCTGCGGTGCCTTCAGGACACGGATTTGGTAACAGCATCGTCGACGTCATTGGGTTGCCTTTTCTTCTGTTGCAGCACCAAACACACAATTCCCAGTGCTGAGGGGAGAAGAGCTTGAAGTCTTTGCTGTTCCTGAGACTTCTTGAACTGGGGGCAAGCTCTACCTCAAGCCCTTGGAGAAACTCCCAAAAGTAGATTGCAGAACGTTCAGTCCAGTCCTTTCATTGCCCAAGACAGAAGCAGCCACTGCAGGCCAACACATCAAAGCACACAGCAATGTGGTAGCTCCTCCTCACAGCTTCTCCAGCTCTTCTTCTTGGCAGTCTTCTTGGTCCAAAAGAGTTCTAAAGTTCAGGGGTCTGAGCCCCAATATTTATATCCCAAAATCCTTTGATCTCTTAGGCAGAGAGTGTCTGTGCCCAGCCAGAATTAGTTCTGCCTTCTTTGGTGTGACTTCCTGGCAGGAGGTAAAGACGCAGACCAGGTCCTTTGAGGTGCAAGGAAATCTCCTTCCCCAATTGCTGCACAGGTCTATTCAGCCCTTTCCTGACCCACCTAGACTATCTGGAGCCATGCCTGATCCCCAGCCTTCAGTCATCCAAAACCCAGACAGGCAATCCACATTCCAGAGATGACTGAGCAAGAAAATACCTACTTTCTAAAAGTGGTATTTTCAAACACAGAATGTAAAAATCACCTTCACTAAAAGATGCATCTTTAGATTCTGAGTTCAGGCATACTAAACTTTATTTTCCTACCTAATTGCCGGGCCAGTTATGTTTATAAGATGTTATAAACAAACTCCCCATTCTGTCCTATGGGGAACAGGTGGCCTTGCAATAGCATAAAAACAAAATTGCCCGTAATTCACTATCAGGACATGCCACACACACCAGGGCATGTCCTACCTTTCACATACACTGCACCCGGCCCACAAGGGTACCTTGGACCTACCTTAGGGGTTGCTGACATGTAAGAAAAGGGAAGGTGAGGGGCTTGCAAGTGTGTGCACTGGCCAAGTCGACATGGCAGTTACAAACTGCGCGCGGATTCCGCAATGGTGGGTCTGAGTTACCTTTTCAGGGTTGCTCACGTGGGTGGCACAATCAGTGCTGCAGGCCCGCTAGTAGCATTTGATTCACAGGCCCTGGAACACTCAGTGCACTTCACTAGGGACTAACAAGTAAATCAAATATCCAATCATGGAAACACCAATCCATAATACAATTAACCACAGGAGCACTTGCACTTTACCACTGATCAGCAGAGAGAAAAGTGTGCAGAAACACTACGCCAGCAAAAACAGAGTCAAAACCGGGAGGTCAGAAAGCAAAAACTCAGGGGAAACACGCCAAAAGATGCAAAGTTTAACACATGTCCCCTCCAGCTGAAACTAGGGAGAACTACCCACCCTCCTGGGAGTTTTCTTCACTAAGGCGGAAGAACCTAGACAGACCATCTGCATTGGCGTGTTCAGTGCCAGGACAGTGTTCCACTGTAAAGTCTATTCCCTGTAGGGAGATGGACCACCTCAGCAGTTTGGGATTCACATCCCCCATTTGCATCAACCATCTGAGGGGCCTGTGGTCTGTCTGAAACCGGAAGTGAATCCCAAACAGCTATGGTCTCAGCTTCTTCAGTGCCCAGACCACAGCAAAAGCTTCCCTTTCTATGGCACTCTACCTCTGTTCCCTGGGGAGTAGTGTCCGGCTAGGAGTAGTCTCCAGCTCAGGAAGACTACAGGCTGGTCTAGGCCCTCTTCATTCAGTTGTGAGAGCACCACTCCCACTCCATGCTCTGAAGCGTCAGTCTGCACAACGAATTCCTTGGAGAAGTCGGGGGCCTTGAGCACGGGTGCTGTGCACATAGCAGCCTTCAGGGCATCAATAGCCTTCTGGCAGGGCTCAGTCCAGATCACCTTCTTGGTCTGCTTCCTGGAAGTCAGCTCTGTTAAGGGGGCAATAATGGTGCCATACCCCTTAGCAAACCTCCTGTAGTACCCAGTGAGTCCTAAGAAGGCCTTCACCTCTGTCTAGGTCTCAGGGGGCTCCCAAGCCAGAATGTTGTCAGTCTTGGGTTGTAGGAGTGCCACCTGGCCGCTTCCTACCTGGTGTCCCAAGTACACCACCGAACCCTGCCCGATCTGGCACTTACTGGCCTTGATTGTGAGGCTTGCCCTATGCAGCGCCTTCAACACTTCACCGAGGTGCTGCAAGTGTTTTTCCCAGCTGGAACTGAACACTGCGATGTCATCCAGGTAGGCGGCACTGAAATCCTCCAGCCCAGCCAGCAACTTATTGACCAACCTCTGAAAGGTGGCATGGGTGTTCTTCAACCCAAAGGGTTTCACCCGGAACTGGTAATGTCCTTCTCGGGTTCAAAATGCTGACCTCTCCTTGGCCCCATCGGTTAAGGCAATCTGCCAGTACTCAGACGTTAAATCAGACATGCTGAGGAACTTGGCAGCTCCCAACCGATCAATGAGCTCATCAGCTCTGGGGATGGGGTGAGCGTCAGTCCTGGGGACGGCATTGAGCCCACAGTAGTCCACACAAAACCACATTTCTGGAATGGCACTGGGTGCAGCACCCTTTGGGATTAAGACCACTGGGCTGGCCCAAGGACTGTTGGAAGGCTTGATCACCCCTAACACCAACATCTTAGAGACCTCCTCTTTATTGCTGGCCTTGACCTAGTCAGTCAACCTGTAAGTCTTGTGCTTCACAGGAGGGCTGTCACTGGTGTCCACGTCATGGGTACACCAGTGAGTAGCACCTGGGGTCAGGGAGAACAGTGGGTAAACTGTCCCAACAACTGGTGACGGTCACTCTGCTGCTCTGGAGTCAGTGTAGGGGAGAGGATCACACTTTCCACCGACCCATTGCGCTCCTTGGTAGACAGGAGGTCAGGGAGCGGTTCACTCTCCTCTTCCACCCCATCATCTGTAGCCAGGAGCATGCTCTCTTCAGACCTCTCGAAGTGGGGCTTGAGGTGGTTCACGTGGAGGACCCTCAAAGGGTTCCTTGGAGCCCGCAAATCCACCAGGTAGGTGACATCACTTTTGCGCTCCACCACCTCAAATGGCCCAGTCCACTTGTTCTGCAAGGCACAAGGTTCCACCTGGGCCATGACCCACACTCTTTGCCCAGGTTGAAATTTCGAACAGAGTGGAATTCTGGTCATACCACTTCCTCATTTCTTCCTGGCTTTCTTCTAGATTCACCTGTGAAAGTTTCCTGAAGCGGGCAATTTGGTTTCTGAAGGCCAGCATGTAACTAAACACATCCTGGGAAGCTTTCCTTCACCAAACTAAAAGGTCCTCTCACAGGGTGACCAAACAGAAGCTCAAAGGGACTGAACCCAAGAGACTTCTGTGGTACCTCCCTGTATGCAAAGAGAAGGCATGGCAAGAGGAGGTCCCACTTACGCCTCATGGGTTCTGTTAGACCCTTAATCATGCCCTTCAAGGTCTGGTTGAATCTCTCCACCGGACTGTTACCTTGTGGGTGGTAAGGGGTGGTGAACTTGTAGGTTACACCACTCTCCTTCCACAGGGATGTCATATACTTGGATATGAAATTGGTCCCCCTGTCAGAAACCACCTCTCTGGGGAACCCCACTCGGGAAACGATCCCTATTAATGCCCGGCTCACCACTGACACCATCATTGTCCTGAGAGTGATTGCCTCTGGGTACCGGGTGGCATGGTCCACCAAGACCAGGATGTACCTGTTGCCCATGGCTGTCTTGGGATCCAGTGGCCCCACAATGTTCATCCCTACCCTTTCAAAGGGCGTTCCAACCACTGGAAAAGGTTGGAGAGGAGCTCTGACCTTTCTCCCACTCTTACTACTTGCCTGGCAAGTTTGGTAAGACCTGCAATGGTCATCTGACTGCCTTCGCATTTGGGGCCAGAAGAAGTAGGTGGCAAGCCTGTCAAAGGTCTTGTCATGCCCCAAATGTCCTGTCAAAGGCACGTCATGAGCCAGACCCAGGAGGAAGGTCCAGAAGCGCTGGGGTGCCACCAGCATACGGGCTGACCTAGGCTCAGCGACCTTAGGCTCCCTGTACAGGAGATCATTCTCCCAGTAGATCCAATGTGCTCCGGACTGATCACCAGCTGCCTGGTCTGCAGCCTGCCACCGCAGACACTTCAGAGAAGGGCACTCCTTCTGCTCCTTGCAGAATTCCTCCCTGGTGGCACCCCTTCTTGCTCCCATGCATCAGCTCAGAGATGTCCCCAAATTCAGCCAACTGTTCCCCTGTAGACACCGGGGAGTCCCCCTCAAGGTCCGCCTCCTCCCGGTCCGTGGGAACTTCAGGGGCCGGTTTCCCGCACACCTTGCCCTTTCTCTTGGCAGGGACTTGGGCCACTGTTTCAGGCTCCAAGTCCTCTTGATCACCCTCGCTGGCTGCCATTGCTTGAGTGGACACGCATGCCCACTCTGGCAACCCAAGCATCTCCAAGTGAGACCTGGGTCTAACTCCTTCCATAAGGACTTCTCCAGGTCGTTTCCTAGCAGACAATCTACAGGCATGGAAGGGCTCACAACCACCATCAAGGGACCTGAGACCCCCCCACTCGAAGGGTACCTGCGCCACCAGACACTGGCGCTCTGAATTGTCCACCGCAATGACTTAGTGGAATGGCCCTGGGACTACCTGCTTCTCAGAGACCAGGTGACACCGGACTGAAGTCACACTGGCTCCAGTATCGTTGTGAGCCACTACCCTTTTCCCATTAATAGTCACCCAGGTGCTGTATTTCTTTGTGTTAGGGAGCACTGGGTTTCCTGTGACCATCTCACTGTCCCCTAGTGAGACGAGGGTCAATTCTGCAGGGTCCCCACCCTCCTGTGGGTCCTCCTCCCCAAGCGCTACACTAGCCAACACCTTGGACTGCCCAATGGTGGGTGGCTGTGCCCCCTTAGGGCACTTGGTGTCCCCCTTCATGTGACCCACCTGGTCACATGCAAAACACTTGCGGGGGCAGTCTCAGCAGGCTTTTCTGACAAGACCCCTTTTTTTTTTTATCTCCTGGGAGATGGGATCCTTTACCCTGGGTGTTAGTTTGGGGCCCTTTAGAGAACTCCTGCGTTTTACCCGTGTCCCCCACTTTTCTGCTGGAGACCCTGCCCACCTTTGGCTGAGTCTCCCTCATACGCTTTCCTGTGGACCCTGGTACTCACCCAGTGGTCCTCTTCCATAGCATGCTTCCTGGGGTCAGTCAGCTTACTATCAACTAGGTGCTGGTGCAGATCTGCAAAACATAGACTAGACAAGTGCTCCCATGCAATCAAATTGTAGAGCCCCTGAAAATCTGTCACATTACTCTCCTTCACCCAGCCATCTAGTGACCTGCAAAACATATCAACACATTCCAAGCAAGTTTTGGCATCGGACTTCTTACTGGACCTGAACTGATCCCTGTACTTTTCAGGAGTGAGATCATACTTAGTGAGAAGGGCATCCTTCATGTCTGGATAGGTGAGGTGATACCCCTTACCCAAAGCTATTAAAGTATCCCTTGCTTCTTCTGGGAAGAGAGACCACAAGCCTGCTCCCCAAATCTCCTCATGGACCCCATTGATGTGTATCGCTGCCTTGTAACCCTGAAACCACCTTTGTATGTCACCCCCCCTTCTTGAATTCTTTGCCTACATTCTTAGGGATGTGCACAATCCTGTCTGCCTGTCTTGACGGGTTGCTGCCAGCATCTGAGCTGGCTCTACTCCTCTGATCCAGCTCCTTTATCCTGAACTCAGGCTCTAACATCATCCTTTTCTCCTCCATGGCTAACTTAAGCTTCTCCAGTTCTACTGCAACTCTCCTTGCTTTCCCCCTGTCCTCCAGCTCTCCTGGTGACAGACCACTGCTGCCTGGCCTGAAGGGTTACCCCCTCCCAAAAGCACATTCACCCTAGGAATAGGCTCCTCCGCCTCTCCAGTGAGATCACCAGACTGCTCACTGGTATGGCCCTCAGCGCCTTTTGTAGCTCCTCCTTCCTTGTGAAGCCTCTGACTTGGACTTTTAGGTTTTTGCAAATTGATTTCAATGCTCTAACATTGTAGGATTTTAACCTATCCCCCTCAAAGACAATTTCCAGGGATGCAACAGATGATGCTCTTGATTCAGGCACAATGAAGTAGCAAGTTCAAACTAGCAAGATCAAAAATAGGCCAAAAAGAAAAAGAACCAGTATGTGGCATGTAATGGTCTGTGATATGGTAGTAGTGCACACCAATCACTGTAAGTCAAGTGCAAACACAAGTCCTATCCTCACCGCTGACAACCAATGTTAGAAATAAGATTTTGGTATGCTAGGGCATGTGCCAAAGCCAGGCAGAAACCACCACTCCAGTCAGGATAAGGGAGTTACACTCCTAAATAACCCCTTCTCACCACCTTGGTAGCTTGGCATGAGCAGTCAGGCTTATCTTAGAGGCAGTGTGTAAAGCATTTGCACATAACTAACAGTAATACAGTGTAAGCACTACGAAAGGACACCACACCAGTTTAGAAAAATATTCAATATTGTTATACACTTAAGACAAGACCAAAAATGATAAAAATCCACAATACAGTACTTAAAAATCTTAGGTTATCAAAACATGCTTGAAAAACAGTTCCTTGATGTCGATAGTTCCGTCTGATTCTATCACAGCGCCAAGAGCAAATAAATCCAAACAAGTTCTGGCTGACCGTGGTGTCGTGGGCCAGCTACAGTGTCGGGAAGAACCGCAAAGAGTACCTTTTAGAAATGCAGGGCATCGGCGACCTCTCATTGAGCTTCCAAAAGCACGGCGTCTGCAGACGCCGGTTATGGAGGTCGGTGCAGGAGTCGTCGGGGCCTTCGAAATCACACGCATTGCAGATTGAACTCCTCTCTGTTGAAGTCAGGAGATCTGGCGTCAGCAGGTGTCGGGTGCTGCGGTGCGAAGTGCAGTGGTGCGGCGTGCGGTGCCCTCAGGTCGCGGTGCGAGCAGAGGCTCGGTGGCGGCATCAGATGGCGGCGTCGGTGAGACCAGGGTCATGGTGAAAAGTGAATGTGGTGCTCGTCGCGGTGCTGGCAGGTCGTGGTGCTGGCAGGTCGCGGTGCAAGCACTGGCTTTGCTGTCGTTGAAGCGCTGTCGTCGGCTGACGAACTGGAGTCGATGGTGCAGGAGTTGGTAGGCCAAGGCTGCTGTGTGGGATGAGAGCGGTGCATCATGTAACTTTACGAGCGGTGCCCTCGAACCACGGTGCAAGCAGCGGCGTTGATTTTGATGTGGAGCGTCATCGTCGGGGATACCAAGGCGTTGTCATAAAGCGAGGCGGTGCTGACTGCAGGGTTCACAGGTCGCGGTGTGAGCAGCAGCTCGGTGGTGGTGTCACCAGGTGTCATCGGTGAGACCAGGGTCGCGGTGGGGCGTTGCGGCGGTGCCTTCAGGAAATGCAGTTGGCAGCGGCGTTGTCGATGTCGTCGGGTTGCATTTTCTTCTGTTGCAGCACAAAACACACAGTTCCCAGTGCTGAGGGCAGAAGAGCTTGAAGTCTCTGCTGTTCCTGAGACTTCTTGAACAGGGGACAAGCTCTATCTCAAGCCCTTGGAGAAACTCACAAAAGTAGATTGCAGAACGTTCAGTCCAGTCCTTTCACTGCCCATGACAGAAGCAGCCACTGCAGTCCAACACATCAAAGCACACAGCAATGTGGTAGTTCCTCCTCACAACTTCTCCAGCTCTTCTTTTTGGCAGTCTTCTTGGTCCAAAAGAGTTCAAAAGTTCAGGGGTCTGGTCCCCAATATTGATATCCCAAAATCCTTTGAGCTCTTAGGCAGAGAGTGTCTGTGCCCAGCCAGAACCAGTTCTGCCTTCTCTGGTGTGACTTTCTGGCAGAAGGTGGAGACTGCATGGTGAGAGGCAGACCAGGCCTTTTGAGGTGCAAGGAAATCTCCTGCCCCTTCCTCAATTGCAGCCCAGGTCTATTCAGCCCTTTCCTGACCCACCCAGGCTATTTGGAGCTACTCCTGCTCCCCAGTCTTCTGTCATCCAAAACCAAGACAGGCAATCCACATTCCAGCAGAGGCACACTGGATGAATGAGGAAGAAAAGACCTACTTTCTAAAAGTGCTATTTTGAAACACAGAATGTAAAAATCCCCTTCACTAAAACATCCATCTTTAGATTCTGTGTTCAGGCATACTAAACCTTATTTTCCTACCTAATTCCCCGGGCCAGTTATGTTTATAAGATGTTATAAACAAACTCTCCATTCTGTTGTATGGGGAACAGGTAGCCTTGCAATAGCGAAAAGCAAAATTGCCCATAATTCACTATCAGGACATGCCACACACACTAGGGCATGTCCTAGCTTTCACATACACTGCACCCAGCCCACAGGGGTATCTTGGGCCTACCTTAGGGGTGGCTGACTTGTATGAAAAGGGAAGGTGAGGAACTGGCAAGTGTGTGCCCTGGCCAAGTCGACATGGCAGTTACCAACTGCGCGCAGCTCCACAATGGCAGGTCTGAGTTACCTTTTCAGGGCTTCTCACGTGGATGGCACAATCAGTGCTGCAGGCCTGCCAGTAGCATTTGTTTCACAGGCCCTGGCACACTCAGTGCACTTTACTATGGAGTAACAGGTAAATCAAATATCCAATCATGGAAAGACCAATCCATAACACAATTTACCACAGGAGAACTTGCACTTTACCACTGATCAGCAGTGAGAAAAGTGCGCAGAAGCACTACGCCAGCAAAAAACGATTCAAAACCAGGAGGTCAGAAAGAAAAAACTCAGGGGAAAAACGCCAAAAGATGCCAAGTCTAACAACGTTATTTTCACTAGAGGAGATCGAGTGCTTGTTCGTTGGTCTACAAAATAAAAATCTGATGCTCACTTTGATGCTGAGCCATTTCATGCTGTGTCCAGCAAAGGACACATGGGGACTGCCCAACACCCTGGGAAGTCAATTAAGTGAGATTCCTCAAATTTGCGACATACTGATCATCGCTCGTCAGACACTGATGTTAATATAGAGACTGGGTCTGAAAAGACAAATGAAGAACCATTGACTGCTGTTGTTCCTACATTGCCAACGCAGATCATTGACACTTCCAATGCCTGTACCCAGTTTCCAGAGACACGATTGGGATGTGTGATCAGAGCACCACAAAGACTCACCGAAGAGCTATGATCACATATGTATTTGTAAAAAAGTCTAATTTTTTATTTAACAGTGGAGGAGATGTAGTGTCCTGCGAGTTAGCAATGAAAGAACACTTTAGGCTCCTGATGGACTCAGTAGAACTGTGACGTAAGTGTTAGAGCATAGACAATTGAATGCAGGTTTAGAATGTTGAGTTTACAGTTACACACAGATCGACAAAGACATGTAATACCAAGTTCCGTATGTGGTGTAGTCATTGGAGGGTACCCAGGTTGGGGAGGACGCTACAAGTATAATTCTCAGGGATGGGGTGGTTCTGTATGAGTGATGGTCAACAATTTGCAATCTTAGGCACCCATGCATCCAATCTACAGCCTTGCAAACAAGTGCAGGCGGGACTTGGACACGCTTAGGGGAAGGTGAATCCCTGTTAATCCTTGCCCCCGGGGAGACTGTAAAGGGCGTGATCACTTGTGGCAGTTGCTAGGCAACCAGAAGGCACTTGTGCCGCTCCTTGGCGATTGGGTCACAAAAAGATGCTCTTCTTTGGCAGGCCCGAAAAAGGCGCTTTGCAAGTAATAAAGAGCTTACCATGCTCTGGTCATCTGAAGGTGAAAAAACACACAGTGCTTGGACAAAAGCACTCCACATGCACTGTGTTTCTTGATAACAGGTGAAGAACAGCCCACCCCCACACACCATAGAAAGGGTGGCGCTCCTCACACAGCTCTTCAGCTCTCCTTCCAGACAGGTACCTTTTAGATCTAGCCACGATCTGGTGAAGTATTGTATCTCCCTGAGACTTCCAACATGAGACAAACACACACAAGCCCTTGGAGAGTCTTCACAGGCAGATTACCACAGCCAGGAAAAAAGAGCCAGTCCATTTCCTCTGCCACAGACAGAAACGGCACATGAAGACCAACCCACCCCTCACACAGAAAAGTCAGCGCTCACCACACAGCTCTTCAGCTCTTCCTCTTGTTTCCAGAAGTAATCTAAAGTCATGGGGTTTAAAGTCTCATAACTATACCCCATATTCCTATTGCTCACTTTGCTTCAGAGTCTCTGAGCTCATTTCAAACCATTTCTGTCCTCCCTGGTCCAACATAACCACAGGGGTGGAGACAGCATTGTGCAAAGGAGACACAGCGTATTCAGCTGCTAGAGAAACTCCTCCCACCACTCTAAATGAGGGCCAAGTCTGTTCAGCCTAGCAATGAGTCACCCAGACAAGGCAGGGCACACTTCAACCACCCTTGTGACTGTCTAGAGTGAATGCACATCCCCAGCTCCTGTCACTCCAACAACCAAATGGGGAATGCAAAAACAGGCAGAGGCACACAGGATGGTTAAACAAATGCCCACTTTCTAAAAGTGGCATTTTCAAACACACAATTTAAAAACCACCTTTATTAAAATGTGTGTTATTAAATTCTGAGTTGAGAGAGCTTAAAATCCATTTCTCCATCTTGTCTGATTGGCAGGTTATACTTGTAAGATGTTACAAGGCAGCTCCCATGTTAACCTATTGGACAGACAGCCTTTCAATACTGAAACATTAAATATAAAGTATTTCTATCAGGACATGTTAAACACCCCAGTACATGTCCTACCTTTCACATACATTGCACCCGCCCATGGGGGTACCTTGGGCCTACCAGAGGAGTGCCTTACATGTATAAAAGTAATGGGTTGGGCCTGGCAAGTGGGTGCACTTGCCAGGTCAACAAGGCAGTCAAAAACTGTGTGCGCAGACACTGCAGTGGCAGGTCCGAGACACATTTTCAGGGCTACTCACATGGGTGGCACAACCAGTGCTACTCGCCCACCAGAAGCATTTGATTTACAGACACTGGCACACACAGTCTACTTCACTAGGTACTTACCAGTAAATCAAATATGCCAATCATGGAAAGCCAATCAAAATCACAATTGATACAGAGAGCATATGCACTTTAGTACTGGTCAGCAGTGGTAAAGTGCCCAGAGTCCTACAGCCGACAAAAACAGTGTCAGAAAAATAGGAGGCAAATTGTTTGTGGATAAATCTGCAAAAAGGGCCAGGTCTAAGATTGCTCTTAAGTACGTGTCCAGCCTGCCATTGCAAGCTGATATGTGCAATCAATTGTTTACTCAGACTGTCCTGTTTGAGCCACTAGCCATCCTGAGAGGACCTTTCACCTCTGCCTGAGAACCCCGAGTGTAGATCCTAAGGGATGAAGTGAGTCGCAGGTAAAGGGCAAGGCACATGTGTGTACCCTTCCCAGGCAATTAGGAATACCCATGTGTGTTTTCACTACCCATGGGGTTTGCTCTACCCATTGGCTAACATGTGGAAGTAGTAGAAGTCCCTTCAGGCTGCAGTAGTGCATTGCAGTGGAGCAGCCTTATGATGTTTCTCATCAATGGATTTGCAGCTACAACCCCTTGCCAGTGGTAAAGGTGGCTTTGTCGTAATATACATAGAAATGCTAATATTAGAAAGTGTGCATTTCTGTGCTCTAAACTGTTTGTATGCCTTGGTGCTTAGCTCCAGTCCACACTGGAGGTAAGGGAGCACATCTGGAACAACAGACCCCTGCCATTTGCGGGCCAGCTGGAGAGATTGGAGGAAGACGTTTTGACACTTGGCCTCTGGAACGAAATCATTGCCTCACTAAAGAAAAATATCTGCATTCCACAGCCCTATGGCAGTCAGTGCAGACATTTATGGGAGACATCTGTGGTTCAAACGGAGACCCTTTGAACCACCCCCAACTTCAAAGGCAAACTCCAGTGTAACTACTTGTGCCACACTTCAGCACAGTTAAGATATGCTTGTGCGGACGTGGGACCATGGAACCTGGAACTACATGCTGCACATTGCCAGAGGACTCTGTTGTGCATAAGGATGATTACTGCAATTGAAAGGAACTGCATGCCCTTCCTGAACAGTGGCTGGCCTGGGCTGACTACCTGCTGCTGTGTGGCACCCTGAAGTGTCCTCTCCATGGGTTTGGTGAGCTTGCCCTGTTCTTTCGGAGGTCTCAGGGACATCAAAGATCTCCTAAGAGGGACCCATACTGTCTACCTGTGACACCTGAAGCGCGGTGCCCTCTAAAGTGCCCACATCATTTGTTTGATTCCAATTGGTAGCCAGGCATGGGTGTGGAACTAGGAATTGTGTCTGGAGACTGGATTGCCTTTTATGGAGCCCAAAACTCGGGACCGGATCAAAATCGTGTGACCTCCGCATCATGGGGACCTTGGCATGCATAAGCGTCGCATTGGTGGTGAGAGGATTTGCATGCGGATCATGGCGAATCTCTCTCATGCGACATGCTGACTGCATGTCACTTCTGTGCGGTGTCCAATTCATAAGATGCGACCTTCGCAGTTTTGAACTTAACTGTAGTAGTGCCTCATTCTGCCTCGTGAGGCATTGCTGAACTTGTGCCTGTGTGTGTGTGACCGGAACAGTCTGGTGCAACCATTATCGACATGCACTGGATGTTGTGCCTCATTTCAAGGAAGGCACAGACTTTGCAACGCCTCATTGTGTGTGTGACCGGAAGCATCTGGTGCGGCCAATATCTGCGTGCACTGGGGTTTGTGCCTGATTTTGAAGGAGTTATGTATTTTGTAACTCTTTTTTGTGTGTGACTGGAACAGTCTGGTGCGACTTGTATCATCGCATACCGAACGTTGTGCCCAGATTTCCTGGGTGCACTTTGATTGATGTGTACCTGACAGCCGGCTCGAGGTGGAGGAGGAGCAAGATGGCTGACTGACACCACCACGGAATGCACTGCACGGAGGAGTCCCCTCACACCCAGCCGCCTTTGAATGGAAAACTAAGAAACCTACGATTATAGTACCGGCGCATCCCAAAGGATAATCACGGTATAACAACGATATAAGTCACTCACTCAAAACGGTGAAGTTACCGCTTGCGGGAAAAAATTAGTGGAGGCGTTTGCAGGCAATCGGTGCGGCCAGGGTCGGACGCTGGTTATTGGCGTCCAGGCTGTTGCGGTGGATATTCCGGTACAGATCGACATGCCACTGGTCGAGGCTGCTTCTGCTGGGAGTACCAACGACGCCGATTGTGAACACGGATATGGCGCCTCCGAAAAATGCTCCACGAAGTTCACGGGCAGGACGAGCCCTTGTAAATGCCACAGGAGGAGATACAGGAGGCGATACAGCCGTGGGTGCCGGGGAAGACAGGACAAGCGTATCAGCTGTTGGTAAGCCAATCCTACGCTTATTTCAAACAGGAAAAGCAGCGGAGCTCTTCGCTGCTGGGACTGTCAATCAAAATATGACCGGTAACAAACTAACAGAAACTTTATTGGAGGCCGTTCCAACCTGCTACAATGGTGCTAAAGAACTTTTTCAGCCTGGAATACCATATAGCAATGAGGGTGGTGCTGGGATTAAAAAAAATCACTCAAATAGAGACAGAGACAGAGATACTTACAGATTGTAGGCAATCTGTTTCTACACCATTGGGCTCACCAGATATGTGCGAATTATTGTGCCAATCTTCAATAGAACCAGGTGACAGAGTACCTTAAGATAACAATCCAGAGTATGCAGTGGATATTGGGGGCACTGGAGAGGCTTGTTTAACTATACACAACAAGTCCAATGCCAGTGCCTTAACGAGTGTTTTGGAGGAATGGGAAGAGCTGACATCCCATAGTGATGAGGTAGTAAGAGTATAAACTGGTGTTAGACCTACCAAGACACGCCCCGGAAAGAAAATAAAAGCTAAAAATAAGAAAAAAAAACAAAGGCCTGATAGCCCACGGCTGAGTATACACAACAAAATACTTCATTAATACGTGGAAAATGCAATTCAGAAAACAGCTCTCTCCATAAGTGGGTTCAAGCTAAAGGTGATGTCAAGAGTATGGTCCCACCAATAACTGGTAATAGCCCTATTGAGAGCAATATTACAAGCAATACTACAAGTAGCTCTCCTGTGGAAAAAAGAGGGGAGGGAGGTGCCAGCTCCCAGCAAGTATCTTACACTGTAGAACAATCTCGGGCACCCGTTACACAACTTACTGACACCCAGGCAGACTCTGAACCATCACCTGCTTTAATGATGCAGTTTTTAAAGGATCAGAGAACTGAAGCGCAAGGTCATTATGTACAGGTTAGATCGGATACTGATAAGATGCAGCAGACACTACAGAAAATGACAGTAAAAATCGGGGGTCTTACCAGAGATATATCATAGTTACAACAGAGATTCGGAGACACTGAGCAATCGGCAAATCTCACAGATACTTTGGTCCGGAAGCAGACTTCTCAGATCTCAACTATCCAGCTTAAACTAGAAGAGCTGGAAAATCGCTAATGCCGTCACAGCCTGCGGCTATTTGGTATTCCTGAGGGTGCCGAAGGTGCAGACCCCAGGGCCTATCTTGTGCGGCTGCTACAGAAGTCATTTCCCGACTTATCTGACTGGGATTGGGACTCTCAGCTACAAAGAGTGCATAGTCTCCCGACTGATAAATACAATCAGGAGGGTCGATACCCCCGCCCGCTTTTGATTTTATTGGGAAATTTCCTGCTCAGGCAAGCGTTTGCCTTGAAAGCCCGTCCCAATACACCTATAACAGTAGAATCAGTTACTTTTTTTGTTAGGTCGGACTTTTGCAAAACTACCATGGATCGGCGCTGGCAGCTCCGCCAATTAATTGACCCATTAAAGACTCTTGGGGTGCAAGTCTATTTACAAGAGCCAGCACGTTTGAAGGTTTTTAAAGACGGGCGGTCTTATTTTTTCATTGATGAGAATGAAGCTAAATCAGCAATTGTTAAATGGTAAAATGAAGCAGCCCAGAAGGAATGAAGTTCAGTATGGCTAGGGTTAAGTGTATGACATGGAATGTGGCCGGGCTTAATAGTGTTAATAAGCGACAATTAGTATGGGAGGAATTAAAACTGTATCAACCGCATATAGTCTTAATTACTGAAACCCACTTGGCTTATAAGGACCGGCATTTGTTCAAGCACTTGGGGTACAAAACAATTGTCTGCACTTCACAAACTATATCCATGAAAGGCAACGCTATATTAAAAGACAAAATGTTTACTTGTAAAATTGTTAAGACAATGGCCGATCAGGAAGGTCGATGGTCATTGGCTCAATTAGAAATTTGTGGCAATAAATATGTATTTGGCTCGGTTTATGGGTCAAATGTATATGATCCCGGGATATTCGATTTTCTTAATTTAGAATTGCTGAATTGGGATGGGGAGCACTTGCTAATTGGGGATTACAATTGTGTTATAGATTTTACTATCGACTCTACAAAAAAAGGGGGTACTAGTAGAATGCGAAGGGTCAGGGCGGCAATACTTGAAATGACAAGACTACAATTCTTACAAGATGCCTGGAGGCAAATATATACATCTACTCCAGGGTACACATACTATTCCCCTCCACATAAATCTTATTCTAGAATTTACATGGCCTGGGTTTCTGATAGGTTAATTCCGGATTTATATATGGCAATATGTCCTCGGGTGACATCTGATCACAACCCTATTCTATTATCCTTTATGACTACAGTAGAGTGCAAAAATACAAGACCATTCACTTTTCCTAGATACTTGCTTACCGATAGTGAATATGTATCCAACATGGAGCAGCTATTCGAAGTATTTTTTAAGGAGAACACTGGGACAGCATTTCCACTGATTGTGTGGGACACGATGAAAGCCTTTGTCAGAGGTATTACTCAGCAATACATTTGGCAGCAAAATAAGCAAAGAAAAAGTAACATGGAGAAACTAATCACGGTCTTACGAGATAGGGATAAACAACATGTGAATGCTGTAGCACGACATCAGATAGTTCAGGATCAGCTGTTTCTCTCCTTGTTGGATGTAAGAATTGCAGTGAAAAAGTCTTACAGGGAAAAAATAGCAGCTAGATATAACAAGTATCATATAGAGCAATATGAATATGGTAAACATATTGGCAAAATGTTGGCTTTTCAGACGGCAGAACTAAAAGCCCAAACTAAGATTAAAGCTATAAAGACTGCAGATGGTAATTTCCATACCCCAGCTATTTTAGAACGGTTTTCAATGTTTTATCAGAAACTTTAATCATCTACTCCAATAATTGATAAAGACAATATTGTACAGTACATAAAAGATAATAATCTTTCCATAGTGAATGAGATAGAAGCAACTTCATTAGACAACATGGTGTCGCTGAAAGAAATAGGACTCACTATTTCAGCATTACCGTCAGGGAAAGCAGCAGGGGTAGACTCATTACCTATAGAATTTTATAAGGCTTTTAAAAGTGCACTGCTCATCCCATTTAGCATGGTTATTCAGTATGTTGGTGCGGGCGGCAGGACGCCTGAATCATGGAATATGACCCAGATTGTGTTCTTCCTTAAGAAAGGTAAACAATGACAGAGTGTGGATCATACCGACCCATCTCTCTCATAAATACTGATGCTAAGATCTTGTCGAAAATACTGGCAAATCGACTCGTCCCAATGATGTCAGGACTAATGTCGGATATTCAACCCGGTTTCATACCTGGCAGAGATACCACCGTTCATGTTAATATGGCCATTGGGGCGTTTGATTATGCTGAGAAGGAGAGGATGGGTTTGGGTATGATCCTTTTAGACGATGAGAAGGCCTTTGACAAGGTTGGGTGGGAATTCTTATGGGCTACATTAAGGGCATCCAGCCTTGAGGTGCAGTTCAGACAGTGGGTGCAAGCCTTATATTATAAACCACAAGCTAAGCTGTCATACTTTGGATCATATTCTACCCCATTCGACTTTTTTTGTGGCACAAGGCAGGGATGCCCTCTTTCTCCATTAGTTTTTGCTCTTTATATAGAGCCATTTATACGCACTCTGCAAGCCAATATACAGATTAAACCGTTAACGGTTGAGTCTAACAGGCTTAAGATAACGGAGTACGCAGGTGACTTGGCAATTTTCTCTATTAATCCAGCTGAAGCTATCCCAGTTATTCAGAGAGCAGCATCTAAATTTGGATCAGTTTCTGGATATAAATTAAATATTAATAAAACACAGGTGCTTATTAATTTCAAACCTAAATCTCCTATTCCAGGGGATGTACAACAGCTATGTATTTGGGGGTCAAGATCTCAGCCAAAGTGGATCAAATTATAACCCTAAATTACATTCCATTATTGGATGAAACTATCAAATTATTAAAGAATTGGCATAAACTCCCTATGGGCTTTTAGGGAGATGCAATTTAATAAAAATGAAAATACTTCCTAAGTTTTTATATTTGTTTAGATCGATTCCTTTACGTGTCTCCAATACATTTTTCAAAAAACTGGATGGGGTGCTTAGTAGTTTTATTTTGGGCTTTAAAAAGGCTAGACGTGCAACTGATTTGCGTTAATCTCCTTATAAACAAGGTGGCTTAGGTCTATCAGATTTTAAAATGTATTTTTGGGCAGCATTCACCGGGCGTTTCCGTAGTCTTTTGGGGACTGACCAGAAAGATTCTTTATATAGGCTGATTCTAGGAGATGATAGTCAATTATTCTTATATCGCACTAATGATCCAAACTACTTCAAACGTGTCAGATTTAAGACAGGTAGGGACAGTATTTTTATATGGCGGGCTACGGCTGTAAGAAGCAACCTATCATTAATACATAATAAGCTCCCATTGTGGGGAAACCCAATGTTTCCTGAAGTGTTTCATGATAATATGGGTAGATCTTGGTCTAAATATGGGATTATCTGTTTGGGAGACTTGTATGAAGTGAGGGGAATTAAATCATTCAAAGCTTTACGACTTCATTATAAATTACCTGTTCATTTTTTGTTTAAATATTTACAGATTAGGGATTACCTGGTGAAAAATTTGGATTTAAATATGATAACTCAGTCTATGATATGGGACTGTTTATATGGAGAAAAAACCAAGTCCTTAATAGGTAATATGTACAAATACTTGTCCAGTCTTAAGGTGGATGGATGTGTAAAATTAGCAACACGTTGGAGTCAAGTATTGAATATAGTTATAACACCTGACACGATCACACAGGCTTTGGGTAACATAGGTGATTCAGTCCACTCTGTGAGTTTACAACTACAGCAATTTCGCACTATTTGTATGCTATATTGCACGCCAGAAAGGATAGCCAAATGGGCTGGAGGAAACAACCATGGTGAAAAGACTATATGTCCTAAATGTGGGACTCAAGCAGCTAATTTTATCCATATGTTTATAGAATGTCCGGAATTGCGGACTTATTGGCAGAAGATTGGCCAGGTGCTTTATTCTAAATTAGGAGTCGGTCTCTCATTAACGGCTTCAGAAATTATGTTAGGCTATAAGGCAGATAAACCAGCTGTGGCACGACGTTTTTCAATCACGATAGCTGCCGCTAGGTTAGCTATTGCCCGGGCCTGGGTTTCCCCGTCACCGCCATCTATTTGTGACTGATGGACTATTATTAGGGAAACGTATGGGTTTGAAATTGCCTTGGCTAAGGCTAAGGGTATCCGTTCTATGGTTACAAATGAAAAAATTTGGGGTCCTATGGATATGGCGATACTAGATTAATTAGATAAGGAAACTTATTTCAGCCTTTATGTATTAATGATTTAATTGTTATGTTATTATACTGATCATCTGGGGTAAAAGGTGAACTCTTATTTATTTGTCTATCTCTTTTCTGATTAATTTCACTGTACAACCGATGATTATTATTCATACTGATTTTTTTTATGCATTTATGTATCTATTACCCTATTTGATGTCGATAAAAAAAAAAAAATAACAAGATGTGTACCTGACAGGGTGCCTCCTCCTTCTGAGAGACCCCCCTGCTTCATTCTACATTTACCTACTGTTCCCTTACTTGGCCCCCGGCACGGCAGACCAACTGCCCTCTACTCACCTGGCCTTACCTGACAACAGTGTGTTGCCAGGTAGTATTGCCTGGCTCAGGCCTGGGTGGTGAGAGTGACTGACTCATCATGAGGAACACTTTCAAGAAAGATTGGAAGTGGGTCAAGAGACTGCATGACTGCCCTGTGTTCCACAGAACTGGGTTAGTGCCTGAAGGCTCTTGGGGACACCTGTAGTGTGACCGTCTATTGCCCACGGCCTGTGTCTGCTCCACATCCTGTGGGGGAACCTTTTGAGTGGCTGCCAAACTCCTTTTGCCGACTGCCTCCTAATTGACATTGCTGCCTACCCCCACCTGCTTTCCTGCGACACTGACTAAGAGTGACTTCAGCCACATCTGGCCTAGTGCCCAGGGTGAGGAGGAGGTGTATCCAATCTCGGGGTGTGGGATTGTCAGGGTGAGTTGGAGGGCAGAGGGAGTCTTGGGGCCACGGGGTCTGCAGTGTATAACCAATTGACCTGCTGGGTATAAGTGCACTGCATTAGGGTGCTGAGTGCATATCTATGTGAGTGCTTCTGTACAGACTTGTCTGATATCATTTGCACTGCATAGCGGTATGGAGTGAGTTTGTGTGTGTGTTTGTGTGGGAGTGACAGTGGGGAACTGGTTGTGATTCACAACACTGGACAGCGGTTTGCCTGATACGTTGATTTCTTGCCAGAAAAGCATTACGTTTTACATTAGTTTTCCCCATGCTGCTTCGGCCTGCTGTGTTGCTAAAAAGAGTTATAAATAGCTATATGTACATATTTCTGATATCATTGTGACCCGGGATACAGCCAATAACTATGTGGTATTGAATTATTAGAATTACTCTTGTGGGCCTGGACTCAACATAAGGGTGCTGGGGGAGGGGATGTAGAGTGGGATCTTTCCCAAGTGTGCATATTACTGTAGTCATTTGAGCATGGCGGGGCCTAGTACTGCTAACAATAATTCCAAATGTGATTTATGCCCAGTAATATATGATGCTCATGTTGTGTTGATAATTATGTGTGTTGAATCCAAACATTATTTAAATACATCACATATGTAGTCTCTGTGTGTTGCTCAAAGTAATTATCGTTAGTGGAAGCTGTGCCATTGGTTTGCACATTGTCTCGGTGGTAAGCCTGACTGCTCAGTGCCAAACCACCCAAGGGTGAGCACAGCTTAAACTGTGTGTGTAATCCCCTGTCCCTGACAGGAGTGGTATGTTCTGCCTGGCTGGGGTACTGCCTCAGCCAACCAGAAATTGCCGATTTCAACACCTAGCGTGTAAGAAGGCAAGGAGGGAATCAAACTATCTATAAGTCCCTATTATATATTAGGGCAATGAGGTTTAGAGGCCCCGTAGATTTCCTGCACTAGAGTGTGCACTGCTGTGTTGCCTGCTCTCCTTTTAAAAGCCAGCCCTGCAGGCTGCTTTTAAATTGAAATTATATGCAAAATCGACTTTGGAATTAAAGGTATTTCTAAAGAACTAATCTATCTTATTTTTATATATAAGTTGTCACCCCCAATGTCTTTCGTAGGTGCCCCAGGGGCATTGTGCATTCTAACTATAAGCAGAGACATTATAAAATATGTTTTATAAGCCCTGGTGAGGGAAATACTGTCAATTTCGTTTTCCCCATTATAGATAATTGGCTCCATAGGATAACATTTGAACATTTTATTTAAGTATAAATATTGATAGGAAAGAGATAAATGTCATTCAATGACTTAAAAGGATAGTCATGATAAATCCAACAACTTGCCACTTTTAGATTTATAATAACTATCCCAGAAAAGAAGTGAGGAAACCTTCTTTTCTGTAAGCCAAAACCCAGTCTTTCAGCTACCGCCTCCTGATTGGCTAGCATCTGCCAGGCTGAGGCAAGCTATCCTAGGGGGTCATTAGGATGGCGGAACGATCGCAATCGTTCCGCCATCACAATGAAATTTACCCACTGCCATGTTAGGATGGCGGTGGGTATCGCGGCGGACGCAAAGTCCATCTGCTGCTTTTCCGCCGGTGGCAATCGTAACGATTGCCTGGCGAGTGGACCATGGCCACTAATATGGTGGCAGTGTCTAGCACGCACCGTACGCCATATTAGGATGTGGGTATTGGAGAGGCCTTTTCATGGTGGCATCTGGCAGGGATTGGGTTTGTGGGCCTGTTGCGGGCCCTCGTTGTTTGGGGGGGTTGTCGCTACATTGGGAGGTACCCATGGTAGCCCCCTGCATTTCCATGCACCAAGCAGCAGGCACCGCGTGGTGCCTGCCACGCTGTGCAGGGAATTGCTGTGCATGCTCTTTTATCATTGCGGACTGTGCTGCAGCCAGCAGCACCATCCGCAATGTTAAAAGGCCAGGATGCGACCGCCAGTATGGCGGGCGCATCCTAATTGCACTGGTGGGACCGATGCATGTCTGGCGGGCAGCCCCATCACCTAAAGAGCCCCTTATTTAGGTGTGAATAAGCCTGCTAGAGAGACAATGGATTTCGTGTGGGGGAGAACTGCCGGGGTGGTGTGGTCAAACTGGTCTTCAAAGGGAGAAAGACACTATAGGATAGCACAGGCTCACTCCTACATCCTGCACCCTCAGTCACACAGGAGCCCCTGTAATTAAATTAGGGAGAGTACTGGAAAGGACGTGTTAGGGAATCTTAGCCAGACCAGAGGATTGGCTTAGCCTATTCTAACCTCCAAGGAGAGACTTTCTCCTTGTTGGATTTTCAAAGAATGGTGCTTTCTGGGGCAATGATTTGACACACTTTGCAGGAAGTGGTCATACACTTTGGTGGCACCTTGCATCCCGTTGGTCAAGGGTCCCCCCTGCTTCACACCCAGGATCATTGCATACATATGGAAGAGCTGCATGGCAATGCACATCTGCTGCCTCAAAAACAAGGAGAAGACAACTGCCCTGCTGGAAACTTGATCTGCACCCCAAAGGTCTGTACTCTGAAGGACTGCACCTGCTGCACATTCTGGGACTACAGCCCTAAGAACTTTGCCTTGCTTCAAAAGGGATTAAGGAAGCTACAGGTTAATGGAGCCCATCTGCATCATCTCCACCAAGAATCCCCCATCATGGAGTGCATCCAGTGGACTTTTAAGGATTTGGCCAGGTGCATTGTGTGAATTGTAGTCCCAACATCTCAAGGACCATCTAGAGTTTCTAGAAACCTGGACAGGTGTTGGTGTCGTGGACACTTTGAACCTTTATGGAGACCTTCAGGAAGAAGTTACAGACGTTTGGAAAAGTTTGGAGCAACGTTTGTAGAAGGCTCCATAAGTGGAATAGGTGCATTGTGGGAGATGTAGTCCCAGACCCAAAGAGGCACATCAGAGCATCTGAACCCGTGGCTGGTGCCGTGGACCACTTTCTTGCATCAGAAAACACTTCTGGAAGTAAGTGTAGAGAACTCTCAACTTTGTCTCATTCCAGTAGGACCTGTTTTAACACTTTGAGCGCTATTTGCTTCTAAGCGTTAATTTTCCTTTTAATCTTTAAAAATTCATTACTCTGGTTCCCTACATTGAATTATTGTCTGTTTGGTCATAAAAATAGAACCTATTTTTGTAAATTGCTGTTGGATTTTGATTGTGTGTTGTGTTTTACTTATTCAATGTATTGGTGTTTCTAAATGCTTTACGCATCTGTCTCCTAAATTAAGCCTGCTTGCTCGTTGCCAGCTACCAAGGGTTGACCAAGGGATTAATTCATTGAGACCCTTACTGAGCATTTTATTGACTTTGTGGTCTTATTACTAGAGGTAAGTCAATACTTACCACTACTAATAAACCTCTTTCCAACAGTCACACATTGGCAAACGACGGAATACTGCCCATTTGTATGATGGATTCCTTGGGACGCCCTATAAACTGCATTAATAATTTGGCCATTGTGGGTCACACACCGCACCTAAATAGATATCAGTTCTTGGGACAAAAAATAGACCGTGAAACGGGTGGGGTGGCAGCCTCAGACCCGTCTGCAGACATAACCTTTTTCTGGGCTTCAGGTCCCTAAATATTAGAATAACATTCATTTGGGGGTGTAATCCCTTGTGTAGCGTAATTTCACTGTAAATGGTGAAATTCAAGAAAATTCAAGGAACATTTTGGCATGGTGCAAGTAGTGTCAGTTATTCTTTACAATGGCTGACCATCCACAGGTCACTGCCCAGGTTTAATGTGAATGAAATGCATTCGCATCTACAGTGAAAACGTGAAACTGGTGTGTTCTGCTCCGTCTCCTTGCCGTGTCTTTTCTTTCAGTCTTACCACCACACTTCCTTCACATTTTAGCCCCCCCCTTTCATTCGACCTACCCCATTACATTCATCTTGCTCATGCTGAACCACACCATTCTGCTTTTCTTATCAATGTGTCAAATATTCTTGCTGTGAACATGTTTGACACCTCTCCGGGTGTTGATGTTTTTACATATTTAAAAATAAATGGAAAGTTTTGAACTCTCAAATTTAGACGCATTCTGTAAGGGATACAGAATGGGTATCTATGGCAATCCGTGCAGACTAATGTGCAAACCCCTGTGATTTTAGTCAATCTAATTACTGATTATTAAAAGTGAATATGTGTTAAAATATATACTGGTATAGTTTCAGCTAATTTGCATCGTTTTAGATTGCTATATTTACATGCTGCACCTTCTTGATTTAAAAAAAAAAAAAAAAAAAAGATTTTTGGTGATATGTGCACAGTCATCTGAGAACACCTACCATGTGATTTTATTTCCTGTGATGTCATTGAGGTCAAATGTCGTGTATTTTCTGTTTGTTGATGTGGTGAAAGGATGTTCTTGTCAGGGAAAGGAAAATTGGACACATACTGGTATTAAAAGATGTAATATGAAGTCGACACAAGCCACTCGGATCTGTTGATCCTTCCAGGTAGAATTGTTGCTTCAAGAGCCCAGTGCAGGGCGAAGGGGCAGGCGCACACCTGCCGGAATCCCTGCCATCTGCTCCCTTCAGGGGGCCTCTCTGACAACAGAGAAACGAAATAAAGCGATAAAACTGCCAGATGCTGTCTGAATAAATAACACCGAGGGATAAGGGAAGGGCGAGCCACTGTAATCATCTACCTCTTAGTCTGGGAATGTGGCTTTTCAGCAAATAACTCGGAGTTTGCCTTTCATTCAAAATGAACAGTGGTTCGTCAACATACAGGAGAGGAGACTGGCGTGAAACATAAGATGATTTTACAATTATTCGTTGTTTTAGCTGTAATTGTCTATCAGCCAAAAGGCACGAATCGCAACGTAAAATGTGTATTATTGAGATGAGCCAAGATGCGTTGTTACCATTATAAGTTTTAATTTAATTTTTAACATTAGTTGTAAATTGGTGCTGTTGATTTTAATTATTGTGGCATATAAAGGGGTATAACCCCTCAAGGGCATTGATACATCAGACCAGATCCAGAGCACGGGACCCTGCCAGGAGGCAAGCACCCTACTCATGTCATGCCCCATATCTTACCAGTAATCTTCATTACTTACGGTAATCTTCATTCTTCCTGGTCCCATTGTCCTCGTTCTATTCGTTACGCCACTTGTCATGAATGGGACGAGGGCAGGAGGGACCTGCGGGTATTGAAAGGGTGTTGGGAGTGGCGAAGCAGTTACATGTTTAACAGGGGCTCAGAAATGGTGGCTTGCTCCGCTGCTCATATCTTGAGATCTGCACCCATCTTTTTGCCTAAAGAAATCTTTTTAGAAATGTACTTCTGTTGAGGCAGCTTTGTCCAATATAGACAGAGCAGAAATAGATCAGTCTCAGATAGCTCGATTGCAATTCAAATCAATTTAATTTATTTCCTTATTAAGGTTTGGATCGCAAAATGAGCTCACTCAAAAATTTCAAAATTATCACAAATTAAGATATGATTTTATATTATGTAAATATAAACCTTTACCATAAAATGTTGTTTGTATAAATGAAAAAAAAACCACATCGCTTAATTTTAGAGGGATAACAATGCAATAGTATTTCATGAAAATACATTTTTGTACTGATAAAGTCACAGCTATGAGAACAACAGAAGATATAACTTGAAGGAGAGAAAATAAAGAGCGTATATAGTTAGGACAGAAAATTCTTTCCACATGCAGCAATACTTGAGTGCACAATTCTGCAGATAGTAAAGTATTACTAAAAGAAGCAACATTAAAAAAGAAGAGGACGGGTATCACAAAGAAATTAGATTTTAAAATACAGTTAACATTCCCTTACTGAAGCAAATAAATAGAATTAATTATGTACACAATTTCATAGAAATACAAGAAGAAGAGTGACAGAGAATCAAATTCGTCAAACTCGCAAATAAAAGACTCCATTCAATCTAGCAGCAACGGTTAAGTGCAAAGTTCTATAAATGATTAGGGATACCAAAGTTTAGTATAGCTAAATTCATAGTACTATAATGATACTGATACTCTGGACTGTACTTACATTCTTATGGTAAAATAACAAACTAACTAAAATAGATATAAAAACACCTTGAAAAACATGAAGATTTTTTAACAAACATTCATTCTTTGGGAAAAGGAGAAACGCATGAGCTGTAGCTACACTTTTGATGTTATTCAGTATAAACAGAGGAGGTAACAGACGTAGGCGATGAGGTAGTAGGGCTGGGCAAACAAACAGAATATGATCGATGTTCCGGGTGCCCAGATTACACAGTTTACAGTATCTCCCTGTGCTCGAAGGGAGAGGACCAACTTGCTGTTAAGTCATAAAAGGTTCATACAGAAAAGAAATCAGCAAACAGTGAATCCCATGATCTAGAGTCCTGGATAAATATTTCTGAGCAGCTCTCAGGTTACAGGAGTTAACTATTGTCTGCAATCTTTCCTTCAGAAGGCAATACTTGAGATCTCTTTGGTAACTGATAGTGCAGTTAGTGCTTTTTATAAAAGCTTTGAGTTCCATGGGTGAAAGTTAGAGTATTAGCTCCTCTTTTGTGTGAAAAAGATTTATTGCTTAAGTGAAGTCAGGTGCATACAAGTATTGGTCAGTCTTTGCATCAAAGATCTCTCCACTTAGGAAGCCCCTTATTGTATTTGAGTCACTCTTCTTTAGTAGATATCCCCAGCAGATTCCTCTAGCTAAGCCTTCCATGAATAAACTTATCAAATCAAATTCCAGACAAATAGTTGGAGTAGGGACCAAAGTATTAAAGTTGTTTAGTCTAGGTAAAATCTGGCCCTCTATTTTATCAAGGAAGCTCCATTCTTCAATTTGAACGGATTCTATAGCATACAGGAGAGTTGTCGGGACCTTTGATTTGAAGACAGATAAGTCTTGCAAGTCAATGCAAAAAGTGCCTCAGACCTATTTCATTATAACATCTGCGTAGACCACTAACGTGTGATGTTGCGTTACTAGAGCAGTGATCAATGTGGGATTTGTTCTTAGTGTTGCCAGCTATAATTTTACCCAAATAAAGATAGGTCTCTACAGACTCGAGTTTCTCGGAGCCTATGCTCCAGACAAAGTTGCAGGCTTTCCTATTCTTTCTATTTTTTAGAATAACAACTTTTCTTTTCGAGGTGTTCATCTTCAATTATTGAGACATCGTATATTTCTGTAGAGGCTTCAGTTTCTTAATCAACCCTATAGGAGTCAGATCCATAATTATAATATCGTCCACATATATTGGACACGGAAAAGGGCGACCACCTATCTTCAGTGCTTTGCCCTCTTGGGAAGAAAAGCAATCCAGAATATCAGCCAAATAAAGGGAAAAGAGGATCGGTGCTAATAGACAGCCTTGCTTCAGGCCGTTTTTTGGTAGAAATTGTGGCTGAAAGAAATGTATCTCCTCCTAGAAGAAACTGAGACCACATATTGGAGTATAAAGCTATAATGACAGATACAAGGGGCGGGAAATTCCTATTTTTTGAAGTTTTTTCCATCTTATTGAAGGCTGTTTTCAAATCTATAAAAGCCCCAAATATGTGCGAGTTGTGAAATTGAGTGTACTTCTCTTCAATTAATTCCCACATACAAATATTATCTATGGTACAATGGTCTTTCTAAATCCAGCTTGTTCTCAGGGGAGGGTTTTCTCTTCAGACACCCAGTCATTAAGATGATCCAACACACTATGCGCAAAAACTTTCCCAACTGAGTCTAATGAGCCTATTTGCCGGTAGTTGCCCATTTTAAAGAGTTGAATCATCAGTCTCAGGTAGCTAAATTACTGAGTGATAATTTTCATCTTTATTATTCTAACTTCTCATTCCAGTACATATCCAACTGAGGAACAGGCAGCCCCCTTGCTACCTCGTAAAGTATAATTTTTTTCACCATCAAGAATATTTATCTAATGTTTCCTCTCCTAGTCTCATTGGTTGCTCCATTTTCCCTTCAGTATAAACAGCCCCGATGGAGTGGGAGGGAACTACTTTTAGTACTGGGATAAGATAGAGTGAATTGAAGACATTACCTTCGCATCTCCTCCATTGTCCTATTCTGTTCAGAAATACTGATGTGCCAGAGAGGTAGGACTTTTTGTCAGTCAAGGCTATTTTGCCACTATGATATTTCCCTGGAAGACAGTAGCCCACCAGGCTGCTTTCAGAACAGCATGAGGCGTCATGACCGTAGCGTGCCACAATTGCCACCATGCAGGGTAGGACTGGCCTGCAGTGCAAACAGGCAGGTCTTGGTGGGCTGGTCAGACACGTCAGTGTGTGGACCTTGTTTTTAGTCTGTTTGCTGTTGTGGACCTGCTTCATGCTCTACTGGGCCATTTATTACAGTTGGTTTCCCTGACATTAAAACAAACATTGCCTGTAGTAAGCTCACATCTATGTAGTCTTTCATACCTTGCAATACACATGTAGATAATGTCTTTACAAGTTCAACACTGCCCCAATATGCAAACATGGGCCAATTTCTGAGGTACCTAATTCATTAATGGGAACCACTTGTATGTTGGTGCAAGAGCCTATTTTCTGCCCCATTCCAACACTGATTCCATGTCACCATTTTAATAATTTAGACCTCCTGCAGTGTGGAGCTTTTTAACCAGTTCTGCTAGGGCTTATTTTGGTTTACAGTCCATCCCAGGTGTCAGTCTGTGCAGCCAGGAACAATGGTTGTGTAATTCTGCGCACCCTAAGACAAAGAAACAGCAACTAGTTGGATCAATTTAAGAGTATACAGGCATGCATATTGCAGAACCTGACTTCCACTAAAATCTAAGGTCAGGCAAGTACAATTATAGAAAAAACTCTTTCATCAGAAACACACCAATTTGCCACGTTCTATCAACAATGTTACACTTATTAGATAATGTCTTGAAGGTGGCTCTGCATGTGTATATGTATGTGTGTGTGGGAGTGTGTGTGTGTGTGTGTGTGTGTGTGTGTGTACATGTGCACATTCATGTGTGTTAGGTATACATCTATGTGCATGCACTAGTCCATGTATGTATGTGTGGGGATGTAAAGGTGTTTCACACACCATGAATTTAATGATGACCCTGTCATAATGATGAAAATGAATCTGATGATGTGGGCTTCCATTCCATAATGGTATCCGTCTTTATATAATACTGGTACTAGCATCATGTTGATTACCCCATTTATATAACGGGTATCTATGAGATAATGGTGATATACCTTGAACCTAATGGTGGTAATTCCTGGTTCTCTTTGGGACGTACCACCTAAATGTCACTGGGGGTAAGGGTGGACTAACCTTGCCCACTTACATATTTTTTCATTTATTTTCAGGACTCAGGGACTACATCCCAGAGTCCTGTAATGGCTGCCACAACATATTGTTCTTGTTGTGGCCATGATTGACTACTCACCTTTAAAGTAGCCTATGAGAGCTTATCTGGACGCCAACAGCCTATGTATACCTATTTATTCCTACCTAATCACTCAAGGCACTTCTATAAAGGCAAATTTCTCTCCACATTGCCCCAAAAAACTACCAACACTAAACATGAATAACATATTATGAATAAAACATTAGGAATATTAAATGAATTATTAACCCAACAATTAAAATTAAAAGTAGCAATATATACACAATTATTTTCAACATTTTACACTGATCAATGAATAGCAGATTAATTAAAAAAATTACCAATCAATTAAATAGTTTATATATTTACATAATAATATTTTAATTAACATACAAATCTTTAAAAATAAAATCCAGCAATTTCTATTTACAATAACTTCCCATTGTAATAGCCTGCAAACCCATAAACCATGGTACTGAATTAAATAACTAATTAGATTTAAATAATTTTAAATTACACAGTATACTTATATATTTAAATCACAATTAATCAATTAAATAATTTACATAATTATTACCAATTAAATATTTAAATAACCTAGTGTTCTGTGACTCTCAAGGCTTCAGGCTGTGTGTAATGCTTAATAACACAGTAAAATGAGACTTCATAACAACTGCAAAGTACACAGAAATAAATGGACAATTCTCATCAGATGCTATTAGTAACAGAGAAAGGTAATTCTTTCCTCAGGAAGAGGCAGGCAGACCATATATAAGAATCAACTGAGCAAATGATAAAAATATCATCAGGCCTGTAGCAGAATGATATGGCATCAGAATGTCTTACTCTATTTAGCTTAAATAAAGGAAGAAGACTGTTCCATCGTTGACCTACTATTTTGATGCAAAAGAGCATGAAGTGCAGTGTTGAGTCTTTTCTTCCTAACATACCAGTACACAATTGTGACAATTGCACATCCTTTTTGAATGATAAACTCTGATTGGGTAAGTCCCTAATCTAACTTGTATATAAGGAGCGCGTCACTTCTAGGTGCAACTGATCAAAATAAGACTCCCAGCTCTGTTTATAATCCATAAAATAGTGAGCTGGAAAATTGTATTTTGAATGTCAAGGTTGGACATGACATCCTGGTGTGGTTGTCCCCCAATGGTTTGCATTCCAGCCTCCTTTTTGGGCTGTCTTTAGTACTCTGTATACTTTATCACTGCTAACCATTGCTATAGTGCCTGTTCTCTCTCCTCTAAGCATGGTAACATTGGCTCATTCCCAATTGGCATATTTAATTTATTGGTAATTCCCTAGTAAAGTTGTATTACATGTACCCAGGTCCTGTACATTAAATGCTATTACTGAACCTGCAGCACTCATTGTGCCACCCACTTAAGTAGCTCTTTAAACATGCCTTTTAGGCCTGCCATTGCAGTAGGTGAATTAAGTTTAAATGTGCCATTTCGACCTGGCAAAATGAAGCATTTGTCAGTCCTAACCTTTTCTTTTTATTATGTATAATTCACCCCTAGGGCAGGCCTTAAGCAGCCTTGGGGCAGGGTACAGTGTATTTAAAAAGTTGGACATGTACTTTTATGTTTTACATGTCCTGGTAATGAAAAGCTCTTTCATTTGTTTTTTTGCTATTGCAAGGCCTGCCTCTCACACAGGATTACATTGTGTACACTTTTTACTTTTAATGAGTGATAACTTTCAATTGGGAGCAGGTAGGCATGTTGAGTTTGCTATCTAAAGAAATATGATCTAAAATCCGCCTGAATGTTAATGTCAAATTTTAAGTCACAATTCTGAAAAAAACGCAGTTAGAAAGTTGGCATTTTCTTGTCCTAGCCATTTAGTGTCTGCAGCCTGTTTCCTGGGTCACATGACTAGGTGAAGTTGGCAGTTAGTCTTTGTTTAATGCTCCCAGACAGTGAGACAAAGGAGCATAAGTGTTGGCAGGATCGGCCATTTCTGATTTGATGGGGTGGGGAGTTGTCACCTACCACACTTGCACATCACAAAAGGTCTACCTAAGCAGACATCCAAAGGGTTTGACATTAGTCTATTGTGACGCCAGACAATCTGAGGCCAGGGCAGGGAGGCAGGAAATTCCAAGCGCCTCTCAGGGTGGTAACATTCAGAATCTTCTCTTACTTCAAAGTGGGAACCAAGTATAAATATTGAACCCTCAGACCCAAATCTTCAGTCCCCTTCTGGATCCCTAGAAGACTCAGAAGGACTGCTGTGCTGCTCTGCCAGAAGGACTGCTAATCTGTTTGCCTGCTGCCTGAATGAAGGTCTGGACCTGCATCTTGAACCCAGGATCACCTGAGTGACTCAAAGGGCTAGTGTGCTGGCTTTCTGAACAGAGCTTCAGGGGCAGAAAAGGCTCCAACTACTTTGAACCCAGCACCTTGACTCTATCTGTTGTTAATCCTATCCCCCAAGTGGTGCCACCCCAGTCCTGAACCCCCGGAAGTGGTCCTGAAGGTGTACTGTCAACCCAGCTGTTGCCCGGTGGGCATAACTGACAGAGCACGATGCATCTCCCTGCAGCTCTGGTTCAGGACAGCCACTGCGCAACGTGTCCCCGATGTCTTACTTCACATCACAACCCATACTCTCCTCAAGACACCACTGCGAGAAGCCTCCTTGACGCAGGCTTTCGCATCACAAGCCCCTCATCAACGGCAACCTTGACAACAGTGCAAGACTACGCCTCGTAGCCCCACAGCTTCCTCTGAACCTCCAGTGCGTAATGCATCTTCAACGCAGGAATTTGCATCATAAGCCCCTCATCAACAGAGTCCTTGACAATGCTGCAGGACCTTGCATCACAGCTCCTCAGACCTGCTGCTGCATGAAGCATCCTCGACACAGGATTTCACAACTCTCCTGAACCAGAATTACAGGTATTTGCACAGCATCCCTAACCTGGTCCCTGTATTCAGCCCATTATCCATTGCGGTCAGCCTGAACTTGAGACTTTGTTCCTGTCCTGTGTTACCAGATAACCACAATTAGCGTTTTGTGCTTCCAGATACTATTTTTACTTAAATCTTTAAAATATGCAAATCTCAGGTTCTACTACTTGGATTTTGGGGTATTTTGGTGTCAACTGCTTTATTCGTTTTTACTCTATTTTTCCAAATTGGTGTGGGATTTTTCTTGTGTGATGTTTTTACTTTATTACTGTTTGAATTGCTACATAAATACTTTACACATTGCCTCTAAATTAAGCCTGACTGCCTTGCGCCAAGCTACCAGAGGGTTAAGCACAGGCTAATTTGGGATTTGCTTCTAACTTCACCATGACAGAAATTGTGGTTACTGCTTGAGAAGAGTTTCACCCACCTCAACCAGTAACCCAATCACCTAAGTCAATAATAGGCTTCCTTGCTAATATGCCTCCTTTACAGTTTTAATACTCACAGTATTGATTTGACTAGGGCCGTTTCTAGATGGCTCAGATTCAATTCAGTGAGCAATATACTTACATGCACTTCCCAACTGTTGCAATTAAAGACATCACTTGAAGTGTTTATTTTAGATACATTTTAGCGAGGTGATTCCTTTTAAGTCAGCTCCAATACTTAAGTGGCTTAAGGGGAATTTGGTCAGAAATTGGCTACCCAAATACAAAACAAGGTGAATCATGTGGTTACTGGGACCCAGCTTTAGCAGAGAGCACAGACAGCTATTTTTGATTACTTGGAGTAACCTATCTTTGGAATATCTCCAAATCTCAGCTCCATGAAACAGTATCGCGATTGCTTTCTGTCTGTAAATTATTAAAACTGCAGTTATTGGTTTTGTGCCTACACTATATCAGCATGCATTAAATATAGCTATGGCTTTTTCACATGCATATGCTAGCTAAGGTTACTGTGAAAGCACATACTCAAGTAATCTAAATGGTTAATCCTTTCAAGCAATTCCTTGTATTTTTTTCAAGCAAATTCTCTGAAGATTGCATCATTTTCATCAGCATAACCTTTGCTTTGTTCACCTTGATTGACAAATCTTTGTTCCTGCAATGCATGGAAACCTTTTCTAGTATCATGCACTGAATGTTCTGTTAAGGCAAATAGAACAGCATTATCTGCATATAATAAAATAGATACCGCAGGACCACGTAACTTAGGGGCATCTGAGCCAATTACCTCAACATAGTCAATAATTAATTAACAAACTAAAAGAAAGGGGGGCCACTATACAATCTTTGCGAATTGGCAAAGAGACATTGCATTCCCAGTGAGACAGACAGCAGCCCCTTGCCATATTTACCAGTATGAAGATACTCTGGCAGCTGTTGCAAAGATGGATTAATTGCTTGATCAAAATCGAGGTCTGAATATCAAATCAGAAGATGACCTTAAATCAGAAAATGTCAGATATAATGGCCTTTTCTTAATCACAGCATATTTAACACATATTCATTGCCGCAAAATGCCTGTTCTGTTGTGTCCAGCCCCATTCTGAATTCTGCTTAGCAGTTAGTTAAAAAGTAATTTGCATCTACACAACCTTGCAAATGATTTAAGAACACCCACCCTAGAATTTTCCCCCATCCTACAAACATATTGGCCTGTAATTAGCCGAGTCATTGCAGCTACATTTTCTATTCAATGGGGCTCAAATGGTAAAGCGGTAAGACATGCAGTTGCTCATAAATACTGCTTTACAGACATTAGTGAGGCTATCTACCCATTATTCTGTGTCTGCTTGAAGGGAGTTCACAAGAACCATATCTGGCCCTCCAACATTGTTGGCCTTCTGTTGTCCTATTGCTCTTACCACCTCAGGAGGGAGGATAGCCAGACCAGTCACTGCTTCCATATTTGCTTCACATGTAATTTCTAACTGAAGCCATACTGTATCAAGCTCTTGATTAAATATATGTTTAAAGTGGAAAATCCATACATTTGCTCTGATATATATTATTCATACTTCTGGTTTTGTTCATTAAACAATATATTCAGTTGGAAAAATCACTGAGGTAAAATAGCCAATCTATATCAGAGGACAGGCTTACCATAGGTCAGGGCAGTAAAATGGCAAAAATATCAAACGATGAGTATAATGGTTGGATGAAGGATCTTGGTGGGATTTGAAGGATTTGTAATTAAGTGCTGCTTTAGTAGCTTCTTGAGTAATGATATAGAGTTGATGCATGTTGAGAGATCATTCTATATCCACACTGTCTGAGAAGGAGCAGTTTATCACAAAGGACTGGGTGTTTGAATCTTCAGCTGAGACCAACTTCCTAAAGTTGCTTGTGTGAAAGGCATGAAGTTCATAATGAGTAAGGATGGGTTGAAGTATACACTATACAGACTGAGCTTGGCACACAATAAAAGTATTGCAATATTTCAATAGTATCATCCATTAATTATGGCTTTTTAGCAACTTTATGTAACAAATGTGAGAAAAATTGCATCATTTGACCACATTTACTCTTGAACCCAACTCAAGGAGATCAGGTTTACTTGCTTCACTTACTAATTGAGTTGATTCAGTGAACCACATGCAAAGATCAACATCCACTACTGGTATTCACTGATTATTGTAGTGAGTACAGATTAGAACATCTATTCAAAATGACTGGCCCATGGCTTAGTTACTCTAAGAAATTGGAGTACTAGTTGAGAGGTTGATAACTACCCACCTCAAAGACCAATCACATTCCTTGTCAGGGTGAACCACTAAAGTCACCAAATAAGCCCGAGATCAACCACCTGGTAGCTATTTCACAGAGCAGAGAGGCTTATCTTAGAGGCACTGTTTAAAGTATTTATGCAGCACCAAAACAGTAACAAAATCAAGATACACCACAAAAATCCAATAAGGGGAATTGGAGATATGAGTTTTTAAAGTTTTAAATTAAAATAACCCAAAAAACGTTAAGCGCCAACTGTGGTCAACTGGTTGTGGTAGACCAAGCCCTAGGTGTGATTTGAGGCTGACTGTAATGGAGTAGGGTTTGGCTGCATAAGCCAGGTACGACCCAGTTGGAAGGCTTACCTTGAGTCTTAACCTCTGAAATGGAAGTCTACAATCTTCAGCGGGGCAAAGCAGCAGGCTGTGGCAGAGGAGGGCTCCAGGAGCTCAGATTGTCATCAGACAAGGTTCCAGTGCAGCCATTGGTTTTTGTCGGAAAAGCTTAGAGCAGGAGAAATTTGAATTTCATGCCCAAGGACGGTACCTTACTGGCTGGACCCTTTTGGCACCTTTGCCAGGTGAAGATTTCTGTGTTAGCACTTAGGGACTGATTGCAATGGTGGAATGACTTCTGTCCATCCGTCACTGTAACGGGGATTGGGACTGCCCGACATGCACTCGGGGTCTCATAATAGGCATTGCAAGGCGACTGCCACCACGGTGGTCGCAATGCCTATATTTTACATTGCGGTGGGTGCGTTTGGCTTCAGAGTATGCCGCACTGTAAAAACGGACCATGTTACATGTCCTGCACTATGTGGCAGGCACCATGCATGCCTGACACAGGGTACAGGGATATATAGGGGGAACTATAGGTGCCCCCAACACCCACAACCAAGGGCCTGCGGGGAAGCGGTGCCCACAATGAGCCCCTAATGTCCCTTTCTGCCAGCCTATTCATGGTGGGTAACCCGCATGAAATAGCTGCCAGAAAGGGACATGGTAATCCCTATGATGGTGCCTAGTAGGCACCACCAGAATTGTAGGGACTATGAGTCCCTCCACTGCTCCAGCGGGCTCAAGGAACCTGTCAGATGCGTAATCGGCAGTTTTATGACCGCCACACATTCACCCTCCATCATAATATGGCGGGCGGTAAATTTGGTTACGATGGCGGGGAGACCGCCACCAACAGCCTGTCGGTGGTGGTCTCTCTGCCATTGTAATCAGCCCCTTAGTCATTTTTTGGGAGCTCGGATTTCCCCAGAGACGTAGGCTGCAGGCTGTAGCCAAAGAGGGCTCTATGAGCCTGGATACCTTATCCGTGTGGTCCAGCTGAAACAGATTTGCGGCGGAGGAAAAGATCTAAGCGGAGGAAGCCTCACTCTAGAGCCTAGTAGCAACAAACCATAGGTGGATCAGCTTGGCTGGTTTGGCCTTAAAGCAAAAACTTTAGAGCAAAAACGTTTTAAGTCCCATGTTTTTCAGGATGTTAGGAACAGTACATTTTGATGCAGGTCAGTGCTCCTGGGCCCCAGGAATGGTACTTGTGAGTCAAGACTAACTCCATCAGAAGCCACCAGGAGGGTCCAGGGCACATCCAGTTGGAACATGTCAGCTGGGCAGCTGCAGGAAGGCTAATTGTAGCTAGTTTTGTCCCTGTAGCTTGGACAGGAGGTCATCTTTAAGATCCCTGTAGACCACTTCTTTTTCATAAGTACAGGAGGGAGAGTAGGTCCAGTCTTTTGGGGCTTTTCTCAGATTTCATTTAGCAGGTTCATTCCTCTTCTGATCTTCCACAGGACCTGAGGATGTCCTAGTTTTCTGAGGAGGGCCTTGGGATTGCTTCTTCTATACCTGGTACCAGCTTTTGCATCGGCGTGACTCCTGAAACCTCTCTAAAGAATGGACTAAATGTTTCTAGGTTTTACCCTTACCACTTTGCAGAATTTACTGTGTGCCCTTCTGCAAACAGTCCCACAGTTCCCCTTTCCGTCTAAATCCAATATGGCATATCCTATTACCCCTAAGGAGAGCCTATGCAACTACCCCAGAAGTGTGGCCATTGTAATGTGCAACCCCTCCTCTGTGGTTACTGCAAATCAATTCTGGGGCAGCTCCCTCCCACTGTGGTTGGAGCCTGACTTATTTGGAGAACAAAGAAGGGCCTGGGCAGGTGTCATCTTCCTCTGACATGGGAGGTTCATTGAAGATAATTAAGTTCCTGAGCAATACACAAAAGGTCATCTCGCCAGAGTAACAGAAACTCCTCCTCACACCTTTGCCTTTATCTCCTGCTCTGGCTGCAGTTTTCACACCTCAGTCAGAATTTAGCATTCAGAGGGCTGCAGAAGGAGGGTAATGACAATTTAGGAGGCTTTAACGAGAGAAATCCTAATACTCAAAAAGTATTTTTCAGGGTAGTAGGGCCTACTAAGGATGTATTACTATTTCGAAGGAAGGTTTAGACCTGCTAAAAGGGGTTATTTTATTTGCAGTTTAATAACTGCTTTTTTCAGGCTATAGTGAGAGGCCTGAGACCATGCTTTACAGTCACTGAAGTAGATGACATAATAGGTGCTGTAGTCCACTAGTGGCATTTAATTTACAGGCCCTGGGTACACTTTGCACCATATACAAGGGACTTAGAGGTAAGTTACGTATACCAATTAGAAGTATACTAATTTCATCATGTTGAGCACAGGCACCTTCCCACTGGTTAGCAGGGATGCACAGAGCTCTACATCCAGAAAAAAAATGTTTAGGTGAAAATCTGGGGGTATACCAGGCAAAACATGGTCATTTTCTACAATTACACATACACCAGCCATTTTTACAAGAGATTTATATAGATTTGGATATTTCGGTGCAAACACATATCCATTGACTATAATATATTTCATGAAGTTCTTCCGGGTTACAGCTTGATGCTTGGTGAAAAAATAATAGAAGCACCCTCTTATACTATATATAGGGAAAATCTATCTAGGAGATCGTTCAAAATCCAGATACTTAGGGTCTGATTCCCAAAGGTAAACTTAGACTTTTGTGTAAGTTTATGATTTTTTGCAATTCAAAAAGGTATTTTTGCGAGTAATATATTTACGACTGCCTATCATTTTATGTGTGGAGTCTCCGCCACGAATGCGAAGACTTCGCAGTCATAAAGATACTACTAGTAAAATTCCTTTGTGAAATGGGAAAATTCATGAACTAACACAAAAGTGTAAGTTTACATTTCTGAATCAGCAGTGGCGGATCGCACAGGTAATGCTGTGGAGCGGTGGGCAGGGGGGGGGCTGGGTGGGGTGGTAGTGAAGTGTAACATACGACGGGAAAGTGGAGAGTAAGGAAGAAAAAAAAACACTTACTTTGCGCTTGCAGCATCGCCGACTTGGTGATGCTGCGATTGCAAAATAAGTGCTTTTATTTATTTATTTCTTTACTCTCCACTTACCCGTCGTATGTCACACTTCACAACCCCCCACGCAGCCCCCCCCCCCCCCCCCACTGCCCCACAGTGTGAGCTGTGTGAGCCTCCACTGTGAATCAGGCCTAAAGTATCTGGTATTAATTGCAGCTCAGACCTGGAAAACAAAAGGCACATTTTAATGCCCATACTATTACGTTTCCAACAAAAGAAGTGAAGGAACCATCAGCACTCTTTCTGCTGTCCCTCCCTCATAGCGTGTAGGAAAGCATCAGTATTTTTTTCATGTAACTTTCTGCACTCCTGAAACTCTGCATCCAAATGCGACCTTATATATTAACAAAGCCCTAGCTGCAGGCACAGACCGCTGATAGCAAGGGAGCTCCTGCAGTTTCACCAGTAAACATCCCATCAGACAGCTGACATGCCCGCATCTGAGACAGATTTTCTAGCATAAGATCAATGTGGAAATAGAAGGTGGTTTCAGAGAGCTAATAAATGAAGTTGAGCACATTTTCGAAACTGCCAATATCTCAGTCAGTTTCCTGCTTTGTTGACTGCGAGAAAGACTTCAGCCTGGTCCACAGAAACCAGCTCAATGTGATCCTCTCTATTAAGAATAATCGTGGAGGACAGGATCAATATCTTAGCGTGAAGTTAACCATCTCCTAACTTTACTGGATAAAAGCTGTGCATGTTTTCTTCTTTAAACATAACAAGTGCAGGCCACCTCTGCAGCACCTTCATTAAGCGTACCAAAAGTATATTTTCTTAATTAAGATTAGAAACTATGAGCATGTCTATCTTTGTCTGCTTAACTTTCTTTTGGTTTTAAACTGGCTGTGTTTTTTTTATTTCTGCACTTTCGGGGATATTCTTCGGGTGTTACTTCTTTGAAAAATGTCATAAATCTATAGTTTCTTTTGGCTGAAAAAGAAACTACACAACAAATTAAAAAGTGTAAAATCCAACTGTACATGTTTGTAAACAATGATACAGTACAGTTTACAAAATTATAGGCTTCAAAATAGACATCAAAAGATATCAAATAATTATCCATATTGTAACTTTCTCAGGGGCTCGAAAATGCATCCCTCGACATGGCCACCCATGGGCCAGTTAATATATTAACGAAACGTTACCCAAAGCAGAACCATATACATCTTTGATACAGAACTAGAATTTGACTTGCCGTCCATGGTTAACATACAGTTTGTGGGAGGATTTTCTTCCAGTATAAAGTTTTGGTCTGGGCATTGAGATAGAACCAGATGTCTCTCCTGACTACTTTTTTTTGCAATATAATCATCATAATATATATACATATAAGGGCTTTTGGGCAGCAATTTTCATTTATTGGCCTGTTAAACTGGCTTTCAAAGTTTTTTTTTCCCCCACCATGGCATGCAGAAGGGATCATTGGTCAACCCGCTTTACCCATTGGCTTCTTTTACTGTGAAAGACTCTGCACATTGTTCAAATTCACCTAAAAATAGTTTCTTTCTCACCAGTTCGTTCAAAGTGTTTTGTGTTATATATATATATATATATCTATATATATATCAAGGAAAAAATAAACAAAACGCATCAGGTGAGACAAATTGACTGCTTTTATTTCTGCCTGCATGCTGTGTGCCGCCTGTACCAGTGATGAAAGGCTAAGGTTAAGCCTTACGTGCTGCTCGAGTGCTTCCCAAGTGTGTGGCAACCATGGAGCTTGATGTTTAGGCGGCAGCGCAGCCATCGGGATTGCACTACCCCACGAACACTGGGGGCCACTAGGAACTGTATCTACCTACCTTATTGTGGAGCAACTGCGCTGGATTGAGGGCAGACACGCTTTTGGGGGCTCATACAGAGCTTGAAAATGGGACGCAGTAAAGAAATGTGCATCAATCTATGGTCTAATCAAGAACACTCCAAATCCCAGAATGCAACATCCACGGTTCCATCTGGGCAGCCCATCATTGGCGTATCATAGGTATAAGTTTGGGGGAGTGTTCAGCACGCCATTTTTGTCCAAGCCTCTGAGGAAGTAATAAACGAAACGCATCAGGCGAGACGAATTGACTGCTTTTATTTCTGCCTGCATGCTGTGTGCTGCCCGTACCAGTGATGAAAGGCTAAGGTTGAGTCTTATGCAGCTGCTCGAGTGCTTCCCAAGTGTGTGGCAACCATGGAGCTTGATATATATGATATATATATATATATATATATTCACTGAAAAAACCATAGGTTTCACACATGTTATAGTTAGCGGAAATTTTACTGATAAAAAACCAATGAAATTCCCCCGTTATAGTTAGTGCAGGAAACTATAACTCACGCGACCGCAATCCTCTGCTGATGCTAATACTGTATTTAGACACTTATTTGCCCATGTCTTCTTCCATAAATTTTTAGCTATACATATATTACAAATATTTGTTTTTCATAAAGACACATATGTCATCAGCAGAAGATTGCGGTCGCGTGAGTTATAGTTTCCTGCACTAACTATAACGGGGGAATTTCATTGGTTTTTTATCAGTAAAATTTCCGCTAACTATAACATGTGTGAAACCTATGGTTTTTTCAGTGAATTTGCAAGGTTTTTTAAATGCTAATTCCTAACTATAACGTGTGTGAAACCTATGGTTTTTTCAGTGAATTTGTACGGTTTTTTAAATGCTAAGTTACTTTACGCCATTCGTGGCGTGCGCGCCCACTTAACGCAGTTCGTTCCGTGCGTGCACGGTGCGCTTCGCGCACTGTGCGCGCACAGTGAGCACGCTGTGCGCTTCGCGCACCGCGCGCCCACTTTACACAGTTAGTGCCGTGCACGCACGGTGGGCACACGGTGCGCTATGCGCACCGCGTGCCCACGTTACGCTGGATGGGCCATGTACGCACGATGCGCTTCGCGCACCGTGCGCACATGGAGGACATATGATGCGCTTCGTTGTGAAAGGTTATATTTTATTTTTTTTAAAAAAATGATAAGCCATGCACAAATGGTGCCCTTCGGGCACTATTTGCACACGGGGAGGGGAGGGTGTGGATAATTTATTTTTTTCTATAATTTTTTACCGTACGCGTACGGTAAGCGTAATCGGCGAAATTAGCGAAAATATTAAAAATCCGTTTTTGGCCTTGGGGGATCTTTGGGGACTCCCTCAACATGGCTAGGTGCTTTGGAGCTGGCTAAACAGCTCCTTTACATGTTTTTGTCCTTTGTTTTTTAATCCACACTCTGAGTGCGAGAGAGAAAATGGCGGCCGCCGCTTCCTGGTTTCGACCGATTCGAATGTTTACTAAGATCTAACAGCCAATCAGAATCGCGCTCGCGCACGTCACCGTACGCGTACGGTAAGCGCACCGTAAGCGCACCGTAAGCTGGCTCAGATATATATATTGATTTAAAGGCTATTTTCTCAGAATCTACTGAACAGATTTACACCAAACCTACTAAAGGCACTTCCTTGACCTGAGGACTACCTCTCTGCCAAATTTCAAGTAATTCTGTTCAGCCGTTCGGGCTGTAGCTGTGTCTAAAGGTCCTATGGAAAAATGCATGGGAAAAACGTGTTTTGGGACCCCCCTTTTATCTCAGCCCCCGCTTGACGAATCCCCCCGAGACTTTCAGGGTAGGAGCGGAGCATAGCGCCCCACCTATTTTGAAAAATTCGCAAGGATTCGTCAACCGGCGCAAAAGTTATTCAAAATAGAATGTTGCGGATTTCCTACGGAAACGTGGTCCTAACTATAACTACCTACTGGCGACCGCCAGTAGGTAATATATATATATATATATATATATATATATATATATATATATATATCATCTACTGGCGGTCGCCAGTAGATAGTTATAGTTAGGACCGTGTTTCCATAGGAAATCCGCAACATTCTATTTGGAATAACTTTGGCGCCGGTTGACGAATTCTCGCGAAATATTCAAAATAGGTGGGGCGCTCCGCTCCACTCCTACCCTGAAAGTCTCGGGGGGATTCGTCAAGCAGGGGCTGAGAAAAAAGGGGGGTCCCAAAACGCGTTTTCCCCATGCAATTTTCCATAGGGACCTTTAGTCCAAGGTACAGCCCGAACGGCTGAACAGAATTACTTGAAATTTGGCAGAGAGGTAGTCCTCAGGTCAGGGAAGTGCCTTTTGCAGGTCTGGTGTCAATCTGTTCAGTAGTTCCTGAGAAAATCAAAATGGACAGCCCGTGACTTCACGGGGTAGCTGGAACACTGAATCCCAGCTACATGGCTCGTTTGACTTTGCTTTGGTTTTTGGGGGCTGGAGCGTTGGGGACCCGAGGGAATGCTGGACTGTAATCTACGAGACTGCTTCATATCTATAATATCCCCACCATTTGCCAAGGATCTACAGCGTTCATATTGAAATTGAACATTTTTTGTCTCCACTAACGGAACTTACCGGAATATTGCACCATGGGAGCTGAAGTTCACAGACATTGAGCCTCAGCTGACGGTGATTAATGGGTGGAGCCAGCTGACCTCCCCTGATTAGGAGGGCCTCAGAATAACAAGGGTGGTAGAAGGATGGTTCCCGTTCAAGTTAGCGGCATCTGACGAAGGCAAAGACGCCGAAATACATTATGCCACATCTAACCGTCATTAAAGCATTCCTGAAACGCTTCCCGCTGTGTCCTCTGGCTTCTTATACGGAGGGGTCTTTGTTGGATATATATATATATATATATATATATATATATATATATATATATATATATATATATATATATCCCACAAATCTCCTCCGGAAGAAAGGAGCAGAGGCCTCACGGGGGACTGTACGGAAACACCTTTTATTGAAATAAATGCGGCATGATGCATTTCGGCCCTTGATCGGCCTTCTTCGGATGCCTAAATCCCAGGAGGCATGGGAACACCTGAAAATAATTGTCCAGCAGCTTCACCATTGGTGGTGACCCGCTCCACCCATCGAATGCTTGCTCACCGATCCGTCCTTCGTAGGAACTACGGGTCCCAGGATGCCTCTGTACTCCCGGTAGGTGCTGCATGGGGGTCCAAATGGAATCGCGGGATGCCGGGCAAGCAAGGTGATACCCAATTGCCAATATCCTGTGTGTGTAATTTTCTCGGTGTGTCCTCGGGTCCCCAAACACCGCTTCAGCCCCGCAATCCAGGCAATCAATGATGGTGGAGGCAGGAGTGACAATGCAACCCGCCCTACATCTCGCCGCCATCGGATGTCCTGGAAGGTGAGGCGTGCCACGGAACTACCGATCCCTCGGTGCCCAAACAATACTGCAACAGCAGCCGCCAGATATGTCCGTGGCCAACTTGACAAAGCGGGGCCCTCTGACTCACGTCGCTGGCTGACGTGAAAAATATCCCACAAATCTCCTCCGGAAGAAAGGAGCAGAGGCCTCACGGGGGACTGTACGGAAACACCTTTTATTGAAATAAATGCGGCATGATGCATTTCGGCCCTTGATCGGCCTTCTTCGGATGCCTAAATCCCAGGAGGCATGGGAACACCTGAAAATAATTGTCCAGCAGCTTCACCATTGGACCGTGTTTCCATAGGAAATCCGCAACATTCTATTTGGAATAACTTTGGCGCCGGTTGACGAATTCTCGCGAAATATTCAAAATAGGTGGGGCGCTCCGCTCCACTCCTACCCTGAAAGTCTCGGGGGGATTCGTCAAGCAGGGGCTGAGAAAAAAGGGGGGTCCCAAAACGCGTTTTCCCCATGCAATTTTCCATAGGGACCTTTAGTCCAAGGTACAGCCCGAACGGCTGAACAGAATTACTTGAAATTTGGCAGAGAGGTAGTCCTCAGGTCAGGGAAGTGCCTTTTGCAGGTCTGGTGTCAATCTGTTCAGTAGTTCCTGAGAAAATCAAAATGGACAGCCCGTGACTTCACGGGGTAGCTGGAACACTGAATCCCAGCTACATGGCTCGTTTGACTTTGCTTTGGTTTTTGGGGGCTGGAGCGTTGGGGACCCGAGGGAATGCTGGACTGTAATCTACGAGACTGCTTCATATCTATAATATCCCCACCATTTGCCAAGGATCTACAGCGTTCATATTGAAATTGAACATTTTTTGTCTCCACTAACGGAACTTACCGGAATATTGCACCATGGGAGCTGAAGATCACAGACATTGAGCCTCAGCTGACGGTGATTAATGGGTGGAGCCAGCTGACCTCCCCTGATTAGGAGGGCCTCAGAATAACAAGGGTGGTAGAAGGATGGTTCCCGTTCAAGTTAGCGGCATCTGACGAAGGCAAAGACGCCGAAATACATTATGCCACATCTAACCGTCATTAAAGCATTCCTGAAACGCTTCCCGCTGTGTCCTCTGGCTTCTTATACGGAGGGGTCTTTGTTGGATATATATATATATATATATATATATATATATATATATATATATATATATATATATATATATATATATATATATCATCTACTGGCGGTCGCCAGTAGATAGTTATAGTTAGGACCGTGTTTCCATAGGAAATCCGCAACATTCTATTTGGAATAACTTTGGCGCCGGTTGACAAATTCTCGCGAAATATTCAAAATAGGTGGGGCGCTCCGCTCCACTCCTACCCTGAAAGTCTCGGGGGGATTCGTCAAGCAGGGGCTGAGAAAAAAGGGGGGTCCCAAAACGCGTTTTCCCCATGCAATTTTCCATAGGGACCTTTAGTCCAAGGTACAGCCCGAACGGCTGAACAGAATTACTTGAAATTTGGCAGAGAGGTAGTCCTCAGGTCAGGGAAGTGCCTTTTGCAGGTCTGGTGTCAATCTGTTCAGTAGTTCCTGAGAAAATCAAAAGTAAAATCATATATATATATGTGGGCGGAGCCTAACCACACATCTCATCCTGAGATCTGATTGGCTGTCAGCACTTCATCCAAGAAGTGTTGGCAGCCATCTTGGGACCAATATACATGATAGCACCTCATTAAAAAGCATTGCAGTTAATAGAAGGTTTTAAGACTTTAGTTACATTATAAATCATTTGTTGATGGTACCATACTCATTTTAGGAATTGTGGTATGTTCTAAGGTGATTTCACCATGTGAAAAAGCCTTCTGCTGGGATATCATGATTGAGAGAAATATTTTCTCATGCTTTTCCCACTGAGGTTTGGAAGGTGATCTATAAGCTAAACTGAGAGCTTATTTCTGTTAATTCACATTATCTTTCTCAGTCATGTGAGAATGAAGTCTGACATTCTCAGTAAAACATGTACATCCAACAAGGGCAGAGACTGTCAGTTGATTCCTTTGTGTTCTACAGCAGCTTCCCAGAGTGTTCCAAAGAACAACTAGAGCGCTAACAGTCCTACTTATGATAAACGTATGGCACACCTGAAGCCATCTTGCTTGGATTAAAGTGATAACTCTTAAAACATTTAATTTAAAAAGGAACAAAATGAGGGGGTTCATTTTTCCATAAAAAGTATGATTAGTGCTGCAGAAAGAAAAATTAGGGCACATTTTGAGTGACTTCTCAAATCCTCTTCTATTTCATTAAAAAATTCTGACATGCAGACTGAAACATGCACTTTCAATACCAGCAGCAGTTTTCCCTGGTGAGCAGTAGCTTTACTACAGTGATTTAATGAGCAAAAAGAGTGCTAACATTCTGAATTTATGGCAAATGCGTGACACATCTGAATGCCTTCTTGATGGAATCAAAGTAAAAAACTGAAAGTATTTCCTACTGAGGAGACTGCAGTAAATGAGGAAATTAGGAAACTTCATAACAAATAAGTCTCCCAAGATGGCCACCAGAGACAAAAGAGCCCAAATGTATCCCAAATATCTCCCAGATGTAGCTCAAGTATAGCTCAATGACAGAATGTCCCAGAGTGTTCTTAAAAACAACTAGAGCGCTTACTGTCTTCATTATGACAAAAGTATGGCACACCTGAAGCCATCTTGATTGGAATAAACTGGTAACACTTAAAACATTTAATTTAAAAAGGAACACAATGAGGGGGTTCATTTTGCCATAGAAATTATGATTAATGCTGAAGAAAGAAAATGAGGGCACATTTTGAGTGCCTTCTAAAATCCTCTTCTATTTCATTAAAAAATTCTGACATGCAGACTGAAACATGCACTTTTAATACCAGGAGCAGACTTCCATGGTGAACAGTAGTTTTACTACAGTGATCTAATGAGCAACTAGAGTGCTAACCTTCAGAATCTATGGCAAATGTGTGACATATCTGAATACCTTCATGATGGAATCAAAGTAAAAAACTGAAAGCATCTCCTACTGAGGAGACTGCAGTACATGAGGAAATTAGGAAACTTCATAACAAATAAATCTCCCAAGATGGCCACCGGAGACAAAAGAGCCCAAATGTAGCCCAAAATCACCCAGATGTAGCCCAAATATAGCCCAATGACAGAAGTGTGCAAAACACTTATTATTTTGTGTTTTTGCAGTGTTATATAGTGCAGACTTGTCAGGTATTGGAGTGCTTTACATGAGCATTGGTTACATCACACAAGAACAAATTCATTTTGGTTGTAGACATGGGGAGACTAAGTGATTTGACCAGAATCACAGAATGTCGAGCTGAAGCAGAAACTCCAACCTGGTTCCCCAGTTGCAAAGTCTGCAGTTCTGGAAGTAACACCACATCCTCTCCCCTAAGTGCAACATTTAATCAAGTGGTCAACTGGATAAAAAAACATAAAGATAACAAATAATTTAAAAGTGCTTTGTCGCGATTTGAAAACTCAGAAAATATGTCCTTATTTTAGTCTTTTAGAGCATTAACCATAATTTTGATGCCAATAAGACCCTCTCATATATGTAATTTCTAAAGGAAATGCTCTAGGTATTACAGTTTTGATTACATCAAGATGACGTCAGGCGATCCACACTTTTGTAATAAATATAGAATGTTAGCAATCTAGTTGTTCATTAGGATACTGTTGAGAGGCAGAGGCCAGGGGCACGGACTCTGAAAATTGAAGGCAGGTAGGAGGGTGCAAAGGCAACAATTTAACCACACTGAGCAGGCAGGAAGGGCCGTGGCAGGACAACAGACTATGGAGTGCAGTGGAAAGGGGGGCAGGGGCAACAAACCAACAATACAGGACTTGCAAGAGAGGCTGTGGCAATGTAATATACCATTGTGGGCAGAAGGAAGAGGCAATGGTAGTACAACCATACATGCCAACAGACCCGATTCAGCCAGGAAACGTCCAATGTTTTTAAGCTCAAATGGGCTTTATTTGATCTGTCTCCTGTCTATAATCTCCTCTTTTTCAATGTAACTCAAAGGGGAAAATCAATACCCCAGTTTTTTTTCAAAATCTCCCTCTTACCATGTTCAAAATGTTCGCAAGTATGGTACATTGGATCATGGAAGGAAATGGGGTAGGGACATGGACTTGGATAACAGAGGACAGGAGGGACATTGAGAGGTGCACCAAACTGACCCTGCAGGGCAGGCATCAGGGTTTGCAGTGGCACAATACACCACACAGGGCATGCGGGACGGGAGTGCAGCACAACAATCCATAGAAAGCAAGAGGGAGGGGACAGGACCATGCACATGGACAACAGATAACAGAAGGGCAAGAGGCAATGGTAGCTAGCTGACCATAATGGACAGACAGGAGCGAAAGCTGCAGCATAACAGACCATAAAGGGCAGGAGGGACGGATCAGGGGCATTACAATGGAACAGACAAGCCAGGAGGGAGGGAGTAGGGGTCTGCACATGTAAACAGAGGGCTGGGGGCAAGGGGGCAGGAGCAGCAAGATAGCCATGGAGGTCAGGCAGGATGGGCACTAGAAGCAAGACACACCGTGAAGAGCAACAGTGAGACTGTGATGGCATACACACAGACCATGGAGGGAAGGTGGGAGGGGGTCAGGGGCAGCTAACTGACCACACAGGGAAGGTGGGAGGGGCCATGGCAGCACAGAAGACCATGCATGGCAAGTGGGAGGGTTAGTGGCAGCACAATGGCTATGATGGGCAAGAAGGAGGGTGCAGGGGCATGCACAAAGGACGATGGAAGATAGAAGGGAGGGTCAGGACCTGTGCACAGACAAGAAAGTTCAGGGGAAGGGGCCTCACAACAGACTGCACGGGGCAGGCAGGAGGAGCAGTTGCAGCACAACAGACCAGGGAGGGCAGAAGGGTGTGGCAGTACAATGGACCATGTAGGACAGGAGGAAGAGGATAGGGGCATGGCATGTGGACAGCCAGGGTGGAGGTGGAAGGGACAGGTTACAGTCATCTGACAATGCTAGGCAGGTGGGAGGGGAGTGGCAGCTCAACAGAACACTCAGAGTAGATAGGAGTGGCAGGTCCATGGAACATAGTGGGCAAAAAGGATGGAGCAGGGGCATGCACAAAGACAGCGGAGGGCAGGGGGAAGGAGAATAGGGGCAGCAAGCTAAGCACAGAGTTTAAGCAGGAGGTCAATGATGGGGCATAGAATTGGGCAATGGAGGGCAGGAGGAGTGGACTGGTACATCATACTAAATTGAGGGCAGTGGCAGCACATCAGACCATGCATGGCAGGAGGGAGGAGGCTAGTCCATGGATTCACACAACAGAGGATAGGGAGGAGGGGGATGGGGCAGCAAGCTAACTGTTCAGAGAAGGCGGGTATTAGGAAATTTATTGTTTTTAAAACGTGTGTCTGTGCGAACTACTTAAAATATGAACAAGTATGCAGCATAATCTCACTTTTATTTAGGAAGAAGAGGACGTTTGTGACTGTGACTCCGGGCTCATTTGGCAGAAACACCCCCTGACCCTCCACCCCCTATCGCAAAATGTAATGCCCGTGAAAAGGGTAGGTGAACACAGTGTTATATAGAACATAGTCCTGAGAGCACGATTGAAAATGAAAACTAGATATAGTGTATGTTATAAACTATGCACCAAAAAGTGTGATATAAGATGAACCGGGCGTGAAATATAATATGCAATACATTGTGCGCAATGACAGATTCATTGGAGAGCGCGTAGATAGCACAGGCACTAGCGCGTGCTATGCGATATGCGCCTTGGAGTGTAATATGCACAGGGCAGTGTTGTGTAACCTAACTAGTCTCTAAAGTTGTAATATAAAATATGTGCTGGGGAGTGTCATGTTGCATATGCACTGTGACAAAGATATGGATCCCAGATTGTAATATGTATGGCATAGCACTGTGCGTTATAACATAGGCATCGAGGAAGGCACGTTAGATGGGGCAATATAACCCGTGCGAAGACAAGTGTGGCATGACATATTCACGGGGTGGTGTTACAGTGCACATGGGCTAGAGAGTGTCATAGCATATGCACTAGCTGGTGGAATACAACACAGAGGTGTGTGGCACTCGGCAGGCAATGGTGGGTGTAACACAGCATTGGGCTCTGCCAGGAGCGCGCTGTGACTCTCAAGTGATGTTCGTCCCCTTTCCAGAGAGTAAAATAAAAAGTATTACACATCCGGCAGTAGATGTGTGTTTTATTAACCATGAGGGGGGTTTCTTGCATAGTTTTGGTCGAATTTTTGTCGAATCCCCTTTGAATGGCTTGGTGTGCATGTGTATTAAATGTGCCCGTCAATAGCTACCCATGTTTGTATAAATAAACGACAAGGGTGTCTACCGGGATTAGGCACGGTAGGGCATCAGACATGTCAGAGCTTCACTAGTGGTGTAAATACATTCCACGTGGATTCATTGTATGCATAGTCGCCTTTTAATGAATATCACGCAAATCGTCATGGTGATAGGTACGTACGGTTTGTCCAGCATGTCCTAGGTGTGTCTATAAATATATATTTTTTTAAAATAATAAAAAACAGAGGCCGGCCCTGGGGATTGGGGTCAAAAAAATATAATTAGGAGACAGGCCCTGGGGGATGGGGTCATCAGGGCCAATAAATTAGAATAAGAAGGGAAACCACACAGCCCCCCTTCTTAAAAAATTTAAATAAATTAAAGACTGGCATCGTGCCGGAGGCCACTCCCCCTCCTTGCAGCACTCTGCAAACGCGCCCCCTGGCGAGTTGTAAGTTGGGGAATTAATTCCTCTTCAATACTGAGGGTCCCTGAGGGCCAACTAGCCCAACAGGCATCTCCAGTATGCGCCAGGGAGCTGCGCTGCAGACAGGTGTTCTGAGGCTAAGCCCCTTTTTACACCTCTCTGCAACGCAGCTCTGTGGCGCTTACTGGAGGTACCTAGTGGTCTAGTTTGACCCTAGGGACCCTTAGGATTCAAGGGGACTTAATCTCTCAACTTAGAACAGCCACAGGGCGCGTTTACACAGTGGTGAAGGGAGGGGACGGGGCCTGAGGTGACGTGTGCAAACACGCACTATGGCACGTTTTAAATTGGGAATATAATTTCCCTTCAATACTGAGGGCCCCTGGGGGCTAACTAGCCCACCAAGTGCTTCCAGTAAGCGCCACTGAGCTGCATTGCAGAGAGGTGGTCCAGGCCGTGCCACTTTTTACACCTCTCTGCAACGCAGCTCTGTGGCACCTACTGGAGGTACCTAGTGGGCTAGTTGGACCCTAGGGACCCTCAGGATTCAAATGAACTTAATCTCCCAAATAAAAATGGACACAGGGCGTGTTTACACAGTGGTGAAGGGAGGGGACGGGGCCTGAGTTAACGTGTGCAAAAACGCCCTGTGGCCTGTTTTAAGAGGTAGTTTTAATCCCCCTGCCCTATTATATACTAGGGGCTTACAGAGGAGGTCATGCTAATCACAGGGGGACCCCAACGCATAATGTTCCCTAGTGTATGTAGGTGTTTTCACTGTATTCTAAGTGTCTTTTAACATAGCACTGGCTCTAGGACTGGTTAGTCAGACTCAGTTACCACCAGTATCCGTCTGAAAAAGTTGAGGGTACAGGATGATTTTGAAACAAGGATTCTTTCTGCTCTTCTTTTTATTCTTTCTGCATGTTATCCTTCTTCCTGCACTTTTCTTCGTCTTTGAGGACTTCTGTTGCTTCTTTCTGCACTTCTGTTTTTTTCTTTCTGTGCATTATTTCTTCTTTCTTCACATGTCCTATCTCTGTAGGCATAGTTAGAAATTAGCATTTAAAAAACCTTTGAAATTCACAGAAAAAACCATAGGTTTCAGGCACGTTATAGTTAGGAATTAGCATTTAAAAAACCTTAGAAATTCACTGAAAAAACCATAGGTTTCAGGGGTGTTATAGTTAGCTGGACTTTTCACTTGTACAAAACCATTGAAATTCCCCCGTTATAGTTAGTTCAGCTAACTATAACTCGCGCACCTGCAATGCACTGCTAATGACGTTACATATTACATCACTCATGACATGGTCAGTGACATCACTCATGACATCACTGATGACATCCCAAATGACATCACTGATGACATCACTGATGACATCATCCTTGTGATAGAGTGGCAGACCTCCTCTCACCCTAATATAACCTTTGATACACACATTCAAAAATAGAGACTAAAATTTTCAAAACAATGGACATACCAATACCAGTTACAACAACCTCTTCAGTAATTCTAAGATCCACATACACATCCACTCATTCACCAACAGTCCTATACAGTCTCTCATACATGTACTCACTCATCATATGTACTCATACACCTATACATCCTGTTACACAATGCCACTCATCCATAGAGTTACTCACACACATAGTCACTCATGCTAATAAAGAATCAAACATACATTTACTTGCATATACAGTTATACACACACCACCACACTTACTTCTAGGGAAACTTACACATACTTAGTCTTTTAAACAATCACTTATAGAAACACATACTTATTCATACAGGAACTCTTTCAATCTCTCACTCTCACATATACTCACTTATATACACCAATAGTCACATATACTAGTTTAAAACATATGTAGTTACTCATAAAGACACTATTGAGACAGTCATTCACTCACTAACACACCCATACACACACTCATCCACCCATACAGTCCTACACACATGCTGTCTTCAACACATACAAACAGTGAGTCACTCATTCATGCACCTATGCACTACGTAATACCCCCCACCGAACCATGCAGACACCCAGACTGATACTCAAAAAACCAACTAATAACCTATATAGACACCCATGTAGCTACTCACCAAACCATGCAGCCACTTATACACAAAGTGAGAGACTGATACAGATATTTACATATTTAAATATTACTCACTAAGCCATGTATTCACTATGATACACTTAATCAGTCAGTTACATAATCAATTTTTCAAAAACAAATCATCCATTTAGACACTTATATACCCATTTATTCTTCCATCGACCTTGAGATATACATATATAAAACATATTTAATTTTCAGAAAAACACACATTCACTGGATGATGTCATCAGTGATGTCATCAGTGATGTCATTTGAGATGTCATCAGTGATGTCATGAGTGATGTCACTGACCATGTCATGAGTGATGTAATATGTGATGTCATCAGCAGTGCATTGCGGGCGCGCGAGTTATAGTTAGCTGAACTAACTATAACGGGGGAATTTCAATGGTTTTGTACAAGTGAAAAGTCCAGCTAACTATAACACCCCTGAAACCTATGGTTTTTTCAGTGAATATATATATATATAGTCATAGTCACTGAAAAGACCAAAGGTTACAGGGATTTTATAGTTAGGCTGACATTTCACTCATACAAAAACTGAGAAATTCTGCAGTTATAGTTACCCAGGCTAACTACAACTTACACCCCTTCAGATGTCTTTTGTAGCGATGACATCTCAAATGACATCTGAAATTATATCTAAAATGACATCATCCAGTGATTGTGTGTGTTTTCTAAAAGTTACTTAGTGTTAAACATATATACTAAGGTAAAAGCGCCTGTATGGGTATGTGAGTGGGGGTGTAAGTGGTGTATAGAAGAATGACTTGGTATTTAAGAGACTCTATACATAAGATAGTTGGTGTGCACTTTTTCGGTTGGTGAGTGAGTGGGTGTGTCAGTGCGCGTATGAGTAAGTGAGTGGCTGTGTGATTATCTGTATAGTTGACTGAGTGGGTGTATCAGTGGCTGTAAATGGTTACTAAGAGCATGCTTGGGTAGCTGAATGGGTGTTTGAGCAGATACATGTGTCTGTATGGGTGAGTGACAGCGTGCATGACTGGCTGTCTCAGTGCATCAATGGGTGTGTAAGTGGGCATATGGGTGAGTGAGTGGTTGTATGATTGGCTGTATGTGTGAGTGAAGGAGTGTTTGAGTGATTGTGTGAATGAGTAAGTGAGTGCGAGACAGGTTATATGGAAAAGTATGTGGTTCTCTCAGTCACTGTATAGGTGAGTGAGTATATGTGTTAGTATATGGATAAGTACCTGAGTGGCTGTGTGAGTAATTGTATGGGTAAGTTAGTGGCTGTGTGAGTGACTGTATGGGTAAGTGAGTAGGTGTGTGAGCAGGTGTATGGTTTTACTGTTTCAGTAGCTGTGTGGGTGTGTCAGTGTGTCTATGTCTCTATACCTGGATCTGTGATTGGCTGTATTGGTAAGTGAGAAGGTGCATGAGTGGCCATATATGTGAGATAGTGGTTTCACTAGTGGCTTTATGGGTGAGCTGATGTGTTACTGGCTGTATGGATGAGTGAAGAGATGTGTGATTGTTTGTATGGGTTCTATGAATGAGTTTGTTAGTGATTGTGTTGTAGTGGGTGCATGACATGTTTCATGGGGTATAGGTAGGTTTGTCAATGTTTCTCTGGATGATGTAATCTCTGATGTTATGAGTCATGTCATGAATGATGTCACTGACCATGTCATGAGTGATGTAATATGTGAGTTATAGTTATCTCAGGTAACTATAGATGCTGAATTTCTCAGGTTTTGTATGAGTGAAATGTCAGCATGACTATAACATCCATGTAACATTTTTTTCAGTGAATTTCTAAGGTTTTTTAAATTCTATAATTCTATTTCACAACAAGAACATCCCTGTAACTTTTCCTTTTTTCACTGAATTTGTAAGTTTTTTTTTTATTCTATTGCCTAACAATAGCGTTACTGTAACTTTTGTTTTTTTAGTGAATATATAATTTTATTTTTACTTTCATTCCTAATTATAATGCCTGTATAGCATTTTTTAAAGTTATTTTCCAAGGTTTATAACATTTTATTAATTTACTTTAATGTGCATATTACCTTTGTTTTTTTTTTGCTAGGAAAACTTCTATAACTTTTGCATTTTTTCTATAATTAGATATTGAACATTACATCTGCATGGCGCACTATTTATTGTTGTATTTGTCATCTTTAAATATAAAAAGTACATTAATCATCTTATTTCAACATATTTTTGGTTTTTGCAATGACGTTGCAATCACCGTGGGCACATCGCGAATACTGCCTCTTTTTGACGAAGTGTAAAACAGATATATAGACATTTTTTACATAAAGTTTGAATGTAGCTGTTTGGTAAGATATTAATTCAACTTTCCCCTTTGCATTTATTTGTCGAAAAACTACATCAAAAAGGCATTTCCCTTGTTCACAGCACACCGAAGGTTGCGATGACGTCGGCAGTCACAAATACAAATGAAAAAGTGTAAAACACATATAGACATATTTTACATAAAGTCTGAGTCTAGCTGTTTAGTAACATATTGGTTTAACTATATTTTCAGAGACACATTTTGTCAAAACAACAGGTTCAAAAAATAACTTTCCTCATTGGTACTCACGAATAGCTCATGACTAACAAATAAATACATTTCATTGGTTTACACAGTTTGCTTTATGAAAGGAAGTACACCCCCGTTTCTCCCTTCCTAAATTTTCCAGGTCTTTGTTTGTTTACTATAGGAGCTGTCCCAAACGAATTTTGCAAATTGTGCTGGTTTGTAACTTTTTCTGGCAATTTCTACAAAAATAAAATTACATCAGAAAAGCCAGAGAAAGACCTACAACTTGTTGAAATTGTTGAAGACCAGGAGAACTCAGCTGCACATGAACAGTCTTCTGAAGAAGAACTACCACTGAAGAAACAAAGCATAGCTTGGGATTTTTTCACTATTCCATCTGATGAATCGAAATTAGTGAGGTGCAGCATATGTGAGAGGACATTATCTCGAGGCACAGCAAAAATATATTCATGTGGTACAACAAGCATGTTGTACCACTTGAAAACATATCACAAGAAGCAACTTACAATTTCACAGACAAAAAAGGAGAGGGATCATAACCTCCAGACCTTCAGCCCGTGGTGACAAAGTTCCAGCTGAAGTGGAGAGAAGATGCAGTGAAAGGTCAACAGAACAAAAGCATTTTGCTACCTTCTGCATGGAGTGCAACACCATCACAACAGCCGCTGAGCAATCTGTGGATGTAATTTTGCAGAAATGAAAAACCATACTAGTTAGTTATTTTTCCTTTTTTATTGCAGCAGTTCAACCACTATGAAAAAGATAAACAAAGAAAAATGTATTAGGATTTCATTTTGATCATTGGGCAACCAAAACAAGATACAATGGTGAAGTTGTGAAGAGACTTCTTAGTTGCAACATAAGGCTTCTGGTATTATAGTACCCCCATTTAGTTTTTATCTGTGGTAACAGAATGTAGTCTTGTAATGTTTTATACATTCCTTTCCTGCAGTTTGAAAGAGTCTTTTATTTCTAACAGTTTGCTGTAGACAATATCCCTAATAGGCTGAATAATGTCTCAGAAATACATAGGGGCCTATTTACAAGCCCCTTGAGCCGCTGGTGCATCACTTTTTGTGACACATTGGCGGCACAACCTACTGCCCCATATTTACATGGACACAGAAAGCCACCCTGCATGGCTTTTCATGTGCTTGTAAATATGACCTCTTTACATGCAAGCTTTTTTGCGAAATGGTTGTAAAATGGGTGTTGATGTGGGTGTTCCCACACAACACACATGGCTTCTGTGGCATTTCCAGATTTACGAGAAATAGTAAACCTCGTAATGTGTTAGAATGCTACGCCTCACCAGGACAGTCGTAGGGAGGCACAATGAGGAGAAATGTATTCAATTTTCCTCCTTTTTTCCTCTTTCTATGCATGCTGCATTATGCAGCACACATAGAATGGGGAAATCACCTCTTGTGATTGTTTATGTCCAGGAAGGCATCCCTTCCTGCATGCACATAAGCAGTCATTGAAAAAAATGCTAGTTTTCAACTTCTATGTGTGTTGCATTAGGCAGCACACATAGCTGTTTAAAAACACCACTACAAATTGTTTATGTGCAGGAAGGGATACCTTCCTACACATAATCAATCATTCCCCTCAACACAGGCACCCTTGCACTATGGTGCAAGGGTGCCTCCATCGGCAAGTAGCAGCAAATTGTGCACCAGCAGAGGGGACAGCAAAGGGATCCATAATATTGTTGCAGATATGACGCATCCCCGTGCTTCGGAATTAACGCAGTGCGGAACAGCCAAATGGCTTTTGGCACAGCGCTGCGTTGATTCCTTTTAAATGAGGCCCAGAATTTAAACACATGTCAATACAATTCCAAATTTTGTCATCCTAAATTGTCCTTAGAACTTAAGTTCTAGAAATAGCAGACATGAGTTTGGTAACTTTTTAGGTACTCTTGATTTGAATGTCGTTTCTGTCATTGCACTCTGTCCATCCTCTTTGACATCTTAAAAATATTGTGTAGTTTGTAGAGGCTATATTAACTGCTAAATTAAATATGATTGCTATATTTGTGAAAGTTCTTTTTTAAATGGAAATTTGTCCAGCTACAAAGTTTGTAATTTCACTTTCTAATTTAGTACCATCCTCTCTGCATCATTTTAGCATGACTATGAAATATTTTCCATACCTTTGTAGTAACAAAGTAGACCTAAGTTCTGAACTGCAGTTTGAATAGGTCATATCTTGATGGGCGTTTTTGGTTACGTTTTCAAAGACCACAGCTTTACAATCTGGTAACGTCAAGTAGAGGGATGATTCTAAATTGATTTCAGTACTAGAGGTGAATTCACAATGTTCACAGTTATGGTTCCATTTATAAGGTAAACCAAATAGTTCATTGATATTCACATCCTCGTCCTCTAATAGTCCTAGTATTACCATTCACAATTCTTGAGCATCCTGATGAACATTTTGAGAAAACACTACTAATCTAGTACACTACTCAACCTTTTATACCTTTCTGTAGCTCTGTTGGTGGTTAGTTGCCTCGCTTTGGCTCCTTCCGGACTACAGCCTGAAATTGATATATACTCTGGATAGGAATTGACTCATAAACATTTAACCGTGAAGTGGTTCTGGAATAAGAACCAGTACTAACTTGTTATGCACAGCTCTAGCTGGCATTTTATTATCCTCTAATTTATTGTAATAGTACTTGCATATAACTTGGCAAGTTAAAGCATTCCTCTACAAATAAGTACACAGCAAACTTTTGCCAGTTATCATTATTTTATTTTTCACTTTTTAAATACAAGTCAACAGTCTGTGTTTGAATCTTGTAGTGAGTGTGTTAACAACATATACAAACATACTATGGTTTTTCAGAGCACACTGTATTACATTTTGTAATCTATTCTTCAACACTATCAACTATAATAGCTGTGTCCTGTTCTGCAACTCCTCCTGTTATCAACTCTTCATTTTCCATAGAGTCCTGTTCTGGCCAAAAGTAAAAGAACTGCACATCATCACAAGCCTTTTCTGCCTCTGCCACATTACCATGCAAAAGTGTTCAATTCATTTCTCCTAAACATAAAGCAAAAATTGTAACATAGTACAGTCTCCTAACAAAAGTTTGCATTGTTGAAAGGTTTAAAGCTTACATCCTGAAATGACGAAAGGTGTGTCGGCACACTTTCTTTGATAAACAAGCTTGTGAGTTTCTCTCCAAATTTGATTGCTTTCTAACCTTGCAAGGATCCAATCATTGTAAAGTACTTATTTTGTGTTTTAAACTTTGCCTTGGAAAGATATGCAGAAATGTTCTTAATATATCAATGGATTGCTGTTGATTACTACAAACACTACTACAATTCCATTTGTATACAGGGCCTGACTACGCCTTCTCTGTGCCTCTTCCGCAATAACTATAGGAGTGCCATTCTTCATTTCAAAACAGCTTCCTCTTTCATCAATAGCATAAACTAATGTGTTATCCTGGAGATAGTTTTATTCATCAAAGAAAGGCTCTGTGGTAGAAGTATGTATCCATTCTCCACTAAAAACTATACAAAAGTTACTTCTTTTCACTAATCTTTTCTTCTGATTTGGTCTCTTCATGTACAACACTATTTTGTCAAGAGTCTTCATTTCATTTATAATCAAAATAAAAAGCTTCCACTTCAAAGCAAAGGCCTTATCAACTACTTCCTCAACTCTTTCGCTCTGTTTCAGTGCTTCTCTCCTTCTTCTATACTTCTTCATATTTCTCAGTAGATTTACAACCACTCTAATACAAAACATCTTGGCTCTGATTTCCTTAAACTGCTTCTGTTTCCTGGTTATGGTGTACCCATCTTTGTTACATTCTTTCCTGTTATTGTAATATAGTTTTGTCCACTCTTATTCTTTCTCCTAGTTTACTTTTTATTTTCATTATTTTGTAATCTTGGCAGGTGTCCACTTATATTTTTAAAGAAATAACTTTGTCCTCCTACCAGTAGCTCTCTTTTCTTTCACCACTTTTTCTGCATTTTACCCCTTTTGTGTCTCAGTTCTGCACTGATACTATAGTTGCTTCTGTTGCTTTCTCCTCCATGCTTTGGTAGACATTCTAACAGTCTGTAATCATGTAGATATAGTTCTAGAATAAAATAAGTATATTTTCATTTTTATGTTAGCCAATGTACCAGCTACTTTACTACGTACTTATGCACATTACAAAAGCAGTTTTTATGTTATGTTGCAATTTTAAATCTACAGATGAACCTAGCTATATAACTACATACACTTACTTCAATATACATGCCTGGATAGTGCATATGTGCTTGTTTAAGTGCATGGATAGCACCTGGCAGATTAAATGAGTGCATGAGTAGTTTTTCAGTGATTGGATGAGTACGTGGCTGCTGCCCATGTGTTTTTGGTTGAGTGAACAGGTAATGACTGGGTGATTACATAAGTGCATCGGTAGTGCCTGGATTATTGAATGAGTGCATCAGTGGTGCCTGGCTGATTAGATGAGTGCATGACTAGTGACTGAGTGATTGCATGAGTCCATTGTTAAAGCCTGAGTGATTGGATGAAAGCAAGTGTACTGCTGAGGTGATCATATTAGTGCAAGAGTATTGCCTCAGTAATTGAATTAGTGCATAAGGACTGTATGGATAATAGGTTCACTGCAATGGTACTGCCTGCATAATTGGATCAGTGCATGAGTTGTGCCTTTGTATTTGGATGAGTGCATGGGTTGTGCCTGGGTGTTTGAATGACTGCATTGGTACAGCCTTGGTGATTGTAAAATTGAATGGTTAGTGCCTGTGTGATTGGATGAATGCCTGCTTAGTTCAATGAATATATAATTAGTACCTGTGTGATTGAAAGAGTACATGTGTAGTGCCTGGGTGATTAAATAAGTGCATGGATAGCGCATCACTGATTTGATGACTGCCTGAGTAGTGGCTGGGCGATGGGATGAGTACCTGAGCAGTACCTAGCTGACTGTGAAAGTACCTCTATTGCTGTTAGATACATACCAGTTGTGACTATAACTGTGACTCATTGTTTAAGTCCTTCTGTCAGTATCAAACTGCCTGTTTTAGTGTATCTATCCTTTTCTACTGAGCTAAGTGAAGTCTAGATATCATACTTGATATATCATTTGTTGCATGACTCTCTAGGAGCATACATTGTTCTGTCACTCAGCGTGCAAATGCACTTTTCTAAAGCTAAAAACAACAATTCACACTCTTTCAAAGCACAAAACATTTTCTTAATGGCATACCTACATAATTTCTCAAATAAGTCTTGTGTCTTTAAAACATATCCTCAGCATTTCTCAAAGAAATTTACACAGCAAGTGAAGCTAGAAAAGAACTCTCAATTGACATTCAACACAGCATGTTTAAAGAAATACACCATAAACATGACATTTTCAACAGCCTTAAAGAACATAGATCACCAGGTAAACATATATGTGATTTCATGATAGATATACACCTTCAGGCCATCTTTCCAAAAATATATAGTTCTCTACATCTTTAAGTAAACTCAAGAGTCTCATCGTACATATAACTATCTGCAATCAGAAAAAACATATCTCACCATCTAAACATATGCAAACCGGTCACATAAGGTAAAAATCTCATTGCCAAACACTTCCTAATACATACCTAACACGTATTACTACTTTATAATTCACATACAGGTGCAGGACATTTTCTTACCTTTTATTTGTGACTACTCTACTCCTGTTTAATAATGTGACTAAAAGTACTACAATTCCCAGAATCCAAATAGCTTAGATGTATCTATTCTGCACATAATGCTTAGATATGTAAAATATTCTTAATTTTAAATACATTCCTCACTGTAACTTTCAATAATACTATAATGTTGTTTGCCACTCGCAGGGAGACTTACTTGTTGTCTCCTGGGGCGATAGCGCAAAGGACTGCGAGGACCAGCAGCCCTCCAACTAACAGCTGCTGCCTCTTCCACAGTGTCTCCGCCCTCTGATCCAGAACACTTCAAAAACGCCTCCTGGCCCCCGCTGCGCGGGGGCCACTCGCAGGGAGACATACTTGTTGTCTACTGGGGCGATAGCGCAAAGGACTGCGAGGACCAGCAGCCCTCCAACTCACAGCTGCTGCCTCTTCCACTGTGTCTCCGCCCCACAATCTAGCTTGAAAATCACGTGTGCATTGTAACGCAGCGCGGGCGAAGCCCGGGCCAAGGGCGGGCCCGTTCTAGCCCGTTACAGACCGTTTAAGACCGGACCGGGCCATCTCTCTTGGTTGTTTGTAGCATTTTCTCTTGGCCATCTTTTTTTTGACCTTGTAGCCCCAGGGGTCCATTGACATAATTCATATAGAAAATGTCGACTAGGGAGACTAGAAGCAAAGCCCATTCGTCCAGTGTATCAATGGCGGGCACTCTGGATTGCTTCTTGCTGAGAGCTAATTCTTTGATTTCAAATGAGATCACTATCCTAGAAAGGCGTCTCTCGCAGGGCATTGACAATGCTAAAAGATCGTCCCTTGGTCATATAGCTAATGCAAGAACTCCTGATAGGCACATTACGCTGTCTGAGTCTGCATCGTTTAATGATTGTTTAGAGGCAACTATGCCACAGGACCCTGTGTGTCCCCATGGTGATAATACTGACCCACTTATTCTTTCTAATAGTCCTAACCCTGTGCCTGTATCTAATCGATCGCTCGCTAGGGGACCAGAAATTACTCGTCAGCAAGCTCGAGCCAACAGGGAGGGGGCCGTACCTAAACGGAAGCGGGGAGTGCAGGCTGTGGGTGGTAAAAAGACAAGGGTAGCTACTGCATCCCACACAAATTCCTTGGGTGGGGCAAAAGCCAAGGTGACTTTCACTGCAGCAAATGATCCTCACATTCCATCGGCCATTCTTTCTACACAGAGCTCCCCGGTAGATTACTCTCCTATTATGACCAATAGTGATAATACCCAGGTAAGGGTAGACCCTCAAATTCAAGTTCTCGAAGGTCTCCTGAAATCTCTTTTGAATCCCTTTTTTGCCAGACTTAATCAAATAGATCTTAGGCTGGCAAATATAGAAAGGGCTATTGAGCCTAGGGCAGAACTGCCACATAGCCCGTTGACTACGGGAAGGGGCAGGGCTGTTCCTGTATTAACTGAGTGTCTACCCAAATCTGCTTCTTCAGCAAGAATCCTAGACCCGGCAAAACCCCCTCCCCGCATACAGGATGTTTCAAAAGTGAATAAGCACCTCGTCAGTCCCTCCATTCTTAAGGTGGCGGATAAGCCTATTGTGGACATAGAGCAAGAAATCCAGGAGGCTAATAGTTTAAGGAAGGACCAAATATTAAACCTCCCTCCGGAAGCAGCGCCACTGGTAGTTGTCCTAGCTGGAGTTCCCAAACTTTCTAACACAAGAGAAGAATCATTTGCTTCATTAAAGAACAAAGTTGTTAGTTGGCTAAATAAGCACAGACACCTTCCCCCAAATTTTTTTGGTGAGATTATGATGGTCAGAAGGGTTGCATGGCTGGGATTATCCAAGAAAAGCAACAGTGGAGACTGTGTTGTAAATTTTAGGGATCCTGGAGCAGTCTCTTTTATTCTTAGATGCCCCCATTTAGAGGAAGAGTCCCTAATTCGGACTCTTCCATTGGCTTTGTTCTACCCTCCACACAATAGGCATTTCGATGAGGCCCCGGAAGTAGCGTGGACGAGGGTAGGTGCTAGAAGCCACTCTAGAGGGGCCACGAATAATTTCCACCATCTAAGCACGACTTTGCACCCTCAGGATTATAACAGGTTTAGTTGTCTGAGTGAGATAGACTGACTAACCACTAACCCTGACCCACCCAGCCAATTGCTGGTTGGTGTTAGGGATACTATGAAAATCATCAACACTGACCCTAGAGTTACATTAACGAGTAAGGGTGGTATTGAGGGGTTGGATGTCCCCAAGAGAATATTAACTAGAGTCTCCCCTCCCAAAACATTCTTAGGCGAATGCAATGGGATCCCCGGTAACGGTCTGCGGGTTGGAAATTCAATAATCATTGAACCTATTGTGGACCCATTCCCGGAAGTCCCACCTCTCCCTCCTCCACTGACAATATTGTCGTGGAACCTAGCAGGGATTGGCAATAAACTAATGTGCCCCGAATGGGGCCAGTTTATAGACAAGAACGATATATGCCTTTTTCAAGAAACCTGGGCAAGGGACGAACATCACCGGAGTGGCTTTGTTTCATTTTCGATCCCAGCCAGGTGGGGGGGTAGGGGTAGACCATCCGGGGGATTGACAATTTGGGTTCGTACCCACCTGGGTTGTCAGGCCATGGTTGTGGACACGACATCCCATGATGTGCAGTGTGTGATTCTGGTATGGCCTAATGATTTTTGCCTCGCTCTGATTAATGTCTATTCTAGACCGGTGAATATCACAGCGGAGTCTGCCACTATCGACGAGCTCTCTATATTTTAAAATACTGTTCCCCAAGGCTCTACCCTCCTATTAGGAGGAGATTTTAATTGCCATTTCGAACCGCTTCCGGGTTTGATAGATGGTGACATCCAGGAGGAGGATGACAACTGGGCAATACCCCCAGTCGTGGGTTCGCCACCTAGGTCATGGACCCCTCTTGCTGTTCAGATTACGGCTCTAACTCTAAAGTTCTCGATTAGGGCATGCAACGGCCGTTTTAAATCAGACGTCCCTACCAAGTGCACTTTCAACAAACCGGGCAGAGAGTCTAGGCTGGATTATATATTTGTTGAGAGTTGTGCTTGGGGAAAGGTCCTAGATTTTAGGGTAGAATCAAGGGAAGATAGCGACCATTACCCACTGATTCTTCAGTTGCTATCCCCGGGGAACTTTGTTGCCCCATTTATTGAGAATAAGGACTCCGATACAGGTTGCCACTTATCCAGTAATAGGCGCAGGGTGAGGTGGGAAAAACTAGTTAACCACCCCGTGTTATTACCTGAACTTTATGAGAAGGTAATTCCGGTTTTGGAAGCCGTAGGTTCCCTACCACTCCATGATCCCACTCCAGAAATGTATAAAAAATTTGAGGAGTTAAACTTGGAGCTAAATGTTATTCTGGCTAATGTTTTAAATCCTATAGCGCCTAAAGATAGTAGGAGCCGTAACACACCTACTTGGTACAATACTGCGTGTAGGAAATTAAAAACAGAACTCCTTGAAGCTGTTAAGTCTAATAATAATAAGGCGCTAATTAGACAAAAATGTTGGGAATATAAGCAACTAATTGATCTTGCTAAGTCTGCGTGGGATAGTGACTATTGGGATAATTTAATTGAGACACTTAAAACAAAAGATTCTCGTAAGTTTTGGCAATTTGTTAACACGGGCTTGTCTGAACCTTTACCAGCGATAGCTCCCAACATCGCTGCTAGTGTTTGGGAAAGCCATTTTTCCTCCCTTTATGGTAGTGATCCGCCCACTAATGTCATGGTCCAGGAGCTAAAATCGGTCAAATTTACTACTTTTCATCATGGGGATGATTTTGGAGAACAGGAAGTTTTTGATATTCTTTCTATTCTTCCTGCCGGTAAAGCGCCTGGCTTGGATAAACTTTCTGGTGACCTTTTTAAAAATGAACCGATGGTTTGGGCTTCTTACCTAACGGCATTATTCAATGCAGTACAGAAGGGCATGGCAATACCTACCACTTGGTTGGGAGCCGAAATAGTTCCAATTTTTAAGAAGGGTTCCCCTTTACTCCCGGTTAATTATAGGCCTATAAGCCTTATAGATGTCCCCCAAAAAATGTTTGCAAGGCTGATTCTGAGCACCTTAGGGATTGGATAGAGGAGTTCTCTATTCTGAGTCCCTATCAGGCAGGGTTTAGGAAGAATGTCTCAACTATGGACCAAATCTTCCACCTTACGATGTTATTCTGGAAAATTGTAAAAGTGGAGGGCGATTCCTTGTACACTGTATTTGTGGATTTACATTCGGCCTTTGATTTGGTTCCTAGATCAAAACTGTGGTCTGTACTTTTACAATTGGGTATCCCTGTTTCCTTATTAAACGTGATAATTCGACTACATAACGGAAATTTTGCGCAAGTAAGGTGCGGGAAGAATGGGGCTTTAACATCTAGATTCTCCGTTGACAAGGGAGTCAGACAGGGGTGTGTGTTGGCTCCAACCCTTTTCTGCCTCTACGTCAACGGAGCCTTCTCACATCTAAATAAGTTCATTGACAATGACGCCCCTAAACTTGCTGGCAATAGGGTGCCAGCGATAATGTTCGCAGACGACAATCTGCTACTCATCAAATCTCCGATGGGTTTACAGCGAGTGCTGGACGGCTTTGAGCTGTTCTGTTTGGAACAGGGATTCGAAATAAACACCCTTAAAACCAAATTTATGATCTTTAATCCACCAACCACGACACGCCCAAATCCGTGTATAGGGGGAATCCCATTGGAAAGGGTCCATACTTTTGAGTATTTGGGGCTCACTCTAAATGAAACAATGACGTGGGCCCCACATCAAACGAAGGCCCAACTGAAATTAGTCCAAGCAACTGGGGGGATTATGAAACTTTTTAACAGATCAAGCGCAAAACCGATTGGTCCACCCCTTGAAATATACAAACTACAGGCAAGGGGTGGAGTAGTCTATGGAGCTGAACTCTGGGGAACTAAATGTCGCCCGGAGATCTTATCTACAGAAACTACGTTCCTAAGGCAATTGCTAGCCCTTCCCTCTAGTATCCCCTTACTTCCATTGAGACTTGATCTGGGCCTTAGACCCATAGATGAAGTTCTCGGTCTTAAACCTTTAACATTCTGGCGGAGGATCTGGACTACTCCAGAGCTCCAGGTGTACAGAAATGAACTCATTGAAGTTTTGAGTCTACCCAATGTAGGGATACATCCTTGGCTTAGCTATGTGAAGAAAGAATTAGGAACTCTAGGTCTTCCACAACTTTGGTCAGATCCGGCCACAACATGTTTTAGTGTCTCCCGCAAGCATCTTATTAATTCTTACTATGAATCCAAACTAGCAGTTTTTATTTGTAAATCTCAATCTCTTATTCTAACACATACTTTCTTAAATTTTAAAGACTTCTATCACTTTGAGGAGGCTCTGAGTAAGATTAGACCCCACTCTGCTAGAAAACTCTATTTACAGTGGAGATACGGCACACTACCTATAAGAGATTTTACTAGCAAATGGTTGCCACTATCCCCTAAAAATTGCCCTGGCTGCGACGCAGATCAAGAAACTGAACTACACATATTATTTTTCTGTCCCGCCTACAAAAAGTCCAGGAAGTGTTGGATTGTGCCTGTTTGTAGGAACTTGGGGTTTATGCTCTGTATGCATGCCTATCGAGTACTTAAATCAGACTTATCTACCCCACTAGTTTTTGCCATATCATCATTTCTCGCATCAATGTGGAGGAAAAGAAGATTTTGTGTAACCACTGTCTGAAGTTTTATGCACCTAGTCTGTGTCAATAATGTACCGAGTTGGGCTTTTAAGTTCATAGTTCCCACGGAGGTATTTTGCACTGACTATTACTATTGCCATGTGCACAGGCATTGGTTATTTCTGGTTGTTGGAATTTTATGTCTATTTCTTTTTTATGGTGTGTATACGTATCTGTTTTAATATTTGTGTATTCTATGTGAAATTGTTTGTACTTTTATGACCATTGGTCGAAATAAAGATTGGGAAGATAATGTTGTTTTTCTATAAAGTACACAATGGATTAAAGAAGCACTAATTGATATTCCTCTTACTTCCCAAAACACTTGGTACTAACATCTTAAACACATATCCTCTGCCAGATACAGTTCTTCTGATATATTTTTTTCATATCGGTGTGATACTCTTTACTTATCAAACTCCCATATACATCTTAATTTCTAATGTAACCTCTTTAAATAATTAAAAAGTTATGTACATACCAGTGAATCAAGTTTGTAGATTATATTGTTGTTTTAGCTCTTTTTGGATAGTTTTGACACTGTTAGGATTTGTAAAAACTAAGCACAAGAATGGTACACCACTCTTAAACAAAGCAACCATAAAATGGCAGCCTCTTCAACTTTGCAGTCTGTAAACATGAGAAAGGCAGCAAATGAAATCATGTTTTTAATTTTAGACTACTGTATTTCCACTTGTGAATGGTTAGTATCTGTTAACCCTTTCCCTCTCTATCAAAAAGAGATTCCTGTCTATGAATGTTCGCAATGTTTTCTCGATCATCGCTGGGAAATCGCGAAAAAAACAGGAGTCCAAACCCATATTTAGCTTCAGTTTTTTCAATTTAAATACTGCAGTTTATAACATAGTCCTGAGTTGGAAATTAAAGTTTGCCATTACTTAAATTATGTCACAACTCCTCAACTTTAAAAAAAATGTTCTGTCTCTTTAACACCCTTCCACCCCAATACACTCTTAGCTCAGTGTATATAGCAAACCAGTGGAACCAGTAGGTCACAAGTTCTAAGCACATTCTAGAAGGACCATGCTACTTCCAAATCAGATACAGCAGGTGTGGTTTACTCCACAGAATTAAAAGCATATCCATGTCTGTATTAAATTTCTTTTTTCAAACAGCAGTCAATAATTGGATTTGTTGCTAGTGCATCCTAGAAACTACCTAATTTTATTCACTAACATGCTGACAGCATCCAATCAAATGTATATAAAAGAAAACACCTCCATTTTAACTGCGTTTCTTTTGGGCAACTACCTCATTCAGCTCCAGCCTTCCCCTGACTGCTATTGCTCCTTCACGTCTAGTGTGCTAAAGAGGTTGCAAAGATCAGAGGTATTGACAGGGACTTGGGTTTGCCAAATGTGGAGAATACTTGGTTTGGCCAGAGAGTGTTAAAGTTTCATTATTTGCTGGCTTTGGTTAAAACCATTGTAGATTGTCGAGCTCCTTAACTCATGATTGTGCACTGTGGTTGAAATGACCTAGGCACACTAACTGGGGTAGGGCTGGAAATCCTAATGAAGGACAACTTTGCAGAACTAATGTCACTTTTCCTTCACACTCTCTCTAGTATATGCCTAAAACAGAAATGGAACGGGTCAAATCAATTTTGTCCACAGATTGACTAAGCCAGGAAACATGTTAATAAAACCGTTTCTGCATTCCTCAGAGACCATCGCATGGGCTGTATCTACAACAACAATCTACGTTTTGAGATGCATGGAATTTATAGAAATGATGGAGCGCACATTACAGGCAAAGGCAACAGGGTGTAGCTAAGTAACCAGAAACTCTGCATCCGGTCTTATTTGTAGCTGTCATATACACACAACAAACACAGCGGCTCTTGTCAGAGCCACCCTAGTACTTAAATATTTTTTTCCTAAGGATCCTCTTTTGTAGTATTTGGGGAATCTTCGTGATGACATCACAATGGCCTCAATAAAGTCTCAAAATTGCAAAACAAAAGCATACATTCAACGGCCACCAGCATATGCAAAATAATAACTAATACATTCCATTCTAAACATTGCGCTACACCAATTACTATATATATTCTTCTTTAAAAAAAATGTTTAAACTCATGTTGTACTAAGTTTGTTTAAAAACCATCTTTAAAACCTATTTTCAGTTTTTTTGGTTTTTCAGGGTGTCACGATGATGTCGTTAATTGTGACGATCGCGTCTTCATAACGTGTAAAGCACATATATGCACACATATTACAGTATTTTACACACTAGGGGGCTTATTTACAAGCCAATTGTGCCACCGGTGCGTCACTTTTCCCCATGTTAAAAGTGATGCACCAGCAGTGCAAGGGGCTTGTAAATAAGCCCCTAGGAGTTTATTACTGTATTGTCTAAAGTCATGTTTTTCTAACAAGTTTCTATAAAAACCATCTCTAAAACCTCATTTCACTTCTGGCAGTGACGCTGGAGGTCACAATGATGTCAGTACCTACGATCACGGTGAACATGTCGTGAATAAACAAAGCAAAAAGAATTCACAAGCCACCATCAAATAAACAAATTAGAACCATATCAATAATTCTAACCATCACACTAGATAAATCACTATCTACATAACTCTATAAAAACATTTATCGGTCTCTCAATATCTCTATTACAGTGTGTATTAATGATTCACTGGGTTATGTGAGTGGTTGCATACGTCTCTAAGTGAGTCTGTGACTGGCTGCACAAGTCCTTCAGTAGGTCTATAAGTTGGTGCATAAGTCTCTGAGAGGGTATGTGAGTGGGTGTGTGAGTGTCTAAGTGGATATGTTAATGGGTGCATGAGTCTGAAGTGGATCTATGAGTGGGTGCATAAGTGTCTTAGTGAGTCTGTCTGTCAGTGGGTGTGTGAGTGGAAGCATAAGTGTCCCAATGAGTCTGTCAGTCAGTGTCTGGGTGCATGAGTCTCTCAGTGGGTCTGTGAGTGGATATATAAGTGTCTGACTATGTATGTGAATAGGCGCATGAGTCACTAAGGGCATCTGTAAGTGTGTGCATGAGCCTCTAGATGCTTAGCTGAGTACACAAATGGGTCTCTGAGTGAGATTTTGAGTGGGTGCATTGCTGTCTGAGTGGGTATGTGAGTGGGTGTATGAGTGTCTCAGTGGATATGTGAGTAGGTACATGAGTCTGTGACTGTGATCAGCGAGGGTGTGTATATAGATAGTTTTTTGAATATTTTCACTAATATTCGCAAAGACGTTGATAGCCACGACATTCCTGCAATGATACACGGAGGGCCACACTGGCAGCATCATCACAAATATCACACATGATTAAAAAAATCAATTTAGGACACATAACTTGTGTCACTAACATCCCCATTTCTTAAACATGGGGTCTGAGTACCTCCACCCAGACCCCTTATGTTAGTGTTCCCAGAAATATTCAGCCCCGGGAACCATTCCTGATGGATAAAATGGCAGCCGCAACTTTCTTACTCGGTTTCTCGCAAAACCCTGTGTGATAGAACCACAGCCAGAGATATAAATATAATTTTCAATTTACATTTCTCAAAAACTACTGAACGGATTTGCACCAAATAATAACAAGCACAATCTTTGTAACAAAGTCTACTTTTCTTCCAAATTTGGTGTAATTCCATTAAGCAGTTTGAGCTGTAGGTTTGACAATGCGTTCCTTTGGGAATTAACATTACCAATGCACTTCTATTTCTCGGTCCATGACAAACAGAACCTACCTTGAATTTTTTTTTAAAGTTTAATGACATATACGTGTGTGTGTATGTTATATGTGTATACATATGTGTGTGTGTATATATGTATATGTGTGTGTATATATATGTATATATATATTTTACCTACTGCTGATCGACAGTACATAGTTATAGTTAGGACCATGTTTCCATAAGAAACACATTTTTTGACTTGCCTATAACTTTTGCATCATTTCACCAAGCTTTTCTTACCTTGGAGATAATATATATATATATATACACACAAAATTAAAGGATACAGATAATTTATAAATGTATACATAGGGAAATTTTTTGTAAAAGGAATATATAAAAAATATATTAAAAATATCCAAAATTAGCATTTAAAAAACCTTTGAAATTCACTGAAAAAAACATAGGTTTCACACACGTTATAGTTAGGAATTAGCATTTCAAAAACCTTGCAAATTCACTGAAAAAAACATAGGTTTCACACACGTGATAGTTAGGAATTAGCATTTAAAAAACCTTGCAAATTCACTGAAAAAAACAGAGGTTTCACACACGTTATAGTTAGCTGGACATTTCGCTCGTAAAAAAACAATGAAATTCCCCCGTTATAGTTAGTTCAGCTAACTATAACTCGCGCGCCCGCAACCCACTGCTGATGACGTCACATATTACATCACTCATGACATGGTCAGTGACATCACTCATGACATCACTGATGACATCTCAAATGGCACTCATTTTTTCACCTTTAGTAAACCTTCAGGGACTCCCTGACAAAGAGAGGGGTGTGCCAAAGTAATTTAAAAAGAGATTGTGTACATTTCACAGATGAAGGGAAGAGAGTGTTCCTATTAAACTTTAAACTCTACATCATTATTTATGTATAGGTACCCAAAAAAGATAATAGCTCATTTTAGTGCTGCATTTCAATTGCCTGTATTTACAAGAAGACGAAAAGACACACAAAGAGGCTTATCCTCTCCTTCTAAATATGGAAAAGTACCCTGCGCCACTAGTTCGTCTTGAAAATTGACGTAGTGGTGGTGCAGGTGATTTGTAAATGTGCCCCAGAGATGTTGAGGAAATTAAGGGTAAAACAGACAAACTGAGAGTGACAGATACAGACACAGAGAGCAATCAACTGAGAAGGAGTAAGGCAGTTAAAAAGACTAAGGCATATGGATACAGAAAAAGAAACATGGATAAAAAATTAGTGATGGAGGTAGTAAAGGTAGGGGAGTAGTATAGAAGGAGTGTGGAAGTTACAAAAGAGTAGTAAAGCAGGAAGAGAGAGTGAGAAGAGAAATGAGAAAAGTAGAGTAAGGAGAGGTGAAGAAAAGGAAGCATGAAACGAAACCAGTGACACATACAGATATGTTAAACTTACCTAACCATCAAAATAAATAATTTAGAATTACATGTTTTTATTTAATTGCAAAGATAACTGAATTACATCTTCTAAATTTTCTTTCTAGTTCTGAAAAAAAGAAAAAAAGTATTAATATTCAACAATACACTTTATTAAACAGTACATGTTTTTTCATATTTAGCAAAGCAATTTTTTGCCCTTTTTTTGCTGTTTTCAGAATGTTTTGATTTTCACTGAAAATAGTGAAATCAATTGTATTCATCATTTAACAGCGGGCAAAAAAAAAAACAATCTGAAAGATTGTTTAAAAAAGCCCCAAATGTATCCTCACTAAAACATACCTTAATAGAAATGTTAAAAATACCTTTTAAGAAGAATAACAATTTCCCAAAAATAACGTCTGCAAACCTTGTTACAAAAGAACATTTTCCAAAATAATATCTGTCAAAGAAGTCCACAATTGTTTGTTTTACCTTTCCTTACGGCCAAATGGTAAGTTTAAAATCTCTTTTGAGCGAAATATCCAATTTTAATCCTTTTAAATTTTAATAATGCTTTCTTCCAATGATGATGTTAGTATTTAAAATTTGGGTTTTAGAAAAATTAGGTAACAATTGGGTAAGTCATAAGGCAAACGTTGCTTGAAAATCAATTGAGAATCATTACACAGTGTCCATCCTTTTTCACATTTAAGATAAACTGTGTAATGACCAGAAGTTATAGAAGGTCCATCATGAAAAATTATTGCAACTGCAACAAAAGTTTTTCCAGATATTGATAATTGTTGTCCTGTAAACTTCTTTATTAAAGTGTCCAATTTTGAACCATCAGCTCTACAACGTTGCATCATTAAAATTACATACTGTCCATATTTCTTTAAAAATAACGTTGACAACATGTCTGATTTACATTGAGAACATTCCATGTTGTGATTAGCATCTTTAACTAATTTACTAAAAGTCACTGTTTTACTCTCTGGTAATGGTAAATATATGAACCTTTCAGAATCAACATTACTACTGCTTGTGTTCATACAGTTATCACAACAATGTTCCCATTTATAAGAGACACCAAATAAATTTTCTACTTCTACCCCTTCATCTTCCAGTACCATCAGGATATACATCAAGAATTCCTGTGCATCTTGCTTGACATTTTGTGTAAACTGTGTACATCCAGAACATACATCTAAAAGATTTCTAACATCAGAAGCACTTTCTATTTTAGTTTTATCATTACTCAGCTTCTCATAGAGGAGACTCAGCAAAGAACAGAATCTTTTTTCATGATTTAGTGTTATCTGCTCTTGCAAAAAATCAAGATAAAATACAACATTCAGCACTACATTTGCGTAGCAGTTGACACCAGAGCTATTTTCAAAATGACAACCAACAACCTCTTTCACACTGTCCTTTTTCTTTTTGCTTGCAGTCACATCACTATCTTTTTGTTTTCTCTTCTGTACACCCTCATTACAGATATTCTCAAATCTCCTTTTCCGACAAACACGTTTTTCAAACACAGGATACTGACCTAAATGAGGAGCATAGCTTCTTCTTAATCTATTATACTCCTTTACATAGTTTGCATCAGCACTTACTTTTGAATCATCAAAGTCTATCATGAATAAATCAGATAATTTTTTCACGCGTGACAAAGCAACATATGCCATACCTTCTTTAAACACAGTAGATCCAATGTTTACAAAAGCACTATCAACAGTTAATCCTTGAGATTTGTGAATAGTTACAGCATATGCTAGAGAAAACGGAAACTGCTTCCTACGCACATATACGTCTTTCACAAGCAAGAAACAAACTGAACAACGACAAATGTCTTTAACCTCTTGTATCTGATCAAATTTTATTTTTAAACATTCAATTCCAACTTTTTTCTGGTAATTAATAAAACCCACAACTCTTCCCATAGCTCCATTCACTAAACCTTTCTCTACATCCAAATTCCGTCTTAAAATTACTCTACAGTTCATACACACATAAAGAGTCTTTTCCAAACCAGCTGTTTTTGAAATGTTTTTCTCCAGAGAATCCAATTTAGTACCCAATTTTCCTGTCAACATAACAGTTATTCATTCATGTTCTATTTTATCCACAGCTTCCAGTTTTATGATGTCTTCATTTTCCAATTTCAAAAGTTCTTGATTGAATACAGAGCATTCATGTAGTGTTGGCATTAAGCAGATTACAGTATTTTTTTCTGCAATTTCCTTGAATATTTTCTCTGGAACTATTTCTTCTGTTGGAAACAAATTACTCAGCAATCGACTCTGTAATGCTTTTCTGCCATGTTCTGTGAGTAGTCCAATTCTTATATCTTTCAGAATACTTGCATAGTCCTCATCATTGGCTTGCCTCATATTGGTAATGAGTTCCTTATACTCAAAATAGGTCCAAATATTTACATTGCCTATACTTCCTAATGACTTTTTTGTGTCTTCATGTGTAAGTGTATGGAATACCGGTTGTCCTTTAACTGGAGTAAGTTGCAAAAGATCTCCAAAAACTATGACGTGTTTTCCTCCAAATAGGACGTCAAACTCTGTCTTCAGAATTTGATGCCTTCTTAAATGCACAAAGGCAAGCATTAAGTTTGATACCATGCTAACCTCATCAATAATGAGTACTTTCATTTTCTTCAATACTCTTGAAACTTCCAAGCATGCTTCTCCTGCTAGTTTGTGGTACTGTATTTTGTTCTCATGCTCTACTGGTAACATTAGCAAACGATGTAAGGTAACTCCTTTGATGTTATACGCTGCTAACCCAGTTGGAGCAGTAACAACACAAGACAAAATGGATTCCATTTTCTTCTGTAGGTAGCTTCTAATTACATTAATTAAGAAACTTTTTCCAGTTCCTGCTTGTCCACATACATACATTCTCATTGGTTCAAAAGATGTGCATGAGCACTCTTTATTTTCATGTAGTAATCCGTGATCAATTTTTTGTCTGACTTCTTCATAAATTTGTTTTTGTTCTTCATTCAGTTGCTCCTCCAAATATGTTAAGTCTACTAAATCTTCCTGAGCTTGATTCACAGCTGTTTCCACTTCGTTCATAGCTATTGCTGCTTCATTTTCGATGATGGGTTGTCCTAGAGGATCTTGACTGAATGTCCCAGAACTTTGACTGTCTTGAGAACTGTCTCTAGCTACTTCAGCTGCAATTGTTGCTTCTTGTTCAATTTCTTCATTTAACATTTGAACATAAGTTGTGAAAGTACTGCATTCGATGCTGTCTTTGCTAGCATTGAAGGAATCTTCATAGCTCTGAAATTCTCCAAGTAGTTCGTCCTCTGAACGCCATGGTTTAAACAGCTGCAAAAGTGCCAAGTAGTAAAATTCCTTTTTATCAGGAGTGTCGCAACTCAGCTTCCGGTGATTTATCAAACTTCCTTTTGTTTGCTTCACCAAACATCCTTCCTCACCAATGACTTTATATTTTCCATTGTTGATATCTTCTGTGACATTCCGTTTAAAAATAAAGTTCTGCAGCACTTCATAGAGACACATGTTCTCAAGGTGATGACTTCCTGGTGGATAATATGTGTCCAACATGTTTGTTCTTAAAATGTCTGTACTTTCTGGTTCGTACTCTGCTAAATATTCAATTTCTCGAATAGATTTCAGTACCCGATTTCGCATTCCTGCAAGACCTAAACTTGCCCAAATTATTCTTCTGGATTTTGAGTACAGACTTGCAGATGATAATCTATCTGAGCATTCGTAGGATCCAATTTCTCGATGTGATAACATCTTTAAACTGAAACTGTATAGCTTCTTACTGATAGTCTTCTCGTGAGAAATCTCTTCCCACATTTCTTTCAATTCCGTTTTCTCAGATTTAGTGATGTAAGATGTGACATAGCGAGCAACAGCAATAGAATTGTCAGCCACATACTGTATATCCATGTTAGCATTCCACATGGATAAAATGACTGGGTTGTAGTCATTTATATATTTTGACTCTTCTTTTCTTCTTAGATTGTAGGTATTTTTAGGCGATTTTCTTGTAATAGTATGTTGCACAGCTGACATAAAACTGTTTACTCCTCCTTTTGAAAGAACAGGTCGTGGAAATCCAAATCGACATTTTGTGTAGAATTTATCTTTACTCTTGTACTTTCGTCGACAGCATTTTCCACACCGATGACTTTGGAAACGTAAAACTTGCTCTTTTAAATTTTTCTCTTCTGTACTTTTAGGTATAGCACATGTTGCATATCCTTCGATGAAACTTAAAACTGCATCATCAGAATCTGTTTCAAATTTTGGAGCATCCTTGAGCCACAACAGCATATGAATATGAGGAGCACCTCTGGCTTGGTACTCTTTTCTCCAAAAGAAATCCACAACTTCTCCAAGAGGTGGATTTTTTTTATTGCAGATGAAGGACATCATAGCCTCAAATCTATGATTGAAATATCTGCAAACATTAACCGGATCCAATGAGCACAATTCTCCTGCTGTCTTGTATTGGATATTTTCAATATTTGAATTTGCCTCTCGAAGAAAATCCAGAAGATCATCCCAAGCGTACTCAGCACAGCTTAGGGTAAGGAACCATGTAGGAGTTCCTAAATTCCATAACATACATTTCAATTCTCCATGGCGTCGGTACCAATATTCATTCGTCCCACGCTGACAAGCCATCAAATTGATCAATTGAGATTCCAAATGATCATCTCGCTGTTGCACTTTGTTCATAAAATCCTTTGCAGTCACATTACGTAGATGTACTCCAGTTTTCAAAATGTGATTTACTGCATAAGATAGTGCTGACAAGTCACTTTCAAGTAAAAGATGGAACAAATAAGGAATACTTTTACGAAATCTCGGATCTTCTGCATATAGTCTTGTAGTCCGATACTCAGAAGCAGGAATCTGTACTGGACGTTCATCATATCGTCCTCCTTCTCCTGTAGGAAACAGCTGGGGAAAACAACGAGCTTCCAAGCTCTCCTCCCATACACTCACGGGAGTTCCTTGTGCTTTCTTCATCTGAAACAGATCAATAGCGTTTCCCATAACTTCTTTAGAATGTAGAGGATGCATGCTGAAATGTTCATAAATTTCTTCTTCTTTTGACTTATCCACTTTTTCAAGTTGCCCAGTTGGTATTCCTGTGTCTTCTAGTATTTCTTCTTCATCTTCATCCATATAAATGGCTTCATACCATTTATTATTTTTTTTCAAATACAAATTTGCTCTTTGTACTTTTCGTACATCCACCAGCTCCTGCCAAATTTTCTTATTCTTCATAGGTACACCATTAACCAGAATAACTAATGGTTCAGTTTCCAAAGTATCTGCATCAAATGTTTCCATATTTTTTTTCAAATCCAATGGCAAATAGACAACTCTTCCTTTTAAACCTCTTTGTAAATCCGAAGGAGGTAATTTACCAGTTTTTGGCTCCATACGCACTATGGTCTGAAACGAATGGACACATTGAATGAGTATAGACTCATACGTATTTAAATCAGAAAGTTCGGGAGGAATATCAACCAATTCTAAATTATTATGTACAGCTCTAACTGGCATTCTATTTTCTTCTAACTTGTTATAACAGTATTTACAAATACGCTGATCTTCACCCAAATCAAAACAATTTTCCAGAAATATATATGTTGCAAAATCTTTCCACTTATAATTATCTTCATTTTCACTTTTTTTATACAGATCAACATTCCTTGTTTGAATTTTGTAATGGCTTCTCCGGCAACAAATACAAGTAATATTTGGTCTTTCATTAGAGATGATAGTAAATTTTGTCATTTCATCCTCAAAATTTTTACTAACAGTGAGTTCTACATTCTCTTCCACATTTTCATCAATCACTGTGTCATTTTCTACACTTTCTTGCTCTGGACCAAAGTAACAAAACTGAATCTCATCAGTAACCTTCACTACATCTGATACAGATCCACGGAACAGAACATTGTTCAACTCATTTAACTATAGTGCTGGACTTTTAGCAAAATACAATGTTCTCACAAACTTTCTCATTTCAGTATGATGAACAGCCAGCATCCTAAAATGGTGAAAAACACTTTGACACACTTTCCTAGATAGAAAAGCCAGAGAATGTCCTTGCAAACCAGTATTCTCTCTCACTCTGCATGGATCTAGTCTTTGAAGCACCTTAATCTTCTGTTTAACACTCTTTTTACTATATTCTCTTAGAAAGTCACGTAATTTATCAATAGATTCCTGACGCACAGTACAAATACTACTACAATTCCAAGTGTACACTGGGGCTTGAGGACGGCTTCCCATAACCTCATCAGCCATCACTTGTTCCTCATTTCTTGGAACCATCTTCTCCTTTTCCATTACACAACCATCCTTAACTTCATAAGCTCTACCATTGGTGTCAACTGCATGCAACAAACTATTACTTTGAAGATAACTCTCTTCATTAAAAAATGGTTCAGTACTTGAACTATGCTTCCATTCTCCTAAGAACACTTTACAAAAGTTTTTTTTTTGACTTCTCTTTTCCTTTTGCTTTGTGACTTCATTGAATTCACTAATTTATCTAATCTACGCATCCTGTTCAAAATTAAAATGAATAGTTTTTTTTTTATTTCTAATGCCTTGGTAGCAATACTTTAAATTAATTTCTTTTTCTTATAAAATTTGCTTTTTTTCTTATATTTTTTCACATCCTTCAGCAAATTTGACATCACTCTTCTCTGAAACATTTTTCGACTAATGTTTTTAAAATCAATTTTCCGTGTTAAGTCACTCTTCCTAACTTCTGAGTCTATATTAGCATTTTGTTTTTGTTGTCGACTCTGTTGTTGTTTTGTACTTGAAACACTGTTTGAATGTACCTTTCGATCATTTTTTTTTTGGAAGACATTTTTAAAAAATTCTTTAGTTTGCTTACCAGAAGACTTTTTCTGTTTTCCAACACATGCTTCGCCTCCTATTTTTTTTTATCAGTCGTCTTCAAATATAGTTGTTGTTTCTTTTCTTTTCTTTTTCTTGACTTTATAGGCATTTTTATATTTTTTCACTGTTGCTCAGCAATACCTGCAAAAAACTAAAAAAAAAATACCTTTATGTAATTTAAATTCATTACAATTTTTTTTTTCAACTTTTCAAATCCTATCACATGAGCTGATCCTTTCCTACGAGCCAAACTCTTACAAAATAGAAGAAACATGAATTAAATCTCTGACAACAATTCCTGTGTGCACACAGACTCATGGTGTGATTCTAGGCAGAAAAAGATATTTGGTTGGCAATTTGAATGCACATTTACTTCTGTTGAGGAGCAAATGATAAATACTGTGACAGCTTGACACATTTTTGTTATATTTTAAAGAAGTAGAAAAGAGCACATGTCCTTACAGCTATTTGACACCAAGACCATGTGTTACAGGGTGATTGATTAGACTACAGCAAAGGAAATGAGCCTTGGTGACGTTGAATCTGTTTGCGTTACACACTGCTATCTGAAACACCACACACAGCTGACTATTACGCATGGGAGTGTAGCAGAAGCTGCTGCATGTGTGCAAAGAGGGTGTTTCTGGAGACTGTGTATTGTCAGCTACAAGAGAGATCTGCATAGAGACTCCCACAACTGCATGAAGAGTACAGACATGTGTGTAAGAGTACATGTGTGGTAAGGGTTAATTGGAGTTTTCAACATGTAGAAACCACCTCAGCCATTGCAAGAATTGATGAAAAATCTACCATGCTATTTTCAAATGTGTTTTCATTTGCCTCACATTTTTCTGATACTGATTTCTGCTGAGTGCTAACCAACACATTTTAAGAAAATTTGCTGGGCCTTTCCTGAATGTGCAAGTTTTACAGAACAACAGCAACACAAATTAAAACGCTGACAACAATTCCTGTGTGCACACAGACTCATGGTCTGATTCTAGGCAGAAAGCGATATTTCCTTTGGCAATTTGAAAGCACATTTACTACTGGGGTAGAGCAAGTGATAATTACTGTAACAGCCTGACACATGTTCCTTCTAGTTTAGACAGGCAGAAAGGAGCACATGTCCTAACAGCTCCTTGAGACCATGACCATGTGTTAGAGGTTGACTGATTAGACTAGAGCAAAGGAAATGAGCCTTGGTGACGTTGAATCTGTTTGCGTTACACACTGCTAGCTGAAACACCACACTGAGCTGACTATTACGCATGGGAGTGTAGCAGAAGCTGCTGCGTGTGTGCAAAGAGTGTGTTTCTGGAGACTGTGTATTGTCAGCTGCAAGAGAGATTTGTATGGAGACTTCCACAACTGCATGAAGAGTACAGACATGTGTGTAAGAGTACATGTGTGGTAAGGGTTAATTGGAGTTTTCAACATGTAGAAACCACCTCAGCCATTGCAAGAATTGATGAAAAATCTACCATGCTATTTTCAAATGTGTTTGCATTTGCCTCACATTTTTGAGATACTGATTTCTGCTGAGTGCTAACCAACACATTGGAAGAAAACAAGCTGGGCCTTTCCTGAATGTGCAAGTTTTACAGAACAACAGCAACACAAATTAAAACGCTGACAACAATTCCTGTGTGCACACAGACTCATGGTCTGATTCTAGGCAGAAAGCAATATTTCCTTTGGCAATTTGAAAGCACATTTACTACTGGGGTAGAGCAAGTGATAATTACTGTAACAGCCTGACACATGTTCCTTCTAGTTTAGACAGGCAGAAAGAAGCACATGTCCTAACAGCTCCTTGAGACCATGACCATGTGTTAGAGGGTGAGTGATTAGACTAGAGCAAAGGAAATGAGCCTTGGTGACGTTGAATCTGTTTGCGTTACACACTGCTATCTGAAACACCACACAGAGCTGACTATTACGCATGGGAGTGTAGCAGAAGCTGCTGCTTGTGTGCAAAGAGTGTGTTTCTGGAGACTGTGTATTTTCAGCTGCAAGAGAGATTTGCATGGAGACTCCCACAACTTCATGAAGAGTACAGACATGTGTGTAAGAGTACATGTGTGGTAAGGGTTAATTGGAGTTTTCAACATGTAGAAACCACCTCAGCCATTGCAAGAATTGATGAAAAATCTACCATGCTATTTTCAAATGTGTTTGCATTTGCCTCACATTTTTGAGATACTGATTTCTGCTGAGTGCTAACCAACACATTGGAAGAAAACAAGCTGGGCCTTTCCTGAATGTGCAAGTTTTACAGAACAACAGCAACACAAATTAAAATGCTGACAACTCCTGAGTGCATCCTGTTCTCCTTGAAAGATGTTCACAGTTTGGATTGTAGGTCATAGCTATGTCATCTGGAGTGAAAAATTTGCAGGTCAGAGAGGGTTAAAGTGGCACCAATTAATGCCTTTGGTGAAAACCTTTCTACATCTCCCACAGTCTAACCTTATTATTGTGCACTGTGGTGGAAATGACCTAGGCACTTTAACTGGGGTAGGTCTGGAAAAGCTTATTAAGGACACCTTTGTGCAATTGATGTCGCTTTTTCCTCTATCTGCCTTTGTATATTCTAATATATGCCAAAGGCAAAAGTGGAACTGGTCCAACCAATTTTGTCCGCAGATAGACAAAGCAAGAAAGCACGTCAATAAGTCTGTTTCTGCTTTCCTCGGAGACTATGGTATGGGTTCTATATACCACAACAACTTGCGTTACAACATGCAAGACATTTATAGAGGAGACGGTGTACATTTCAATGATGAAGGGAACAGAGTCTTCCTCTTGAACTTTAGACTCTGCATCGGTACTTACTTGTAGGTACCAAAAAACACTCAATGATCACAAGGGCTCTTTTTAGAGCCACCTAATATCTAAACACTTAAAAGTGATTTTTATTTCTATTTTTTTTTAAGCCTTTTTTTTGGGTGCGCGCTGAGTGCGCGCACCTCGTGATGTTTTTAAGGTTTTTTCGGGTACGCATAGAGTGCGCGCACCTCGCAATGTTTTTTAAGAAATTAAAATCTTTTTTTTTGCCCTTCGTGGTCCTACTGTGCCCCCCTGACAATGGCTAGGGGGTCTAGAACGCCCTACCCTGCCCCCTGTTCACGGTCTCCACCTTTCCTTTTTAGTGCGACAGACAAAATGGCGGCCGACACTTCCTGATTTCGACCGATTCGAATGTTTACTGACATGTGAAAACCAATCACAATTATGCTCGCACACGGCAGGGTGCGCGCACAGGGCTTGCTCAGTGCGCGCACGCTGCGCGCGTATAGATATTGATATGCTTTCAAATGCTATTTTCTCAGGAAATACTGAACAGATTTACACCAGACCTGCAAAAGGCACTTCCTTGACCTTATGGCTACCTCTCTGCCAAATTTCAAGTAATTCTGTTCAGCCGTTCAGGCTGTAGCTGTGTCTAAAGGTCCTATGGAAAAATGCATGGGGAAAACGCGTTTTGGGACCCCCCTTTTTTCTCAGCCCCCGCTCGACGAATCACCCCGAGACTTTCAGGGTAGGAGCTGAACGGAGCGCCCCATTAGTTTTGAAAATTGCGCGAGGATTTATCAACCAGCGCCAAAGTTATTCAAAATAGAATTTTGAGATTTCCTATGGAAACTCGGTCCTAACTATAACTATCTACTGGCGACCGCCAGTAGATAATATTATCTCCAATTACCTTTCCCAATGGTAAGAAAAGCCTTGGATATGCTTGGTTTAACAATACGTTCATTTATTGCTGTAACTGCAGTATTACAGGTAATGCTTTTCAGCCGCAAACGGCCTTTTTCCAACAGCAATCAGACGCCATCTTGCTCTATTGATACACCGTTTTTCCCTTTTTCCTAAAATTTTAAAGTTACATGTGCATCAAGAATTAAATTATCAGATAAAATTTCTTCTAGTGCTAGTTCATTCTAGTCAATATAATCCTCCCTGACCCCCAATAACAGAACTTCTTACCTACAATCATATTCTTGGAACATCTATTCCTGTGCAAATTAATTACACCTACTTACTGCCATATTTCTAAAGAGAGGGGAATAAGGCCATTTAGTAAAAAAAAATAAAACCAGGGAAATTAAAGTTATTTGTGCCCAACTGTGCAAATTAATTATATCAACCAATATATTGCCAAATTAACATTAAAAGGCATTAGAACATGGCTAAAAATTTAAAATCTATGGCAATAAATTGTTATCAAGCCCTATCCCAAACTACTCAGAACTACCACTGTTCACTATCTCTAGATTCTTGTCAAGTAACATACCTCCAAACAATGGCTGTAATCTCTTGGGCTGACTATAGCAATGAACATTATAATTTAATAGACAGTGGTATAGTTATAGGTTATACGGGGCCTTAGGAATAATCGCACATATATCAGTTCAGGATAGTATTGAGTTAAGGTGCTGTAAGGTGAGGAGAACCACCAACCTCCCCCAAAGTTGTGGCCAAAGCCAACATAGAAATTTACGTAATCCTCAGCACATGTCTGTAGTGTAATATTAAATTCCAATACAAGTATAACGAAATTATAAACACAGTTTCAGAAATCTTCTCTTTCTTTTATTCTTCTCTTTTTGATCAGTCAACACGTGTTTTATCGCACAAACTGGGAACTCCTCCCGCGACTTTCTCAAGGCTTCAATGTCATTGGTAGTAACTTTCCATGTGGTGATAATTCCATCCCACACGCTTTAGACTGCGAGTGAGTCTAGTATCCTTGCTTCGAAGTGAGCAAATCTGTAATTTTCAGTAAAAGCACTTTGATCCGCGCCGTAGTACAGCCGCAACAAGATCAGTCTGTCCAGACCTTGAGTTTCTGAAAATTCGTGGCTTGCGCGAAGGAGTTTTAGTAGCCCTATGAGGAAGCATGCCACAAATGTTTGTTCGTGAGGGCAGTTTTTCCAACATGTGTGTTTTGTCATCTTACCTCTTCTGAAAAGCGACATATCTCTTTTCTCCCACTTCTCTGTGTGTAGAGACTTGATATTGGAGGTCGAAGTGAGATGAAGTTCCTAGAGCAGTAGTTGCAATCCATGGTCTTAAGTGTAATTTTTACCCCTATGTGTAGAAAACACAGTATCTCAGTGTCATGGAAGGCACTGATATTGGGGGCCAGATTTCGTACAGGTTTATGCAATGCAGTAAAGCAAGGGAACTTGCTGTGGTGCCTTTCATGAAACAGAGAGGGAAAAAACTTTACAACACTGACTTTATGTTTTGTCATGCAGATAAGTTTGTTTGCCACATATGCCCTCACCATGCATCTGTAAAGTATATATATATATATATATATATATATATATATATATATATATATTGATGTGAATGTAAGGCCTGTAAATACAGCATGAGCTGTTAACAACTACAGCTATCAAAGACAAAAATAAATTATCATAAGAAAACATCTGACATGTAATCCTGACTTTACTGTATATGCATTAAGTTGCCCATATTCTCTCTTATGTAGGCAGTAAAATTCAAAAAATTAAAGTGTGCTGGAGTCTGTCCATATTTAAAGGAATGCGCGTGGAGTTGATATATATATATATATGAATGAACAAAGTGCCCGTAGCATTTGAGAAGCACTCAACAGGTCTCTGCCCTCCGGGCTTCCAGATCAGCATGCCTTTCTGCATCACAAAACATTAAAACGCCCGACGCGTTTCAGGGAAACTTCCCCTTCCTCATGGGCTGCTGTAGAAAGACACTCGATTTTGCACCATAAACATTTCGACCTTTTATTAAGACAAGCCCCCTTGTGGGCGTATACTGAGTGCATCGTCCGACATGGTTTGCTGGGACTTGTGGTCCGAGATGGTGCAAGTTACATGTTCCCTTACAGTAAGGTCGAGTGTTCTTTCACAAATAATGCATTGTCTTTTAGGCTTTTAAATACCTTGAGTAGGCTGTGTAGCAGGCAGGTGCGCTGTATTTAATTTAGAGTCCTGTGCTCCAAAAGTCCCAAGCTGTTTGGAACTTAAAGCCTCGTGCTGCTGATAAAGACATCCTCGTATCAGCAGGTGATGGTGCCTTCTCCACGGCTGGGGCCGCCGTGTAGTAATCTGAATAAACAAAGTGCCCGTAGCATTTGAGAAGTACTCAACAGGTCTCTGCCCTCCGGGCTTCCAGATCAGCATGCCTTTCTGCATCACAAAACATTAAAACGCCTGACGCAAACCATGTCGGACGATGCACTCAGTATACGCCCACAAGGGGGCTTGTCTTAATAAAAGGTCGAAATGTTTATGGTGCAAAATCGAGTGTCTTTCTACAGCAGCCCATGAGGAAGGGGAAGTTTCCCTGAAACGCGTCGGGCGTTTTAATGTTTTGTGATGCAGAAAGGCATGCTGATCTGGAAGCCCGGAGGGCAGAGACCTGTTGAGTGCTTCTCAAATGCTACGGGCACTTTGTTTATTCAGATTACTACACGGCGGCCCCGGCCGTGGAGAAGGCACCATCACCTGCTGATACGAGGATGTCTTTATCAGCAGCACAAGGCTTTAAGTTCCAAACAGCTTGGGACTTTTGGAACACAGGACTCTAAATTAAATACAGCGTGCCTGCCTGCTACACAGCCTACTCAAGGAATTTAAAAGACTAAAAGACAATGCATTATTTGTGAAAGAACACTCGACCTTACTGTAAGGGAACATTTAACTTGCACCATATCGGACCACAAGTCCCAGCAAACCATGTCGGACGATGCACTCAGTATACGCCCACAAGGGGGCTTGTCTTAATAAAAGGTCGAAATGTTTATGGTGCAAAATCGAGTGTCTTTCTACAGCAGCCCATGAGGAAGGGGAAGTTTCCCTGAAACGCGTCGGGCGTTTTAATGTTTTGTGATGCAGAAAGGTATGCTGATCTGGAAGCCTGGAAGGCAGAGACCTGTTGAGTGCTTCTCAAATGCTACGGGCACTTTGTTTATTCAGATTACTACACGGCGGCCCCAGCCGTGGAGAAGGCACCATCACCTGCTGATACGAGGATGTCTTTATCAGCAGCACGAGGCTTTAAGTTCCAAACAGCTTGGGACTTTTGGAGCACAGGACTCTAAATTAAATACAGCGCGCCTGCCTGCTACACAGCCTACTCAAGGTATTTAAAAGACTAAAAGACAATGCATTATTTGTGAAAGAACACTCAACCTTACTGTAAGTGAACATTTAACTTGCACCATATCGGACCACAAGTCCCAGCAAACCATGTCGGACGATGCACTCAGTATACGCCCACAAGGGGGCTTGTCTTAATAAAAGGTCGAAATGTTTATGGTGCAAAATCGAGTGTCTTTCTACAGCAGCCCATGAGAAAGGGGAAGTTTCCCTGAAACGCGTCGGGCGTTTTAATGTTTTGTGATGCAGAAAGGCATGCTGATCTGGAAGCCCGGAGGGCAGAGACCTGTTGAGTGCTTCTCAAATGCTACGGGCACTTTGTTTATTCATATATATATATATATATATATATATATATATATATATATATATATATATATCGAGAGAGAGAGAGATATAGATAGATAGACAGAGATATAGATATCCATGATATATATATTGAAAAAAACAAAGGTTACAGGGATGTTATAGTTAGGTTCAAATTTTACACACATAAAACCATACCAATTCAGCAGTTATAGTTACCTGAGCTCAAAAATATCTAACACCCCCGCAATACACTGCTTATGACCTCACATATTACAATATTACATCACTCGTGACATGGTCACTGACATCACTGATGACATCTCAATTGGCATCCCTGATAACATAATTCATAGAACCACTCATGAACCCACTCACACCCCTATACAACCTCTCATACACCCACTCACACAACCACTCACATACACATTTAGCTATTCACATACCTATTTATTCACAAATACAGCCACTCACAGACCCACCCTCCACCCATACAGTCTCTCAACACTGCCACTCACACAGCTACTCACTCAGTCCATGAGAGACTAACAGCCTGTGGGACCGGCACTGATGACGGCCATTCCGGCCAGAAAAGCGTCTGCCATAAGCGTTTCACGGACTGCTGGAGAGCGTTTCAATTATGCTGAATAAATCCTTTTTTGTGCCTGGAGCATGTGTCCCGCTGACTTTTCATTAAGGTCAGCAATTGGTGGTGATGTGTAGCCGGTTTCTGCTGATACCGGCAGGGGGCACACCCTCTCGTTCTGGAGCTCCGCGAAATCAGCAATCTGTGGTGCAGTACGAGGAGTACGATCGCGGCGCCCCCCCAAGCGGAGGTATTTCCAATTGGAGAGTATTTAAGCGAGGGGAGAGAGGAGGCGGCATTGCGCTGCCTGATAAGGGCACAAGTAAAGGTTTTAGCGGGACCACCATATCCAGGACTTCTGTGGTGGAGTGCAGCCCAGCGCCAAGAAATTGGGGACAATATCGCTGTTCAGAGTTCCCCATCATGGTATGAGGAACCTCGTGGGGAGTACAATTACCATCATGCAGTAGACCTGGGATTCTTAACGCAATTAACACACCTGCCTGTGGGAGGAGGAGTCGAGAGACTACTTCTATGGGAGTGGTCTCTAAAGTCCATGAGAGACTAACAGCCTGTGGGACCGGCACTGATGACAGCCATTCCGGCCAGAAACGCGTCTGCCATAAGCGTTTCATGGACTGCAGGAGAGCGTTTCAAATATGCTGAATAAATCCTTTTTTGTACCTGGAGCATGTGTCCTGCTGACTTTTCATTAAGGTCAGCAATTGGTGGTGATGTGTAGCCGGTTTCCGCTGATACCAGCAGGGGGCACGCCCTCTCGTTCTGGAGCTCCGCGAAATCAGCAATCTGTGGTGCAGTACGAGGAATACAATCGCGGCGCCCCCCCAAGCGGAGGTATTTCCAATTGGAGAGTATTTAAGCGAGGGGAGAGAGGAGGCGGCATTGCGCTGCCTGATAAGGGCACAAGTAAAGGTTTTAGCGGGACCACCATATCCAGGACTTCTGTGGTGGAGTGCAGCCCAGCGCCAAGAAATTGGGGGAATATCGCTGTTCAGAGTTCCACATCAAGGTATGAGGAACCTCATGGGGACTACAATTACCATCATGCAGTAGACCTGGGATTCTTAACGCAATTAACACACCTGCCTGTGGGAGGAGGAGTCGAGAGACTACTTCTATGGGAGTGGTCTCTGAAGTCCATGAGAGACTAACAGCCTGTGGGACCGGCACTGATGACTGCCATTCCGGCCAGAAACGCGTCTGCCATAAGCGTTTCATGGACTGCAGGAGAGCGTTTCAAATATGCTGAATAAATCCTTTTTTGTGCCTGGAGCATGTGTCCCGCTGACTTTTCATTAAGGTCAGCAATTGGTGGTGATATATATTGATGTGAATGTAAGGCCTGTAAATACAGCATGAGCTGTTAACAACTACAGCTATCAAAGACAAAAATAAATTATCATAAGAAAACATCTGACATGTAATCCTGACTTTTACTGTATATGCATTAAGTTGCCCATATGCTCTCTTATATAGGCAGTAAAATTCACAAAGCCAAGAAAAGGGTTTTAGAACATCTAAGAGCAATTTTAAAGAGGGACAAACAATATCCCATAGCAAGGCATTTTAAAGAACACCATGACAGAGATACCAGCTTGTTAAAATAATATGTGTTAGACAGAATCCCTACATTAGAAAGAGGTGGCAATAGAGTTCAAGAGCTACGAAAATTGGAATCTAAAATGATTATAAAGTATGAAACTCTATACCCGTTGTGTATTAATAGAGATGAAGAATTGGCCGTCTATTTAGGGTAGAATGCTCACAAACACCAATGTTTTTTGCCAGTTTTAAGAGTGGTCTAGTGTAAATATTTCTGTGCAAATAATGAATTTACTGTTTTTAAATTGTATATAGGATCAAGGTTGATCATCACTGTTTCTATTGTTGTAGGTAACATGAAGATGGCATAAGGAAGAAAGAAAAGCAAAAGAGCTGGAATATATCTGCGTCAATGGACATTCTTTTGAAGAATTAAGTGAAATTTGCTTACAATGGGTGTATTTTGATCTATATGAGAGCCCACTAGGGCTGACTCGGACATAAAAATGTAAATCATGATTGTTGCAGCAATTTGGCATAATGAAAAAGTGCTGTGCAGTATTAAACACAAAAGCCCACTAAGGCAGAATTGTGACAGCAGAATTTCATATCCCATTGGGCATAACAGCATGAATTAAGTGGTAACAAATGAAGTACTGCACAGTAGTTTTAATAAGCTATAAAGTACGAGAACTGTATAAATTCTAATGCATTATTAAGTATTATCCTGGTGAATATATAGTTGGTTAATTGGTTTACCCAAATTAAAAAACATGTATAAGCAGGAAGAGCTTAAAAACAATGAATTTTAGGAAGTTTTCGGCACAATATATTAAATGCTGTGAGATAGCCGCCGTAATTTCCTGGTAAAACTCACTTCATGTAGTCCTACTTCGATTATGGTGTAGTCACTTGTATATGTGTAATGGTAAAGCAACTAAACTGACTCCTGAGCAAGAAGTGGTGAGCTCCGAAATGCATTGGATGTTTATTGCTGCTTATTGAAATAAACACATGCTGAAGAAATTGAGCTGTGGTTTGTCTTTCTCTGAGGGAAGTGAGGAGACTGTGGAATTAGTGTGTGGTTCGCTACCCGCTACAGGCTCGCCATCATAAGAGGTGGGAGATTCAGCGATGAGGAGGAAGGAATATATATATATATATATATTGACAAAGGAAAGGCAGCTGCGGCTGTTGAAACGTGTTACCGTTGTTTTCTTCCCAGTAAATCATGTTTGCGAGCAAATTAAAGTGTGCTGGAGTCTGTCCATATTTAAAGGAATGCGCGTGGAGTTGGTATATATATATATATATAGCCTGAACCACATGACTCAGCCTCTCACTTGGAGTAATGCAATAACTAGGCTGACAAGAATACTCACTAGCGCTACGGACCAACTGCATGCTGGGACTTGCAGTCTCTGAACACTGAACAGCTTGAGTGCTCTTGATGTCACGTGAGTCAGGTATGTCCCATACTACTTTAGCAGGATGGACTTACACAGAGTGAATTGAGACCCCAGAACACCCGAGGCATTTGAAAAAGGCAGTCGCCGAAACGCGTCATGCCGGGTTTTTAAATAAACGGAGTCTTCATAGCCCCGCCGCGTCCCCTTGTCTACTTTCACCAAAGGAGATTTGTTTTGCATAATTGGCGTGTTGCCACTGACACGCAAAGGGGACCCTTCCTCAAGCATCCAAGGTGTCAATGGCCACTCACCTGGATCGCCGCCTGTCTCCAGGAAGCAGTGAACCTGTTGTCAATGACAGACCATAACATATGGAGAGAATGCAGTTACTTGAACTAAGCGCCTCCAGGCGCGCTGCCAGCGGGGAAGAGGTCGGTTGGAAGTGAGGGCGGAGACACCATCCATTGTCCAGCACTGTGTTAAGGTTTGAGCCTGAACCACATGACTCAGCCTCTCACTTGGAGTAATGCAATAACTAGGCTGACAAGAATACTCACTAGCGCTACGGACCAACTGCATGCTGGGACTTGCAGTCTCTGAACACTGAACAGCTTGAGTGCTCTTGATGTCACGTGAGTCAGGTGTGTCCCATACTACTTCAGGAGGATGGACTTGCACAGAGTGAATTGAGACCCCAGAACACCCGAGGCATTTGAAAAAGGCAGTCGCCGAAACGCGTCATGCCGGGTTTTTAAATAAACGGAGTATTCAGAGCCCCGCCGCGTCCCCTTGTCTACTTTCACCAAAGGAGATTTGTTTTGCATAATTGGCGTGTTAGCTAGATAGACAGAGATATAGATATCCATGATATATATATTGAAAAAAACAAAGGTTACAGGGATGTTATAGTTAGGTTCAAATTTTACACACATAAAACCATAGCAATTCAGCAGTTATAGTTATGTGGTAAATAAATTAATTACCAGGTCTGAATTTCTATAAATTATCAATATAAATGAAATATTGAACTGAGGAGTCCGTGGTGTAAGAGTTAAATGGGCCTTTATTCATTAACTCGAGTTAAGGGAGAGCTCCATCACCTCTGCAGGTTCAGGAGTGGTCTGAAACTTTATTCACAGAGTACAGCTTTAATACATTTACACAGTATTTTGCAAGTCATTGGGAGGAGCCCTCCTTCTTTGTAGCAAATGTCTTTGCAAATCAGCATTGCTCAAGGCGCATAAGCAAAATACAGAAAAACACATATTTTTCAAGGAAGCAGCTTTAGGGGATGTTATCAGAGGGTGGGGGAGCTTGTGTGCCTGAGAGATAAGGATGTGGTGAGTGGGTCATGAACAGACAACCTTGGCTTCGAAGAGATACGAGATAAACTTGTTTTCTCAGAAAAAGGGAGGACTGGTGGGTCATTTCTCAGAGTCGGCCTAACCACAAAAATGCATGGGTGTGACTGACTGAAAACAAGGGGCAGCTTGAGGAGATACGTGAACTGGCTGACCCTGGGAAAACTGAAGTGAATTCTAAAATGGATGCTGTGTCTAAGATGGATGCTGTATAGAATTGTTTTTAGAACAGCAGAGAAAGGAGCGTGTGCGAGGGGACAGAACCGGGAACGCGATCTTTTAATTTTTATTTTCTCATTCCCTCCTTGTCCCCAAGCGCAACTTATTTTCTTTTTAGGCCACTTCTATGGCCATGAGACCGTCCACATGGGCCTGCAGCATCATTTTCTCATTTTCTTTTGCTCTATTTATTGGTTTTGGGACGAGGCATGTAGCACAGAGACCGCACAAAGCGGGGCCGCACTGGACACAAAGGCAACACGATATTATGAGGGCAAGGACCAACCCAAGCACGGTCAGCATTTTCCATCCCCACGTTGAAATAAGGTTCCATATCCAGTCCACCAGGGACCAGGAGCCTGTGGCCTGGTCGAGGCCCTTTGATATTACATGAAGTCGGGAAATAGCTGCATACACCGTGGGTGCGTTATCAGGAATATAAATGCAGCAGCTGGAACCGATCAATTTGCATGCCCCCCCACGGTCCGCCAGGATGATGTCTAAAACCATACGATTTTGTAACGTCATCAGTCTTTCGGAGGCCATTTCAGCAGTGATGTTGCCCAGTGCACCGGCCGTCTCATCAATAGTGTTTTTCAGCACCCGGGTTAATTGTCTTATGTGACGGCTATTAATCATGGGTCCCCAGAAGGGAATTAAGCCTTTAAAAAAATCTCCTGCCTCCTGTCCTGCAGTATCCTCTGCATCTATGACACCCCTTCGCCACCTGCTCATGGTGGCCAGAGGGTCAATCAGATGGTAATCTGCCAGGGCAGTATAGGTGGGAGGTAACAGGAAGGCAATATAACAGGAGCCACTCCACCCAGTTGGTAGCCACACATAGGCTCTGTTTCCGCAAATAAAGTAGGAATTAGGCGATATCACCAGGTAGGGGGACATCGTGGTGTTCAAACTTCTATGAACTAGACAAGAACTTTCCCCCACTGGCTTATTTCCTATACCTGTTATACATAGGGCTCCCTTTTGTGGTATCACCCATGCAAAGGATGGTGTTAGTTTCCTTTTTGTTCTTTTCATACCTACAAATATGGTGTTACCGCTACTATTAACGGTATCCATTTCCTGCTTCTCCTCCTCCGTGTAGGGAAGAGTGTAGGTGTCATTTTCGGACCTATAACAAAAAGGATAGGCCCTGTTTCCTGAAGTATTACGCCAGACGTGTTCAGTAAAGGAAGAGAGGACGGAATCATTTATTCTTTCCGTCCTCTGTTCCTCCTGCAACATGAGTTTCCAAGCCAAACAGGAACCTGCCATAGAAAAGGGGTATGAAAGTAACGGCACACCTTTGCTGACCGAGTGTGGCATCAGTCCACAGACCCAACAGTCAGTGGTGTTAATGGATAGCTGGTGATGGTGCAACATAGAAAGGAAAGTGTTGTTGTGAAGTTCCAGGCGCCTGTCTGCAAGGTGCGTTGGAAGTTCTAAATGGGAATGCACAATAGTATTGTTTAACGGTTTTGACAAAGGAGGGGTGTATACCAAGTGTAAGATCCACCCCAAGCATGCAACAAAAAGTACAATAAATAATAACATTACTAAAAAAACTGAATATCTCTGGTGTAGCATTTTACAATACTTCTTCCTCATTATCGTTATTTTGGTCGTTCCCCCCACAATCTGCAAAGACGCAGTAGTCATTGTCTGACCGTTTCATCAGTTAGTCTGTACCAACTGGACTTAATTGATCAGATCTATACTACTTTTGCGGAGCGCAGTTTTAATTTATAAGTTTGTTGTGGCGTGAGGTCCAAGAGAGTGGGCAAGTAGTTTGAATTATCTTTCTTTTGAACAGTGTTCTCAATGTTCCCAAAGTACTTTTTACAATGGCTGGCGTGGAGCCATCCTTTCCTTCCTTCAACTTTTACTTCTGTCCGTGTAGTCAGAAGTACCAGCTTCGGTTGTTTCCACCTGGGCTCCAAGGGCGATGTTCTATCAAAGTTTCGGACCAGGACCCAGTCCCCAGGCTTTATCGCATGCTCTTCGGGATTGGTGTGATCTGGAAAAGCAGCCGCCACCTGTGAACGACAAGAGCGTAGTGCAGACATCATGGCGGCAAGATAATCCGTCAACATATTACTGTCAGTGTCCGTGATAGCTTTAGGTCTAGGTGTGCCCCACATGTTAGGAGGTCTTCCGTAGACTACCTCATAGGGAGATAGACCGGTCCTTGAATGTGCTACCATTCTCATATAGAAGAGGGCCACCGGCATAGCCGTGACCCAGTCCACACCCTTTTCCGCACAGATTTTTGCAATTTTAGTCTTCAATGTCTGATTGTGTCTTTCGACTAGGCCTGCAGCTTGTGGCTACCTGACACAGTGGAACTTCCAAGTTTACCCTAACAACAATGATACCTGTTCCATTAGTTTAGAGGAAAAAGGTTGACCATTGTCAGAATAGATAACTCGTGGCAGTCCATATCGAGGAAAGAATTCTCTAACCAATTGTCTAGCTGTTGTTTCGGCTGTGTAATCTGGTACTGGATAGGCTTCTGTCCACCTAGTTAATGCACATACAACCACTAGCCCGTATTTCTGTCCCCTACATCTATCCATTTGTATGTAATCCCTTTGTAGGACCTCAAAAGCATGTTCAGGAGGGTGAAATCCACCTTGTTCTACAGATACCCCTTTCCCCGGGTTGAACTGACAACATATCATACATGTTCTGACTTTGTGTTTTGCGGCAGCTCGCAAGTTTTTGTTGTGCCATAATGGTCGTAAGCTATCTAACATTCCTTTCTCACCTAGGTGTGCTGGACTATATGTAGTTTCTATGATTATGGGCACCATCGAATCGGGTAGGAACCACACTGTTTTGTCTTTTGTCACCCACCCCTGTTCAGTCTCAGTCCCTCCTGCTTCAGTCCATTTCTTCTTTTCCTCTGGGGTGGCTTGGGCCTGTATATCTATGACGTCTTTGGAAGGGTCTCTTACTACCAGAACTGTGTCCTGGTGAATTTTATGGGAAATGGCTACTGTCTGGGCTGTGTGTTTGGCAGTTTGATCTGCAAGATCATTTCCTTTGGAAATATCGTCTGTAACTTTGGTGTGGGCTTTGCATTTCAGAATCGCTACTGCCGTCGGCAGGTGTATGGCATCCAACAGGTCCTGTATTAAAGGTCCATGTTGTATCTTTGCTCCATGGGAGGTCAGAAAACCTCTTTCCCTCCATAGAGCCCCGAAATTGTGAACCACCCCAAAGGCATACTGCGAATCTGTGTAAATGTTTACTTTTAAATTTGTCGCCCACTTACATGCCTGTGTGAGGGCGATTAATTCTGCAGCTTGGGCTGAAAGGGTGTCTATTCTGTTTGTTTCTATGACTCTACTATCAGTGGTTATGGCATAAGCTGCCGTTAACTCTCCTGTACTCGTCCGCATGCATGACCCATCCACAAAGAGCGTAACATATACATTTGATAGCGGGACATCAGCCAAGTCGTGTCTGGGTTTGGTGACAATCTCTATCATTTTAATACAGTCGTGTGTATCTTCATCATTTGTGGCATTGGGTAGCAAGGTAGCAGGATTGAATGTGTTACACCTCCTTATCTCTATGTGTGGTTGGAACAATGTCAGCTCATATCCCGTTAATCGTGCAACTGTAAGGTGTTGTGTTTGTGTTCTGTTGAGTAGGAGTTCCACCGCGTGTGGTACAAGTACTGTCAGGGGGTGTCCGAGGACAATGGCATTGCTTTGTCTGATGGCTAAAGCTGTGGCAGCTACAGATTTTAGGCAGGCAGGTAGGGCCTGTGCGACTGGGTCTAATGTACTTGAGAAGTAGGCACAGGGCCTGGTTCTTCCTGCTTGGTCCTGCGTGAGGACTGAGAGTGCTGTACCGCCTCGTTCTGTTACAAATAGTGTGAAAGATTTGGTGTAATCTGGAGTAGCCAGGACTGGGGCCTGACAAAGTGCTTGTTTTAGTTCCTCAAAGGACTCTGTATGCTCAGTTGTCCATGGCAAAGATGGCGATAAACCGGCCTCCAAAGTGGTCAGTTGTATCAAAGGTTTGGCCAAATGGGCATACTGAGGAATCCACTGTCTACAATATGATGTTAAGCCAATGAAGGCACGTACTTCTTTCTGTGTTGTTGGACGTGGAATAGTGGCGATTAACTGTATTCGTTCCTGTGTAAGTTGTCTACCCTCCTTGTACAGCAAGTGCCCAAGGTAGGCCACTTGCTGTGCACAGAACTGTAATTTAGAGGGGGAGACTTTGTGTCCTTTGTCTGCAAGAAATAGTAAAACCTGGAGGGAAGAATTTTCGCACTCTATTTCTGACTGACCTGTTATGAGGATATCGTCCACATATTGTATGAGCGTGGTGTTTATAGGCATCTGGATGCTGTCCAACTGCCTCTTCAGGGCTTGACTGTAGATACTGGGACTTTCTGTATAGCCCTGAGGAGCTCTCGTAAATCTGAAGCTTCTGCCATTTAATGAGAACCCAAAAAGATATTGGCTATCCTCATGAATATGAATGCTGAAGAAAGCATTTTTCAGATCTATAACAGTGAAGAAGGTAGCCTTTGTGTCAATTGCTGTCAGAAGCGATGTTATGTCGGGTACCACAGGGTATTGTGGCACTACACATTTGTTTAATTCTCGCAGGTCCACTACCAAACGATACACAGGTTCGGCAGTTGGGTCCGTTCTTTTGAGAACTGGAAGAACAGGTGAGTTGCAAGTATTGGAATCTGTCTCTACAACTACCTTGTGTTCAATCAGGTCATTTATTATTTGCAGTAATAGGAGTTCAGCTTGCGGGGGTATTTTATACTGTCTGATTCGTGGCAAAAACCACACCCTCCTTTAGTGTAATCTTGTGAGGTGTGATGTCCATACAGCCTACGTCTGTAGGACTAGTTGCCCAATAAGTGATATACTGCCTTACGTGGGGGACATCTTTTTTCAGAGAGGGAGAGGGAGAGGAAGATCTGTCCTATTATATCAGGGTCATAAAGTTGGTGCTGGGCAATCCAATCAGTGGCTGATCGTGCTATTTCTTTTTCATGGGGGGTGAAAGGTGGGTCATCCTCTAGCCAGCGCTCCAATGACTGGACAGTGCACTGGAACATTTTAGTGGAAACGGTATCCGTTCTAGCATTTTTGTATTCAGTTGAGGAGTGAGGGGGAGGAGGAGGGAATCCGGGACGGCGATGGCTACGGGCCAGTCCCATGACAGTAGTTCTCCCTCCCTCTTCTTCCTCACCACTCGTCTCTTCCAAGACGTTTTCCTGTCTTTCCCAATCTTGATGGATGGTATGGATGCCCGATATCAATTGTACTAGCAATTTTTCTATCTGTTCGTGTTTAGTGAACTTGGACCGTTCAAGTAAGTCACTTACGTCCAACAAATGGTTGGGCGCTTTGCGATTTCTGAAGTCCAATATCCCTAAGAAACAGGTCACCGCAAACTGTAACATGGTCTGTTTGGTCGCGACTTTTCTACCTGTTATCATTGTTAACAAGGCCTGTTCATTTTTACCCGTCCGGACGAAATCGTGAACTGCGTCCAATTGGGATTTGCTGTTGGGAATTTTCTGGAGTGTGTCCAGGGCCTGTCTCAATCTATGAGATATTATGGCCATTCTACCCTCCCCGGGGCATTGTTCATAGGGGCATTCCAAAAGCGGGATATCAATTTTATTCTCTGCCCCGTCTTTAACATCGTCTGCGGGAGGAGCGGTGGCCACTTGGCCACCCATCAGTGCTGGTGGTATTCGTTGCAGGGCTTGTTGTTGAATTACATAATGCGGGGGACTTTCTATTAAGTAAGAGGACACAAAATCCTCTGAAGGAGTTATTTTTACCTTTTTTGTATTGTCTTGGATGCACATCTCCTCACCAGGTGTCTCTGTAGGTAGAACCGGATAAATACCTTCAACAAGTGCATTTTCATTTTTTTCTCTTTCTCGTTGTTCAGTAATAACTCTCTCGCCTTCCTCCTGTAATTTCTTTTCTTTAGCCTGTCCTGACATTTTCCTACCTTTTTCAACTTTTGTTTGTTCCTTCTGATACCACCTATTCGCTTCCTTGCGCCATAATTCAATTGCCCTCTCTTGTGTAGGCCTTACTTTCTTTTTCCACAACTGTTCTTCTACTGCCATAATACACTCCATGTCCCACGTACCTGTAGGGGGCCACCTGAGTCTGAGTTCTAGATCCTTTGTATAATCTGACCACAGTTCCAAAAACATTACCCCTTCTATACCATGTTTAGTATACATGAAATGTCCAGGTGTATCTCTAGGTGGGACCGGAACGGCCTGTTCTAATAGCTTTTTCTTGGTACTTAATCCTCGTAATTTAGAAAATAAAGGCATTTTAAGGTGTTTTTACTAAGCCTCATAAAGGTGAGAATTATGAAAACAATATACTTGATATCTTTATACACTGGGGAGCCAGTGCAACTTTACCGTGTTCTGTCACAGAACCCGTCTTTATACATTCTCAGTAGTACTCTCCGAGAAGCAGAACTTGAAGACCAGGTCATCGGACTGGAGCGCTGCGCAGTGGACTGAGGAACAACGGGACTCTAGAAACCTCGGACTCGACAGGTTCACTGGTCAGGCTCTGGGTCGGAACACCCCGCCAATCTTCCTCACCGCCTCGTGTGGATGTTCAGTCTCAGCTTGTCTCCTCCTCGCCGCGAGGGAGTCAGCAGGAATACCCCTCTTCTTGTGCACTTGAGAGTCCGTCGGCGGGTCGGGAAGGGACAAGGACCGGACCTAGATCTCCGGTGTGTGGGGAAGGGGGAGTGTCCCTGTTCGGGCGCCAGTTAATGTGGTAAATAAATTAATTACCAGGTCTGAATTTCTATAAATTATCAATATAAATGAAATAATGAACTGAGGAGTCCGTGGTGTAAGAGTTAAATGGGCCTTTATTCATTAACTCAAGTTAAGGGAGAGCTCCATCACCTCTGCAGGTTCAGGAGTGGTCTGAAACTTTATTCACAGAGTACAGCTTTTATACATTTACACAGTATTTTGCAAGTCATTGGGAGGAGCTCTCCTTCTTTGTAGCAAATGTCTTTGCAAATCAGCATTGCTCAAGGCGCATAAGCAAAATGCAGATAAACACATATTTTTCAAGGAAGCAGCTTTAGGGGATGTTATCAGAGGGTGGGGGAGCTTGTGTGCCTGAGAGATAAGGATGTGGTGAGTGGGTCATGAACAGACAACCTTGGAGGGAACTGAAATATGTGACAATCTGCGTGGCCCCAGTGAGTCTTAGGCCAGCTGGCTTCGAAGAGATACGAGATAAACTTGTTTTCTCAGAAAAAGGGAGGACTGGTGGGCCATTTCTCAGAGTCGGCCTAACCACAAAAATGCATGGGTGTGACTGACTGAAAACAAGGGGCAGCTTGAGGAGATACGTGAACTGGCTGACCCTGGGCAAACTGAAGTGAATTCTAAAATGGATGCTGTGTCTAAGATGGATGCTGTATAGAATTGTTTTTAGAACAGCAGAGAAAGGAACGTGTGCGAGGGGACAGAACCGGGAACGCGATCTTTTAATTTTTATTTTCTCAGTTACCTGAGCTCAAAAATATCTAACACCCCTGCAATACACTGCTTATGACCTCACATATTACAATATTACATCACTCGTGACATGGTCACTGACATCACTGATGATATCTCAATTGGCATCCCTGATAACATAATTCACAGAATCACTCATGAACCCACTCACACCCCTATACAACCTCTCATACACTCACTCACACAACCACTCACATACACATTTAGCTATTCACATACCTATTTATTCACACATACAGCCACTCAGAGACTCACCCTCCACCCATACAGTCTCTCAACACTGCCACTCACACAGCTACTCACTCACCCATACAAACACTAGACACACTCACTCACACAACCACTTACATACCCCTTCACACATCCATATAAGCATTCTCAGATCTGCTCACTCTCTAAAGCAGCCATTCACACACCAACCCACTTAACAGAACACCCACTCAAACAGCTACTCACTCACCCATACAGCCACTTATGCACACACTCTCTCATACAGCCATTCAGACTCCCATTTACTCACCCATACAGTCATTCACACATCCACCCACCAAACCATAAAGCCACTCACACAGCCACTAACTCACACATAGAGCCACTGACACATCCACTAACTCCCCAATACAGCCACTCACATAGCCATTTACTCACTTGCACAGCTACTCACACACCCACTTATTCACCCATACAGCCACTCACACACATACCCAAACAGTCACTCACACACCCACCCAGACAGATGCACACAGTCACACAGCCACTCACAAAATATATCTTCAAAGTAGTATCACTCATTAGTAGTACATCTAGTGTACTAAGTGAACGTTTGTAGTACATTAGTATCTATCTTTAACAATCATAAACTCTTAGAAAATACTTACGCTCACTGGATGATGTCATCATTGATATAATTTGAGATGGCATTTGAGATGTCATCTGTGGTGTAATCAGTGATGTCTCTGACCATGTCATGAGTAATGTATTATGTGAGGTCATAAGCAGTGCATTGCTAGGGCATAAGTTATAGGTAGCTCAGGTAACTATACCTGCTGAATTTCACTGGGTTTCCATGAGTGAAGTTTTAATCTAACTATAACATTACAGTAACCTTTGGTTTTTACAGAATATTGCCTTCTGGTGGTCGCCAGTAGGTAGTTATAGTTAGGACCTTGTTTCCATAGAAAAAGCATTTTTTGACTTGGCTATAACTTTGGCGTCGTTTGACCAATCTGCTTGAAATTTTCCCCAAAAAGTGTCACAGTGGGTTCCATTGTTATGGAAAGTTTGGGGTGATCCATTGAGTGAGGATGAGAATTTGGAGCATGAAATAAGGTTGCATTTGTAATGTTAATTCCTATAGGAACCTTTAGCAACACCTACAGCCCGAACCGCTGAACAGACTTACACCAGATTTGGCAGAGAGGCTAATGTTGGTTCAAGTAAATGGCTTTTGTTTATTTGTGTAAATCTGTTAAGTAGTTGTTGAGAAATGTAAGTTTAAAATTATAGTGATATCTCTGCCTGTCGATATTTTGCAGTGTTTTTGCGATGAGTTGCGAATGCACGCAACAACTAGAATGCTCAGATTGGCTGAAAATGTGCGTGAAAGCCCACATAAGGGCTCAGGGTGAAGATACTCTGACCCCATAGTTGAGAAATGGGGGTGTTAGTGACACAAGTTATGTGTCCAAATTGATTTTTTGAAATTGTGTGTGATATTCCCGACGAGACATGACCACCGGCATGGGGACATCGCGACTATCAATGACGTTGCGAATATTGGTGGAATCGTTAATATGCATTGTTATAGAGATATTGAGATTTTGATAAAAGTTTTTATAGAGTTATTTATATAGTGAGTTATCAACTGTGATGGTTAGAATTAATAATATAGTTATAATATTGTTATGTTGTGGTGGCTATTGAATTCCTGCTTTTGCATTGTGCTTTCATGACAGAACCACGTGGATCACGATTACCGACATCATCGCAATATCTGGCCTCACTTTGAAAAGGGAAAAAAACTATTTAGAGATGGTTGTTCTAGAGATACACTAGAAAAACATAAGTTTGCAGTGTACAGTAATATACCCCTATTGTGTGAAATACTGTAATATTTGTACATATGTGTTTTCACTTTATGGAAAAGGCGTGATCGTCACCATTAAAAATGTCATCACCACGTCTCGAATAACCGTGACAATGGAAAATAGGTCCTAAAGATGGATTGGAAAGAAACTTAGTACAAAAATATGCTTTGAAAAAAGTATGTATATAGTAATATGCGTGGTGCAATGCTCAGAATGGATTTTTTTTACATCTTATTTTTGGATGTGTTGGTGGTCATTGAATGTGTGCTTTTGTTTTCGTTTTCACAACATGTCTGCGGGAAGTGCCATGTCGTCACGAAGATCCCCCAAAAAAAGGAAAAAAAACCTTTAGAAAAACTTCACAATATTTTGGGTACTAGTGTAGCTCTGACAACAGCCGTTGAATTGGTTGTGTGTATTAGGTTGCTATACATAAGACCAGATGCAGAGTTTCAGGTTACTTAGAAACACCCTGTTGATGTTGTCGCAAATATAAAAAATTTAAAGAAATAAACCATTAGCTGGCACATGCATCAACAAAGACGTTTGCGATTCCTAAATTGCGATTTTTAAGGAATCGCAATTAAGGAATTGCAAAAGCCTATGCATGTAGGAATCGCTATAAAAATAGCGATTCCTACAAATTCCTTAATTGCGACTCGCAAATTGCGAGTCGCAATTAAGGAATGTCGTCCCATTCATTCCTATGGGCCTCCAGGCCCATAGGAATGAATTGGAGATTGCATGAGCAATTTGCGAGTACCAGTAGGTACTCGCAAATTGCTCATGCAATTTCAAGGGTGCAAGGGTGTCAAAATGACACCCTATTGCACCCCTGAAATTTATCTGTGCATATATGTTGCACACACACATGCTCTAAGGGCATGTGTGTGCGCAACATGAAACTTTGAAAAATGCACAAAAGTGCTTTTTTCAAAGTTTTTGCAAATTACCATGAAGTTCAACTTCATGGTCATTTGCTCCCCCTATTAGCGAAATCGCTAATTTTTTAACTTTCATGCATTGCATTTAAGGAATCTCAATTTGGGATTCCTTAAATGCAATCGCAATTTAAGGAATCGCAATTTAGAGATTCCTAAAATTGCGATTTTTGCATTTGGGATTATGCATCCCAAATGCAAAAATACCGGTCGCAAAGGGGCAGATTCTCAGAATCTGCCTGTTTGCAACCAGAATCTGCTTGTTTGCAACCGGTTTTTACATTGATGCATGTGCCTCTAGGTTATAAAAATACCCATTAAAGAGCCATTTCAGTTTGAAAATGCAATCAAAAAAATTTAAAAATTCAATCAAAAAATCGTAGCTGACATGGACGTTATAGTTGGGAAATAAAATTTGAAAAACCTTAGAAATTCACTGAAAAAGCCAAAGCAAAAAGGGAAGTTATAGTGAGGATTTAGCATTTGAAAAACCTTAGAAATTTACTGAAAAAACAAAGGTTACAGGAGCATTATAGTTGGGAAATAGAATTAAAAAAACTTTAAAAAATTCTGTGAAAATACCCAAGGATACAGGGACTTTATAGCTACGCTAACATTTCACTTGTACAAAACCAGAGAAATTAAGCAGTTATAGTTAGCTGAGCTAACTATAACTCATGCCCCCACAATGCACTACTTATGACCTCATATATCACATCACTGATTACATGGTCAGTGTGATAACATCACTGATGACATCTCAAATGAAATCACTGATGAAATATCCACAGAATCTCTGACACACCCACTCACCCCCATTTAACCCTTCATACACCCACTCCAACTTCCACACTACCATTCTGAGAACCATTGACACACCCATGCCAGTACTTACATACCCACTCTCTGATTTGTAAGTCTACACACACATCCACTCAGTCACCCATACAGCCACTCATACACAAACTCACTCTCTAATACAGCCACTGATACATCCACTCATATACCCATAAAGCCACTCACACATTGTCAGTTACTCATAGAGCTACTCAAACTCCTACTCACTTACCTAGAGAGTCATTCACACAGCCATTTACTCACCTTTACAGTTATCCACACTCACTCACACATTCATACACATAATAACACATACTTACTCACACTCACACATGCAGTCACTGACACAAGCACACACTCACCCATACAGCCACTATCACAATGCCTCAATCAAACATACTGTCAATCATATACTCCAACATTCACCTATACTGCTTTTGACATATCCAGTTGCTCCCCCATATACCACTGACATACCCATACACAAACTCACTCACCTATACAGCCTCTCACTTACACACTTATTAACCCATACAGCCACTGGATCACCCACTCACTCATCCATGCAGGCAGCCACACACTCTCTCACCCAGCCACATAGACACTCATAGATCCATACAGGTACTCAGACATCGAATCAATCACCCATGTAGCCACTCACATACCTACTCACCAACCCATACAGCTACTTAGACACCATCTGACAGACTGATAAAAACATTCTCAAAACCTAGTCGCTCACTCATTCATTCAATGAAACACCTAATCACTCATTTATACAGTCAGGAAGACACCCACTGAATCATCCATACAGGCACTCATACAGCCACTGATTCATCAATACACCTTGTTATATATATATTTAACACTCATAAACATTTTAAAAACACTCACAGTCACTTCAATGATCACATCAGTGATGTCATCAATGATGCCATTTAAGATGTCATCAGTGATGTCACTGACCATGTCATGAGTGATGTAATATGTGAGGTCATAAGCAGTGCATTGCTGGGGTATGAGTTTTGCTTATTTCAGCAAACCATAACTGCTGAGTTTCTCTGGTTTTGTACGAGTGTCAACCTAACTATAACTTCTTGGTATCCGTGGGATTTTTACTGAATGTATATATATATATATATATATATTTTGTCGAAAACTCCACAATCCTGTCTGTAAAGGAATCACTCGCACTCCAAGGCTCGTTTGAAAAGAATATTTAATGGCAACGCGTTTCGAGCAAGCGCTCTTCTTCACAGGCCACAAGTTGCAAATCACTCATCCACCATTTAAGGTATGTATAAACATAGAAAACCGGACCAAAGTTTGCTCGTAACCGGAGCATAAAAATAAACAAAAGACTTTCGTTGCAGCTAAAAAATGAGAGAAAACAAATACATATATCCTCTTCAAACTGCCAAATGCTAGTGCCTTATTTACAATGAATATTCAAACATATAAATGATATAATCAATGCCCAGTGGCCATATGTGAAAAACATCAAAAAAATTTCTTTAAACAATTATCAAATATCTCATGAGCAAACTATTGCCACAGGCCAAGTGGCCTGAAAGTCATGGTCCTCATTAAGATTCACATCAGAGTGAGATGACAAAGTCACAAAATATTTCTACGAAATTTTGAACACAGCAGGAGTAAACAGGGGGCACCCAATCGGCTGATATCACCCTGAAAACACCGATCCATTACATAAATCAATCACTATTTACCCAATACAGTTAGTATTCTTTTTTTGTACATCCAAAAAGATAATGTTATAGCACCCTGTCGCACAAACTAAACAAGACAAAATTATAAAGAAACTTAACACAGGGGCATGATAAAGAGAAAATACTCAGGGATAGATACAGAACAGAGATTCAAACCTAATGGATGCTCATCCAATATGGACAAAAAGTTCCTCATCTTCATTTAAACCAAAAGGGTTCTTGGACTCTAAAAGGATGATATGCTGCGATTCCAGGACTCTCAATTGTTTATCCCGATCTCCCCCTCTGGGGTTTGCCTGCACCCTGTCAATTCCAAAGAATGAAAAACAGTTAACATCTTTGTTATGATATTTCAACCAGTGCCTCGCAGTAGAATAATTCAAATCCACATTTCTAATCGCTCTTAGGTGTTCAAGAATCCGCTTTTTGACAGGAAAAATCGTGCTCCCAACATACAATTTAGCACATGGACATCTGATAGCATACACACAAAACTCCGTACTACAGTTAATAAATTTCTTGATCACGCCTGTACTCCCTGTGGGCAAAGGATATGTCTTGACATTTTTACTCGTACCACAGGCCTTGCATTTTCCACATTTGAAAAAGCCCCTCTGCTGTTGTATCCATGTCAGCTTCTTACTCGCCCCCATATAGCTTCTTACAAGCATATCCTTTAGAGAACGTGCTATGCGATAAGTTACCTGAGGATATGTGCTCACATTCACACCTATAATTGGGTAATTCCTGACCAAATACCAATGTTTGTTAAGCGTATCACTCACAGCTTTGGTTGCCACATTGAACGTGGTAATCATTCTGATATCATTTCCACCTTTCTCTTCAATAGGTCTCTTCACCAATAGTGCAGCTCTGTTTTGTTTAGCTACTTTCTCCTTCGCACTCATGAGGACATCCTCTGGGTAGCCTCTCTCTCTGAACCTCTGTAACATAATCTCCTGTTCCCTCTCAAAGGTACTTTCAGAGCTACAGTTACGTTTAGCCCGTAGGAGTTCCCCGTACGGGATACTCCACTTCAGTTTGGGGGGATGGTGGCTCCTGGCATGTAAAATGCTATTGCCAGCCGTGGACTTCCTGTACAGGCTAGTTGTCATAACCCCAGCCTCAATTCTAACACATACATCAAGAAAATCCATCTTATCCTGAGCAACTTAATGTGTGAAACAAAGGTTGACATCATTGTTATTTAGGGATTCAAACAATCTATCCAGGTCTGATCTTGGACCACCCCATATTAAAAAAATGTCATCTATAAATCTAGTATAGAAGACAATATTTTTTGTTAAGTACTCATTCACATCAGTCCACACACGTTGCTCCTCCCACCATCCCATCATCATACAAGCATAGCTCGGCGGGGAGCAACTTCCCATCGCCGTGCCAACCTCTTGCTTAAACCATTGGTCCTCAAAAAGGAAAAAGTTGTTATTCAAACAGAATATTAACATATCCAAAAGCATGTGTGTTTGGTCGTATAGGAAGATAGACCTGTCCCTAAAGAAATGTTTACATGCATGTATCCCATCAGAGTGTCTTATACAGGTATACAAAGATACCACATCAATTGTCACAAGCCAAAAATTCTCCTGCCAAATTATTCTTTCAATTTTATTAATGAAATCAGTGCTGTCTCTACAGTATGATGGGAGAGTCAGAACATGAGGAGAGAGAAATGCATCAAGAAAAATGGATGTATTTTCGAGAAGACTACCTTTAGCGGAAACTATCGGTCTTTCCGGGGGGTTGGTCTTATTCTTGTGGACCTTTGGCAGCATATAAAAACAAGATGCTACAGGATGTTTGATGTAGAGAAATCTATACTCACATTCCTCTAATAGTCCCTTTCTCCTCCATTCACCAAGTTTATTGTAATAGATATTTGCTGCCGCCATATATATATATTACCTACTGGCGGTCGCCAGTAGGTAGTTATAGTTAGGACCTATTTTCCATAGGAAATCCGCAACATTCAATTTGGATTAACTTTGGCGCCCGTTGACGAATCTTCGCAAAATTTTAAAAACTTTTGGCCAGCTCCGGTCCGCTCCTATCCTGAAAGTCTCGGGATGATTCGTGTAGTGGGGGCTGAGAAAAAAGGGGTCCCAAAACGTGTTTTCCCCATGCGATTTCCCAAAGGACCTTTAGCCGCAGCTACAGCCCGAACTGCTGAATGGAATTACACCAAATTTGGCAGAAAGGTAGACCTTGGTTCAGAGTCATGCCTTTTGCTTAAATGGTGTAAATTCGTTCAGTAGTTCCTGAGAAAATCAAAAGTAAAATTACATGTATATCTGGGCGGACCCTAACCACACATCTCATCGTGAGATCTGATAGGCTGTCAGCACTTCATCCAAGAAGTGTTGGCAGCCATCTTGGGACCAATCTACATGATAGCACCTCAATAAAAAGCATTGCAGTTAATAGAAGGTTTTAAGACTTTAGTTACATTATAAATCATTTGTTGATGGTACCATACTCATTTTAGGAATTGTGGTATGTTCTAAGGTGATTTTACCATGTGAAAAAGCCTTCTGCTAGAATATCATGAATCATGTTTGAGAGAAAACTATTTTCTCATGCTTTTCCTACAAAGGTTTGGAAGGTGATCTATAAGCTAAACCGAGAGCATATTTTCTGTAAATTCACATTATCTTTCTCAGTCATGTTAGAATGAAGTCTGACATTCTCAGTAAAACATGTACATCCAACAAGGACAGAGACTGTCAGTTGATTCCTTTGTGTTCTACTGCAGCTTCTCAGAGTGTTCCAAAGAACAACTAGAGTGCTAACAGTCCTACTTATGATAAACATATGGCACACCTGAAGCCATCTTGATTGGAATAAAGTGGTAACTCTTAAAACATTTAATTTAAAAAGGAACAAAATGAGGGTGTTCATTTTGCCATAGAAAGTATGATTAGTGCAGAAAAAAGAAAAATTAGGGCACATTTTGAGTGACTTCTCAAATCCTCATCTATTTCATAAAAGAATTCTGACATGCAGACTGAAACATGCACTTTCAATACCAGCAGCAGACTTCCCTGGTGAGCAGTAGCTTTACTACAGTGATCTAATAAGCAACTAGAGTGCTAACATTCCAAATTTATGGCAAATGTGTGACACATCTGAATGCCTTCTTAATGGAATCAAAGTAAAAAACTGAAAGTATTCCTACTGAGGAGACTGTAGTAAATGAGGAAATTAGGAAACTTCATATCAAATAAGTCTTCCAAGATGGCCACCAGAGACAAAAGAGCCCAAATGTAGCACAACTATCACCCAGATGTAGCCCAAGTATAGCCCAATGACAGAATGTCCCAGAGTGTCCTAAAGAACAACTAGAGCGCTAACAGTCTTACTTATGACAAAAGTATGGCCCACCTGAAGCCATCTTGATTGGAATAAAGTGGTAACACTTAAAATATTTAATTTGCAAAGGAACAAAATGAGGGGGTTCATTTTGCCATAGAAATTATGATTAGTGCTGCAGAAAGAAAAAATAGGGCACATTTTGACTTCTCAAATCCTCTTCTATTTCATTAAAAAATTCTGACATGCAGACTGAAACATGCACTTTGAATACCAGCAGCAGACTTCCCTGGTGAGCAGTAGCTTTACTACAGTGATCTAATGAGCAACTAGAGTGCTACCATTCAGAATTTATGGCAAATGTGTGACACCTCTGAATGCCTTCTTGATGAAACCAAAGTAAACAAGCATTGAAAATGCAATAGGTCGCACCCTCGTTTAAGTTAAAGCAATTCTGTTTGTAATTAGGTGGCTTTTAGCTTTGCTTGTATTAGTGTTTTTCAAACGTTCATGTACATAACATGCATATGTATGCATATATGTATATGTATATGTATGCATGCATTTATATTTATATAGATATGCAGATTATATATATATGTTTATATATTTATATATTACCTACTGGCGGTCGCCAGTAGGTAGATATAGTTAGGACCCTGTTTCCATAGGAAATCCGCAACATTCTATTTGGAATAACTTTGGCGCCGGTCGACGAATCCTCGCGAAATTTTCAAAATAGGTGGGGCGCTACGCTCCGCTCCTACTCTGAAAGTCTCGGGTGGATTCGTCAAGCAGGGGCCGAGAATAAAGGGGGTCTCAAAACGCGTTTTCCCCATGCATTTTTCCATAGGACCTTTAGACACAGCCACAGCCCGAACGGCTGAACAGAATTACTTGAAATTTGGCAGAGAGATAGCCATAAGGTCAAGGAAGTGCCTTTTGCAGGTCTGGTGTAAATCTGTTCAGTATTTCCTGAGAAAATAGCATTTAAAAGCATATATATATGTGGGCGGAGCCTAACCACACATCTCATCCTGAGATCTGATTGGCTGTCAGCACTTCATCCAAGAAGTGTTGGCAGCCATCTTGGGACCAATATACATGATAGCACCTCATTAAAAAGCATTGCAGTTAATAGAAGGTTTTAAGACTTTAGTTACATTATAAATCATTTGTTGATGGTACCATACTCATTTTAGGAATTGTGGTATGTTCTAAGGTGATTTCACCATGTGAAAAAGCCTTCTGCTGGGATATCATGATTGAGAGAAAAATATTTTCTCATGCTTTTACCACAGAGGTTTGGAAGGTGATCTATAGGCTAAACTGAGAGCTTATTTTCTGTAAATTCACATTATCTTTCTCAGTCATGTGAGAATGAAGTCTGACATTCTCAGTAAAACATGTACATCCAACAAGGGCAGAGACTGTCAGTTGATTCCTTTGTGTTCTACTGCAGCTTCCCAGAGTGTTCCAAAGAACTACTAGAGCGCTAACAGTCCTACTTATGATAAACGTATGGCACACCTGAAGCCATCTTGCTTGGATTAAAGTGGTAACTCTTAAAACATTTAATTTAAAAAGGAACAAAATGAGGGGGTTCATTTTTCCATAAAAAGTATGATTAGTGCTGCAGAATGAAAAATTAGGGCACATTTTGAGTGACTTCTCAAATCCTCTTCTATTTCATTAAAAAAGTCTGACATGCAGACTGAAACATGCACTTTCAATACCAGCAGCAGTTTTCCCTGGTGAGCAGTAGCTTTACTACAGTGATCTAATGAGCAAAAAGAGTGCTAACATTCTGAATTAATGGCAAATGTGTGACACATCTGAATGCCTTCTTGATGGAATCAAAGTAAAAAACTGAAAGTATTTCCTACTGAGGAGACTGCAGTAAATGAGGAAATTAGGAAACTTCATAACAAATAAGTCTCCCAAGATGGCCACCAGAGACAAAAGAGCCCAAATGTAGCCCAAATATCCCCCAGATGTAGCCCAAGTATAGCCCAATGACAGAATGTCCCAGAATGTTCTGAAAAACAACTAGAGCGCTTACTGTCTTCATTATGACAAAAGTATGGCACACCTGAAGCCATCTTGATTGAAATAAACTGGTAACACTTAAAACATTTAATTTAAAAAGGAACACAATGAGGAGGTTCATTTTGCCATAGAAATTATGATTAATGCTGAAGAAAGAAAATGAGGGCACATTTTGAGTGACTTCTCAAATCCTCTTCTATTTCATTAAAAAATTCTGACATGCAGACTGAAACATGCACTTTTAATACCAGGAGCAGACTTCCATGGTGCAGTAGTTTTACTACAGTGATCTAATGAGCAACTAGAGTGCTAACATTCAGAATTAATGGCAAATGTGTGACACATCTGAATACCTTCATGATGGAATCAAAGTAAAAAACTGAAAGCATTTCCTACTGAGGAGACTGCAGTACATGAGGAAATTAGGAAACTTCATAACAAATAAATCTCCCAAGATGGCCACCGGAGACAAAAGAGCCCAAATGTAGCCCAAAATCACCCAGATGTAGCCCAAATATAGCCCAATGACAGAAGTGTGCAAAACACTTATTATTTTGTGTTTTTGCAGTGTTATATAGTGCAGACTTGTCAGGTATTGGAGTGCTTTACATGAGCATTGGTTACATCACACAAGAACAAATTCATTTTGGTTGTAGACATGGGGAGACTAAGTGATTTGACCAGAATCACAGAATGTCGAGCTGAAGCAGAAACTTCAACCTGGTTCCCCAGTTGCAAAGTCTGCAGTTCTGGAAGTAACACCACATCCTCTCCCCTAAGTTCAACATTTAATCAAGTGGTCAACTGGATAAAAAAACATAAAGATAACAAATAATTTAAAAGTGCTTTGTCGCTATTTGAAAACTCAGAAAATATGTCCTTATTTTAGTCTTTTAGAGCACTAACCATAATTTTGATGCCAATAAGACCCTCTCATATATGTAATTTCTAAAGGAAATGCTCTAGGTATTACAGTTTTGATTACATCAAGATGATGTCAGGCGTTCCACACTTTTGTAATAAATATAGAATGTTAGCAATCTAGTTGTTTATTAGGATACTGTTGAGAGGCAGAGGCCAGGGGCACGGACTCTGAAAATTGAAGGCAGGTAGGAGGGTGCAAAGGCAACAATTTAACCACACTGAGCAGGCAGGAAGGGCCGTGGAAGCACAACAGACTATGGAGGGCAGTGGAAAGGGGGGCAGGGGCAACAAACCAACAATACAGGACTTGCAAGAGAGGCTGTTGGAGGGAAGATCTATTACGGGTCAAGGAAGCTAGGGGCGGTCCCCAGATCCCCGGGAGCCACCACAGAACTGAGCAGGAGAGTGAGTCAGGGACAAAAGGGGCACCTTAATTTGAGCCGGGGTGCCTAGGAACGCTTGCTCCAAAAATGAAGAAAACAGACATATGAGACATGGAATTGGAGGCAGAATACAATGGCAGTTTGATGAGAAGATGCAACTTCAAAGAAACCGCAGAATAGAGACATAAAGTACAAAATACAGAATCCAGATAATCATACAGCTGTCATAATATTCTCTGTATCTCAATTAATGTACTGACAGAGAGAGAGAGAAAACACATCTATAAATGCATCATGAGAAACAAGTTACACCAAGGAAAATGTTACCTAGGAACACTCACGTTTACTCTTAGAGCAAGCATTCCTGCAATTACAATACAAAATCTTTTAAATGCAAAAGTAAAGAGAACAATGGTTAAACATAACATGACATTTCATATAGGTAAAATAGAATAAGATACTTCAAGCAAAGCAGAGCAAGACATTTTAAGCAAAGGAAGACAAGAGCTCCCAGCTCTTGGGGAAAACCTGCACTGCCTGTTAACCTACATACAGACGGCGAGGTAGTCCGTCGATATCTGTGGGTGCTCCCTTTTTATATCATTTTGTGGGCTCCTTTGCACGCTACATCTACCTACGTATGCTACCCAAAAGCTTCGTCTGCAGATTTTACCAGACATTTCGTCATTTACCCACTTAATGCTGACAATGGACTGGGTGAAAAGGTCAGTCTTTCAGGCCAATCGCTTATCGTAAGTTCCATAGAGCAAGCAGAAAATAATGGGTATTGTACGGGAATTCAATATATTCATGTATAAAATCTCCTCAGTTCTCCTAACTTGACGCTCTGCGGTTGCCACTTCCTTAAAAGCGGGAAACCTGCCCAGGAAGCAAGTACCAGTCCAGGATGCAGCCTACTGTATGTCGACAGCTTCAGGGGGATGTTGAACTTTGATACCGAGCACGGAGCACTCGGGTAAGGTGGGGGCTACTAGTTTGGATCAGAAGGCCTCGCAGACCTGCCTTCAGACTGCTATACACTAAATTTGCAGAGCTATGGTCAATTTAACAAAGAGGCCTACATATTGAACAGAAGGGCCTACACAGGGGTTTTATGCTGGCTGAGTGGTAAGGATGTCTCAGGATAATTATATAGCAACACAGGACCCGCTGGTCAATTTAATACGGCCTACAAATGCAGCTGGCAGGGCAAGGAGAAGGGTCTCGTACTTCAGGTGTGGACAGAACGGGCCAGGGGCCCCCTGTGATACAAAATCTACCCTCCTTCAAGGCTGTGGCAATGTAATAGACCATTGTGGGCAGAAGGAAGAGGCAATGGTAGTACAACCATACATGCCAACAGACCCGATTCAGCCAGGAAACGTCCAATGTTTTTAAGCTCAAATGGGCTTTATTTGATCTGTCTCCTGTCTACAATATCCTCTTTTTCAATGTAACTCAAAGGGGAAAATCAATACCCCAGTTTTTTTTCAAAATCTCCCTCTTACCAAGTTCAAAATGTGCGGAAGTATGGTACATTGGATCATGGAAGGAAATGGGATAGGGACATGGACTTGGATAACAGAGGACAGGAGGGACATGGAGAGGTGCACCAAACTGACCCTGCAGGGCAGGCATCAGGGTTTGCAGCAGCACAATACACCACACAGGGCATGCAGGACGGGAGTGCAGCACAACAATCCATAGAAAGCAAGAGGGAGGGGACAGGACCATGCACATGGACAACAGAGAACAGAGGGGCAAGAGGCAATGGTAGCTAGCTGACCATAATGGACAGACAGGAGAGAAAGCTGCAGCATAACAGACCATAAAGGGCAGGAGGGACGGATCAGGGGCATTACAATGGAACAGACAAGCCAGGAGGGAGGGAGTAGGGCTGGGGGCAAGGGGGCAGGGCAGGAGCAGCAAGATAGCCATGGAGGTCAGGCAGGATGGGCACTAGAAGCAAGACACACCATGAAGAGCAACAGTGAGACTGTGATGGCATACACACAGACCATGGAGGGAAGGTGGGAGGGGGTCAGGGGCAGCTAACTGACCACACAGGGAAGGTGGGCGGGGCCATGGCAGCACAGAAGACCATGCATGGCAAGTGGGAGGGTTAGTGGCAGCACAATGGCTATGATGGGCAAGAAGGAGGGTGGAGGGGCATGCACAAAGGACGATGGAGGATAGAAGGGAGGGTCAGGACCTGTGCACAGACAAGAAAGTTCAGGGGAAGGGACCTCACAACAGACCACACGGGGCAGGCAGGAGGAGCAGTTGCAGCACAACAGACCAGGGAGGGCAGAAGGGTGTGGCAGTACAATGGACCATGTAGGACAGGAGGAAGAGGATAGGGGCATGGCATGTGGACAGGCAGGGTGGAGGTGGCAGGGACAGGTTACAGTCATCTGACAATGCTAGGCAGGTGGGAGGGGAGTGGCAGCTCAACAGAACACTCAGAGTAGATAGGAGTGGCAGGTCCATGGGACATGGTGGGCAAAAAGGATGGAGCAGGGGCATGCACAAAGACATCGGAGGGCAGGGGGAAGGAGAATAGGGGCAGCAAGCTAAGCACAGAGTTTAAGCAGGAGGTCAATGATGGGGCATAGAATTGGGCAATGGAGGGCAGGAGGAGTGGACTGGTACATCATACTAAATTGAGGGCAGTGGCAGCACATCAGACCATGCATGGCAGGAGGGAGGAGGCTAGTCCATGGATTCACACAACAGAGGATAGGGAGGAAGGGGATGGGGCAGCAAGCTAACTGTTCAGAGAAGGCGGGTATTAGGAACTTTATTGTTTTTAAAACATTGTGTCTGTGCGAACTACTTAAAATATGAACAAGTATGCAGCATAATCTCACTTTTATTCAGGAAGAAGAGGACGTTTGTGACTGTGACTCCGGGCTCACTTGGCAGAAACACCCCCTGACCCTCCACCCCCTATCGCAAAATGTAATGCCCGTGAAAAGGGTAGGTGAACACAGTGTTATATAGAACATAGTCCTGAGAGCACGATTGAAAATGAAAACTAGATATAGTGTATGGTATAAACTATGCACCAAAAAGTGTGATATAAGATGAACTGGGCGTGAAATATAATATGCAATACATTGTGCGCAATGACAAATTCATTGGAGAGCGCGAGATAGCACAGGCACTAGCGCGTGCTATGCGATATGCGCCTTGGAGTGTAATATGCACAGGGCAGTGTTGTGTAACCTAACTAGTCTCTAAAGTTGTAATATAAAATATGTGCTGGGGAGTGTAACGTTGCATATACACTGTGACAAAGATATGGATCCCAGATTGTAATATGTATGGCATAGCACTGTGCGTTATAACATAGGCATCGAGAAAGGCACGTTAGATGGGGCAATATAACCCGTGCGAAGACAAGTGTGGCATGACATATTCACGGGGTGGTGTTACAGTGCACATGGGCTAGAGAGTGTCATAGCATATGCACTAGCTAGTGGAATACAACACAGAGGTGTGTGGCACTCGGCAGGCAATGGTGGGTGTAACACAGCATTGGGCTCTGTCAGGAGCACGCTGTGACTCTCAAGTGATGTTCGTCCCCTTTCCAGAGAGTAAAATAAAAAGTATTACACATCCGGCAGTGGATGTGTGTTTTATTAACCGTGAGGGGGGTTTCTTGCATAGTTTTGGTCGAATTTTTGTCGAATCCCCTTTGAATGGCTTGGTGTGCATGTGTATTAAATGTGCCCGTCAATAGCTACCCATGTTTGTATAAATAAACAATAAGGGTGTCTACCAGGATTAGGCACGGTAGGGCATCAGACATGTCAGAGCTTCACTAGTGGTGTAAATACATTCCACGTGGATTCATTGCATGCATAGTCGCCTTTTAATGAATATCACGCAAATCGTCATGGTGATAGGTACCTACGGTTTGTCCAGCATGTCCTAGGTGTGTCTATAAATATATATTTTTTAAAATAATAAAAAACAGTGGCCGGCCCTGGGGATTGGGGTCAAAAAAATATAATTAGGAGACTGGCCCTGGGGGATGGGGTCATCAGGGCCAATAAATTAGAATAAGAAGGGGAACCAAACAGCCCCCCTTCTTAAAAAACTAAAATAAATAAAAGACTGGCATCGTGCCGGAGGCCATGCCCCCTCCGTGCAGCACTCTGCAAACGCGCCCCCAACAGGCATCTCCAGTATGCGCCAGGGAGCTGCGCTGCAGCCAGGTGTTCTGAGGCCAAGCCCCTTTTTACACCTCTCTGCAACGCAGCTCTTTGGCGCTTACTGGAGGTACCTAGTGGTCTAGTTTGACCCTAGGGACCCTTAGGATTCAAGGGGACTTAATCTCTCAACTTAGAACAGCCACAGGGCGCGTTTACACAGTCGTGAATGGAGGGGACGGCGCCTGAGGTGACGTGTGCAAACACGCATTATGGCACGTTTTAAATTGGGGATATAATTTCCCTTCAATACTGAGGGCCCCTGGGGGCTAACTAGCCCACCAAGTGCTTCCAGTAAGCGCCACTGAGCTGCATTGCAGAGAGGTGGTCCAGGCCGTGCCACTTTTTACACCTCTCTGCAACGCAGCTCTGTGGCACTTACTGGAGGTACCTAGTGGGCTAGTTGGACCCTAGGGACCCTCAGGATTCAAATGAACTTAATCTCCCAACTAAAAATGGACACAGGGCGTGTTTACACAGTGGTGAATGGAGGGGACGGGGCCTGAGTTAACGTGTGCAAAAACGCCCTGTGGCCTGTTTTAAGAGGTAGTTTTAATCCCCATGCCCTATTATATACTAGGGGCTTACAGAGGAGGTCATGCTAATCACAGGGGGACCCCAACGCATAATGTTCCCTAGTGTATGTAGGTGTTTTCACTGTATTCTAAGTGTCTTTTAACATAGCACTGGCTCTAGGACTGGTTAGTCAGACTCAGTTACCACCAGTATCCGTCTGAAAAAGTTGAGGGTACAGGATGATTTTGCAACAAGGCTTCTTTCTGCTCTTCTTTTTGTTCTTTCTGCACGTTATCCTTCTTCCTGCACTTATCTTCGTATTTGAGGACTTCTGTTGCTTCTTTCTGCACTTCTTTTGTTTCTTTCTGTGCATTTTTTCTTCTTTCTTCACATGTCCTATCTCTGTAGGCATAGTTAGAAATTAGCATTTAAAAAACCTTTGAAATTCACAGAAAAAACCATAGGTTTCAGGCACGTTATAGTTAGGAATTAGCATTTAAAAAACCTCAGAAATTCACTGAAAAAACCATAGGTTTCAGGGGTGTTATAGTTAGCTGGACTTTTCACTTGTACAAAACCATTGAAATTCCCCCGTTATAGTTAGTTCAGCTAACTATAACTCGCGCGCCCGCAATGCACTGCTGATGACGTCACATATTACATCACTCATGACATGGTCAGTGACATCACTCATGACATCACTGATGACATCTCAAATGACTTCACTGATGACATCACTGATGACATCATCCTTGTGATAGAGTGGCAGACCTCCTCTCACCCTAATATAACCTTTGATACACACATTCAAAAATAGAGACTAAAATTTTCAAAACAATGGACATACCAATACCAGTTACAACAACCTCTTCAGTAATTCTAAGATCCACATACACATCCACTCATTCACCAACAGTCCTATACAGTCACTCATACATGTACTCACTCATCATATGTACTCATACACCTATACATCCTGTTACACAATGCCACTCATCCATAGAGTTACTCACACACATAGTCACTCATGCTAATAAAGAATCAAACATACATTTACTTGCATATACAGTTATACACACACCACCATACTTACTTCTACGGAAACTTACACATACTTAGTCTTTTAAACAATCACTTATAGAAACACATACTTATTCATACAGGAACTCTTTCAATCTCTCACTCTCACATATACTCACATATATACACCAATAGTCACATATACTATTTTAAAACATATGTAGTTACTCATAAAGACACTATTGAGACAGTCATTCACTCACTAACACACCCATACACACACTCATCCACCCATACAGTCCTGCACACATGCTGTGTTCAACACATACAAACAGTGAGTCACTCATTCATGCACCTATGCACTACGTAATACCCCCCACCGAACCATGCAGACACTCAGACTGATACTCAAAAAAACAACTAATAACCTATATAGACACCCATGTAGCTACTCACCAACCCATGCAGCCACTTATACACAAAGTGAGAGACTGATACAGATATTTACATATTTAAACATTACTCACTAAGCCATGTATTCACTATGATACACTTAATCAGTCAGTTACACAATCAATTTTTCAAAAACAAATCATCCATTTAGACACTTATATACCCATTTATTCTTCCATCGACCTTGAAATATACATATATAAAACATATTTAATTTTCAGAAAAACACACATTCACTGGATGATGTCATCAGTGATGTCATCAGTGATGTCATTTGAGATGTCATCAGTGATGTCATGAGTGATGTCACTGACCATGTCATGAGTGATGTAATATGTGACGTCATCAGCAGTGCATTGCGGGCGCGCGAGTTATAGTTAGCTGAACTAACTATAACGGGGGAATTTCAATGGTTTTGTACAAGTGAAAAGTCCAGCTAACTATAACACCCCTGAAACCTATGGTTTTTTCAGTGAATTTCTGAGGTTTTTTAAATGCTAATTCCTAACTATAACTTGCCTGAAACCTATGGTTTTTTCTGTGAATATATATATATATATATACACATACATATATATAAATGCATATGCTTATATATGTGCATATGTGTGCGTGTAGAGAGGTAGAGGTGTAGAGGTAGAGGTGTAGAGGTAGAGGGGTAGAGCTGTAGAGGTAGAGGTAGAGGTGTAGAGGTAGAGAGGTAGAGAGTAGTAGAGAGAGAGGCAGAGAGAGGTAAAGAGGTAGAGTAGAGAGCGAGTAATAGAGAGTAGAGAGTGAGTAGTAGAGAGTAGTAGAGAGAGTAGCAGAGAGTGAGTAGTAGAGAGTAGTAGAGTGAGTAGTAGAGAGTGAGTATTAGAGAGTGAGTAGTAGAGAGTAGTAGAGAGTAGTAGAGAGTAGTAGCGAGTAGTAGAGAGTGAGTAGTAGAGAGTGAGTAGTAGAGAGTAGTAGAGAGTGAGTAGTGGAGAGTGAGCAGTAGAGAGTGAGTAGTACAGAGTGAGTAGTAGAGTGAATAGTAGAGAGTGAGTAGTAGAGAGTAGTAGAGTAGTAGAGAGTGAGTAGTAGAGAGAGTAGTAGAGAGTGAGTAGTAGAGAGTGAGTAGTAGAGAGTAGTAGAGAGTGAGTAGAGGAGAGCGAGTAGTAGAGAGCGAGTAGTAGAAAGTGAGTAGTAGAGAGTACATAGCAGAGAGAGAGTAGTAGAGTGAGTAGCAGAGAGAGAGTAGTAGAGAGTGAGTAGTAGAGTAGTAGAGAGTGAGTGGTAGAGAATAGTAGAGAGTAGTAGAGTGAGTAGTAGAGAGTAGTAGACTGAGTAATTGAGAGTGAATAGTAGAGAGTAGTAGAGAGAGAGTAGTAGAGAGTGAGTAGTAGAGAGTGAGTAGTAGAGAGTAGTAGCGGGTCAGTAGTAGAGAGTGAGTAGTAGAGAGTAGTAGAGAGAGAGTAGTAGAGAGAGAGTAGTAGAGAGAGAGTAATAGAGAGTAGTAGAGAGAGAGTAGTAGAGTGAGTAGCAGAGAGTAAATAGTAGAGAGTAGTAGAGAGTGAGTAGTAGAGAGAGTAGTAGTAGAGAGTGAGTAGTAGAGAGTAGTAGAGAGTGAATAGTAGAGAGTAGTAGAGAGTGAGTAGTAGTAGAGAGTGAGTAGAAGCGAGTGAGTAGTAGAGAGTGAGTAGTAGAGAGTAGTAGAGGGTGAGTAGTAGAGAGTGAGTAGTATAGAGTAGTAGAGTAGTAGAGAGTGAGTAGTAGAGAGTGAGTAGTAGAGTGAGAGTAGTAGAAAGTGAGTAGTAGAGAGTAGTCAGTCAGTGTCAGTCAATCAGTGTCAGTCAGTGTCAGTCAGTGTCAGTCAGTCAGTGTCAGTCAGTGTCAGTCAATCAGTGTCAGTCAATCAGTGTAAGTCAGTCAGTGTCAGTCAATCAGAGTCAGTCAATCAGTGTCAATCAGTCAGTGTCAATCAGTCAGTGTCAGTCAGTCAGTGTCAGCTAGAGCAGCTCTGCTGACCTGGTTGTCTGGCTCTAAAGCAGCTCTGCTGACCTGGTTCTCTCTCTCTAAAGCAGCTCTGCTGATCTGGTTTCTCTGGCTCTACAGCAGGTCTGCTGGCCTGGTTCTCTGGCTCTAGAGCAACTTTGCTGACCTAGATCTTAGGCTACTGAGTAGCTCTGCTGATCTGGTTCTCTGGCTCTACAACAGCTCTGCTGACATGGTTCTCTGGCTCTAGAGCAGCTCTGCTGACCTGGTTCTCTCCCTCTAGAGCAGCTCTGCTGACCTGGTTCTCTCCCTCTAAAAGAGCTCTACTGACCTGGTTTCTCTGGCTCTACAGCAGCTCTGCTGACCTGGTTCTCTGGCTCTACAGCAGCTCTGCTGTCCTGGTTCTTAGGCTCTAGAGCAGCTCTGCTGACCTGGTTCTCTGGCTCTAAAGCAGCTCTGCTGACCTGGTTCTATGGCTCTACAGCAGCTCTGCTGACCTGGTTTTCTGAACTCACGATGCACGCACCCGACTTCACGAAAATATATTAACCCCTTCAGCGCTGCGCGGATTCCTCCGCGGTGCTGAAGGGTTCGAGCGCGGGCGGGGCCATGACGGAACGGTTCCGTCATGAGCACAGCTCAACCGATGCTCATGACGGAACCGTTCCGTCATGAGCATGGAAAGGGTTAAAAAATAATATAAGTTTATTATAAGTACAAATATATTATTTTTATGAATATCTTACATAATCTCTTGCCCTAAGATGTATATTAAAGACACATACATATAATTTTGAAACATAACATTTTTTTGCGGGAGTCGCGCACCCAGTGCGCCCCGGCACGTTTATGACGTCACGCGGGTCCCACAACTGCACAAACATCTTTTACCGTAATGCGCATGTGTCGTGAATGCGTGGGAGCACGGATTGGTCGCATACCAATCGTGCACATCACGTGATATTAAATGTATATGATGTAACTGAAAAACATGCAGCCGTCGCACACCATACGCGGATCCTTCATGACTTTTCTAACATGGCGGCTAGAATGCGCGCACTCACCGTGATGTGTACACTTTGAGTGCGCGACTCCGAAACATATTAGATTTTTTTTAAAAGAAAATAATATAAATATATTTAAATAAAAAATGAAAACAAGAAAAGTAATCAATATTTCAGTTTTAATACATATATTTTTTTTTCCCGGCAATTTGCAGAAAAATAGATAATGTTATTTAATGAATAAAATATTTATAAATAAACAGTTAAAAGACTTTAGAAAATCAGTACAAAAAAATAGGTATAACTACTATCACACTTAAAAATTAGCATTTAAAAAACCTTTGAAATTCACTGAAAAAAACCATAGGTTTCAGAGACGTTATAGTAAGAAATTACCATTTAAAAAACCTTAGAAATTCACAGGAAAAACCATAGGTTTTAGGGGTGTTATAGTTAGCTGGCCATTTCACTCATACAAAACCATAGAAATTCCTCCGTTATAGTTACTTCTGCTAACTATAACTCGCGCGCCCGCAATGCGCTGCTGATGATGTCACATATTGCATCATTCATGACATGGTCAGTGACATCACTGATGACATCTCAAATGACATCACTGATGACATCATCTACGTGACAATCTGATACACCTCATCATACACTAGTATAACCTTTCATCACTCACTGTAAAATACAGAGTACCATATTTGAAACCATTGACACACCAATACCAGTTACTACATACCCACTACTGATTCCTAAGTCTACACACACAACTACCCATTCAACAACAGAATCATTTATACATGCAGTCATTAATTAATAGAACACTATCAAATGCACTTATACACATATATAGACATTGACACATCAGCAGTCATCTTAGTCGGTTATGCAGTCATCCTACTCACTCATGAAAAAAATTAATCGCACTTACATTTACTCACTTACACAATTATCCAACAACACCTCATTTATTCAAACACATAGTAACTCATAGTTAATATGTTAAAAAAGCACCATCACAATTATACACTCATTCATATAGATACTCTCACAATCACTGACTCTTACACATACTTATTTATAAACACCAACTCTCACAAACAATGCCTTTTATTTTTTTACTTTGTTGAAGATGTACAACTAAAACATATATTCGCTCACCAACACACAAATAAATACACTTAGTCACCCAAACAACTGTTTCCACATGCTCTCTTAAACCTATAAACCTAGTCAATCAACCATTCACACATCCATGCATAGAGTTACACACACCCCATCCAACCACACACAAACTCAGTGTCCCATACAAATACTCACCCAACTAATCAATAACTAATATACATACTCATGTAGTTAGTGACCAACTGATGCAGCATGTTATACAACAACAGAGACAGTGCTGCACACATTCACATAGTTTAGTTACTAATCCATGTATTAAGTGAGACACTTTTAATTACTAACTTAAACAGACTGTCAGACAGCTACTAAATCCTCCATCCAGACTGTTATATATCCACTCAATATTCAATACAGATTGGTATATATATAATACATATTTAAATTTCAAACTAAACCACATTCACTGGATGATGTCATCAGTGATGTCATTTGAGATGTCATCAGTGATGTCATCAGTGATGTCACTGACCATGTCATGAATGATGCAATATGTGACATCATCAGCAGTGCATTGGGGGCGCGCAAGTTATAGTTAGCAGAACTAACTATAACGGAGGAATTTCTATGGGTTTGTACGAGTGAAATGGCCAGCTAACTATAACACCCCTGAAACCTATGTTTTTTTCTGTGAATATATATATATATATATATATATATTCACTAAAAAAACATAGGTTTCAGGGACGTTATAGTTAGGAATTAGCATTTAAAAAACCTCAGAAATTCACTGAAAAAACCATAGGTTTCAGGGGTGTTATAGTTAGCTGGACTTTTCACTTGTACAAAACCATTGAAATTCCCCCGTTATAGTTAGTTCAGCTAACTATAACTCGCGCGCCCGCAATGCACTGCTGATGACGTCACATATTACATCACTCATGACATGGTCAGTGACATCACTCATGACATCACTGATGACATCTCAAATGACATCACTGATGACATCACTGATGACATCATCCAGTGAATGTGTGTTTTTCTGAAAATTAAATATGTTTTATATATGTATATTTCAAGGTCGATGGAAGAATAAATGGGTATATAAGTGTCTAAATGGATGATTTGTTTTTGAAAAATTGATTGTGTAACTGACTGATTAAGTGTATCATAGTGAATACATGGCTTAGTGAGTAATGTTTAAATATGTAAATATCTGTATCAGTCTCTCACTTTGTGTATAAGTGGCTGCATGGGTTGGTGAGTAGCTACATGGGTGTCTATATAGGTTATTAGTTGTTTTTTTGAGTATCAGTCTGAGTGTCTGCATGGTTCGGTGGGGGGTATTACGTAGTGCATAGGTGCATGAATGAGTGACTCACTGTTTGTATGTGTTGAACACAGCATGTGTGCAGGACTGTATGGGTGGATGAGTGTGTGTATGGGTGTGTTAGTGAGTGAATGACTGTCTCAATAGTGTCTTTATGAGTAACTACATATGTTTTAAAATAGTATATGTGACTATTGGTGTATATATGTGAGTATATGTGAGAGTGAGAGATTGAAAGAGTTCCTGTATGAATAAGTATGTGTTTCTATAAGTGATTGTTTAAAAGACTAAGTATGTGTAAGTTTCCGTAGAAGTAAGTATGGTGGTGTGTGTATAACTGTATATGCAAGTAAATGTATGTTTGATTCTTTATTAGCATGAGTGACTATGTGTGTGAGTAACTCTATGGATGAGTGGCATTGTGTAACAGGATGTATAGGTGTATGAGTACATATGATGAGTGAGTACATGTATGAGTGACTTTATAGGACTGTTGGTGAATGAGTGGATGTGTATGTGGATCTTAGAATTACTGAAGAGGTTGTTGTAACTGGTATTGGTATGTCCATTGTTTTGAAAATTTTAGTCTCTATTTTTGAATGTGTGTATCAAAGGTTATATTAGGGTGAGAGGAGGTCTGCCACTCTATCACAAGGATGATGTCATCAGTGATGTCATCAGTGAAGTCATTTGAGATGTCATCAGTGATGTCATGAGTGATGTCACTGACCATGTCATGAGTGATGTAATATGTGACGTCATCAGCAGTGCATTGCGGGCGCGCGAGTTATAGTTAGCTGAACTAACTATAACGGGGGAATTTCAATGGTTTTGTACAAGTGAAAAGTCCAGCTAACTATAACACCCCTGAAACCTATGGTTTTTTCAGTGAATTTCTGAGGTTTTTTAAATGCTAATTCCTAACTATAACGTGCCTGAAACCTATGGTTTTTTCTGTGAATTTCAAAGGTTTTTTAAATGCTAATTTCTAACTATGCCTACAGAGATAGGACATGTGAAGAAAGAAGAAAAAATGCACAGAAAGAAACAAAAGAAGTGCAGAAAGAAGCAACAGAAGTCCTCAAATACGAAGATAAGTGCAGGAAGAAGGATAACGTGCAGAAAGAACAAAAAGAAGAGCAGAAAGAAGCCTTGTTGCAAAATCATCCTGTACCCTCAACTTTTTCAGACGGATACTGGTGGTAACTGAGTCTGACTAACCAGTCCTAGAGCCAGTGCTATGTTAAAAGACACTTAGAATACAGTGAAAACACCTACATACACTAGGGAACATTATGCGTTGGGGTCCCCCTGTGATTAGCATGACCTCCTCTGTAAGCCCCTAGTATATAATAGGGCATGGGGATTAAAACTACCTCTTAAAACAGGCCACAGGGCGTTTTTGCACACGTTAACTCAGGCCCCGTCCCCTCCATTCACCACTGTGTAAACACGCCCTGTGTCCATTTTTAGTTGGGAGATTAAGTTCATTTGAATCCTGAGGGTCCCTAGGGTCCAACTAGCCCACTAGGTACCTCCAGTAAGTGCCACAGAGCTGCGTTGCAGAGAGGTGTAAAAAGTGGCACGGCCTGGACCACCTCTCTGCAATGCAGCTCAGTGGCGCTTACTGGAAGCACTTGGTGGGCTAGTTAGCCCCCAGGGGCCCTCAGTATTGAAGGGAAATTATATCCCCAATTTAAAACGTGCCATAATGCGTGTTTGCACACGTCACCTCAGGCGCCGTCCCCTCCATTCACGACTGTGTAAACGCGCCCTGTGGCTGTTCTAAGTTGAGAGATTAAGTCCCCTTGAATCCTAAGGGTCCCTAGGGTCAAACTAGACCACTAGGTACCTCCAGTAAGCGCCAAAGAGCTGCGTTGCAGAGAGGTGTAAAAAGGGGCTTGGCCTCAGAACACCTGGCTGCAGCGCAGCTCCCTGGCGCATACTGGAGATGCCTGTTGGGGGCGCGTTTGCAGAGTGCTGCACGGAGGGGGCATGGCCTCCGGCACGATGCCAGTCTTTTATTTATTTTAGTTTTTTAAGAAGGGGGGCTGTTTGGTTCCCCTTCTTATTCTAATTTATTGGCCCTGATGACCCCATCCCCCAGGGCCAGTCTCCTAATTATATTTTTTTGACCCCAATCCCCAGGGCCGGCCACTGTTTTTTATTATTTTAAAAAATATATATTTATAGACACACCTAGGACATGCTGGACAAACCGTAGGTACCTATCACCATGACGATTTGCGTGATATTCATTAAAAGGCGACTATGCATGCAATGAATCCACGTGGAATGTATTTACACCACTAGTGAAGCTCTGACATGTCTGATGCCCTACCGTGCCTAATCCTGGTAGACACCCTTATTGTTTATTTATACAAACATGGGTAGCTATTGACGGGCACATTTAATACACATGCACACCAAGCCATTCAAAGGGGATTCGACAAAAATTCGACCAAAACTATGCAAGAAACCCCCCTCACGGTTAATAAAACACACATCCACTGCCGGATGTGTAATACTTTTTATTTTACTCTCTGGAAAGGGGACGAACATCACTTGAGAGTCACAGCGTGCTCCTGACAGAGCCCAATGCTGTGTTACACCCACCATTGCCTGCCGAGTGCCACACACCTCTGTGTTGTATTCCACTAGCTAGTGCATATGCTATGACACTCTCTAGCCCATGTGCACTGTAACACCACCCCGTGAATATGTCATGCCACACTTGTCTTCGCACGGGTTATATTGCCCCATCTAACGTGCCTTTCTCGATGCCTATGTTATAACGCACAGTGCTATGCCATACATATTACAATCTGGGATCCATATCTTTGTCACAGTGTATATGCAACGTTACACTCCCCAGCACATATTTTATATTACAACTTTAGAGACTAGTTAGGTTACACAACACTGCCCTGTGCATATTACACTCCAAGGCGCATATCGCATAGCACGCGCTAGTGCCTGTGCTATCTCGCGCTCTCCAATGAATTTGTCATTGCGCACAATGTATTGCATATTATATTTCACGCCCAGTTCATCTTATATCACACTTTTTGGTGCATAGTTTATACCATACACTATATCTAGTTTTCATTTTCAATCGTGCTCTCAGGACTATGTTCTATATAACACTGTGTTCACCTACCCTTTTCACGGGCATTACATTTTGCGATAGGGGGTGGAGGGTCAGGGGGTGTTTCTGCCAAGTGAGCCCGGAGTCACAGTCACAAACGTCCTCTTCTTCCTGAATAAAAGTGAGATTATGCTGCATACTTGTTCATATTTTAAGTAGTTCGCACAGACACAATGTTTTAAAAACAATAAAGTTCCTAATACCCGCCTTCTCTGAACAGTTAGCTTGCTGCCCCATCCCCTTCCTCCCTATCCTCTGTTGTGTGAATCCATGGACTAGCCTCCTCCCTCCTGCCATGCATGGTCTGATGTGCTGCCACTGCCCTCAATTTAGTATGATGTACCAGTCCACTCCTCCTGCCCTCCATTGCCCAATTCTATGCCCCATCATTGACCTCCTGCTTAAACTCTGTGCTTAGCTTGCTGCCCCTATTCTCCTTCCCCCTGCCCTCCGATGTCTTTGTGCATGCCCCTGCTCCATCCTTTTTGCCCACCATGTCCCATGGACCTGCCACTCCTATCTACTCTGAGTGTTCTGTTGAGCTGCCACTCCCCTCCCACCTGCCTAGCATTGTCAGATGACTGTAACCTGTCCCTGCCACCTCCACCCTGCCTGTCCACATGCCATGCCCCTATCCTCTTCCTCCTGTCCTACATGGTCCATTGTACTGCCACACCCTTCTGCCCTCCCTGGTCTGTTGTGCTGCAACTGCTCCTCCTGCCTGCCCCGTGTGGTCTGTTGTGAGGTCCCTTCCCCTGAACTTTCTTGTCTGTGCACAGGTCCTGACCCTCCCTTCTATCCTCCATCGTCCTTTGTGCATGCCCCTCCACCCTCCTTCTTGCCCATCATAGCCATTGTGCTGCCACTAACCCTCCCACTTGCCATGCATGGTCTTCTGTGCTGCCATGGCCCCGCCCACCTTCCCTGTGTGGTCAGTTAGCTGCCCCTGACCCCCTCCCACCTTCCCTCCATGGTCTGTGTGTATGCCATCACAGTCTCACTGTTGCTCTTCATGGTGTGTCTTGCTTCTAGTGCCCATCCTGCCTGACCTCCATGGCTATCTTGCTGCTCCTGCCCTGCCCCCTTGCCCCCAGCCCTACTCCCTCCCTCCTGGCTTGTCTGTTCCATTGTAATGCCCCTGATCCGTCCCTCCTGCCCTTTATGGTCTGTTATGCTGCAGCTTTCTCTCCTGTCTGTCCATTATGGTCAGCTAGCTACCATTGCCTCTTGCCCCTCTGTTCTCTGTTGTCCATGTGCATGGTCCTGTCCCCTCCCTCTTGCTTTCTATGGATTGTTGTGCTGCACTCCCGTCCTGCATGCCCTGTGTGGTGTATTGTGCTGCTGCAAACCCTGATGCCTGCCCTGCAGGGTCAGTTTGGTGCACCTCTCCATGTCCCTCCTGTCCTCTGTTATCCAAGTCCATGTCCCTATCCCATTTCCTTCCATGATCCAATGTACCATACTTCCGCACATTTTGAACTTGGTAAGAGGGAGATTTTGAAAAAAAACTGGGGTATTGATTTTCCCCTTTGAGTTACATTGAAAAAGAGGATATTGTAGACAGGAGACAGATCAAATAAAGCCCATTTGAGCTTAAAAACATTGGACGTTTCCTGGCTGAATCGGGTCTGTTGGCATGTATGGTTGTACTACCATTGCCTCTTCCTTCTGCCCACAATGGTCTATTACATTGCCACAGCCTTGAAGGAGGGTAGATTTTGTATCACAGGGGGCCCCTGGCCCGTTCTGTCCACACCTGAAGTACGAGACCCTTCTCCTTGCCCTGCCAGCTGCATTTGTAGGCCGTATTAAATTGACCAGCGGGTCCTGTGTTGCTATATAATTATCCTGAGACATCCTTACCACTCAGCCAGCATAAAACCCCTGTGTAGGCCCTTCTGTTCAATATGTAGGCCTCTTTGTTAAATTGACCATAGCTCTGCAAATTTAGTGTATAGCAGTCTGAAGGCAGGTCTGCGAGGCCTTCTGATCCAAACTAGTAGCCCCCACCTTACCCGAGTGCTCCGTGCTCGGTATCAAAGTTCAACATCCCCCTGAAGCTGTCGACATACAGTAGGCTGCATCCTGGACTGGTACTTGCTTCCTGGGCAGGTTTCCCGCTTTTAAGGAAGTGGCAACCGCAGAGCGTCAAGTTAGGAGAACTGAGGAGATTTTATACATGAATATATTGAATTCCCGTACAATACCCATTATTTTCTGCTTGCTCTATGGAACTTACGATAAGCGATTGGCCTGAAAGACTGACCTTTTCACCCAGTCCATTGTCAGCATTAAGTGGGTAAATGACGAAATGTCTGGTAAAATCTGCAGACGAAGCTTTTGGGTAGCATACGTAGGTAGATGTAGCGTGCAAAGGAGCCCACAAAATGATATAAAAAGGGAGCACCCACAGATATCGACGGACTACCTCGCCGTCTGTATGTAGGTTAACAGGCAGTGCAGGTTTTCCCCAAGAGCTGGGAGCTCTTGTCTTCCTTTGCTTAAAATGTCTTGCTCTGCTTTGCTTGAAGTATCTTATTCTATTTTACCTATATGAAATGTCATGTTATGTTTAACCATTGTTCTCTTTACTTTTGCATTTAAAAGATTTTGTATTGTAATTGCAGGAATGCTTGCTCTAAGAGTAAACGTGAGTGTTCCTAGGTAACATTTTCCTTGGTGTAACTTGTTTCTCATGATGCATTTATAGATGTGTTTTCTCTCTCTCTCTGTCAGTACATTAATTGAGATACAGAGAATATTATGACAGCTGTATGATTATCTGGATTCTGTATTTTGTACTTTATGTCTCTATTCTGCGGTTTCTTTGAAGTTGCATCTTCTCATCAAACTGCCATTGTATTCTGCCTCCAATTCCATGTCTCATATGTCTGTTTTCTTCATTTTTGGAGCAAGCGTTCCTAGGCACCCCGGCTCAAATTAAGGTGCCCCTTTTGTCCCTGACTCACTCTCCTGCTCAGTTCTGTGGTGGCTCCCGGGGATCTGGGGACCGCCCCTAGCTTCCTTGACCCGTAATAGATCTTCCCTCCAACAGCCTCTCTTGCAAGTCCTGTATTGTTGGTTTGTTGCCCCTGCCCCCCTTTCCACTGCCCTCCATAGTCTGTTGTGCTTCCACGGCCCTTCCTGCCTGCTCAGTGTGGTTAAATTGTTGCCTTTGCACCCTCCTACCTGCCTTCAATTTTCAGAGTCCGTGCCCCTGGCCTCTGCCTCTCAACAGTATCCTAATAAACAACTAGATTGCTAACATTCTATATTTATTACAAAAGTGTGGAACGCCTGACATCATCTTGATGTAATCAAAACTGTAATACCTAGAGCATTTCCTTTAGAAATTACATATATGAGAGGGTCTTATTGGCATCAAAATTATGGTTAGTGCTCTAAAAGACTAAAATAAGGACATATTTTCTGAGTTTTCAAATAGCGACAAAGCACTTTTAAATTATTTGTTATCTTTATGTTTTTTTATCCAGTTGACCACTTGATTAAATGTTGCACTTAGGGGAGAGGATGTGGTGTTACTTCCAGAACTGCAGACTTTGCAACTGGGGAACCAGGTTGAAGTTTCTGCTTCAGCTCGACATTCTGTGATTCTGGTCAAATCACTTAGTCTCCCCATGTCTACAACCAAAATGAATTTGTTCTTGTGTGATGTAACCAATGCTCATGTAAAGCACTCCAATACCTGACAAGTCTGCACTATATAACACTGCAAAAACACAAAATAATAAGTGTTTTGCACACTTCTGTCATTGGGCTATATTTGGGCTACATCTGGGTGATTTTGGGCTACATTTGGGCTCTTTTGTCTCCGGTGGCCATCTTGGGAGATTTATTTGTTATGAAGTTTCCTAATTTCCTCATGTACTGCAGTCTCCTCAGTAGGAAATGCTTTCAGTTTTTTACTTTGATTCCATCATGAAGGTATTCAGATGTGTCACACATTTGCCATTAATTCTGAATGTTAGCACTCTAGTTGCTCATTAGATCACTGTAGTAAAACTACTGCACCATGGAAGTCTGCTCCTGGTATTAAAAGTGCATGTTTCAGTCTGCATGTCAGAATTTTTTAATGAAATAGAAGAGGATTTGAGAAGTCACTCAAAATGTGCCCTCATTTTCTTTCTTCAGCATTAATCATAATTTCTATGGCAAAATGAACCTCCTCATTGTGTTCCTTTTTAAATTAAATGTTTTAAGTGTTACCAGTTTATTTCAATCAAGATGGCTTCAGGTGTGCCATACTTTTGTCATAATGAAGACAGTAAGCGCTCTAGTTGTTTTTCAGAACATTCTGGGACATTCTGTCATTGGGCTATACTTGGGCTACATCTGGGGGATATTTGGGCTACATTTGGGCTCTTTTGTCTCTGGTGGCCATCTTGGGAGACTTATTTGTTATGAAGTTTCCTAATTTCCTCATTTACTGCAGTCTCCTCAGTAGGAAATACTTTCAGTTTTTTACTTTGATTCCATCAAGAAGGCATTCAGATGTGTCACACATTTGCCATTAATTCAGAATGTTAGCACTCTTTTTGCTCATTAGATCACTGTAGTAAAGCTACTGCTCACCAGGGAAAACTGCTGCTGGTATTGAAAGTGCATGTTTCAGTCTGCATGTCAGACTTTTTTAATGAAATAGAAGAGGATTTGAGAAGTCACTCAAAATGTGCCCTAATTTTTCATTCTGCAGCACTAATCATACTTTTTATGGAAAAATGAACCCCCTCATTTTGTTCCTTTTTAAATTAAATGTTTTAAGAGTTACCACTTTAATCCAAGCAAGATGGCTTCAGGTGTGCCATACGTTTATCATAAGTAGGACTGTTAGCGCTCTAGTAGTTCTTTGGAACACTCTGGGAAGCTGCAGTAGAACACAAAGGAATCAACTGACAGTCTCTGCCCTTGTTGGATGTACATGTTTTACTGAGAATGTCAGACTTCATTCTCACATGACTGAGAAAGATAATGTGAATTTACAGAAAATAAGCTCTCAGTTTAGCCTATAGATCACCTTCCAAACCTCTGTGGTAAAAGCATGAGAAAATATTTTTCTCTCAATCATGATATCCCAGCAGAAGGCTTTTTCACATGGTGAAATCACCTTAGAACATACCACAATTCCTAAAATGAGTATGGTACCATCAACAAATGATTTATAATGTAACTAAAGTCTTAAAACCTTCTATTAACTGCAATGCTTTTTAATGAGGTGCTATCATGTATATTGGTCCCAAGATGGCTGCCAACACTTCTTGGATGAAGTGCTGACAGCCAATCAGATCTCAGGATGAGATGTGTGGTTAGGCTCCGCCCACATATATATATGCTTTTAAATGCTATTTTCTCAGGAAATACTGAACAGATTTACACCAGACCTGCAAAAGGCACTTCCTTGACCTTATGGCTACCTCTCTGCCAAATTTCAAGTAATTCTGTTCAGCCGTTCGGGCTGTGGCTGTGTCTAAAGGTCCTATGGAAAAATGCATGGGGAAAACGCGTTTTGAGACCCCCCTTTATTCTCGGCCCCTGCTTGACGAATCCACCCGAGACTTTCAGGGTAGGAGCGGAGCGTAGCGCCCCACCTATTTTGAAAATTTCGCGAGGATTCGTCGACCGGCGCCAAAGTTATTCCAAATAGAATGTTGCGGATTTCCTATGGAAACAGGGTCCTAACTATATCTACCTACTGGCGACCGCCAGTAGGTAATATATATATATATATATATATATATATATATATATATATATATATATATATATATATATATATATATATATATCCCAAGAGCTCCACTGCTGCTTGGCGCTTCAAATTCTGAAGAAAGGAGCACGGACCACACCTCGGTGCATTCAATCAGTTTATTACCTCAAGGTACATCCGCCATAACGCGTTTCAACTCCGTAGAGCCTTGATCACATGACACGCAAGGAAGTCAGCTGATCATTTAAATACCATTTTTTTGTGATTTTTTTAGATAGTGTTAAAGTGACAGTGCAAATAAATCGTAGTATAGGTAACCAAGCAAACATACTGTGGAGTAATTTGTTTAGATACTGAGCCAGTACGCATATTACATATTCAGTAAAAACCTCAGCGCAAAGTGCCCCTCGCTCCACAAAGAAGCAACAGAGGTACATGCACTGCGAGGGATCGGGAGGGTTCTCTATCAGACGCACGGAGCCTTGAGATGTGAGGTATGGTGTAAGCAGGAGTCGTCTGGGAACTAGTTTGCGCATCGTGAGCAACTAGTATCAAGGAAGGAGCTAGGAACGCTATTTGAATGCAATATTTGAGGTGATTACATTTTCTGAACATGACGGATGAAGATATAGAACAGAGGCTGAAATTGGCTGAAGGCTTATTGAGTGAATCTCATATAAGTAGGGGAGAAGCATCCACATCTACTTCTTAAAACAGTACAGATAAAATGTCCTTTCAGTTTATCTCTACAAAACTTGAAATATTGACTAAAGCAGAAATCTCCAAGTGGTGGCAATTACAATCGCTCAAAAGATATCTAGAAGTGGGAAGAGTGCCACAGGGCCTACGCATCATGATAATCCCCACATATGAAAACCATCACGCGGACCTCATAAAAGAATGGGCAGAACTCAATGCAGAGAGTTCACAGAGAAAGATTACTTTGCTTATCAAATATGCTGCAATTGATAGGGTGAACATTATGAAATTCATAAAGGAATTGACAGAACAACTATATAAAATCAATGATAAAAAACTTGTGTCAAAATTTGAAAAAGAAATTAAGTCAAGAATGAAGAAAAATGAGGAAATCATTACAGCAAGAAAGGCACATAAATTCCAAGGTGATCATAATGATTATGAACAAGGGTAGAATTTACACTTTCTCAAGGAAGTTTGACAACTTTAGACATGAAAGATTGGAGATGAACAACAGAGCACTGCAGGATAATACCCTAAGTGACCTAAGCTCAGAGGCAGGCTCAGAATCAGATTGTGACTCCCTTTCGGACAAAAGTGGTACCACAACATCTGTTTAGGGGGATTTTTATTTTGTACGTCCGGGCAGACTAATAAATCACATACCTCAAAATAAAAGATGAAAGGAAGATTAGGCAGAGACGTTGGGGACAAGGCAAAAGAAGATGGGAGCACATCTGGAGTATTAACAAAAAGTCACAGCAAGAAGTAGTGGACTCTAATATGGTAATTAATCTATCAAATGAGACTCTAACTGATGATGATAGATCAGTACTTGGATTAGGCTTATCTTATTGTCCAAGCACCTCTTTTAACTATAAACAAAGTCGTATTCAACTCTACCTATTCATGAGAAAACTTAAGTTAAAAAAAATTCTTTAAAGTGCAGCAAAAATCAAGTACCAAACCAACACTGACACCTATCCAGAGCACTTTAACTGTAGCAGATGCAGATCTCTTGAGGGATCTGACTGATTTAGAACAAGAAAGTAGAAAGGAGCAGATGGTGTCTATGGGGGCTGTGCTCTCATTGGACATACATTTTAGCGAAAGAGTTGCTATTCCTTTTAAATCAAAGTCACGCTTTAACTCTTCCATGCCATATGACAAGTTAGTTGTCTTTAGTGAGAGTGTAACTCAAGAACTTAAAAGATTAAGGAATCAGAGAAGTTGAGGGACCAGGTTGAATTCACAATGGAATTTGAAATTCAAACGTGTAATAACCAAATGGTCTAATAGAGATAAATATGTTATATATGCCTCAGATAAGGGTGGTAACATAGTGATTTAGCCAAAAGAGATGTAACTGTATGAAGCATACAACCAACTAAATGACAAACAGTGCTATTGTAAAATCTCTAGAAGAGATTACAAAGGTATGAAAGAAAGGTTCTACAGAGATTTGAGGGGGTGGAGGGATATCAATCTCATAACTAATGAAAAGTTTATTTCTTTACATATTTAACATCCCAGATTGCCAATTTTGTATCTTTTCATAAGGTACACAAGAACAGTGACTGCCCTCCAGTGAGACCAATTATACTAGCTATTGGTAGCTTTTTGGAGAATGTATCGAAGTATGTAGACTATTTCCTACAACCTTACATACAAGATCTGCCTTCACATATCAAAGACAGCACAGACTTCCTGAAACACATTGTACATTGACATTCACTGGGAACCCGATTTCTTGATGGTCTCTTTAGGCGTGAATTCACTCTATACCAGTATAAGGCACATTGAAGGGATGAATGCTGTACGGTATTTTCTTGAAAACATGACCGATTTAGTACTTGAAACACAACAAGATGTTGATGGGCATGATAGAATGGTGTTTGAAGAGTAATGTGTTCCTCTTTAATAAAGATCTGTTCCAACAGCTACAATGGACTGCCATGGGCACTTGCTTTGCCCCAAGTAATGCAAACCTACACATGGGCTAGTGGGAGGAGCAGGTGCTCCATAGCACAGGATCACAGGACTGGTCATCAAATATTATCATTTGGCTCAGATATATATACAATCTGTTTATAATGTGGAAAGGTGATCAAGGATCAGTCTCTGAATTTTTTACACAGACCCATGATAACAACCTGAACTCTCTTTTACCAGCCGTGTGAGTGACAAGTGCTTTGATTTTCTGGATATTAGGCTAGAGGTCATTGGGGACAAAATCCCATCAAGGCTATACAGAAAAGAAACATCAGGACATTTAACCCTACACGCCACTAGCTCACATCCAGGTGTCCTTAAAAGGAGTATATCTTATGGAGAATTGTTAACAGAAAAAAGGATCTGTAGTACCCTGGATTCCTTTCTCTAAACAAAAAGAGAAATGACTGAGAGGTTAAGGGTGAGGGAATACAATGAAAAAATCCTCAAACAAGCCAAAGAGAAACTTAGCACAAAAACAAGAACTGATCTGTTGTTTAACCAAAAATCCAATGAAAGTGTTAACCAAAACAAAGACAAAGAGAGGGTATCAACAACTGAAGGTAGCAATACACCCGTGAATGTAGGTTTATAACTACTTACAGTATGGCACATAATCAGATAAGAAATAGTCTGCATAAACACTGTCAAATGATTAAACAGGATCCAGCAATAGGTTTGGAGGTGGGAGATAGACCTACAATCACCTTCAGGAGATATGGGTCTGTAAAAGATGTTTTAGTCAAAAATCAGATCACTGGTCATGATATTTGGTTGAAACCAGCAAAGAGATTTAGGAAGTATAGTAAGTGTAAAACCTGCATACACAGTGTGAATACTATGGTATTCTACACTGATGTAGGGGAGAAAATAACAATAAATAAATCACTCAATTGCAAGTCTGAATTTGTGGTTTATGTGCTAACCTGTCCTTGTGACAGAAAATGTGTGTGTAGCAATATACTACAACTACATAAGAGGATATTGCAGCATATACGGGCAATTAAAAACTCATATGAAACTTACCCTGTGGCACGTCACTTCAAGCAACATCACAATTGTAATCCTAAGTCTCTGACATATACTGCGATTGATCAGATAGAGAAATCCCTCAGAGGGGGCGAAAGAGAGAGGGCACTCAGGCAGTTAGAGTGTATGTACATTCTACGGTTGAATACAAGAGAACCTATGAATGTTGATGAGGAGATGCATACTTTCCTGTAGTAACATCAAAGAAATTAGACTGTTTCTATACGTTTTTAACATTGTTTTTAATCTACACAGTTAACACACAATGGTGATGTCGTTTTGGAGAGGGTGGGTGCAAACCTTATATTTTTTCATATATATATTCTTTCTTTTTCAGGACCAATCTAGATGTAACTTACTCACTGGAGTGCGGACTACCGGTTCCATGAGAGTGACGCAAAACAGCTGAGATATTTGTAATTTATTTTTTGACAATTTTTACAGTGTTTCCTGAATAATTAGAAATGTCTATTCAGTTTGAAATTTTGTCACTTTGGTGTGTAGAATATCGCTGCAAGAAGTAGGATCATAGGGTAAATTGATAACGTATTATAACTATTTTGTTACTACTCGGCCCAATCGGGCAGTAGTGTTTTGCCATATGGATATGCAAGCTTATATTGCCAACTTGAGATATGATTTTATTGTGGCAAAAAACATGCAAAAAACATGCTGGAGTATGCAGAAATCTGTGAAACACTGATACGACTGCCAGTCTGTCAGTAAGGGCATGAAATTGTTTTCATTTGGAAATAAATATTTTGTTTTTGTTTTCTGTGCAAATAGTTTTCATGAGGTAGGAGCTCTCTGGGTATATTATTATGATCTTTCAAAATTGTTTGTTAATCTGAAACATTGTAATATCAGAGTACGCAATGCTTATTTTATACCTCTTTGTTGTTTCAGCTCTGAAATTGGATATGTTACTCGCAAATGCCGTCAATTGTCAAAATAATGATTGGGGTAAACGATGGTATAAACATGTTACAAGATGTCTGCTACATTCATAGGATATATTGATGAAATGTTTGCGCCCCTCTTCTATGTTTATTTTGACTGCCATGATAAATTGTGTTTACTAACTGTGCGCCAGCATCGTGAAAAAGGCTTTGCGACGAAACGCGTTGACGTTGTTACCCTGTCCAAGTAGGGACCCTTATTCCTAGTCATGATAAGGGGGATAAACAACTGAAATAATCCCTGCTCACCCTCTTGGTAGCTTGGCATGAGTAGTCAGAATTATCTCAGAGGCAGTGTGTAAAGCATTTGCACATAACCAACAGTAATACAGTGTAAACACTACAAAAGGACACCACACCAGTTTTAGAAAATTAACCAATATTTTATCTATGCAAACAAGAACAAAAATGATTTTAAAAAATCCACCATACAGTTCTCAGTAATCTCAATAATCAAAGATAGACTTAAAATACAGTTCCTTGAAGTCAATAGTCCGTCTGGGGCTATCATGGCATTGTGAACAACAAATATAAAGAATTCTGGCTGACGCAGTGCTGCACGCCAGCAACAGTGTCAGGACGACCATCAAAACAGTACTTTTAGAAATGCAGGGCGTCGATGACCTCTCATTGAGCTCTGAAGAGCCGTCGTTGTCAGGCATCGATTTCGGAGTTTGGTGCAGGCCCTTGAAATCACATGCATTGCAGATCAAACTCCCTGCGGTTGAAGTCAAGAGCATCGGTGTCAGCAGGCATCAGGGCTGCGGTGCAAAGTACAGTGGTGCGGGGTCTGGTGCCCTCATGTGGCAGTGCAGGCAGCAACTCAGTGGTGGTCTACCAGCGGCTTCGGTAAGACCAGGGCTGTGGTGCTAAGTGATGCGGTACTCATCGCCGTGCTACCAGGTCACGGTGCAATCAGTAACGTCATTGTTGCTGGAGCGCTGTCGTCGGCTGACAAACTAGAGTCGTTGGCGCCAGCTTCAGTAGGCCAAGGTTGCAGTGCGGGATGAGGGCAGTGCGTCATTCAACTTATGAGCTGTGCCCTTGAACCATGGTACAAGTGGCAGCATCGATGTCGGCATGGAATGGCGGCGGCGAAAACGGCGTTGTCGGCGAGACCAGGCTTGCAGTGCGAAGGATGGTGGTGTCCTCTGTGGTGCCTTCAGGACCCGGAGCAGGCATCGGTGACAGCTATACCTTGCTTTTTCTTCTGTTGCAGCACAAAACACACATTTAACAGTAGCCGTAGAGTATGTCAGTTCTCAGTAAAGTCTCTTTTAGACAGAGCCATGGCTGCATTTTACACAGAGACAATGCCTTTAATCAAGCCTGTGAAGCCGTTGTACTCATATGCTCCATCAAAATGACGTTGGATTTAAAGAGTCATTTGCTAGTCTGGCATTATTCAGAAAATAATATTTGCACAATAGTAATGCTGTTCTATAATTGTCATTCTGTGGCGCGCATCCTCCAAATCACTACCGGACTTTGTGTATTGTAAAAACTGCTATACAAATGTACATAACAACACAAATAATTCACAATTTCTGGTGTTTAATTTTGTTTGAACACTGGAGTGAGAGGGACAGACGCCGAAAAAATACCCTTAGGAGGAATGAAAACATGCCCACGATGAGGCCCAGGCTTAAACAGATGTGCATCAGGGAAACTGATTGCGAACAAAGTGCAGCAACATCCGTAGACGTATAGAGATAGCTATGATTTCAAGTAGGTATGTAGTTTAAAAACAGGTCAAGAATATGGAATTTTGAACTAAGGTAAATGGCCTTCATTCAAGTGAACCATTAATCGGAATTTTGAAAGGAAAATTGATATGTGCTTTAACATTGAACAAACAGAATAGTTTATATAATAATAGTAATAATAATAATAATGATAATAACAACAACAACAACAACAACAACAACAACAACAATAACCATAATAATGAAATACAACCTGCTTGGCACATAAAGTATAATATAATGTACTTATTCCTTTAGCAGAAACTCACGGTGTAATGTCATTTGTCTAGAAGTCATACAGCTTTTAATTTTGCTTTGCCCTTGTAATGAAAAGGTGAACAAACGCAGCTCTGATTCTGTACAAAAGGTATGGCTCCTTTATAGAGAAATAAGCAACTACACATCGCCTGTGATAGGGCTGTAAAGTGACATTTCCATCCACCGATAACCTGCTGAGACATTACTGTGCAGCTCGGTGCACATGAAAGAACTTCGACGACCATTTTGTTTTATCATTTCTCTTAATATATAACTTTTTTACTACTTAATTGTTCCCTGTTTAGTAATAGAGGATATAATTCCAGTCAGAAGGTTACCCACTCATAATGAACACATTGTGGGCCATGTCTAATTCACCATAACGCAGACGGTCCGTCCAAAGGTTTTGAACTAATTTTGAAGGTGAATTTTATAACCACCATTACTTGATTTAAAATTGTACTTATTTCTTCGCTACCGCCATGAAGAGTCAGCTCCAGGATGTCTGGCGGAGATGTTGTGAGAGTCGTGTGAGTGTGGTGATAAGTTGTTGAAGCTTTTATTGTGTCCAACTTGGCCTAAGATCCCTGGATACTTAGAGGCATATTTACAATGAAGTGGCGGGGCGTGGTGTTAGCCTCCTTTCCTTAAAGCCACACTCCGCCACTTCTAATAAAAGCAGGGCTGCACCATATTTTACAACAATATGGTGCAGCCCTGCATCTCCCCCCTGCGCTGGCACTGCATTTAGCTGCCTAGCGCCAACGCAGGCACCCTTGCACCATAGTGCATAGTGCAAGGGTGTCTGCACGGAGGGGAAAAACGAGAAGAAATAAAGTATTTCTCGTTGTTTCGCTGGCCTTAATTTTGGCACTGCCTACTATTTATGCCACCCTTGTAAATAGGGGGCAACATCAAAATCAATGGGTGTTGTGGTGGAAAGCGCACCGTAATACCCATTGCCCTCCCCTTTCACGTTCAGTACAGTGTGAAAGGGTACCTTATTTACAAGGCAGCATTATGACATGTTAAGTGGCTTAACGCTGCCTTGTCAATTAGGTGAAGCACATTTCACCACAGGAACATCACTAAAAGTGACATTCCTGTCGTGATAGGGGCTTGTAAATATGCCCCATAGTAGGGTGCAGAAGACACATTGTTGCATTTGTCTGCTGTGTTTTGTTGGAGTCTGTTGTGAGACGTTGTTGACGGCCCCAATTGAGAAAGGGAACTTTGTGTGAATGGGACAATTGTAAATGGTGGTGCAGAACTTTTTGCACATGAGGAAAACTGCACGGAATCAGATGATTTCCTTCTGGTCGAAGTATCATTTTGGAGAGTGTGCGTTCTTTGAGTGATTGAATTCTATTGATTCTTTTAGAAGAGCAGACAATTGTTGGTTAAGAAAATGTGTGTGTGTGTGTGAAGAGAAATTGTGAAAGAGGGGGTGCTGTGAGGAGCGAGAGTAACATCAGAGGGTGCTGTGCTGGGATAGTTTGGATTGGGAATTGTAATTGAACAGTTGTGGGAACTCTGAAGTTTAAAATTTGAAGTCGAATTATATATGTTGCGAAAAAGAAAGGAGGAAAATGAAGTGTTTTAAAGCGATTGGAGCGTTGTTTCGACTAGGACGGGGGAAGCGGCTCCCTGGGATGATTGACCACTCATTAGATGGCAATGAATGTAGGGCGTCACACTATTATTTGGCTTAGAGATTGGCACAAGATCGCCAAAAAAGAAGACGCATCGGCGTTTCCTTTCTACAGGACCTTCAATTTGAGAATAATTGACCATTTCAGAGAATGTTGTACGTCATGAACCTTTACCAAGACCCACACGGTTTGAAGCACCTGATGCATGGAGGCATGCCACACATGCTAAGCGAAGATAACTCTATCAGGGAAAGGGGAAATACGTGATGCACACATACCAGTAAGCACAATGGTATGAGAAGCAGAATAAATGGAGAGTAGGCATGCTAGAGAGAGTTAGATTGTACCCTACGTTGCTGACTGATGAGACAAAGGTGGGGGAGGATGGGAAAAGAGAGTGAAAGAGTAAAGGAGAGGAGGACAGTGACAGCAATGTTAGAGATAGTTTGCTGGAAGGGTTGTTAGTGGAGTACCCACCCCATATAGTCCATCATACCTAGGAAGTGGGGGAAGTCCTAACATCATCAATGACCCTCTAAGTGCCCCGACACCAGTGGACACCAATCCAAATTTTGTAGGGACTCTCTCAAAGGGGAAATACCAAGTTGTGGGACCGTAGGGAGCACAGACAGGAGTCCCAGAAGCCTCTACACATTGTGATCCTAGTCTTGCTTCAAAGATCCCGGATTCTCTGACTGTACCGGTCACCATTGGCCCCATTGTTTCTGTATATGACCCGAATCCTACTGGGGATACGGGTCAAGAGATGCCCATAGTTTCAGATGGGTGAGCATCATGGGAAAGAGTGGAGCGTCCTCACATGAGATTTGTTCCTTTGACACAGATGAATGTCAGCACTCCTTGTGCTCCTAATGTGGATTCATCCATAGTCTAAATTGAGTTGACAGAGTTGGATTCACCTACATGAGATATTCTACCCAGAGTGCATAATAACTCACCCAGAGAGCAAACTAACACACAAAAGACATCTGAGTGCATGAGCATGTTTCATGTTTTGGATTTAGAGAAGTGGCTGAAGGAGCATAGTCACACTAACAAGATTCAGAGCACAGTGGCGACTTTAGGAACACTTGAGTCAGCGGTGAAGGTAAATTTGGTGGATGTGCTCAGGTTGAAAACTGAATTAGATGCAATGATAAGTGGGATATTAGAGCTTTACCAGTAGAGTGAGTTGCTGTTCTTGACTAAAGATATTACTAGAAGGGCGAGGGAAGCGCATGGGAAATTTTCCGAATTAGCTACTAAATTTGAAGTTGATATTGAGAGAACAAAGTCACTGCAGGAAAATCATTGGCATGAGTACAGTGATCAAGACCTGGAGAATATGAGGATACCAGGACTTAAAAAACAAATTTGGGAGCTCATACTATGCATCGAAGTTTGGAAATTCTTGGATAAGTGGGAGGAAAGATGGGCGGAGAGGAAAGCAACAAATGAAAGGGGAGTGAGTGTTCAGTTATTCCCTTTACGAGGTACAGAGCGGAGGATATGTGCTTGCGTCCTGGAGTAGGGGTGGCTTGGCCGCATTTACAAATGATTTCTCAAGTTAGAGAGAGATACCTGTGGAGTGCTGTAAACAGGTTTTGTGAAAATATCGAAGGTTTTGTGGGTTGATCTTAACATGTTGTTTGAATTGTGGTCCCAAGCGACTTACGGTCAGCATATAAAAATTCTGTAGAGTGGCTCAATGGTGAACCTGAAAGAGATCCGGCAACTTATGGTCCATCACCCATGGTGATAAAGAAATATGATCAGGTGATCACATGACTAGAATCTGAGGTAGCTCCACAAAATAGATAGACAGAACCACCCAGGAACCTAAAGAGGCAATGCATGCATGCTAAATGAGGTTGTTGCAGGATTTTAAACAGTAGAGTGGGATTGATACTCTAGAAACGAAGGACATGAGGTCATTTTGTGTCTAAATTTGTAACTGGGTTACGGACTGAAAACAGTTTAATGATCCAGCAGCATTTGATATGCTGGCAAAATAAGTCTATAGATGAAATTCTGTGCTATGCCAAGTATTGTAGCAATGACATCATTGTGAGACATGATAAGATGAAGGAGAAGTTGATGTTGGTACAAATGAAGTCTGCCAAGGGAGGGGGTGTGTCAAGGTCAGCCATATAGCAGAAACATGGCCCCTATGTCAGGAACTTTCCCACAAGGAGCACAGGTGTCACAAGTAGGAGGGGTGCAGGGCCAAGGAAGAGACAGGGGTAGTACTATAGACCCAAAAATCAGGAATAGACATTGCAACCCTTAAGAAAACCAGCCCTTGTTACTATTGCAATAAGGTGGGGCACTGGAACCGCAAATGTCATTTGAGTCCTGCAAACCAGGAACGGAGTGGGGGATCTAACCCTCCCCAGGGTAGTTTCATACAATTGCAACAACTGACCTGGCCAAGATCTTAGAATATGGGAGGATCACAGGAATCTGTAATGCTGGTACCCCAACCTCCAGTGCCACCTCAAGCTTTCCAGAATGTTACACATGGGAATGCCTCGGTCAAACAGTACCCTATGTTCGAGGCCTTTAATGGCTCAGAGACAAATCCTACCTTATGACGGTGTCTGAGAGGGGAGGAAGACTGTACACTTGGCGCAGTCTTGAGGCAGACCAGAGTGGACCCTATGTCGACGCTGATGTAGATGGTCTAAGTGTTACCTTTCTGGTTGATACTTGTGCTACCTACTCTACTGTGGGAACAGCAGAGGCTCCTTACTTACCCCCCTCGGGGGAAAACAATCCAAGTTGTAGGTGTAGCTAATAAGAGAATGTCAAACCCTTTGCTGGAGGAGGGCCCTGTGAGAATAGTTACCCTTCGGGACAGTCATCAGTTTTTAATCTGTAACTCAAGTCCTGTAAGTTTGTTGGGGTGGGACTGTGTAAACTTAATTATACTATGTGTTGTACCCCAGAGGGCATTGAGATTCAGACGAAAGATGAGGATGTAACGTTCAAATTGGCAAATCAGAAGGAAGGAGTTTCATTGTTCCCTTTGTTGACCATAGAGGATCTATCAATAGATCTCAAAGAGACAGTGTCAGAAGAAGTCTAGGATTTCTCAGGAAAGGACAGTGGTCTCATTAAGTAGTTGAACCTGTTCGTATACAGGTTAAGCCTGATGCAGAATATTCAGAACGCCACCATACAACTTGCCTCCGGAAACCATTGCTGGGATCACGCCTGTGATTAAGTTCATGATGGAGCATGGAATTTTGAAGGAGATTCTGGGGAGTCCATGTAACTCTCCTAGTTTGGGCTTGCAGAAGCCCAACAGCAAGTACCTTATTGCACAGGCTCTTCAAAAAATCAACAATGTTGCATTCCCTTGCTGCCTTGTGGTACCAAATCCATCTGTAAAATTGTTTCAGATTCCATTTGAGGCTAAATGGTTCACTGTCATCGATCTCTGTCGAGCTTTTTTCTCATTCCCATTGCATGAAACCAGCCAATATTTGTTGCTGGGAAATCATGTCTTAAAATGATGTTGTCTCCCGCAAGGGTATACGGAAAGTCCGTCTATCTTCAATCAGATCTTGAAGAAAAATCTCAAATCCCTAATTATGCCCTGCATCTTAGTCCTGCTACAGTATCTCAATGACCTATTGGTTGCTTGAAATACTCAGGATGAGTGCCACACTGACGCTATTGCTTTGTTCAACCATCTGACTGAGAATGGATATAGAGTTTCCCTAAATAAGCTACAATACTGTATGATGGATGTTCTGTATTTAGGGCACAAGATTGCAAAAGGTGTCACAAAAGTGTGAGAAGAGAGAATATTGGTGATCATGCAGATGAATCAGCTGTGTAGACAGAGAGAGGTACAGGCAGGTACAGGCAGACTTGGTTTAATCCCAAATTTCGAGTGATTGCTGAAGCTCTGTGCCACAGGTGTGTGACGTGTCAGAAGATAAATGTTGAAAAAGGGACAGCCATTATTCTAAGTCATATTGGAAGTCAGGAGGACCTTTTAATCAAATGCAACTGGACTTTGTGGAAATGCCTGTCTGTAATGGCCTGAGATACATTCTAGTGGTGGTGTGCATATTCTCTTGTTGGGTGGAGGCCTACCCTACTAGGAGATGTGATAGTCTAACAGTGGCAAAGTTGTTGGTGAGGGAGCTCATTCCAAGATTCAGGTTTCTGACTAATTTGAAATCAGACCGAGGATCTCATTTTAATAATGAGATAATGAAACTACAGCGTGCAGCAGAAGTTACATTGCAGTTACCGCCCAGAGGCTTCTGGCATTGTGCAGCAGATTAACGGTACCTTGAAATCCAGGCTAGCCAAGGTATGTGCTTCAACCTCCCTAAAATGGCCTGCTGCCTTTCCACTTGTATTGATAATCCTCCATAGCATTCTGCACAGAAAGACTGGTCTTTTGCCACATGAGACGTTATGGGTGGAGCTATGAGGCTACCTGCTGTGCCTGCCAACATACTTGTAAATTTCTCAGACGATCTAGTTCTCAACTATTGCAAAGGACTAGTTGATGTGGCTCATTCTGCATCTCACCAGGTCAAAACTGTGGTTGCACAACCTCACCAGGAGCAGTGTCATGAAGCTTGCACCCGGGGATATTGTGCTTGTCAAAAAACACATAAGAGAGCTGTCTGGAGCCTAGCTGGTGTGGTCTGGTGATGACGACGGCTGTGAAGTATGGTAGCCTACAGAACTGGGTGCACACCTGTCATATCCCCAGGGTTCCATGCCGTCTTAAAGAAACAATTCCTCTTCCAGAAGAAATGCCAGCAGTAGTCCAGAGACCATGGAAGAGGGTCTGCCAAGCTGTGATGGAACACCCTGGACCCAAAATTGCACTAGAGCAAACCGAGGTGGAATCAGGTAAGCAAAGTGAGGCAAGTGACTTGGGAACAGCTGGTACCGAGGCAGTATGCGAGTCAGGTCCTACCTCCGAAGAGGGAACTAGTGCTGCAGGCTGACCAGAGGCGGAAGAAGACTGGCCACAGGGGGTGCCAATGAAAGGTCTGCAATTGCCCCCTGATGGAGAGCTTGCATCTGTTTATGAGACATCCAAATTCGACGAAAGTGAAAGTGAAGTGGAAGAATCTGGTTAATGGAGGTCCAAGAGACAGAGGGTGCCATGTTGGAGGTACGCTTCTCCTGAGTGGACCTACCTTGCTCCCAATGCCTACGAGAACGAACTCTGGAACATCAGTGCTGATCATTTTGCTGAGGATTCTGGAGACTGGATTTGTATAGTCTTCTCTCATTTGCCTTTCCTTATCTGCCAAGATTGAGTGGCTTGGGAAGCCTCATATTGAATGACACAATTTTCCCCCTTTAGAATGCAGTACAGACCTCAGAGGAGATCACAGAATTAAAAGCTGATTTGTTGCAGTTGCTCATACATGAATTAGGTCCGAGCGTCTAACAGATGCTGAATGAACTTTGTGAATATTGCCTATAAATTTGAAGAAAATACCTAGGCAAAAGTTGAAGAAGAACAAATGTAGGGAACCTATCATTTAGAAAAATACGGAGTAGGGTTAGGGAAATCTCACGAAGAACTGTATAAACATGAGTTTGAAATGAACTTTGAACAAGAGACTGTTTTGCCTTTACACAAGTGGAGAACCACAGAGCAGATTCAGTACCTGCTATTGCTCCACTGACATTGGTTTGAGCCTAAATTAATATGAAAACTAATCATTCCAATCGTAGATGTAAATGCATAATAGGTACCTCGATCATGCTTATAGTAATTCGATTAATAGGGCTGGTTGCTTTATTGTGTCTTAAGACTGTAGATAGTATAGGGGAGTCAGATGTGGTTGAGATTATATCCTCGCCTAAGCCTAGAGAAGAGCTAGTAATGTTAGGAGGGCAAAATGTACACAATGATCTTTCTATGGAAGATATTTCTTTAAACACTTATGCTTGGTTACTTTGTCAGTATGTGGACACAATGGAGGCTAGGGATTGTTATATTTGCATGCAGCTACCTGTCAAGCAGCTGAGGGCATCACTTACCATCACCTTCCCTTGACCTATGGTATTAGGTGTAGACTGCTTTTTAGTATATTTTAGAACAAGGAGTCTTATGAGTACTATTTTTTGAGTTATGAATTGGTCCCTTGAGAGGTGGTATTGTTTAAGCACCTGAATAAGCAAACAGGCACTAAAACAACCAAATTTGATGGTAAATATTTTGTTTCACAAAAGACAATAGATTCTGCTTATGGCCACCAATATAACTTTACTTGTGTACTCACAGGGATTGAAAAGAAATTCATTGATCAAGTGGAAGACAGGTCTAGGGCAGTGGTTGCTGGGCGGATGCAGTATTCCGTGCTCAGGAATGGACACAAGCAAAACATCATAAAACAGCAAGAGAGACAGGTACTATATCCTTAGATTGGCAACATAAAGGAAGATTGTGTATATACAACAAACAGACTGACTATAGTTCTTTATTTGTAAGGGAGAGTTAATGTGATAACATCTTTGAAGTTCATGGGTCATAGAACCTTTATGAGGATGGAAGAGACCCAGTGATTCCTGGGGTTTATTTGTGGCAGGAATGCTTAGCTAGTAGAAGGTATGGAACTTGTTATCTGTGAGTGGTATTCCCAGACGTTTATCATGTGAATGATTTTGACTTGGGAAGAGAAATAAAGACATAAATGTGTTCTAAGTGCAATGGAGATTGTGGGAGATATTTTTGGAGCAATCATAACTAGTGTGGGTATGATATTGAATGACATTAAGGTTAGAAAGCTGTCTACAGTGGTTGATAAGTTATCCACCTGCACTACTGGATCATTGTTCTTCGTTTATACTGACATGGTTACAATTAGATCAATGTTTTTGCAGAACTGTCTTGCTTTAGATGTTCTGCTTCCAAAGGAAGGTAGAATGTCCTGCATGCTAAAGGTTCAGCAGTGTTGCACTTACATCCCGGATCAGAGTAGAGATTTGTAAAAATATAATAAAAAACATTACTGACCTTCATCAGGACCTACATGGTTTAGCATGTGAGGGAGTTTGGGATTCAGTTTGAAATGGATTTAGAGCTATTGGCAGATGGTTTGGAAATGTAGTAAGTGGCATAGTTGGATTTATTTTAGAACTGTTGTTCTTAGTTGGCATTTGTGTGCTTACCTTGTTCATCCTGGCGAAGAGGTACTGAACGTATCGTGAAAGAAAAGGAGAGAGTCGGAAACTGGATGAACTGCGGTTAGAAAAGGCAAGAAATTAATATTATAATGACTTGAAGAGATTAGAAAATGTCCTAAGGAAACAACATGCAATCACAAAGCTTTCGATTTGTCCATCTGAAAGCACATCTGAGAAGATGGAGAGATTGTTGATGGCTTGATACACCATCGGAGGGGAGATTGGAGAAGCGTAGTTTTGCGCTTTATATTTTGTTTGTCGTTCTTTAAAATTTTCCATAGGAGTGCATTATAATCATGAGTAGTCTGCACTTATGTGTTTCCTGTGTGATTAATGTAGGGCTAAAAGGGTTAAAGTTCAATAAGTCAAAGTAATTCTCTAACAGATATTATTTTTCAGGTGTGTTAAAAATGTAACTGACTACTATTAATCTCATATTGACACCTAAGTATAACGTGTCCGTTAAATTGTATTTGCCAAATGATCGAAGGTTTCCATTGTAATAATAACTTAGTAGAATATATTCTTTGTGATGTTAAAAATTATGATATAACATGATTTATTAAACATAGAACAGGTGTATTATAACCTGTGCTGTGTAAATTTAGCCTAATGGTAGGCCTGAATTGTGTTTTAATTTGCTTTCCCGATTAGCGTTTAATAACCCTGGGTGGAAAACTACGCTACACTCGCGGAGTGTGCGTAGCGAGCGCAACTTCGCGCTACGCGAATTGCATGCAGCAAAGTGTAAAAATGCGTAGCGGGAAATTTTTGCTCGCTCGGGGTCCTCAACAACAAATTGGCGACAGCGAGCGAGCAAAATCAACATCCCGGCAAGACTTTTTCCTCATTCGCGATCGGCAACATCAAGTTGCCGATCACAAGCGTGGAAAATAAACCTCCCGGCGAGATTCTCAACGTGGGGAGGTCAGGTTTCTCATTGCGAGTGGTCGCGTATGCTCGCGACCGCTCTCGATGAGAAACTACCAGTCCGCGTTGAGAAAGCTGCTGCTCGAGTACAAATCTACTCGAGCAGCAGAAAACAACCGCTTGCACTGTGCATGATGCTGTTCGCAATGATTGCACAGTGCGGACAAGCATCTGCCACTGTGTAATCATTGTGAACAGCATTTCCCTACTGCACTATGCAGTTCGCATAGCTATGTGTAGTGCGGCGTAGTGCAAAGTGCACTTCGCGTAGTGTAGCAAAGCACAACTTCACGAGCTATGCCCAGGGTTAGCGTTTAACTTTGCTTTTTGCCTGTACTGTGAAATGATGCATATATTTGTTCTCCCACTGCAGGTGGATGAGACATCATTAGTTTAGAGAAGAGTCTATTGTTCAGTCGATAGATAGGCCTGGGAAGGAATGCAATAATGAAGGAGGGATGAATTCTTATGGGAGACAGAGATGGCACCAAGGATGTGTGGGAAGTTTACCATATGAAGCAGTAAGTGGAAAAAGGAGTTGGCGAAGTTTGCTGGGCAAATGGAAAGTTACCCAACGTTTGTAGGAAGTGCCTGAATTTTGGTGGTTGCTTTTGAACTAATGAAGATAAGAACAGCTGACACTTCTCTTGGAGATGTTTTGAGGTATAGACCTCTCTCAGTGATTGTGGCATTGGGCTACATGACCATAGTTAGAGTTTCATCTTAGGAGGACTCTGACGGCTGGCATCTTTTATGCTTTCCTTTGAATCTCGCTTAGTCTAGATGTCCATGTAGGGATAGTTAGGGAACTTTGGGAATTTTTTCCTTCAAAGAGTTTGATGGAATTCAACTTATATTTTTGTCTTTTAATAACCTATGTGGTAGTAGTTAAATTGGTAGTTTTCTTTTTGTTGTATAGGGCAAATCAGCTCCGGAGATTTGCTTTCATCCTAATCTCTTTTATACTATTATGCTAAGATTGATATATCTGAATCTGTTTCAAAATGTACGATAAACTAACTAACCAGAATCTAGTTGTACAACTGAGTGTCTGTCTTGGGGGTTAATGAGTTGAGAAGTTCCTTCCCTCTCATGTTGCTTAATAAGAACCATCAACCAAAATTTGAGGAGGCAAATTTCCGCGCTAGCAGGATGAAAAAATGAAAAGTAGAGGGCAGCATTAGTATCACATGACTTTTATTTTCTTAATAATGCCTGTCTAATAAATGTCACTTTCAAAATACAAGGTAATTTTGATAGAGCATTTGGGTACACTGGCTTCGCTGGCCCGATTAAAGGCATTGTCGCTGTGTAAAATGCATCCATGGTGCTGTATAATAAAGTGTTTACAGAGATCTGACATACTCTACTGCTGCTGTTGAATGCGTTGGTTTTTGTAAGATAAAAGAAATACGAGAAACATTGGTCTCTCCCTAGCACCGGGGACGTAAACAAAAGCTTCAGAGAGGGGAAAAGGTGTCTTGAGCATTTCGTGGGAGCCCGCTTTTGTTTAGTTTTTACATTTTACAGTGGATTCGTGAATCTACGGTTGAATTTTTTTTTAAAGCATTTGTGACCCCACCACCAGGCCTGGGTAGTCAGGGTATTTCTACCGAGCCCTGTTGTTGTTATTTTAATGGTTTTTTTTTTGGGACTCAGCTAAGTCCATCTACCAAGATGGCTACCTGCACTTCCTGGTTAAAGTGTTGGCAGCCAATCAGGTCCCACCATGAGATCTGTGCTTCGGCTCCACCCAGATAACTTTATTTTGCTTGTCTACGTTATAGTTAGGTGAAAATGTCAGTTAAAACATACTGTTAAGAAACAAAACCACTGAAATTCACATTTATAGTTATCTCAAGTAACTGTAACTACTACCCTAAAACAACTATAACTCGCTTCCCCACCATTCACAGTTTTGTCATCAATGATGTCATTTCAGATGTTGCAGTGATATTATCAATTGTCATTGAGTAGGTCAAGTCGGCCTGGGCGGATTTTCACTTGCATCGGAGTATTCCAAGTAATTTTGGTAATTCTACACAGAATTACCACTAATAAAGCGATTACTCCTGCTCGCATTGATAATTTGGGGGAGAAAATTCTACAGTGAGAGCACATTTATCGAGCATAAGCTACAGAAACTATTCATGTTCTTCTGCATTTAGCACAATTTCTTTGCCCAAAATGCATTCCTGCAACCATTTTGGATGGAAGGGTGCATTTTGTGCTAAAAAAATATCGCTAGATGCCAGGGTTAAATTGGAGGGAATCCTACCACAAGAGAGCATTTAGCGAGCATCTGCAGCTGCTCATGTTCACATTTTGGACACAAGAGAGAGTTTTTGTGCTAAGGGAAATAGCGTAAAATGCAGAATTACTCATTTTGCATAATCTTGTGTAATTCCTAGGTACATATTACGCCCACCCCCAGTCATGAGTAATGTAATATGTGAGCTAATTAGCAGTACATGGTGAGGGAAGAGGTTATACTTAGTTTATGGAATGAGTTATAGTTGTTTGAGATATCTCTAACTGGCAACTTTCAGTGGCTTTGTTTGTTTAACACAGTAAAAAATGTTATGTAAAGTATCGTATTATCACAATTCCCAACTAAAATGTCACTTTAACCTTTAGGTTTTTCAATTAATTTCTATGTTTTGAAAAAAATGTAAGATGACGATCACCGTGCAAGGCGTTCAAGTTGGTACAAGCCCGGCCTTCACAGCATAGGGTTGGACACAGGGCCTGGACCTAGCTATCTGATTTTACAATACAAAGGATGTTATTTTACGTAAGACATATTTTGTCAAAAAGATCCAAACAATAAAGTCTAAATTTCGGGCGTACTGGCTTTATCTAGGGGTCAGCATAGCAATATTTATAAAGCACATCTTATGTCTTTCTCAAAAAGTAATCAATAATTAGAACCAGATGAATATTTCATGAATTCATACATTAATAAAAGTGATTGTCATTATTTTAATGATGCGTATTAAAAGACATCAACATGTAGCTGAGTTATTTAAAAATAAATTCAAGCCACAAAATGCAGCCATAGAAATAAGCAGAAGGTATCTCTGCTTTCCAGCTAAAGAGCAAAGAGCACTAGCTCGAAGTGCTTTAAAAAAATGTGGTAAGCTCTCCTGTGGTCATGGATAAAATGACCCAGGAGACTTGCTGTGTGTTTTTGTGTAATGTTGCTGGGGCCTGCCAATGCTCCCAAGGCCTCTGCTGGCTCCCCAATCACCACTGTGACAGGAGACAGCATTTATCATTAAAAGTGGGTGCCCTGGTGCCCACCTGGGGTACCCACGGCCGTTAATGACCGGGTGCCAACATAGGGTCCAGCATGTCCCTAACCATTGGAGGCAGAGGGGAGAGGCCCAAGGCCCACCATGGCCCCGGCCAGCCCCCATAGCTCACTCACTTTGCTCCTGCAAAGCTATGTTTTCTGGTGTTTCACCCCAAAAAGGAAAACATAAAAGCCATGCATGGATGGTGCAATTCTGATCCCTCTGTCCATTATAGTACTGTGTGCTGGCTACTACCAACACAGGCACCATTGCGCCATGGACCAAGGGTACCTGTATTACAGACACGATTGGTTTTCCGTAGGAAGGCATACCTTCCTGCACAAAAACAATCCGTTGAGGCAATTTCCTCTTTCTATGTATGAGGTGGAATGCATTATGTGTGGAAAGAGGAACTAATGAGAGGAAATACAAATATTTCTCCTTGTTTTGCCACCCTCACGAGGGGCACCATTTAGGCACAATCCCAGGTTTACATATTTTAGAAAAATCTGGGATCGTGTCAAATTCTATGTGTGGTTGCAAGGGAATGTTCATGCCCCACCCATGGAACAATTACTACTTTGAAATGTTACGCAACACAGCACAAGCTGGTGTGTTGCTTTACATTGTTTTTACAAAGGTTTTGCAAGGTCACTCAAATCACCCCTTGTGTGGCTTAGTAAATATCACTTAAAGACTTGCGTTGCATTGAGTCAACTTGTGCAACACAAGAGAAATGCAAGTCCTTAGTAAATCTAGGCCTGAATATAATGCCACCAGCAATGACACTTAGATCCAAGTGAGGAAGGGAGTGGCCTACAAATTCAAGGTTGGCTTAAGGGTCTGGGTGATTGGGATGCAGCTGAAAGATTGCTTGTGACACCCCAGAATGTATAATGTGCTGAAAAAAAATTCACTTTTCTAGTAAAAAGGTTCTGAGCTGTAAAGAAAATACTCTTTTAAGACTTAAAAGCACTTTGCATCACTTTGAGTAGCTCTGTGGCTGAACAAAGTTTTGAGAACTCTGCCCCTTTATTGCAAGGTCGACTAAGAATGGGCCCTAGAGTAGATATATATAGTAGGCAATTGGCAAGCGCAGTAATAAGTGCCACAGAAACATCTCTCTCACTTTGCTCAACATTTTTTTCATGTTTGTTTTTCTCCTCGACCCATGTAATAGGTAGAATCTGGGTCATGCCACGCATGTTGAGAGTTACCATTCATGAAACACTCTTGAATTACTGTGGCAAACTAAATCGATTGTTTAAGCCATTGTTTTTAATACTAAAGATCTGTAAAGATGATTCAGAATTACAGTCATTCTCCACATTCTTTGTCTATTGACTTGCACAGCTCCTCATTGTGTCCTCCAGATTGTTTAAGTCATTCCACACACTATACTAGCATACCCTTTCCTAATTTCCTGGCGAGACTGCTGGACTAGATTACATGTTACTAGACATTTCTCTTATACAAGCGTGTGTGTGTGTGTTTACATACTTCCATTCACTGTGGGCCTGATTATGATTTCGGGCGGAAAGCCATATGACAGCTCGTCGGAGGCTTTCCACCCGACATCATAGGTTTCTGTCTGACCCCCGTATTATGATGTGGTGGTGAAACCCTTGGGGGAATTCCGCTTCACTTCCGATAGGCTCAATGAGCCCCTCGGGTGGAATAGTAATATCAAATTAACAGCGTGGGCATTGCAATGATGGTCTCCGCCTGCCTTTTCATGGCGGTTGACCAGCCAAGAAAAGGCAGGTGAAAAGTGACTTTCCGGTCCCCTATCAGGGCCCTTTTCTTCGCTGGCCCTCTTCCATGGGGTCCCCCAAACATCCAAGCATCGTGTGGCAGGCACCGCATTGCTGTGGCATTGAAATGATGGCAAAGGCTCTCCCGTTTCCGCTGTGGGGTCAGTCAGACGATCATACTTAGGCCCTGTGTGTGTGCTCACTATTATATTTATAATAGATTCACTGCATCTGGTGTTACTGGTGGCGTCACGGTGTTGGTCAATTTTTTGGATTGACTGAACAATACCTTTGAGAAACACATGTTGGCATAATTCAGGCACTAAAATATCCTGTACCTGTGTAAAAAGGAAATTGATTGCTTAATGTTCAACAGATTATAAAGAGTAAACGGCATGAGTCAAATTACCAAAAGAGTTTGCTTAATCTCCTCATCCTTCACTTAGGCCCCTTGAAAGACAATTTAAAATCAATTTGTGTGTACTGTAGACTGGTATGCAGCTGATATATTATTATAGATGATATATCTTTTTACTTTGCTTCCCTACTGATTTTCTAAAAGTGCTGACATTAATTTGTCATTCAACTGATATTTTATACCTAATCAGTGAACACAAAGGTGGCTTGCTTCTGAGCTGAAATCTTGTTACTTGCAATATTTAACTGATTTCTAACTTAACCATTAGATCCATGGCACTTAACTGTCACATTTTAGGAGTACATATGTTAATTTGCATATCAATTGGCCTGCTAACTCTGCCTGTTTCTCATTGGTGTTACATGGCTTACCATGTTTCTCATAATCACACACCATTGGATAATGAAGTGCATACAAATGACTTCCTCTTATATTACCTTATAAGGCAGGGCATATGCTGGACATAATTTTCTCCAATGGTAATCCGCTTCTCTGGGAGAGGGGAAACAACCTTTACAATACAGTCATTACATCGCACTACCTTTACAACGCAGTCATTACATTGCAACATCCTTTACATCGCATGTCATTACAACGCAGCCATTACTTCGCATGTCACTACAACGCATGTCATCACAATGCATGTCACTACAATGCAGACATTACATCGCAAGTCATTACAACGCGTACCATTACAACGCATAGTACCCTTATACTATCCAACACTTACCCTACTGTTGCACTCACTGGAGTTAGAATAGTAATTTTTACCCCTACACTATCCAACATTTACCTATAATGCGATGTAGTGGTATGCGTTGTAATGGTATGCGATGTAAAGGTAAATTGCGATGTAATGGAATGCGTTGTAGAGGTAGTTTAAAAAAATGTGATGTAGTAGCATGCGATGTAAAAGAATGCGTTGTAAAGGATGTTGCGATGTAAAAACTGCATTGTAAAGGAATGCATTGGAAATGTATGCGTTGTAACGTCATACATTCCTGGGAGAGCCCCTCCCCCTTACTTTGTCTGATAAACCTGTACTTCACTTTGAAATAAAACCTGGATGAAATATTCTCCTCTTCTATCTTCAGCAGAGGAAAATGTGGAGACCTAAAGCTTGAAACATTAGTTAGTAGATATTTTGAACAGAGCAAAGAGAATGCAACAAGCCAGCCTTAATAACTATTACCACTGGATAATCATACATTAAAACTTAGGGCCTGATTTAGAGTTTGTTGGGCAGGGTACCCTGATTGTCAAACTGACAGTCTGCTTGCATGATTCTGAGGTGGGCAGACTGGCATGATTCTGACATCGGTGCTCCCGCTAGCTCCACCATCAGAAACCGTACACTGATAGAATTAGAGCCTTTGGTGTAGGTACTAGGCCTGTGCAGAACTTCCAGAGTTTTGTTCTGCGGAATTCTGTGGAGTGCCCAAAAAACTCTGTGAGCAGGTGGAAGTGCTCGTCCACTTGTTAGCACTGCTTTTTCACATGCAAGTAGCGCAATCCACACTGAAAAATCTGCAGGAACGGCACCACACGATGTGCATAGGCGCAGCCATTTTGCTTTACCTGCTTTCTCTTCTCTTCATGGTGCTGGGCATGATTTTGTATCCCTGTAATGTATTTTTAATCCCCCCAATTCCCAATCAACCACCCCTTATTCAACTTGATTTTATCAGTGTGTGTCTTTGTGTATTTTGTGATTTTGCCTTTTTGTTTACTTTTCTGTGACCGTTTGTACTTTTTCGTTTTAATTTCCACTTTCTATTTCCTTTAGTTTGCTCTTTCTGCTTCTTTTCTATTTTTCCACCACAGAACCAGGGAGCAAGCGGATGCGTCAGTTCAGTGCAGCTGCTACAAGCTGCAGACCTTGCGGTCGCTGGCGCCAACAAGGGGTGCAGCCCCGCCCCTTGTCTTCTGAGATGGAGGTGCCCGCACATTTTTGTGTGCCATACCACCTCCCCTCCATGCCTGCAGCAGGAGGCAGGCCTGGGAGTGGGTATATCCTGCAGGAGCATTGGCTGCTGTAGGGCCAAATACGCTGTGTGTGTACTAGAGCTTTGGGGTGCAGTGCACGGTGCAGGAGTGGTTGTTCTTCTGGGCAGACGTCATCAACTGTGAACAAGACCTGCTCGGCCTGCAGGGTGTTGCAGGGCTCAGTGAGCAATGATTTGTTGTTAGTTTTTTCTGTAATGCTAATCTTTTTTTCCAAATAGCATGGTGCTCTCACTCAGCGGTAAGATAAGTTTATGTAATGTCATGAATATTATGTGATCCAGCTTGAGTTAGCCAGGTGCTCGGTGCTCCCTAATCAAACTGCACTCGCTTGGTCTGATTATTTGAGAAGTCATGCAGACTTCTTTGTCCTATCACTAAGATAGTGGTAGTAATATCAGTCAGTTAGTGTTTGCTGTGCCTTTATTTATTTAACCCATACAGTCCCAATCTCTGAGTGATGTGTAGTATGCATCTGTGCATTTGAAAAGGGAGACTGAGTTGGCCCATCAAACGCGGTGAGAAGCAAGATTATTCGCTTCAATGCATTATTTTTCTTGCTCATACTCAACCAGTAAAACTAGAGAGCAGCCATGGTGATGGTGAACCCTCTCCCAATGTTGTGTATAAATTCATTTTTATAAAAGCAGTTTCCATTACAGTGCATCATGGTAGCAAAGTAGTATGAGGTCCCATTGCATTTGCCAACCAAACACTATGTCCTTTATTAACCAATTAATTTCACCCCTTCATTGAGCTTCAATGAGTCATCATGGATATGCCCCTCCATTATGAAATGTTTTTGGTTGGCTTGACTACCTGGCTTTTCTAACATTGTTAACCAACAAAATGGCCAAAGTGGTATTTTTGATGTTTTGTGGATATATTTTGTTAAACAAAATAAAAATAAGGGGAGGTGTATCTGGCATCCAAAATGTGTAATGTTCTTTCTAGCTGCATGGACCACCAGTGCCAGGGCCACGGAAGTGCCAGTGTTTCAGACGTGGCAGCGGAGGCAGTTGGAGGGGGAGTACTAGCGGCGGCAGGGACTCATTGTGTTTGTTAAGCGAGGCAGAAATGTATCCCACCCATCATCATTCATCACCTCCCTGCCCATGGCATTTTATTACCCATGGCCTACCTGCAGCATGTTTCAATTTGGCACTGTAGTGTTGGCTGTGCAATGTGCGTCTGCTTCACTTAATGAGGCATTTACAAAATTTTAAATGTATTTGCAAACAAAAAACAAGGTGTGTTTCCCTCCCACTTTCCTCTCAGTCACTGCTAGGTACTTCACTCCTTTATTATTTCCTAAATTCAGTCCCAGCCTACCAAATAAACTGAAAAATCTATTCTTGGTTTGTGCCACAATTTTTTGGGCAAGGATTTATGTACATAGTCATATATTTCACGGCTTCCACAATGGATTTATGCCTGTTCAAACCTTTCCCTTTCGACATTTTTCATCTTCAGTGACTGACTAAGCCAAAGCTTAGCACATGATGATTATTGAGGAAAACCTCGACCTACCTGGTCTAATCCCTCTAATTTACCCTGCAGTAGATTAAGTTAAGTTTTCTTTTCATACTGCCAAGCAAATGTATTTGTTGAAAATAATTTGTGGTGGAGGATAAGGCCAGGGAATCAGGTGGGACTAAGTGCTTGATTTTGAGTTATACAGATGGGATACTCATTGACGAATATGCCGAATAAAATAATATCTCGTTTTTTTTCCCTGTGCTGCAGTGCATCGTTTCTGCCACTGTCTACTTATGAGAGACAGGGTGTAAGCATTCTATACATGACTCTTTGGAGTAAAAGTAGAATTGAAAGGCATTTGGAGAAGAGCACGGCCATTGGAATTAAAGTAAGATAATTGTCCATTGCAGCTGTCCCAGCTGCAGAGTGCAGACAGTAGCAAAGTACAAGAGGCACTTACATACTTCCTTAAATTTAGCACAGAAAGAATACTTGGACTGCATAGTGCATAATGCCTTATTCATTTATGATAGTTCATTTATATTTATTTTTACACACTTAGGGGCCGATTCCGATCTTGCTGGGAAAAGGCTCCGTCCGACTTGGATCCTGAGGGTTTTCAAACTGACTCGGGCTCCGGGGCTCCGAGCGCCCGAGTACGATGCGAAAAAGCGCTGACGGACACGGGTCGTTCGAAGCCCCATTGAAATCAATGGGAGCCTGTTGTACGAGGAGTACATAGACTACCATTGATGAAAAAGGTACGTTGCGCACAAAGGCGCCCCCTGTAGTGGGGACGTGTCTGTGCCACCCGCATCGTACATGCATGTGATCGACTCGTAAGGCTACGGGTGAAGGGGGGTCTGGCGGTGACCCCCAAAGACTGCTTCCCAGAGTGTTTACGTGCCGGAGGCGCTGACTTCATCCGGCTGCGGAAACGATTTGGTTGGCGAATTTCGCGTTGCTCGCATCGTACTTGCTCGCTCGTACAGCTGTACCAGTCGGACGCAAAACACGCGTATGGCTAGTACTTTTTCCAGCTGGATCGCGTTCGGAGCCTTTCCGAGCGAGATTGGAATCGGACCCAAAGTGTCTGTTAGTTCTTTACTAGGAAACCATTTAAAAGAAAAAAAATCTCTTTCTTTTATTTATCTGGTGGTAATCTGGGTCAATTCCTTGCAGCTAGTCCATGCTTTTATGTGAGACATGAGTGGATAAAAAATTGCCCATTGACTCCTAATCACATCAAATTCCAAAAGCCCTAGGGGACTAGCAATATATACTGTGCCACTATATAATTGTGAGCAAGTGCTTGCACAGAGCATTGTTTTTTTAAATGTTTTTTCTTTCTTGATATAGCTACTCCTGCTGGACCACCATCATCACCTACTTGGCATGAGATAGCAGTCCAACTGCAGTGAAAGAGGATGGAGACCATCCAGGGAAAATACCATCAGCTCATGGCTCTGGAAGAGGAGGAGGCTGAAGCGGCTTCTACCACTGCTCTGGGCCCCAGTTCCTCCAGCCAGCCATCAGCACCTCCATCCTGGCCACAACAGCACCACTGGAAGCTGAGAGCTGCCTGAAACACCACTGTTGCCCCCCCGCCCATCCCAGACCACTATTCCTAATGCTGTGTTCTGCGTGAGCAGGCACAGCTTTGCCAGCAGGTGTCAAGCCTTGAGCAGGAAGCTAAATCCAGACAGACATTGATGAGGCCCTCTTCTGAGCCCTTTTTAAAATTGTTGTTTTGGTGGGAGGGACTTTTGCTGTGAGTGGAGAGGGTGGGATTTGGGAAGGGATCAGGAATTTGGACTAATTTTATTTGGACTTTTTTTAGACATTGGTCGAGGACAAGGGGATTTGTCTAGGAAGAGGGGTGGGACTGTTGTGGGTGGAGAGGGCGGGGTGTTAAACTTGAAGTAAAGGAAAAAAATTTGTTTCTACTTGAAATAATTTTGTTGAGGTTCGCTATTACTTTGCACTGCTGTTTTTTTCAGACAGCATCTTTTAAAACCCACTTATCAAAGTGTGTACCAATTAGTTATTGTCAGTTATACCCTTGTCCTACTACCCTCTGTAGCTAGATTGACCATTGGGGTGGTATGCTGCCAATGCCTATATTGCCTACAGCAATCTAGATAAACAAGAACTTATCTTGCAGTAGAAGGTAGCTACTTACTAACTAAGCTAGTTCACTTCATTCCATAATTCTCTTACCTGAAAAGATAAAGTGATGGCTGCTACATCTCTCAATTTTCCAAAACCTTACTGCATGGTTTCCCAAGGTGCCTTCTTAATGGTGCTGGTAGTAGTAGTAGCAGGCTAGCGCACTAACAGGTTAGGCATCACAAGTGGGGTCCAACTCCCGCCTAGGTCAACTCCAACTGTGGGATTATTCAAAAGGATTATCTATAACAGGCAACTAGATTGAAAGACACAGAGTTAGTGGGTAATATTCATATCATAACTTTACAAAGACTCAGACCAGACTACCATCAAGACACAATAACAAAGTCCTGATATTATAACAAAAACTAGTAATAGTAACTTCTGAGAAATGGGGAGTGAGTATCTAATTACAACTAAACTCACAAAATCCTCAAGTCAGGGAAAGTGGTCTCAGAGTCAAGAGTGGACAAAGTTAAGTGTTTACGCAACACAAGGCCTGAATGATGATGTTGACGAAATATGTTATATATCTAAAATATGGGTCCCTTTCATACGTGGGTGGGTAAGTGGGGATAATGTGGCCTACTGCTCAGGTAATAGTGAACCCGCAGTGAGTTGGGGTCACTTTCACCACATTCACGCCACCAAGTGTGTGAAAAATGTTCTGGTTAAAATTAAGTCATACCTCAATAAATCACACAGCCTGGGGGAAGAGGGTTAGGGGTTTGATGGATGGATTGGAAAGGGGAGTAGGGGGAAAGACGTTACAAAGACAAACACTACACAACAACAATATTCATCAGGGTGATGAACAGCACATCATCATCAATCTGTTGTGAAAGGAAATGAAGGAATGATACAGTTCAGCTAAATGCTTTGCAAACAGTCCTTCAGTCCCAGAGACCCAACTTTTATGTAAATGTTCTTTCATCTAGGTTTGAAAAATGCAAATTATGGTAGAATGAACCAACACCGTTTTTAAAAGTTATGATTGTTAAAGAAAATGTTACTGCATCTAAAATGCCAAATTGGGTGGTACAATTGCATTAATCTTAGAATGTACATCTTGGGTGCCTGGCCAATCGGTCCAGTAAGTTTAGCAGGGTGTTATGGAGCTTTAACCTTTCCATTCATAAAGGAGAAGAGAAATCCTGTTGATTGTAAAACAGAAACAATATTATAGAGTCAAGGAGAAACAAAGAAGGTAAGCTTCATGAGGCATGTATCAAGACTCAGAGGTAGAGCAGAAGCAGAGGCTGCTGCAATCATTCATTGTATGACTCATGTGTGATCGATTAACTGAGAAGTGAGAGCAATTTACAGCCAATCACGATAATTAACTGTATGTAGCAGGCTGATCAATCTCATAACTGTCGTCATAACATTTAACTGAGTGCGTGCATCTGTGATGATGATATGACATCATAAGTCTGTCTCAAGTACAAGTAACAGGTCCCTCCTGACCACAAAATTTAAGCGAAGTTTCACATTTGAGCCAGCACACACACTCAGTAGCATTTCCCTAATCAATGCAACTCTCTCCAGTCCACAGAGCTGAGCAGGCTTCAGAGTTCCCATCATGTTGGTTTCCTTTTGAAGTCAATAACTTCTTTATTCTGGCTGTGAAGGTAGTCCCACCCTGAGTCCTTCGGTCCTAAATGTAAATGTTTAAATCCAGTATTTGTAAAGAGCGAACAGCTACCCGAAGGCATCCCGGTGCTGGGGGCCATTGGGAAGATTAAGCAAGCTATTGCCCAGAGTCACATGGTGCTGTGCTGACCATTTGCCGGTGCTCGGGATCGAACCGTGAGTCTCAGATTCCAGCGTCCGTAGCCCTGGCCACAGCGCCACACCTCTTCCTGACTCTGAGTAAACTCTGAGTAACAAATCAGTCCAACTCTGCCTGTACCAGAGCGAGATAAACCTGTAGTGCACTGCTGTTGAAGAACAAGAAAAGAAACCGAATTTGAGTATTTTGTGTAGATTTGTGTTAGCACCTTTCTTTGAGGTCATCTTATAGATGTCATTTGGCTATGGCACTTAGCTGCATTAGAAGTGACTGGAAGACTCACGTCACATTTTGTGGCCACATCACTTTGTATAGGCCTTCTGTCTGGCAATACTATTGGGGATTTCTCCTGTGCACCTAAAAGCAAACAGCCAAGAAAAACATTTAATGAAACTTGGCATTTTTGCAGTTTAAATTATTCATACTAGTACAGACAATATAATTTTGTGTGATTACTTATTATCCTAAATAATTAACAACAATAGTATATCCATTGCAAAGTCAAACCACACCACCATAACATTTAACTTTCAATCAAAATAAATTGCCAACATACAGATGTAACTGTGGCGGTCAGGGATGTGCAGGGGAAAATGGAATAATCCTTATAAAATAAATGCAGGTATGCGCTTATGGCAGGCAAGGAGTTCTAGGGGGAAATGGAATCATTCTTAAAACAATTAATGCTGAGGTGTACCTGTGGCACTCAAGGGAGTCCAGGGGGAAATGGAATAATTCTTAAAAAATGAATGCTGGTGTGCACTTTTGGCAGGCAAGGAAGTCCGGGGGAAATGGAATAAAAGTGAATGCTGGTGTGTGTGTACCTATGGCAGGCAGGGTATCCACGAGAAAAGGGACTAATCGTTAAAAAATGAATGCAGGTGTGTGCCTATGGCAGGGAAGTAGGTCTTGGTGGAAATAGAATAATTCTTCAGAAATGAATGTTAGTGTGTGCCTGTGGCAGGCAAGGGAGTCTAGAAGGGAAACTGAATAAAATGGAATGCTGGTGTGTGTGCACCTATGGCAGTCAGGGGGTCTAGGGTAAAATTGAATAATCCTTTAAAAATGTATGCTGTTGAGAGCCTATGACAGGAAAGGTAGTCCAGGGGGAAATGTAATGAAACATACTGCTGGTGTGTGTGTACACCTATGGCAGGCAGGGGGCCCAGGGGAAAATGGAATATTCCTTAAAAAATTAATGCTGGTGTGCGGCTGGGAAAATATGGCAGGCAGGGGGCCCACCAGTCCAGAGAAAATGAGTAATGACAATGCTAAAAAAATTAATGCCGGTATGCGGCAGACACTTATGGCAGGCAGCGGGTGGATGGAGAGAAAATGTAAAAAAAAATGTAAACCACAAACAAAATAATTTTAAAAATGAATTGCCAGTGTACTAGGGAAGTATGAGAAACCCATTGGGAGGCAATGAGGTGCAGGAGAAAAATATAAAAAACAGCATATATTATGTTCATATATAAATATACTACAATGATCCTCAAGAATATTAAACTTATATCAGAGAAAAATTTTCAAAAAAATGAAAAAAAACAAAAAGGCATAGCTCTTTCCCATCAATCTCCCTGGAAAAAGGCTTTGAAAACTGGGAAAAAAGGATTTACACAGTGGCAGGCTGCACACAATGGCTTCCGACCACATGGTCAGCCAACAACAGCAAGCAAGGAGGCATGGCCATAATAAAGAGTCCCTGCAGGTCTATGGCAAAAGCACACTGACTGGATACACCAAATTGCCATTGGCCACATGATCAAACGACAACAGCAAGCAAGGAGACATGGCCACATCATAGACCACATGCAGGCCTATGGCAAAACCACAGTTGATGGCTACACAAAATGGTCACCGGCCACATGGTAAAACAACAACAAAAAGCAAGGAGGCGTGGCCCCAACAAAGAACACATGCAGGCCTAATACAAAAGCACAGTGACTGAATACAAAAAAATGGTAGCCTGCCACATGAGCAAACCACAAGCAAGGAGGCATGGACAAGAAAGAACACATGCAGTCCTATGGACACTGACTACAGCAAATGGCACCCAGCCACATAGCATGGAGAACAAATACAAATGATGGCCCATAGCCAACACACACACTGGCCAGACAAAGAAGGCATGGTAACACTGAAGAAAACTATCCCAATAATTCAGCCATGCCAAAAGCGAAAAGTGAGCTATAAAATTTTTACAACAACCTACATCCTACCAAGGCATCAAATATTACCCCACCAAAAGAGACAGAAAGAAAAATGTGAAATGCAAAAAAACCCGATTTTTAATTTAATCCAATGTCATCGCTGCCCTATATTATGTTTTAAAACAACATATTAGTAAGTTAATAGGTATGCAGTTCCTATGGGGGTAAAAAAGGCAAAGGAAGTGTCTGAGATGTTCTAACAAGCCAGGTTAGGTGGAATGAGAGGGGTGGTTCCTTTTTGGAATTAGAGCCCTCACGCACTCTCATGAGTGTCATGCATCAACATATACCACAGAAACAGCTGTTTCATGTACCAATGACTAGTACTGGGCCTAGTGGCTAGATGGCCCGTGGTCAGCCTAGGCAACAAAGTAAAATAAATAAGTAGTGAAAATTAAACAAACATAGAGAAAACGTACTAAACTGTGTAACCTTTTTCCCTTACAAAAGATAAGTAAATGCAAAAAAATAACTAGACCCATGCTGAAACTGCATGGCAGCAACACAATAATATGTATAAACCGAGTAAAAGTGCAAATAAATACTGGTGCATGCCCTCTATCAAACAAACAACTTCCATATGCAAAGGTTTTTGACCCTACTTGTATTGTCAAAAGCACAATCCTTAAATGAAATGGTATATATCCAGCAGACAAAAAGAATGATCCTTCCATCTTAAAATCCAAATGAAAAGTGACCGCGAGCTGGACAAATCCTTGGGAGGAGCCTGCTGGACAGGAACTAGAAGTTTGAATCTCTTGGGCCCTTCCTTCTCATTGAAAACAAACCAATAAATAAAAAAATGCTTCTCCCACTAAAATAAAAACCTGAACTGTCTGGTGGAGTAGAATATTAACTCAAAGATGCATGTCCAAGTACATTTAGTTGCTTCTCAAGTAGAGGATCTGCTGAGGTGCAGCCGTTCCTGCTTGCCAGCATTACAAATTGGTGCCGGAAGGCACCCTGAATGAGCTGTAGCGGGCAGTGTATCTCCCTCCCCAGAGTGCACCAAAACAAGGCTCAAGGGCGCTAATGGAAAAATAATTCAGCCATGCGCTGAATGATGAAATTTGGTGGGAACTCTATGTTACACACTTTGAGGCTGATTACGATGCGGTAGGATATGCTCTAACCATCGGTCAGAGCCATTCCTACTGCATCGTAATCAGCTGGTCGGATTCCTTTGCAACCGACCCATTAGGATGGTGTCAGTCAGAAAGGAATCATACAGTCCATTACAACTGGCTTCCGATGGGCTCGGAGAGCCCATCCGCCCGTCAGAATGACTTTGGTATTCCCAAGGGCGGCTATTTCTGCCCGAGGGATTACAATGTCGGATTCCTACTGCCTTTCTGTTCAGGCCTTTCTGACACAGAAAGGCTGTAGGAAGTCGCCTTTGGGGGCCCCTAGCAGGGCCCACATGGGTGTACGGCATACGGTTGGAGGCCAAGGGGGCACCTATTGATCCCCGCACACCATGGCAGGCACCTTGAGGTGCCTGTCATGGGGTGCAGGGAGGAACTGCACCTCACTGCTTTACAATGAGAGCATGCATTCCAGTTGGAACCGCTGACTGGCGGTCCATCAGTCCCAGTGCCGAAAAGATGTTGAGTGGACTTAAGTCCACCCACCGTAATTAGGCCCCAAGTGCAGACTTCCTGAATTCCGCCAACACTGCGAGTGGCGGTATATTTCTGCGTACCTCTGACTTCCAAACCAATTTAGATCAGATCAGATGGACTTAAGTATATTTTTCAGTTCGATACCACCAGGAAACCCTGTGTAAGATCTCTGTCTTTTCTGTGTGTTCTTGTCTTGCTGTGTTGCATTGCCTGAAATGTTAATAAATCTGGTCCTTAATGCATCGAATCTTTGCCCTGCATGCAAAAAAGATTTTTTGTGTAAAATGAGGTGAGCAAATATACCAACCTCAGTTTACCCTTTTAAAAGGCCATTGTAAAATTATGCTTTAGTTTTTTGCCTGTGCCACAACACATGTATGCACTTTAACACTCATCATGTGCCTTTTGTCTGTTCATCTATTACCACAAAAAAAAGATAAATATGGACAAAGCAAATAGAGTGATTTGTAGAAAATCCTCCTTTTACTTAATTTACAGAATGGCTATGGTGTGGTTGTGTATCAGGTGCAAGTAGCTGAGAAGCTGTGTATTGGCAATGTGGGGGTTCGATTTAGTGGCACATGCAACTGAAAAAAGGGAAGTCATTATTTTTAACTAGTATAATGGTGTATGGAGAGCACATTTCTTTTTTACCTAAGAAAGAAATCCAGTCCAAGATCACCTTACACCAGCACATGTCCTCCATTATTCCTATTACTTTTTGATGTATGGTACTTCTAAAACAAGCTGAAATCACACTTCTGTATCTCAAAGTGGCATAGAAGATTATTTTATTTTTATAACCGTGCAGATAACTCCCTGGGCAACCATATTTCTGCAATAGTCTTCTTTTATTTTTAACAAACTTTATTGCACACCCTTGAATGGTACACCGGCAATATAACATATATCATAGCATGTACATTTTGTTTTTTGTTGATACAGTTCCATTATATATATTCTCTCATAGAATGTTATACAATAGAGTGCGATTCATGTATCCATAGGATATAGGTTGATCATATGTCCGGTCAATATCACTTGCCTGAATATCACGTAGGTATTGCCAATGACAGCTAGAAGTGACATGCAATTAAAACTAGTACTTTTCCCAGAACAACCCTGCGCCCACCCCACTCCCTTTTCCCATCGTCCCCATCTCAATATTGTATCCTGTAACCAAGTATTGTATCTTTATCTAGGATCTCCAGGTTCCTGTTGTTGGAGCCGCAGTGTCTAGGCGGCAAGAGAACCTCAATCAGTTAATTAATTAGTTTGCGTCGCGTCTGTTGAAGCCATATGGGTGCACTATGGTGTGAGCGTGACGGGCCCCGGTGTAAGATCTAAATGTCAAAACTCTTCGAGCATACGGTCCCAGTCTAATGAGATTGGGTGTTTTCTGAGCCCTCTCACCTCCTCACGTCTAATAAACGCACTCTCCGCTCCACACCATCGCACCACATCATCCTGCCATAATGTTAATGGAGGGCAGCGGGGAGATTTCCATTGCATGGTAATCCCTCTTATAGCTAATATGAGAGCTAAATCAAGAAAGCGCAGCTGCACCTTAAGGGCGCTAGTTTGTTTGCTCAGCCCTAGTAAACATTCTACAGCATTGCCATACATCGTCAACTGTGTAACCTCCTCCAGTGCCCTTTGGATTTTGCCCCAGTAAGCGCCGAGACGGGGGCAGACCCACAACATGTGAAGGAATCCTGCCTCCTCAGCCCCACATTGAGGGTAACTATTCTGGGCCTCAGGGAATATACGTTGAATCCTCCTCGGGGTTAAATATGATCTATGTAACACCATAGTTTGTATGAATATAAGGCGGGCATTCCGGGACGCCCATTTGAGATGCTCCAAAATACTCATCCATGCCTTATCAGTTATGGCCTTCCTGAGTCATCCGCCCATTTAGCCCTGAGAGTAGTGAGTGTTATAGAGACCTGTGCCCTAATGCCAGCATACAGCCGTTTCACTAAGTGTCCTCCCCTGCCCATGTAATAAAGTAGGTGAACTAGTTCGTGTTGAGGCGGTTCAGTGTGCTGTGGTGCCCATGTCTCCTTAATGTAATGTGCTACAGCAGTATATAATAAATAATGATGATCTGTTGCGCCTGTTGTCTGCACAAACATATCATGGGTCAAAAGGGTGCCGTCCCCAAAGAGCGATCCCACCTCTTCCACTCCCACCTCCTCCCAATCGTGTAGTCTCGCCTGAGTCAGTCTCCCATCTGGTAACGGTATACCTAACAGTGGGATGTTGCAGATCAGAGCATATAAATTCTCCCTACTTCCACAGATAGAGTAATTTCACAGATACACGCACATACACTCTTCATTCACTAGGGCCCATCACACCGACATACGCTCTATTACTCTATCCGCACTGAACCTGAGAGGAAACTCTTTGAACACTCTGCATCTACATTAAGGCCAATGCGACCAAATTGATATTGCATTGAGTCATGATTTAAACAATAATAATCACAATAAGGAATTCAATAACTGACAAAGAAATAACCACCCGACACTGTAATTCAAACATAAGATAATTTTATCTAGATTAGTTCAAGTGAAAGTCAATCAATAGCAAAATCGTTATTCTCATATTTACCTATTCTAGCTAAATGTCATAAATGGGTCAGGACAGGTCTCTCAGTAAAGTCTCTCAAGTCTCCGTCCTCACAGCATCGATCTTCACCAGCATGGGTTCAGAAAGAAGTGGCCTAAAAAATCCCGAATGCAAAAGACCACGGACCCTCTCTAATCTAGTATATTTATAATAAAACTAACGAAATAAATGTTACAAACATATTCCGAATGTCCGTTGAGCCGCTGAACAGAGCGAGCAAGAAAGGATGTAGCATCGCTACATTTGAAAAACCTCTGCTCAGGAAAAATCACAAAAATAAAAAGACGGAAGAAGGAAACTCAATCTTGAAAATATTGCATTAATAGAAGCTCTTCCTCAGAATCATAACAAAGTCATAATAGTTCATTGTGGCTTCATTCTCAACCAAGGACAACTCAGCGGATTGGCAGCACGCCTGGAATCGCTGTCATCATAGAAGCTTTTCAAATTGTGCAGAGGCTGCAATCAGGTGACTTTCAACCATGTTCAGCAAGGCCTTCCGTCACATCTTATTCACTCGAACGTAGGCTGTAAATGGCAGCCATTTTCATTTAGGCCAAAACGGACCATCTTAATTGAAGGAAACACAAACAACGTTACTACATCATCGCAATGATTAAACAGTGTTTATTCCCACTAATACCCTTATGTGTATGTAATTATCTAGCCATCTGTGACATATCTAAGCATTAGTACACGTTATTAAAAAGCATGAATATAAAACAAATAGCACTCTCGTCATTTATTTAAACGCACATATTATTGAGCAACATATATGCATTCCCACGTGTAGTTTCTCTTATTAGTATGTCGATTAGTCAAAATCTATCACGAAAAACGATAATTAGTGATTACAGATTAATGATTTTAACTATGACACATAGACAAAACTGGAGCTTAAAACCCAATAAATTTTCAACAGAAAACCCTGCTCCAGCAATCCCCCCTTTGGTGATATTATCACCAAATAAAACCCCCCAAAAAAAAAAAATGTTTGTCCCAATTTAGGAGAAATTGAAATGTCTCTTTCTTTCTTTCCAACTTACACACCAGATTCCCTTTCATCATCCCTTTTTGTCTCCAAGTAAACACTCTCTCTCAATTCTTCTAATTCTATTTCTTGTGGGTCTCTTTTTGACCTCTTTTGTCTCTTTTCAATATTAGCTCTAATTCTTTTCTTTTTCCCTCCCCTGTTTTTACAACACAAACACACCAATCTTAATATCAACAAAGCAACAATCACACATGTCAAAGGAAACAACACCTTACCTATAATAGTACTACCTAGTTTAGCAATAAAACTCTTAACAGCTATCATCTTATTAGCTAATTTAGTCCAGATACTTTCAGCTTCCAGTGGTACTAATTCCTCATGCAAATCAGTAATATTTTTGATATAGACCTTCAGGTCTTTACTTTCGTCAGGAATGTAAGTGCAACAATGTTGAACTTTCAGCATTCCACAGACTCCACCCTCCTTGGCCAATAGAATATCAAGGGCAAGTCGATTTTGCATAGACATGGCACGTACGGCAACCATTTCCGTATTTACCAAAAGAAACCCTCCAGCGGTACTTGTCGATCAGCGATCTACCACTGTTGACAGTTTCCGAATTCCATATGCATTTAGCGAAGTTCCCACTGCTGGAATTAAAGCTCCAAAAATATCACCTACTATTTCTGACCAAGTCTCTCTCTTAAAACGTGTTAGTAAATTAATATGTTCTACATCTTCTATCTTATCCATATGAAAAATCTTTGGGAAGACCAGACCAACATAACATGTGCCATACCAATGGTCAGGCAACCTGTAATAAGCCCTGTTCCCACAAATATAATACACTCCCGGGAAAACTGGATCTTCTCCTCCTCTGAATCCCCATCCCGTTGCAATAAAGTATGTATCATGGCACTCACTAGTCCCAACAAAATAATTATCATATTGGGATTTCCTCCTGGTAATGGATAGTTTACCCTTCTGTGGTGCATCTAAAGCCAAAGTTGGACTGGCCCCATTCCTCAACTCTTTTCCCATTTCAATGTCCCAAATTGTCTCACTCATTTTATATTTCCCTGCCTTCTCATGCATGCTAATTCTCCTTTCCTCTACCATGTCCAGGAAAGCTTTCTCTTCTTCTTTCAAACTGCAAGTTAAATTGTTCTTAAAAATGAAATCTAATGTTAATTCTTCTTTCTCAATAAAAATTTCACCAAAAATGTTAGCTTCTTTAGCTGGATTCAGCTTTTTGTTCATAGGCAATTGCCCAAAAATGTTATCTTTGTTAGACATCTCATAATCTATTCTCCTCAACAAATAAAAAACACTACTTAACACACTACATAAAATTCCATACGTAGCTGGTAAATGATGATAAGTAACACCTTCTGAAACAGATGCAGGTAATTGCATACATACGTAGCAATCCCTAACTTCCATTGTCTTTACGTATTCATACAACAACTTTGAAAAAACATTGCTTGAAAAATCATTAATTGACCTATCCTTATGTATTTTAATGTTACTAATTCTAGTTGGAACTATTTTCTGTGAATTTTTTACTACATTAGTCATATTCTCAGTATGTATCCCAAAAGTGTCTATTGTAACCCTAAAGGTAACTAATAAAGCAAGTACACACCATAATAGCACTAATAAACTAGTACAGCAGCAGCACATTCTACACCATCTTTTCAAAAAGGCACATCTACTTTGATTATTCTCCGTGTTAGCCATTTTACTACTTTGGCAGTGTCTTTTGACTTAGCCTCTTCTACTCCACTACTGAGTTTAAAACTCTAATTTATCTCAAACAGCAAATTTCAAATTTTTCCTTTTCACTTTCTCCAAGTGACTCCTTCAGTTCACTCAATTTGGATTTTCATCACTTTTCACTTCTTCTTCAGCAACATCGAATTGTATCAGATCTTCAACAACATCCTGTGCATCCGACTCTTCTCCGATGTCAGTCAGGATAACTTTTAAGATTCCAACAGACTTTTCCTCTCCCTCAACCACTTTTCTCAAGATCCCCTCCGGATTGTCTTGATTCACTGCTTCTTCTTCTTCTCCTTCAGACAGTGCCACATAAGACCATTCCGGTGATCTGTACTTTTGGTTGGGTTGTCTAATTCTCTTTATTCTTTCTTGTTCCTTCGATTCTCCTTGTTTTCCACCTTTTGTTTTGTTTTGACTCGACACTTCGTTCACCTGTTCAGCTTTTGACGAATCCACTCGTGTCAATCTGTACCTCAGCCTCTTTATCTTGTTAGGCCAAATATCTCCTCGTACAACCTTTTTCGGTCTCACTTCTTTATTGTTTCTTTCTCCAATCCAAGTCCTTTTCCTCAGAACTTGACCCTCATGTTTCTCATTCTCACTTTCATCCGATTCTGTTTCATCTGCCTTTTGTCCCTCAGCAATTCTTTTTTTCTCCACAGACTTCTTTTTCACCACTCGAGATTTCCCTATTCCTGTCCCTCCTCGGGTCTCCGACACGCAATCTTCTTGCTGTCTACTTGTCCCTTCACCTAGCTCATCAGAAATGTTCCCTACACCTCCTCGGGGGTCTTCCGCAATCTGTCCCTCTCTATCTTCTTCTGACCCTGCTTCTTCAGGTGTAATCTCAAGTGGAATTTCAACCTCCTCATCTGATTCAGGAGTATTCCCTGTGGAATTGCTCTTTTCTCTCCTTTCTTCTCCACTGCTCGTTGGAACTTCAGGCACTCTTACAGAATCTGATCTCTCCTCCGAAACTCTCAATGCTTGCTTTGATGCCTCCTTTGGAAGGAAAGAATCACCTGACTCTCTTTCTTCTTCAGCTCTTTCAGGATTCTTTTCCCTTCTCACTGGCTCAGTTTCTTCATCATCACTCGAGTCTGATTCTTCAAAATACTCTTTACCAGTCCCTTCTCTTGGATTTGGAACTCTCAGAGTATGACTTGCATGCACCCAGTTCTTCACACCGGCACACTTTACAGCAGTTGTCGTAGTCAGAATGACTTGTCTTGGTCTTCCCCACCTTGGAACCAAGCAATTTCTTCTCCTGTGCACCTTTATCCTTACCCAATCCCCTGGACTCAGATCATGGGCTTGCTTCCTTTCAAATGTAGTGGCGTCTTCTCCAACCTGGTGAAACACAGAATGAACTGCGTCAGCCAGGCCTTTACAGTAATCCAAAATCATGTCATCAGTTATTGTCATCAACTTGTTGACAGGCACAAATGCATGTCTCATCGCACGTCCCATTAGGATTTCATGCGGACTCAAACCAGTAGTTCTATCTGGAGTAGACCTAATGGTCATCAACACTAGAGGCAAGACATCGGGCCATTTCATTCCAGTAGCTAAACAAAACTTACCAATTCTGTTCTTGATTGTGCCATTTATCTGTTCAACAACTCCAGAAGCCTCTGGTCTGTATGCACAATGTAACTTCTGCTGTATGCTTAGTGCTTCACAAATTAAACTCATGAGCTCATTATAGAAGTGTCCACCTCTATCAGACTCAATCGTTACCGGAAACCCATACCTAGGAATCAGTTCTCTTAACAGTAACTTCGCCACTGTTATTCCATCATTTCTGCCTCCACCCATCTCGAGAACAAACAGACTACCACTAGAACATACCTCAATCTGTTCACTTGGGGCATTTCAATGAAATCTATTTGCATTCTGGTAAAAGGACCTCCTTCTCTGCCTATTGTTCCTAGGCTCACCACTGTCTTCTTCCCAGTGTTGAATTGCTGACAAATCAAACATCTTTGACAGATACTTTCTGCAATTAACCTGAACTTTGCATTGTACCAGGTCTGTTTAAAAGACCTAATCATGGCATCCCTCCCCAGGTGTCCCTGGCCATGATACATTCTTGCCATTGTCGACAACATGCTATTTGGCATGGCTGGTCTTCCATCTTTACAGACCCAAACATGATTCTCTCGGAGCACAACCTGCCTTAATCCATTCTTCTCTTCCTTTCCTGCCTCATCCTGCAACAGTTTCACTTCATCCCACGTTTCTAGGACATTAGTAAACATCACAGAACAAAAAGACATTTCCTTTTCTCGTTCCCGATTAATCGATTGGTTATTCTTAGCACAATACTGTGCTATGTCATTGGCATATCTATTACCAAGAGTAACAAAATCATCTCCTTGTCCATGAGCAGCACATTTTACAACTTCTAGTTCTTTAGGCAGCTGTATCGCCTCAAGCAACTTCCCAATCACTTCAGCATTCTTTATTGGAGTTCCACTCGACGTCAAGAAACCTCTCTGTAGCCACAATTGGCCAAAATCATGCACAACTCCAAAACCATACTGACTATCAGTCATCACAGTCACTCTCAGATTCTTTCCAATCTTGCAAGCTCTCGTCAATGCCACCAATTCAGCAACCTGAGCAGATCTTACTCCTTTCAAAGAAGATGCTTCCATCACTTCTGAAACTTTACATACTGCATATGCTGCACTCAGCACACCATCGTCAGTCCTCAGACAAGATCCATCCACAAACAATACATGATCACTCACATGTAGAGGAAGATCTCTAATATCTGGTCTTGGTTTCGTACAGTAGTCAAGTACATCCAAACAATCATGATCAATTTCATCCTTCACACCCACATTTTCAGCATCAGGCAACAATGTCGCTGGATTCACATTCACACATCTTTCAAGAGTCACATTTGATGCTCCCAGAATGATTTTCTCATATTTAGTCAGCCGACTATGTGACATATATTGAGTTCTGCTTCTTGTCAAAAGAATCGCCACATTATGAGGTACGAATACCCTTACAAAATATCCCATGATAATACCCTCACTCTGTTCCAAACTTCTGCACGTAGCAGCTACTGATTTCAAGCAACCTGGTAAACCCACAGCTACAGGGTCAAGTGTCGATGAGAAGTACGCAATAGGCCTTCTCAGTTATCCATGCTTTTGTATTAACACTGAAAGTGCACATCCATTTCTCTCACTGCAGTACAACTCAAACTCTTTCTCATAATCAGGCATTCCCAAAGCAGGGGCTTCACACATTCTGCTCTTCAACTCTTCAAATGCTGCCATTTGTTCTCCATCCAGCTCCAATGGGTCTCTCACCTCACTTTTAGTCAGCTTAATCAATGGCCTTGCTATCAGGGAAAAGTTACTTATCCACTGACGACAATAACCCACCATCCCCAGGAACATCCTCACTTCTCTTTGGGTCCTCGGGACTCTCATTCCTCTGATGATTCTGATTCTGTCATTAGTCACTTTTCTCAGACCTTTTTCAATATTGTGTCCAAGATAATGCACCTCTTTCTTGCAAAATTGTAATTTGGCTGGAGATACCTTTAACCCTCCATCTGCCAGATGATTCAGTAAAGCTATGGTATCTACTTCACAAGCTTCACGTGTCTTCGATGCCACAAGCAAGTCATCGATGTATTGCACTAGCACTGAGCTCTCAGGCATGATTAAACTCTCCAATGACTTTTTCAATAACTGATTGAATATCGAAGGACTCTCTGTATACCCCTGTGGGATACGACACCATGCTAAAATACGCTGTCCAAACCTAAATGCAAAAATAGGCTGGCTGTCATGATGCAATGGAATTGAAAAGAAAGCATGACACAAATCAATCACTGTGTACCACTCAGCATCATGTGGAATCTGATACAAAATCACTGACGGATTTGGCACAATGGGACAACATGCCACCACAATTTTGTTAACCTTTCTCAAATCCTGTACAATCCTGAACTTCCCATTAGGCTTCTTTAGCCCCATTATCGGTGAATTACACGGACTACTCAGTAATTCTCTCAAAACTCCTTGCTGGATCATTTTCTCAATTATAGGTGTTATTCCCTCAATTATTTCTGGTGTCATTTTGTACTGAGGAATATTAGGATAAGTAATTCCCTCTTTCACTGAAATTTTCACTGGATCTACATTATTCATCAATCCCACATCTTCTCCAGTAAAATCCCAAACTGCTGTTTTCACTGTGTCTCTTAATTCTCTAGGTAAGTCATCTGGATTAAAGACGGCATATGTACCCACAATTTCACTCTCTCTATTATCTAGAGTCATTCTGTACAAGACATCCTATGTTTAGCTTCGTTTTATTTTAATTCGTTTATTGGCTGCTCATTAGTATCTGCACATATGCACAGGCACCTTGCACTTACCTCTTTCCTCGCTTGACCGGCAAAGGGGCAAAGGTTTGGGAACTTGGGTCACCGCCATATTTACGGTTAGCGTTTCAGTCTTTTTTTTCGCTTCCCTTCAAAGCCACACGCTGACGCGACCGCGCAGCGGACGCGCGCAGCGCGCCGAAGGCGCGCCAAAGGCAAGCCTGTCTGCGCCCGTCCGCGCTCGGCCCGGGCTCAGGGCATGTCCCCCTGGTCCGTTTGCCACCTATCCGATCAGTTATTCTCGTGAGCACCTTCTGGAGATGGCTCATGCTCCCGCAAATATTAGATGCCCCAGATGGGATCTTCACCTGATGGAGGAGACACAGGAGCTACACTGCCCAGGGTGCTCCTTTATTCTTTCAAGTATTTCGACGAAGAGTAGCCCCCTTCATGCCTACATTATTCCTACCCCTTTAGCTCTGCCACCCATTAAATGCCTTCTGCTTAACGCTAGGTCTCTTATTAAACATAGCGTGGAATGCGCTTTATTTATGGAGGAAAACGATATTAAACTGGCCCTGATAACCGAATCCTGGTCCCATGAAGCCTCTGGCCCTGACTTACTCAAAGCTACCCCTTTAGGTTTTCACTGCTTTACCCAAGACAGACCCTCTAGAAGAGGTGGTGGATTGGCCGTCCTTTACCATGACTCTCTTAAACCGAAATTTACCAACGCCTCCAACTCTACTTGTGAAGCCTTACTAATTAACATCCAAATCTCACACCATGAGACCTTTAACTGTGTCCTCCTGTATCGCCCCCCGGGGCCTAGAGGGGCTTTTCTTGATTCCATTGGCTCCTTGCTAGAAGAAGGACTAAGCAACACCAATTTCACCGTTTTGGGCGATTTTAACTTTCACTTGGATGATGCGAACGATCCGGATAGTCAAAAATTGCATCAAATATTCAATGGAGGTGATCTTAAACAACTAGTAGGTGACCCCACCCACTCTGCAGGCCATACGTTGGATGGAATATTCTCCAACTACCCTAATCTTGTTTACTCAAAATCTCTGCCCCTAATCTGGACTGATCACACAGCCATTTTATTTGAGCTTAATCGCACTTCACTTAAAAACCCTAAACCTCAGGACAGAACCACCCCTAAATCTAGGTGTTGGAAAAATATCAGCAGCCACATCCTAAATGATTTATTACTTAACTCACTTCCTGTTCCAGTGACCGACATTGATGAGGCAGCTACCACCTATTCAGACTGGGTTGATCAGGCCTGTACTCAACTAGTTCCAGTCAAAACCTGTACTACTAAGCGGGTACATCCCTCCGCCCCCTGGTATACTGAAAATCTAAAGAACCAAAAATCAGATTGTAAAAAACTTGAACGAGCTTGGGGAAGAGATTACTGTGACATCAGCAAGGAAGCGTACAAGTTAGCTTTGGCAAAATATAAAAAACTAGTACAGGAAACGAAAAAGCTTTATTACGGAGAACAGATAAGAGGTGCCAGTTCCTCATCTAGAGAGCTGTTCAGAACCATCTCCCAATTAACCTCTCCCTCCTGTCCAAAAATTGCAAGCACCCCGGAACTCTGTGAATCATTAGCTGCTTTTTTCCAGCAAAAGGTTGATACTATCTTTTCATCATTTACCTTTGCGCCGTCACCCTCCCTACAACCGACGCTTATGGGGAATAAAGAGCGTGACAGATGCCGCCTAACTCTCAATCACTTTATTCCTTTGGAACAGTCAGGAGTCATGAAACTCCTCTCTGAAATTCGCTCCGGCTCCCCATTGGACCCTTGCCCAGCCTCCGTTTTGAAGATGGTCCCGGAAATCATTGGGAAAGCTCTTACCCCACTATTCTGTTCCATCTTTGAAGCTGGATGCTTTCCTGTCCTCTGGAAAATCGCCTCAATTCTCCCTCTTCTAAAAAAGCCCAATTTGGATGCCAGCGACCCAAACAATTATAGGCCTATTTCGCGCCTCCCCCTCCCAGCCAAGATGATCGAGAGAGCTATGAATGCCCAACTCAGCCAATTCCTACAAACTAATGCTTCTCTTGATTCCACGCAATTCGGGTTCCGTGCTGAGCACAGCACAGAGCTGGCACTTTTAAAATCCACTGAAGAGATCAGGGAGGCCTTGGATCAGGGAGGCGCTGCCATCCTTATCCTTCTGGACCTCTCGGCCGCATTTGATACGGTCCATCATGATGTTCTGATGGACCGTCTCACAGCGGTCGGGGTCGGAGATAAGGCCTGGGATCTCCTAAAATCCTTTTTGAGCAATAGATCACAAACGGTTGATCTAGGTAAGAACAGTTCTAAGCCCTTTGTTCTGCCATGTGGGGTTCCTCAGGGGTCGTCGCTTAGCCCCACTTTGTTCAATGTCTATGTTACCCCACTGTCCACCCTGGTCAGATCTTTCGGCTTTCAACTGTCTTCTTACGCCGACGACACTCAAATTGTGCTGTCGATCAAAAAGGGGGCAGAGGCAGAAACAGCCTCTAAGTGTCATGACTGCATGAAGGCGATAGCTGCCTGGATGGCAGCTAACTGCCTTAAGTTAAACGCTGGAAAGACCGAGGTCATTCTTTTTGGTAATACGACCAATCTGTGGACGACAGACTGGTGGCCGTCTTCTATGGGCAGACCTCCCATCCCAGTTTCAAAGGCAAAAAATCTTGGGGTGCTCATTGATGCCAAACTCTCGTACGAAGATCAGATCAGTAGGGTTGTATCTTCCTGCGCCTTCACCCTGAAGCTCTTACGCAAAATTAGATCCCTCCTTCCAGACGACTGCCTAAAAATCGCAGTAACGGCATTAATCCTATCACGGTTGGATTACTGTAACAGTCTCTATATCAACATTCAAACAAAACAGTTATCGAGACTTCAGACTGTGCAAAATGCCGCAGCCAGATTACTCACCGGTATACCCAGGTTTACATCAGTAAGGGCAGGGCTTAGATCCCTACACTGGTTACCGGTGGCAGCTCGAATTCAATTCAAAGCCCTATGTTTAGTCTTCAAAGCCCTTAATGGCATCGGCCCTGAATTCCTCAAACATTCTATCCAGTGGTATGTGCCAGGGAGAACTCTGAGATCTCTGACATCCAAACGCGCTATTCTCCCCCGCTATCACAAACTCAGATGGGGCGGCAGAAGTTTCTGCCACTGTGCCGTTAAGGCCTGGAATTGCCTTCCCACCTATCTCAGGAACTCCCCTGGATTACTCCCATTTAGAAAGGGCCTCAAAACCTGGCTCTTCTCGTGAATTCCCGGCCCTCTGCTTTCTTAGATAGGTAGCGCATAGCGCCAGGACACCCCAGGGTAACAGTGCGCTTTAGAAATCACGATAACATTAACATTAACATCCTCATCCGGTGTCTCAAAAGCTATTCCATCCGGAGTACAGAAAATTGTACAATTCATCTTGCACAATAAATCCCTACCTAACAAGTTCACTGGACTGGTGTCACAGACCACAAATCTGTGCATGTCTGAAAATTTCCCTATCTTTACCCTTACTGGTTCAGTAAGACGAGTCTTAATCTGTGTGTTTGCTACACCCACCACTTGGATTGCTTCGTCCGAGAGAGGAAGATTTCTCACATCTGCTGACCTAACAGTTGATCTCGTTGCACCTGTGTCTACTAAAAAAGTAACACTTTCTTCATTTATTTTCCCATCCACAAATGGTCCTGCCTGGTCTATTTCTAGAGTTGCACCAAGTATGCACTCTTCCTCCTCTCCTCGGCACCGTCAATCATCACCCTCAGACTCACTCCCTTCCTTCTTTAACCAGTACTGCTGTACCGGGTTCGAACGTCTCTGTTTGTTTACCTGCTCATCATTGTAGAATCCCGAATCCTGGCTGTACTTTTGGGACCCTCTATTCTGCGGCAAGGGCGGTTTTGGCTCTTGACTCTGCTGCTTAACACCCTTCTGCTGTTGCTGCTGATGATTACACCCCTCGTTCTGCACCTGTTGATTCAAAGGTTTATTCTCATTACTTACTAATGGTGGATTTGTACATTCGGATCTCCAATGTCCCAGTTGACCACAATTGTGGCAAGGGAACTTCTTCTTGGCCTCCTCCAAACTTCCCTTTCCTTTTCCTACAAATCTGGGCCTATTTCCTGAATTATTTGCCTGTTCCACCAACTGTGCTTCTTGTCTCTCTGCAACTTTCACCTGTGCCCACATTGCCTTCTCTTTCAGCTTCCTTTGTTTTGCTTCAATTTCATCACTAAAATACTTAGCATGTCTCAGGATTTCATCAATTTTCTTACTCTGCCAATCAACTGTATGCTCTCGAATTCTTTCACTAATCTCAGGTCTCAGGCCATATACAAATCTGTATACAAAATGACTCAAATCTTTGTCACCCAGGTGTTCATCTCCACTAAACTGTTTAAAAGCTAGTATCAGCCTTTCATAGAAAGCATGAACTGATTCTTTTGCTTCCTGATGTGTTCGATCTATTTTAACCCAGTCTGTCTCTTTTGGAGGTACCTTGTTTTTCAGAAACACAATAACCTGATCGTATTTCCTCATAACTTCTGGATCTGGAGCTCCTGTCTTTTGATCTTTTGGGTATTCCTTATCAGGCCAACCTATGGTTATTTTACACTCAGCCCACAAGTCTGCCGGAACAATTATATCAAACAGACTATTCAGGTCAACCCACAGCACTTTTGACAATTTCACAAACCTGTCTACCTGCCTATACCACTCGACGGGCTTTTCTCTCAGTCGAGGGAAATCATTTGTAAATGACAAAATATCCTGTCTAGTCCATGGAACATGTACATATCCTCCTCCAGGTATTTCTCTCATAGGATAAGCATCCACTGTTTTCTCCTTTTCCCTCACTGGAAATGCTGAATAAGTCCTGTCCACTGATTCTTGCCTTTCTTTGTACCACCTGTCCTTCCATCTTTCTACATCACCCCATTTCCGCAACAAGGAAATCATCTCCTTTATTTGCCCTGTTCTGCCTACATTATTCAAATTTTCTATGTCCTTTTCAGAAAAATCCATTCGATAAGGTTTCTGCAAAGCCTTCACTTTATCCATGTCTACTCCCAATTCACTCGCTATTCCTCTTAACCTATCATGTGTACTTTTAGCCCTCCAGGTGATACTCTTGCACATATATAACAATTCACCATCATGATGATCTCTCAGAATTTCCATAGAAACTGTTCCTGCAATAAGCTCCTCCAATTCTATGCGCAACCTGGCTACATCAATTGCTTGAGATTTTTTCTCTTTCTTTTGAAGAACTTTCAACCAATCATTCAAATCCTCAGCTGTTATTTCAATAGACTTTTTCACTGTGCTCACTGGTTCTGCCATCCTCTGTGGTTCCAATATTGGCATTCCTACACAACTGGTATTCAATCCTGAATTAAACTGTACATTTAACTCATCATCGCCTATGGTATGCCTCAACTGATTTTCTCTCATCCTTATTCCTGACTCTCCCGAAGAACCAGCCAATCCATTCCCTATATATGGAACCGTTAAACCACTTTCACCCGTCCTCTGCTTATCAAAAACAGGCATAACCGGACCTATGGTTACAGGTACCGTAACAGCTTCTAGATTCTTTGTCAGCTCTCTGATCTTTTCAGTCAGCTCAGATGTTGTTCTGGCTAATTCTCTTGTTTTCTCATCACTAATTCGATCCTCTTTCTCTCGCTCTTTCTTTCTTTCCCTTTCCACGAAAGAGCTACCACCTTTCAAATCAGGAGACACAACTTCTGTCTCAACAATGCGCAAAGTATTTCTTATTGGAGTAGTCACTGGCGTGTTCTCTTCTGGTTCCGGTCTATATGGAGGTGGTCTCTTGTAAATCATGTCATCCAGAACCTCATCCTCATAATCATTAGCTCCAAACCTTTTCACTTCTGCATCAGGTAACCTCCCTGCTTCCTTCCTGTCCTCTTTTTCATCAACTGTCCTCATAGGATATACCCCCTCTGTCATACTCGCATCTCGCCATCTCCTCATTCGATCATGATGAGTCTCACGATCATATTTCCTCCCAAACATATACCTATACTGGCTCCCACTTCTCTGTTTCTCTCGTTCATGCACCTCATCTTCCCATTCTACCAATGCCTCGAACTGTGTCGGCCTTGGTCTCGGCTCAAGACACAACATCTTTTCCCGTAAATTTCTCAACACAGCCAGATTAAATGAACCATGTTCCGGGAAAGCTAAAACTCCATCTTCTTTATTATACCTAACCCAGTTGTCCAACCATATACAAGTATGATACCCATATTTCGCAACCATGAAGGATGCAGGTGTTTTCGTCGGAGGTAGCAATTCACCTTCTCTTGTTTTAATGTCCTTATCCTTGTCAAACCATTTCTTTATTTTACCGAACAATGATTTCTTCTTTTTCCCCTCTTGGTAATACATTTCAGCGTCTACCAAAACTCTCTAGTCCCTTCCGTACAGTTACGAATCTTTTGTCCAATAACAGCGCGACTCACACCAACGCACCAATCCTGGAGCGTCTACGTCACTCTGTACTTCTTCCAATCCTTGCGCGGCTCACACTAACGCACCAATCCCAGCGCGAGCACTGTTCTGATTCACTATCCAATCAGAGCGCGGTCTTTCTGACGTCAGTAGTCGCTGCAGCCGCTTTGACTCCTGTCTCTTGTCACTCGACTACCCCTCCTTTACAAAACCGTCTCCGTTGGTCTTGTCTCACAATTCTACAAAATCTATTAGTTACAACATATAAACATCTCCATTGTCTGCTTCGCTAACCACAGAATAGTAAAGAAAATCTTTCTCACAAGAGTCCCGCTTTACCCTGAAACAGTGCTTACTTCTGCTCCACCACGGAATTAATACTCTCGTTGACACAGTAGCACATCCCTCTACTCTGCCCTTCTAACACACATCCAGTAACTGCTTCCTCCCGGACTGTTCCTAGGAGCTTTCACAATTAACTAAATGCTCATACAGTCACGCACTTTCACACTAGAAAATGTAGCACATGCACACAGAATCCTGCCTTTCCCGAGAACAGCAAACAGTCTGTCCCGCTACAGAATTATAACACACGTTAACCAAGCAGCATTTACTTCTGCCCAGTCCTTCAAGCAAGCTCAGAGTATACCTATTACTCCTCCAGCGGTAAGCTTTAACGGCAAACCTTACGGATCCCTGGGACTTAAGACCAGAGTTTCACAGATAACCTTTGCTACCATACACACTCCTCTTATACACAGATTTATCTCTAGTAGTAACACACGACGATGTCACTAATTCCGAACCCAGACAATGTGACGAGCAACTTCAATTGTCACACGTTCTTCCTGCATACGTACAGGTAATTCCAACAATCCCGTCTTTCCTGAGAGCAGCACACACTTCCCTCTGCCCTACTACGGAACCGTCACCAGCTTCCAAGTTCCAGAAGCACTACATAAAACTCAACATGACGACTTCAACATATAGTATTAGTACATATATCAACATCAATCAATGAAACCAAAAGCCTATGTACAAGCAATCTATCAAATCAATACAATAATCAAAACCATTACTCTGCTACCAGGAAATTGCTGCAGATCAGAGCATATAAATTCTCCCTACTTCCACAGATAGAGTAATTTCACAGATACACGCACATACACTCTTCATTCACTAGGGCCCATCACACCGACATACGCTCTATTACTCTATCCGCACTGAACCTGAGAGGAAACTCTTTGAACACTCTGCATCTACATTAAGGCCAATGCGACCAAATTGATATTGCATTGAGTCATGATTTAAACAATAATAATCACAATAAGGAATTCAATAACTGACAAAGAAATAACCACCCGACACTGTAATTCAAACATAAGATAATTTTATCTAGATTAGTTCAAGTGAAAGTCAATCAATAGCAAAATCGTTATTCTCATATTTACCTATTCTAGCTAAATGTCATAAATGGGTCAGGACAGGTCTCTCAGTAAAGTCTCTCAAGTCTCCGTCCTCACAGCATCGATCTTCACCAGCATGGGTTCAGAAAGAAGTGGCCTAAAAAATCCCGAATGCAAAAGACCACGGACCCTCTCTAATCTAGTATATTTATAATAAAACTAACGAAATAAATGTTACAAACATATTCCGAATGTCCGTTGAGCCGCTGAACAGAGCGAGCAAGAAAGGATGTAGCATCGCTACATTTGAAAAACCTCTGCTCAGGAAAAATCACAAAAATAAAAAGACGGAAGAAGGAAACTCAATCTTGAAAATGTTGCATTAATAGAAGCTCTTCCTCAGAATCATAACAAAGTCATAATAGTTCATTGTGGCTTCATTCTCAACCAAGGACAACTCAGCGGATTGGCAGCACGCCTGGAATCGCTGTCATCATAGAAGCTTTTCAAATTGTGCAGAGGCTGCAATCAGGTGACTTTCAACCATGTTCAGCAAGGCCTTCCGTCACATCTTATTCACTCGAACGTAGGCTGTAAATGGCAGCCATTTTCATTTAGGCCAAAACGGACCATCTTAATTGAAGGAAACACAAACAACGTTACTACATCATCGCAATGATTAAACAGTGTTTATTCCCACTAATACCCTTATGTGTATGTAATTATCTAGCCATCTGCGACATATTTAAGCATTAGTACACGTTATTAAAAAGCATGAATATAAAACAAATAGCACTCTCGTCATTTATTTAAACGCACATATTATTGAGCAACATATATGCATTCCCACGTGTAGTTTCTCTTATTAGTATGTCGATTAGTCAAAATCTATCACGAAAAACGATAATTAGTGATTACAGATTAATGATTTTAACTATGACACATAGACAAAACTGGAGCTTAAAACCCAATAAATTTTCAACAGAAAACCCTGCTCCAGCACAGTGTGCTGTGGTGCCCATGTCTCCTTAATGTAATGTGCTACAGCAGTATATAATAAATAATGATGATCTGTTGCGCCTGTTGTCTGCAGAAACATATCATGGGTCAAAAGGGTGCCGTCCCCAAAGAGCGATCCCACCTCTTCCACTCCCACCTCCTCCCAATCGTGTAGTCTCGCCTGAGTCAGTCTCCCATCTGGTAACGGTATACCTAACAGTGGGATGTTGCTCGCATATGGGACTGCTCCCAATGTGTACTAGATAGCCTTCTTACAACATTGAAGGGAGGTCGTTAGCAAAGGGCGACCCCGAGGTGGGGATTTGACTTTAGGGAGTAGGAATCTGTGTAGTGCCCCGCTTTCCAATTCCCTGAAACTATATCCAATTTCCTGCAGGTTCCTACCCGCCGTCCAAAAGGATAACCATTGCAGTTGGCACGCATAATAGTAGGCCCTGAAGTCTGGAACTCCCAATCCTCCTTTGCGGGGTTCCAACTGTAATTTCTGGAGGCTAATCATACGCCTACCCTTCCCCCATATTAACTCTAGAAGAAGCACATCCAGCGTGCGTAATAGCACCTGCGGGATTATTTGGGGTAGATTAACAAAAAAGTATAATAGACGGAGAAGCATCACCATTTTGGAAATGGCAATCCGACCCATCGCCGATAATGGGAGAGAGTTCCAAAAAGATATACTTGACCATATGGCAGCGAATGCTCTCATTAAGTTGCCATCTAATTGATGAGTCTGTGTCCTATACACTTGAATCCCTAGGTATTTAAAAGTGTCGTGCTCAACAGGTAAGCTGTAAGTGCCAAAGGAGAACGTATTAGGATGTGGTCCCGCCATGAAGTAGAAGGCATTTGACTTACCTTCGTTTATGGCGAGCCCCGAGACCCGCTTGAAGGCGGAGAATATGCTGGGAAGGGTTCCGCGCTGGCTGACAGATTGCGTAAGTAAATAAGGATGTCATCTGTATAAATCGAAATTAAGTGTGCAATACCATCCAGCAGGATCCCTAGTCTGTCAGCTGACTGCCACAGCACAATCACTAGGGGTTCAAGCTCCAAGACGAATAGAATGGGGGAAAGTGGGCATCCCTGACATGTACCCCTATATATGCTATATTCGCGGGAGATATGTTTACCGGTACGAGCTCTGGAGGTGGGATCAGTGTAGAGTAAATGTATCCAACGGAGGTACCCCGCAGGAAGCCCGAATCGACTCAAGGCTGTAAACATATATTCCCAAGTTATAGAGTCGAAGGCCTGCCGGAGATCTAACGCTATGCAGCCCGCATCAGTGTAGTCTGGGGTGTAGCCGCCATGACATGATGTAGTCGTCTGGTGTTCAGGGAAGTACTACGGGCCGGGAGGAATCCACATTGGTCCCTATGTATTAGGGCATTTAGGGCGGGTAGAATGCGGTTGGCCAAGGCCTTACTAAGAATCTTGTATTCGGTCGCTAGGAGCAATAGAGGCCTGTAGCTAGATAAATCAGTGCCTTCTTGTCCCGGTTTGAGGAGGGAAACAACCAGAGCCTGTATGGTAGAGTGTGGGAGGTGTCCAATTTCTAAGGCCGTCTTGTATAATTCCTCCAGTTTAGGAACCAGAATGTCAGAGTAGGTTTCATAAAATTCTATGGGCAAGCCATCAAACCCGGGGGATTTTTTCCGATTGAGGCCTTTAATTGCCACTCTTATTTCCATTTGTGTAATGGGGCCTGCGAGTTCCTTCTTAGCGGTGTCTAAGATAGTCGAAAATGGCATGTCTTTTAAGAAGTCCTCCAATAGCACGTCTTCCTTGTGAGTGGGGGCCGCATAGAGTCTGCTAAGGTAACTACAAAATGTCTTGTTAATCTCATTCTGCGTATGTATCATGTTCCTGGTAGGGGCCATAATACAGGTGATCATAGGTAGGTCAGGGGTATCCCTCAGGATCCGAGCCAATAATGTGCCAGACTTTTCGTCCTCTACGTGCTTCCATTGAGTGAAGGCTCGATAATCTATTACTCTGAGTCCTCCAGTATCTCTGCATGCCGTATACGGGTTTCCTGTAAGGATTCCTGTTTGACTGGGTCTAATACAGCCCCCTGCTCCAGATCCGTCATCTGGGCTTCAATCGCTATGAGACGCTATTGTGTTTCCTGTCTCGCCCCCCCAGTAGCCCCAATCACCGAACCCCGTACTACCACCTTAAGCGCGTCCCAATCTACGAGAATAGAAGAGGCTGTGTTCCAGTTTTCAGCGAAATAATTTGTGATGGTCATGGACAGAGTTGCACGGAACGGGGTATCTTCCAAAAGCTGAGGCCACATTTTCCAAGTAGGGACTGGGGTGGGAACCTTACCCCTTTGTGAGTGTGATTTCTAAAGGGTTGTTTTCAGAGAAGGTCTTAGCTAAATAAGTGGAGTGTTGAATTTGTGTGAGTGGTGTACGGGACCCCAAAAATCTGTCAATCCTGGTGTGGAGTTGGTGGACCGGTAAATAGAAGGAGTATTCTCTACGTGTAGGGTGTAAGAATCGCCAGATATCCGTCAACCCCCAACCGCTCAGCCAGGTGTTAAGGAGATCTGTTTGTTTGCATGTGCCAGCACCGTGTAATGGTGGTTGTGATCTGTCCAAGTCCACGTCGAGGACCGTGTTGCAATCCCCCCCTAGGAGCCAGGGAAGTGAATCCCACCCCACTAGAGCTATGCTCAATCATTGGAAAAAATTGTCTTGATCAAAGTTCGGGGCGTAGATGCTCCCTAACACTATCGGTAGTCCGTCTAACGTCCCCTTCAGTAGTATGTACCTGCCTTGATCATCTACTCGGCGATCTAATTCCGTAAAGGGGACCCCATGCTGAATCTATTTCTGCAATAGTCTTCTTAAAATAGTTTTTATAGCGAGTTTTGAAAATGTCAAGAAATATTACTTTCACCTGCCCCAAGCTACATTAGTATTTTGGAAACTTAACTTAAATGAGAGTTGACGGCCTGATTAGATTCCAACAGGTGGTCCACTGATCTGCCAGATCGATAGGACATTTGTTCCCCTGGTAGACAACCTCCCACCAGATTTCGAGATCCCTGCCAGGCAGGTGGCAATGCCTTCTGTAGAACCACTGCTGTGGTGACTACTTTAAAAGCAGTGATCTTTTATCAGTCAGACACCATGTTTGATGCTCTACTCTGCAGAGACTTTCACTCCACCTGGCAGTCCAGTGATGGAGAGGCCCCCGGGGAGGAACCGATTCCACTGCTGGAGCGAGGTTGAGATTCACTCGTATAATGTAAACCCAGAACTTTCCCTGACTCTAAATAGAACTGAAAAGCCACAAGATTGGTTGGGCAGGAGGACTGCTTATTTATGGCATTGTTTCAACTCCAGCAAACTTTAAATGGCCCCACAAATCCTGGAAAACTCTACAGAACATTTATTTATGGCTGACTCCTATGTTACCTGGCTGATTCAGTATCAGCCTTGAAACATCAATGGACAAAGGCTCCCTACAGCCTGACATGATTTGCATCACAAGCCTTGCATCATTGTGGAGGCAAATGTTCTCCTTTTCAGAAAGCAGAGCTCTACTATCCTGCTTATTGCTCTTGTCAGCCTGAAGACTGACCACATAAAGCAGTGAAAGGCAACCTGACTCATCCTGACTGTGACCTTACAGGAGACCTATGGTGCTTCAAAGTTTAAAGACTAACGGGGTAATTTTAAAATTGGTTGCTGTGCCATGACATGTCTAGTAGAGGCTCCACATCTGCTAGCCAAGTTGCAGTAGCACAGCCATGAATTTAGATATACCCACTGAATTATTACTAAAAGGGCTCCTGTCATTTTAGTAAAAGTGTATCGCCAGGTGAGCCAAAATGTCATGACAGCATCTTTAGCATTGTTTTTGTTTTTGCCGAAAAAATCCTGCAAGAGGAAACATCAGTGAGTTTCTTGATTTGGTTAGGCGGGAGAGCGAAACTGCTGAATTGGTAATGTATCTGCCCATACTGTCCTACTTACTCAACCTGGCATGGAGCCCTATGTTATAATGGTCACAAATGTAGAGCACAGGTTTTTATTAACAAGATTCTGCGTGAATAATGTACATATGTTGTTTGCTTTTACTGAATCAGAGGGGCAGGGTTTGGCTCTCCCACCTTGTCCCTGCAACAATTTCTCAAAACAAAGCACTTTACATTTATTTTTTTATGTCTCACCTAAGCAGTGCATGTGTTGTCTCTTTGAGACATGCTTTTTTCAGGTATGGACTTCAAGCTCCGCCCATTTTCTGTAAATATTTTCAATTGGCTCCTGTTTCTGTCCTTTGAAAGTGGTGGCTTTTGAATCATTAATAGGCTTAGTAGTCCCTCCTTAGTCTCTCCTTTTCTCCTGTTGTAACCTCCCAGGAGGACTGCCCCTGATGCATGTGTTGTTACTGTGGATGTTTTAATTTCAGTCTGTGAGCACTATTTCCTTAAATGACTTTCTCCTGCCTGCTGTTGTAGGCAGGACATGCTCTCCCGCAATAGTTTTTTTTAACCAGCATAGCAAGTCTGTGAAATTTGAGTGCAACTGAAAAAACATTTCAGTTGCTTCAGTAATTGCCTGCTGTTGCAGGCAGTATACTCTCTCCAGCAACTGCTTTTTTTTTTTAACCAACGCGACACACCTTTGAAATTTGTGCACAACTGACAAAACAATTCACTTATTTCAGTAATTACTCCAATACAGCACTTAGCCTCATGATTCAATAAATTAAAATAATGGAGTTGGACTTGACTTCGATGTTTAGTAAAAACCACTGCGGCGATATGACCATCCATGTCATTATGCAGAAGAGGGAGAACGTTCAGGCCTTTTTCTACAGGCATGCAGTGTCCTGCGAGACACGTTCTAGTGTCCCGCAGGAAGCTGTAATCCCAGCCACTCCCTTGAGGGCTGGACACACTGCACCACACCCATCCATCACGGGTGCCACGAGTGACGTGGCCCCGTCAATAAAAGGGCCCGAGTGCACATGCATTCACCTAGTGTCTGTGTCCATTATTTTGGAGATGTGGGCCTGAGGCCCAACACCACATTGGCGACGAGGCGGGTAGCTGACCCTGCACGCCTGCTGCTCTGCTTCATCGTCCCGCGTAGGGGAGGAAATAAGCCTGACGAGCAGCACTCCCACAGCGCTGTCCATGGCCACCGGTGACTGCAGTGGTGAACAGGTGCTACACCACTCTTCAAGGCCGCACAAGGAGCGATGACCGAGTCTAGCCATGCTCCCCCCCTTATGTCAGAGGGAGAAACGGGGTACAGGCGATCCCGGTGGAGGCGAGAACCCCACAACATAGCCCCCATGCTTCCCGCCAGTGCAGCCGGCAGTCACCCAGCAGCGGCAGACAGCCTCAGCGGTCGGCGTTCACCCCAACGGTGAGGCGCCACAGGAAAGGACATGACAAGGACCTGAAGGCCGTGCAGCCAGCGACGACGCCCGGGCTGATGGTACCTAAGTGGCAGGTCACAGCCCAAGGCCGCACCCGCAGGCAAGCCCCCACGCTGGCACAGCGCGCAACCCGCAGCAGTAAGGAAACCCGTGACCCCAGCACCTGCCGTGCCCCGCTCACACCCACCTGCTGAGACTCCAGGTTCCAGCAGGTCGATGGCCTCTGCGGACCGGTGCTGGACTGCTGTCTGGCGCCTCGCTGGCACTGTGAGGAGAGAGAGTGAGAGGATGCACCCACCCACTGAGAGCACGGCGTGGCCCACAGTGAAAGAGGAGAGCTGCGATGTCCTAGGACGGCTGCCAGGCACTGCGCCGACCCTCCCAAAGCAGATGGTGCCACCCGAGGGAACAGAAAAAAGGCGCTGCGCTGCTGCAGCACGGGAGCTGTGAGGCCCGGAGGACTGAGACAGAGGCGTCTTGGAAACAGTTGCCTGAGCGCCACCTGCTGGTCGCACACGGCACCAACATCCCTAGCATTAATCGAAGCATGCAGTCAGAGGATAGACTGCCAGGACCTGCGAAGTCAGCCAGCACCGTCACATACAGAGCAACGCACCTGCAAGCCGCCCCTAGGCCCCAACACTGACAAAAGGCATGGATGGACACTGAGACAGTACATGCCCCAAGCAGCCACGTCCCTGCTGCAACCAGAAAACACAGACATACACTAGTGGCTCACCTGCTGAAACATAGGTGTCCGCTACCCCACAGTGCGACACCCTGCTCCTGCGTGCCCAGACTCAAACACGAGACCATCGGCAAAGTACCCCACTGCCTAATACCTGCATCCCTGTGACAGAAGAGCCCTGTGATTCCAAGAAAGACTGCCGAGGCCTGCAAGCTGAAACGCTACACTGCCATCCAGTGGCCACAGAGCATACTGCACCTAAACCAACTGAACACATCACAGAGAAACGCCAGCAATGAGAGGCAGACTGCGGTAATCCTTAAACTCCCCATGCTGCACCACTCACTGGAGAGAACTTGTGGGAGGAAGTGCAACCCAAAGTAGCACCAGGAAAAGGACTGGGGACATTTTAGTACCACAAAAAACCCTTGTAGCTGCATCGCTACACCAGTGTGGCAGCCAGTCTCGGCAACATTGCCAAGTCACAGAACGCAGCCACAACATCCCTAAGGATGGTGAGTAGCACCGCACCCTACACAGCAAGTAGCCAGCCAGCGCCGGAAGTGACCAGGGATCACTCATCCCATGCACACACACCCTCTAAATCACCTAGCAGGTACATCAGCAAGCAAGTGCCCAGTGCCACGCGGATGTGCTGCCACCACAAAGAGCTGATGCAACCAGACTTCTGCTGAGCCACGTGGTGCTCACCGCAGGGCCGCAGCAGGAATCCTCACCTCGCCCACAGCCTACAGTGAGGAAAGCCAAGAGTCGTCCACACTCTGTAATACCGGCATCAACTCTGGCAGACAGTCACCGAGGCTGCAACCAAGAATCTCTGGCAGCCTCTCCAGAAATCTGCTGCGTACACCACATGCCCCCAATGGGCTATCTCTCAGTCGGAAGACAATCAAAAACTACCACACCACACTCAAGAGCCCCCAACGTGCCCTGAACTGCACCAGTGCAGACCAGCATTGGATAGGCAAGAGCACTGCCTGCCACTCTGCAAAGGACAGGGAGAGCCTGACAAAGCCCGCAAGGAGCTGCAAGAAACTCAGAGTTATGCACGGGCAGCCACCACCAGCAAGGGGGAAAGACCAATCAGACTGCAACGCTTTGCGGTCGCTGTCCCCACATCAACAGCACAAGACAAGACAAGACTGGTGCAGAACACGTACCACACGTGGCTGATCAACGCCACCGACACTGCAGGGATCGCGTCACTTGCTCCTCCCGGTGTACAGGCACACCACGTGCCAGAGAAGCGTCTAAGAAGAAGACGGAGCACGCAAAGGGAGAAGCGCACAGAAAGCCGCACCAGTAAACCTGACTGCACCGACAGGCATCCAGGAGATAGACATCTCCACAAAGAAGCACGGCTGAACGCAGGAAGGAGAGCATCCACGTCTCCACTGCCCCAGCAAAGCCCCGCAGTGGGCCGAAAGCAACACAGTGTCCTCCTCAACACTGCCTCAAGATGGAGTCAGCGGTGACCCACGACAGGCAAGAGAGGAGTCGCACTCGCAGCGGCCCAAAAGTAACAGTGTCCTCCTCAACACTGCCTCAAGATGGAGTCGGCGGTGACCCACGACAGGCAAGAGAGGAGTCGCACACACCACGTGGCAGGTTGCCACATCAACAAGCGCTCCAACGCCAGCAAAACGCGACTGGATGTCACGTGGCCCAGCAAGCAAGGAGCGCGCCGGAGCGAAGGCAGAAGCCGGCGCCATGACAGCGCCGCCTCAAGGTCCAAGCGCAACGCCCTCGAAGAAAGAAGAGTGACAGCCCTGTCACCCTGAAAAACGGGTAAACACAGGTGGGCTGAACAGACCAGAAAAGAGAGAAGACCGAGGACTCACAGCAAGCCAAGAGCACACCCTAACATACCAGACAGCCACCAAGGCGGACCGACGTCCCTGGATACAGCTCCACGGGTGAACCGAAAAGAAGCCGCAGCAAGTGCAAACCGCGTCTCATCCCTACGCTTCCCCAGGCGACCGTCCATCCCCAAGCGTCGGCAGTCTAGGTCAAATAGCATCCCTGTTCCTGTCCGCAGATGCCACGGGTGAAGATCAGCACTGAGTGTCCTTCCTCACACCGCCTCAAGACGGAGTCGGCAGTGGCCCCAAGCCAGACAAGAGAGGATCAACACACTCTACGTGTTAAGCCGCCACAGACACTCAACATCAGCAAGGCGGAGGCACGTGGTGGCCCAGGTCCATCCTGACATCCAAACTCTCCCAGCAAGTCACCACCACCTGTCATTCCGACTCACCACATGGCTGGCAACCATCACCACGCCAGCCATCAGCACATGCGTCAAACACCACTCCCCGAGTACCGATGGACTGGAGTCCGAAACCATTGCCACACAAGCCGACTAAAAGCAACCAGAAGCCACCTGTGAACCTGGCCTACACCGGAACCACGGCAGCGAGTGCAAGTCTTGACCTAGACTCATCCACCCGTGAGGGTTGTGCGTGCGACCAAGCAACAGCTCCTCGGCAGTCCTGCAGCTGCCCCCAGACGGCACACAAGCAGTGGCCCCAGCGCAGCCTTCCTACAGTCCCGCAGCAACCCCGAGGATGGGCCTCCCCAGGCGGGAGAGCGAGGAGAGACATGGTACCAGTCGCAGCCAAGCGGTTCAACAGGGATAGCCGGTCCAGCAACACCTATGTGAATTCTCACTTGAGACTCCATCCATGGTCACGACGCAGCACGCTAAAAAGAACTGTTAGAACTCACCACAGACCATCACTGACGTCAGCCAAGAGGAAGCCATGCAAGACAGCAAGACATGGCATTGTTAGCGAACTGACGGTATGCAGCGGACGTCTCCAAGCCAGCGGTCGTGTCCTGAGTCCCTCAGGTTAAATTACGGGTGTCCGCCGAGAAGGTCCTGCTGCAAGCCAAGTTCACCAGCCCATGTCTGATGTCGTCCTGCCACCTGACTCGAGAGACTGATGGACCCTGTGGTATTTAGTTAACTGTTTGTTTCTTCCCCACAGGTTGGACTGACACTTTATTTGTCCTTCAATAAAGTTGGGGAGGAATGTAGTGTCCTGCGAGACATGTTCTAGTGTCCCGCAGGAAGCTGTAATCCCAGCCACTCCCTCGAGGGCTGGACATACTGCACCCCCACACCCATCCATCACGGGTGCCACGAGTGACGTGGCCCCGTCAATAAAAGGGCCTGAGTGCACGTGTTCGTGGCCAGTTACTACCATACATTCACCTGGTGTCTGTGTCCATTATTTTGGAGATGTGGGCCTGATGCCCAACACCACAAGGCAAATCTCACCATTCCAAAATGCAAAGACACCGAACAGCAGTAAAAAACCACAGCAGCGATATAACCATTCATGTTGTTATGTAGAAGGAGAAAATTCAGGCCCTTTTCTACAGACACACTCACCACTCCAAAATGCAAACATGGAATAACAGCTGCCGAGTTAAAGGTCTCTTTTCGCTAAATAATGTGACAGTAAAATTACAGCTTGCCATCCATATATGTAAACCCCTCAGTCATGCAGTAGAGTTTCATCCGACAACAATGTAGTTTAACATTCTCAAGGAAATCAAGTTTGTGCCTAGGTAAAATGCGGACAGTGCAGTAGTCAGGCTAGCAAGCACCTTTGGCATTTACCTCTCATTACAGAAAAGAGGTTCTGTCTGGTGCCCCCTCTTGTTTTTTTTTTTGTTCGTACTCCTACAACATGCCTGCAGCTCTCACACACAGCCTGCCTGCCTGCAGTGAACAGCATTGTATAGCAACACATGACAAGGGTACTGTGCAATGAAAGAGTGAGATCGTGGTGCTTTTTTAAACAATTGCTTTTCTTTTTATTACCATGGCGCCCGCTTCACGGGCCGCCATGAGCATAACTTTTATGTGCATGGGCACCTTGCTTTATGTTTCAGTATGGTGCCCACTTTCATCTTTAAAACACGTGCTCTGTGCTTTATATTTCAGCACGGCACCCGGTTTCCTGTTGACATAGCCAATAGGTTTTTGTAGTTCTTATATAAAACCAAGGAGAATGCTGATCATTCCATTACTTAAATATTTGTATTTTGTACAATGCAGGGTTGCACTTGTCTTTCTTCAGCAACTTCATACAACTGCAATCTACAGGTGAGTCCTTTTTGTACCGTATGCCCATTGCTACACTGGCCACATATGGGACAGACTCTGGCAATAGGTAGGTGGTATTTTTCCACATGTATCATGCATATGTGTACATTCGACACGTGCAGTCGAAATGTACACACTGCATTGATAGATACAGAAAACCATTGGCCACCCCCGCAAGACCACCTCAGTCACACCACGGGCCCCGAGGTCAACTCGTAATACGGTGATCTTAAGGCAGCCAGCATTGTGGGCTACTGGAGGCCATGGTGTTTGGGCAGTCGGGCCACCAAACTTGCAATCAGGCCTAGAATAAGTCATTGGGTACGGGGACGCTCATTCAGAGTTTGGCCAAACTGTGCATTCACCATAATACAGTGGATGCACCGCATTGAATCAGTGATTCCCATGCCCCGGTTAAAGGGGGAGACCAGTGCTTAATTTGAGCGGATGGTTGAGGAGCAGCACATATTTTTCCACATCAGATATTTCCAGAGAGCAAGAGAGCGAAATACACACATATCAGAAAGGGAGCATTCAGGAATCTGCGAAAGTGAGATAAAGGGGCAGGGAGTGTCTGGCAGTGGATTAAAGAGGTACAGTTGGGACTGTGCAGATTCAGTGTTCTGCACACCAACATTTAATTGCACCAGCCTCTGCTTCTGAGTAGAGCTTTGGACACTGGCACTCGTTCTTTCCAAACTAAGCGATGTCTAGAGAACCCCCATATTTTTGCCAGCTGAGCCTCAAAGGGTGCTGCTGGTGGGAACCCTTGACCCGCCAGTCTGTTCATTACAGGACCACTGGGCCAAAGTGGCTGCTTCCCCGCTATCGTTAGGGTGGAGAAACCTTACTAGTTTTACATTCCCAGGGCTACCATGTAAAATATGGCAATCCCAGTTTGGAAAATCACACAACAACCTATATTTACAGGGTGAAATCTTTCTGCATGATGAGCCATTGTTATTGTTGTTTTTTTCTTCAAGAACAAACCTTCACTTTGATGAACAAATTACTTTAAGTTGATGAAACAAGCATGCATGCACTCATCAAAGAATGAGTGTCTTTAATTGAGCCACCTGCGTTGAAGGTATGGAGATCCCTGCCAGGCAGTTTGGGTAATGCTTTATGTGGTGGGTAGTCCTCTGGAGGAGGAGCAGAGGACATAGCCTCTGCTGGCCTAGCAGAATGGTGGGCGGCCCACCAGACTGAGCTTGATATTTAGGTACAAGGATATCAGAGGGCTGGACTCTCCAATTCCAGACAGCATCTCCACACATAAATCCAAGGAGTACAAGTTGTTTTACCCAGATTGAGGAATAACACCTGGACCAGGAATGTTGCATCCACTTCAACATGATTCTCCCCATTTTGCATCACTAGCTGGGCCGAGGCATGTGGGGTCCTTTTCTGGCCCATGGTGTGTGTGGCTGGGGGTGGGGAGAGGGCAAAGCAGGTAGGTAGAGACAATTTGCTGCTTCTGTTATGTTGCCTTTAGAGTGCGTGCAGGGGGTAGGTGCAGCAGGAACCAAACTCAGCAGTGGTATGCAGCATTCACAGCTCCACTCAATGGACCAGGTGCAGTGTCTCCTGGCTTAGAATCTCAGTACTAAAATATATGGACCCAGTAAATCTTGGCCCTGAAGACACTGGTAAAGATAGACTGGGCCAGGGCCGTGCCCTCCGAGGCATACTGCTCCAAGTCACTCATAATGAGGGCCTAAGTGTCTTAGCTGATGCCACCAGTGCTGATTGAGCACTCTATAAAACTGCATAAAATAAAAACTGCTCATTTGTGAAACCTAAATCACCTTTCTCTAATTTGTAGAGTATGATGGTAAGCAAGTGTGGGGTGAATAAACTGCAATGCCTTTATCCATATTGCTTTAGGTAGGAGGAACTGCAGGCAATTAAAAAGAAATTGGAAATGAAATTTGATTGCAAGTAATTTAAAAACGTGACTGTGGTCTCAGGAAATCTCAGTTTGGTTCACAGTAACATATGCATATGATTTAATGAGGAAGCTCAGAGCTTTCACAATACATTATAAAGTATTTATAACAAGTCACACTTCAAATTTGCACTACTGAAGAGCTGTTTATGATCTCTCTGAAACCACCTCCATTCACAACAATACAAGGTGAAAATCAGTTGCATGCTTAATCAAAGTAGAGCTTGACATGGAAAATTTCAGTAGCTCATACAATGAAACTCACGCCAAATACATTGCACAGAAAAAATACAAATCACAAAAATGCTCACAGAATACATGCTAGTAAATTAAAACATGTACAGCTTTAATCAGCGCAACTGTTTGAAGTGAAACAGGCTCCCATCATCTTGTCTAAAAACCATATGCAGTCTCAATAAAAGACTGCATCATGCAGTACTTCACTACAAAATGCTATTCACAAACATTTAGCAGAACATTTATGCCTCCACCTCTCTCATGTTTTCTGTATGGACATCTCTGCAAATTCTACCATGGCACTAATAGGGGACAAAACGGATTCAAATGTACTGCAGGGAAGCCTTGGAGTATGTTGAGCACTGCATATGGTCAATCAGTGGTAATACAACATACACTCATGTAAAACAATGGAGATAGCAAACCTAGAAATGTGTTCTAAAACATATTACAACAAAGCTCCCAACACAAGATATATGCCTGTTGATACAAGGGGGAGGGAGTGATAACTCAGGACTCCACCACACATATAGAGGTAAAATTTGTTCAACACCAACCAATACCATGCAAGTTAATCACATAAGGAATGGATGTAGTATGTTGGTGAATTTCTTTGTAGCTTTGACTCTCATTTTGAGGAACAATTGTTTTAGGAAAGAATTGAGCGTTTACAGGCAAATAATCTTTGGCATGTCCAGATAGGTAGTCATTGCCAGGTACCACTTTTCAATTGAAGTGACCCTTGACATGGCTGCAGACTGGGAGCAGGAGCTTGATTTACCCACAGCCCACTCTCAAGCTATCCTCACCCATATTAATATACTAGGTGCTGTCCATTTCAGGGAAACTGGATCTTTCCAGAGGATCACTTCTCACAGCATGGGCACTTCTCAGGCAATCAGAACTTGATGCTAGCAACAGGTACAGAGATATGTCATCAGCAGAGTGTACCAGTTGATCTCTACACCATAGTCACTGAGGGAAAGGCAAAGATTGGCAAGAGAATTCTATGCCTTTGCCCAGTTCCAATATGTATCGGTAACATTGATTAAAACAATCAATATAATTCAGCAACCTCACCCTAGGAAACACCTTTTCCGCAACAGATGCTGCTAGCTCTCCACTAATATGCCAGCTGTCTGTGCTGCTGCATGTTGCTTCACCGATGTGTATGCTGTTTTTCCCAGAAGCCATATATCTTTCATCAGCCACCTTTTGTACTTGACATGTGACTCATAAGGTAAGTTATAAAATCTCTCATTGAGGATGCATGTGCATTTGGGGGATGAAAGGATATACAGGAAAATGAATTTGGTCATGTTATGGTCCATCTGAGCTATTTTCTTACCACACCATTCTTCTGCATCCTGCTGATTTGAAATCGGACATCATTTGTGAGAGGATCTCTGCTCTATGGGGATCCAGAACTCAGATGACCACTTCAAAGAAGGCCCAGAGTTGGAGATACCATGGAACACATTTGGTGATGGGCATGGATAAAGGCCCTGGATGTGTTCTCTTTGTTTTCCCTCCCACTTTTACAGCACCCCCAAAAGGCACCACTGCACACGAAGGTCATGATAATAACCTGGCTGAACCTACATGCTCGGCTTGAAGCTTTTGAATAGGGAGTAGCAGAGGGGAAGGCAGTGCAATAAGTGTCTAATAACATAAGTGAGTATGTGTGCTGAAAGTGTTGTCAAGTCATGTCTCCAGTCTTAACCCTTTCCATGATCATGATGGAGCGGTCCGGTCATGAGCAACGGTGGGCATGTGCTCATGATGGAACTGCTCCGTCATGGCAACCACCCATGGGGGAAGCACTGGAGCTCCCCCCTGGGCAGCCCATCTAGCCCACACAAAGGGGATGGCAGTGTAGGAGTTTCCGCTGCCACCTCCTACCCCCAGGCAATCCCATGACATCAACGCACACAGCACGGGCCGACAAAATCAGGAAGCCCTGCACGAGCTGGAAGCCATTTGCTTCCAGGCGTCCAGGAGGAGTGAGGTACGTTTCCTTAGTCCGGTGGGCCGGGGGGGGAGAATTTGGGATGTATTGAGGCATCGGGGGAGAGGAAAGAGTTTTTCTTCTCCCCTGATGTCTCAATGCAGAGCATTCCTGCTGCACGATCGCGCACAGCGTCATGATCATGCAGCAGGAATGCCCCCACTAGCCACCAGGGATTATTTATTTATTTAAAGGAAGTTACCCCTTATGCAAGGGTCGCTTCCTTATGGGGCAAAATATTTTTGAGACTTTACTGCCCCCCCCCCCCCCCCCCCGGGTCAGATCGCCTGCATTTTTTAGCAGAACATTTATCTGGGGCATCATATTACATACACAAGTCAAGAGAATACATTTCAAATCAGATTTAAAGACAGGGGGCCAGATGTATTAACACTTTTTGCGATCGCAAATGGGCCGATTTGCAAAAATGTGTTTTGCAATGTATGAAACATTTTTAAATTGCAAAATGTGTAATCGCAATTACTTGCGATTACCTTAATTGCGAATGCAGTTAGGGAATTGCAATTTGCGATTCCCTAAATACAATTCTTGTAGCCATCGCAAATTGCGAATTAGCATTAAGGAATCACAAATTACCCCCAACTTCTAGTTGGTGGTAATTTGCAAATTCCTTGAAAAATTCACTTGCTAGCATTTTTCTAAGTGCCATGTGGCACACATACATGCCCTTAGGACATGTATGTGTGCCACATGTTCACACATGCATATTTCAGGGGTGCATCAGGGTGGCTTTTTGGCCCCCTTGCACCCTTGAAATTGCATGCGCAATTTGTGAGTACCTATTTGGTACTCGCAAATTGCGCATGCAATTCCGATTCATTCCTATGGGCCTCTAGGCCCATAGGAATGAATGGGAAGCCATTCCTTAATAGTGAATCACAATTTGCAATTCGCTATTAAGGAATATGTGGGAATCACAAATTTTTAGCAAAAACCTACATACATTGCATTTTGCCAGTCTATAATAGCGAATCGGTGAAATTCGCTATTATAGACTCGCAAAATGTAATCTTATCTTGATACATCTGGCCCAAAGTATTTTTATGAGTAGCCTCGCAACACAGAACAGAGCATTATTAACAGCTTTGAAAATCCTGTGTGGAGAGAAAACAGGATAACATTTGAAGTTCAGTTATTAATCATACAAACCATCGCCGGAGGAGCTCGGGGACCTCAGATGGGAATCTCGGTGCTTCCGCTACCTGGGGGGTACTCATATATCACGACATGGCGGACTTGAAAGAAGAGAACATTGAGAGAGAGCGGCGGTCACCCAAAGACAACATGGCTTTCTGGGGGAAGATTCCACACTCTGTGATGGGCTGAGTTTCCCTACTTAAGATGGTGGCCCTTCCCCAGTTACTATATTATTTTACAACACTACCGGTGTGGATCTCGGCGACATGGTTTAGGGAGTTGGACTCCTGCCTGTCGGCCTTCGAATGGGGAGCAGGCTGGAGATGAGTAGCCCTTAGTACACTCAAATGACCTCGGGTGGAGGGAGGCCTAGAAATGCCAGATATGGAAACGTACTATCTGGCAGGACAGCTGCAGCGATTCACCCAGTGGGTGGCGGGTGGTCTCGACCCGGGGAGGGGGATACCGCCCTTCACCCAAGACAAAATGGCGGTGTTCCGCACACTGTAGGGATAGTTGGCCCACACCAGGTCACTAGCACAGAGCACAGAGTGATGTGAATGAACTTAATCTTGCATTCACTGCCAACATGAGCCAGACCTCAGTGACATTCCTTGTCACCGAAGTATATATCAGGAATAATTCAATTGAAACAAGATTATTTTGAAAGAAAACAGCAGGCAATACCATGTTACACTCGAGCAGTGCACATCCCGCACACCTTATAGCTAGCATCCCCTATGGGGAAATGCTCCGGATCAGACGTGTTTGCAGCAACACTCTTGATCTGGAGAATGCACAAATGGCCAGCAAAAAAAGATTTATCCAAAGAGGGTACTCTAGACGTAATATTGACAGTGCTCTCTCTAAATCTATGGCACATACTAGAGAGGAATTACTCAGTACGTACACTTCTACGACTCAAACTGAATTGGAAACCCCTGCTGCCAACTCACCTGATGTCCCTCAAGACAAAACCTTTAGAATCATAACAGGCTTCAGTAAGCAACATAAAGATATTTTCAGGATTTTAAGTCACAATTGGCCCATAATCTTAAATGATCCAATTATTGGACCAACCTTACCTATACGTATATCGTTAACATTCAGCAAGGCTATGTCAATGAGGGACCATTTAGTTGACACTAACCCGGAAGTCATTGAAAAATCTACCTGGCTTCAAACTTTTTTAGATGTAAAACCTGTAAATCATGCACACACGGGGTAAATACTAAGACCTATCAAGATGGGTTCAGTGATACTGAGCACCAAATCAGTAAATTACTGACTTGCAAGACGGAATATTCCATATACATCCTTGTATGCCCCTGTTCCCTCAGATATGTCGGCAGCACTAAATTGGCCGTACATAAACGGATTTTGCAACATCTAAGAGCCATTGCCAACCAGGATAACACCTACCCTTTGGCGAGGCATTTTAAAGACCATCATCAGAGTGATAATAGACTCCTCACGTTTTATGTACTAGACGCTGTCAATGCTAGCCGACGGGGGGGCAACAGGGAGGCTAAACTCCGCAAAATGGAAACCCGCTACATTTTGCAGCTAGACACTAAATATCCTAATAGCCTGAATGTAACGGAAGATTTATACACCTGTTTAACATAATCTAGTTTCTAGCATACTGATGAAATGTATATATTTTTTCATAGCACACACTTAATGAATTCTAACTTATAGAGGATTTGGAAGCAACTGACGCAAATCAACTCCAGTTAGGGTGTTTTTAACATGGTCCACTATGCATTTTATCTATATATTTTTTTGATGCAAAACCAATATCTGAGTAAACGCTATGTATATACCCTATCAGGCTTGATAGGAAAGACCTTTTTACATTTTTACAGTATGTTATAACAGATTATCCTATTAGACCTCACAATGTGAATGAATTTTACATATTGTTTATCTATTCGTTACAACTGGAGAATTTAGTAGTTTACGCATTAGGTGTGTAAAATGTGCATCTTTAGATATTGAATGAATACCTAGTCAGCCTTGAATTCTTTTATCTGGGGACACCTTTAATGTTGTTGACCATATATTGGACTATTATTGTGAGAATCTCCACAATTGTTATTAGGCAGTACAATAGATTCATCTTTATTCTTTTGTCCTATTGCCTAGATCGTGTAATTATTATATATATATAATTTATTATCATTCAACACAGGGTACTCAGTTCCCTCTCCTTCTTTTCAAAGTAATTTCTTTCACTCTTCTTTTTTTCCTCGTTTCACATTAGGTGATATTACACATGTTGGGCACTTATTTGAAGTGTTTAGTGATATGTCTAGCTGTTATTATTTTTCTATACAGCTTTTTATCTAATATGAGTTCTGATCACACTTCCATAAGTCTTTATGATATAACATAATACATAAAGAGCATACATTTCCAGACATCTACTTTATCGCATTTAACGTGCAGCCACATGTTTTAAACATTGTTTGCTTACTCTTAAATAACCAGATACCATTTGCCATTGGCATTTAAGCCAAGATATTTAGAATTATTGAAGTATAGTTCTTTAGTGGCAATATTAGCAAGTATACTCAGACTTTTAAAAGGGAATTAAATGACGACAACTCATAATGTGTGTTGCAAGTCCACAACCCTGATGGCTATTTAATCCAATTACGCCATGGCATTTAAGCTATTGTAGTGTTTTTAAGGTTTTTTACGTAAAAAATATTTATTGGATTCTTAATAATGTTTATATTTATATATTTATATACTGTCTAGCATGTTACTTGCGTATTTTGCACATTGCTCAAATCTTGCACATTTTTGCTATTGTTTGCACAGCATCATGTTGAAATGTATTTTTTCCATGAGATCGAGTTGCAGTAACTTTTCTGTGTTTATGGTTAAGTTAATCATGTGATCTTTGCTTGAACTCTGAACTATCACTAACGCTATTTATTGGGTCATGTTACACACTCACGTTGTCATGTGAACAAGGCTCATGGGAGCCGAAACGTCAAGACGACACTGCCAGTAGATTAAAGCTAGCACTTAACTGGAGGTCCGTGTCCGTGCGATTATTGGAGTTGGGGCATTTCCATTGCCGTCTTCCTCTTTGTCTCAGCGGTGTTCTGGATATTTCATGTAAGATGCACATTTTGAATGTTAGCACAAAACTCTCTGTGTTAACAATTGATATTTTCTCATAACTGTCATTGTAACTCTTTGTTTGGTTTATATTTTCATATCTTCATTTTAGAGCACTGCATGCTTTTATGATGCAGCATGTATTCTCATGTGACTTTTTTCGTAGGTTAAGATGTCTTCATCAAGAAATATTTGTCGTTATGATCTTTTACAGGTGAGAATTGATAAAGGTAGACATCAGATAATATCTATGCTCCATCACCTCATTACTCACTCTGCCCCACCTCACGTTCTAGAACTAGGAGGAAAAATTGCTTGCATCTTTCCCCCATGAGATGAGATCCAAATTCTCACTCACTAGTTTGCAACATACTTCATGTTGAAAACTGCAAAGACACAGTTGCAAAAGATTTGCTGAATTTAGTAGCAATGGGTGGAGTGTGTACATTCCACTCAGATCAAAGGCCGGATTGTACTTCTAAAATACAGCCAGTCTCTATTGCTTTTAACCTCAATTTTCCAAGCCAGTAATCTCAACTTCTTAGTGCTATCTTGACTCTCGAAACCTTTCAACCACTCCATGTTTACCGAATCCTGCCTGTCTTGCTTCAAGTCTGCAGAAGTACACCTTCTTTTCAAAACCAATGGTATATACCTCACTTTTGCCAGTTGTTGCCCAGGTTCACCCCTTTGTTTATTTTCCATTAATGGTGAATACATTATTTTCAAAAGACTCACACTATATCTCTCAGTTCAGTGGCTTATAAATGTCCAGCCAAATATATGTCCGATCCACTCTACCAAAGCTGCTCTAACATATAGCACCCGTGTGGTCACCATAATAATCATCCCTGTTCTTTTTTCATGGTCTGGTGTGACAGCACAGCTGTCGTCAGACAATTATATGAGCATCACTTGAGAGGAGCTTTGGCTCCACCCACATGTTGGGAGCCAGGACTACATGTTTTGATTGAACAGAAGTTGTGTTCTTCCACAAAAAATGTGCTTGCCCTACAGACTTCTGTAATCATTTTCTTTATCCAGCGGTCTACCCTTGAACTTTAAGGGACACACATGTCATTGGGATGTACTTGACAGTGGAATGGTATTTAAGTGTTTTAGATACTTAGATACAGTAGGTGGTTTTTCTCTGGCAGAAGCACAAATGTGAGTAAGGCAGTCATTAACTTACATGGATTTTTATGTCTGGCTTGACAGTGCAACTGTCACTTGACCGTTAAACTTACACCAATGTTATTCTACAGCTCTTTACTTCCACTCAAATGCACATTTATTTCCATGTTTTTTATTTGTAATGCTTCACATTACTGTGCAACATTCCTTTAAAACAGGCCAATTGGACTTCCCAATGCTTGTTTTAAAAATGTAACTCCTTTTTTTATTAGTATACTGCTAATGCTGGTAGCAGGTCAGTTATTCTGTTTGCCCTAGATCTGTTGCCTGCATTTAACACAATGGGTCAACCTGCTACATTTGCTAATCTCCCTTCTCTGGCACTTTTTGGCTTTACATATCTTGGTGACCACTCCTTTTTAGGTCTCGCCTAACCCAGCGCATGCGCTGGTCTGGTGAGACTTATTGAGAGGGCTCCAAAAAGTGCTACCAGGCCAGCCTAGAGCTACAGTGCATGTGCGCGGGCGCGCGCGCCGCGCTTTACCGCAATTACTTTCACTTTCGTGGCCGCGCAGTCGCGCGGCCGCTTTGATGTGTGATCGTGATCGCGATCACTTTCACTTTCGCGGCCGCTGTTGCATGGCTAAACACTTATAAGGTCCCAAAAGCGAGACCTATTGGCTATGCCAATGCTTGTTTGTATTGTGGTGCTCATCTCATTCCTCGCATACCCCACTTCAATAAGCAGTCTCCAAAAGATCAACTCTGTTTTTCTTCTTCAACCTTTACACCACTGCCTTCAGCAGCAAGATACTTGCCTTAAATTTCTCTTTGCACCTCACATATATTTCCTTTCCTTTCCTCACTTGCTCATCTTATTCCCTGCCATGTCTCTGCCTGTCATATCACCATCTGACAAGGAATGACTCTTTGATCCCTCATGCTAAACTCTTGCAAAACAAATGTAATTCATATTGCTGCAAATGTATTGGATGTATACATAATTGATCAACTTACAGAACGATATTTAGGAAAAAATCAACAAATCCAGAGACAGAAAGATGCAGCTTGGACCTTTCAGTCCCTCCCCTGCCACTAGAGCCAGGTTTCAGATCAGAAACAACAATAAATTCTCGCCCGATATATCTGTCCATGGAATCACAGCCATCATCACTGATATTGCTCTGAACTGGTTAGATTGGGGCAACAGCCTCCCAGCTAGCCTTACACAACAATCCTTGTCCCTTGGCAAAAGTGGAAAATACCATAAGCTTCACCACTTGTGTCCGATTCAGGGTTCCATGCCACACCACCACCCCTCACCACCACCCTCAGACTCTGTGGCTTGAAGTTAAATGTCAATCCCTCAACTCCTCGCTCAGGCATTTAAGGCGTTCCACAGCATGCCCCTTCCTTCTTATGTTGGCTGTTCAACCGACACACTCCTGCATGGAGCTTACATTTTGCATCTAACCACATCTAATTGTCCCCACTCTGCATCTCGTTACCAGGCCTGCCTACTCTGGACAGCTCTTCTCTCCAATTTTCCTGTCTGAGTTTCACTTCTACTATTCAAAGCTGTCTGCAAAGCCCTCCATCTCCTGCTTAACACCGAACACAACAAGTAACGCCTTCCCCTCCTCATTTCCTGGCTACTCCATCATCTCCTTGACACTATACATATGAAAGAAACTTTACACGACCCTGTATTTTGTTAAATATGTACGTTCTAAATTTGACAATTACAAATGTGCCATTTTCATGCTGTACATTTACTGAGAGCCTCTTTCACAAACATTTAACACACCAGTGCTATACGGGTAGAGGAAGGTCCACCATATTAGATAGTAGCTGTCATGTCTGGGGTATTCTTCTTTTGATGTGGCATCAGCCTCTATGATGGTATCCTTCTCAAGAAGAATCTTTGTGCCAGGATGGCATGATGAAATGTTCACAACATATGTGAATACTAGATATGTACTCTGAGGTTGGGGCTTCCAACATTACAGATGTCCCTTCATGTTGTGAGCACTCTTCCTGTACATCACTGCACTTGCAAGTGTGTTTCATTGAGGTCCACTTTAGGTAAAAATGCAGTCATCTCAGAGTAGGTATCACCAGAATGGTGGCTAAGTGGCCAATCTAAATTGAGTAAGCATGGCGGGAGAATTTTCAACAGTGACTATGGGCCATATTATCAAGGAACGGCGATAACATTATTGCCGCTTCAGCGGCAGGAAACTGCTACTAACGTGGTGATTATGGGCTTGATAATATGCACTTGTGAATTCCCATAGAAGCCCATGTTCACACCAGAACATGGGCTTCTATGGGAATTCACAAGGGCATATTATCAAGCTCATTATCGCCGTTCCTTGATAATATGGCCCTACATTTGGCAAATGAAGTATACAAGACCGTGTTCTTTGCCGTTAAATTTGTCTTGATAAAATGATGAAAAAGGCGGGAACGGCTAATGCTTTTCTTTTGGAGCAAGTCCCAATACCATCTACTCTAAATGATGCCCTTTGTATTTTTTATTCTTTTCAGCCCATTTCCCACTATTTGCAAAGCATAAATAGCATTTTTTCTGGATTATAAACAATTTTAGCTACCCAAATCCACAGAGGTATATCGTATGAAATTATATCCACAGAGAAACATTATTTGTTCAATCACAAATAAATTTATAACTTTCAGAAGTCATAATGTTTACAGCTCTTCAATTTCCATCCTTTTGTCTTACACTGCACTTTTAGATGCTTGAAGGTAAACCTCTGCACATGTGGCCAGAATGATCATTGCAAGATATAATCGTCCATAAACAGCACTGCACACACTGATTATGGAGCGCACGTTTTCACTCAGTATTGGGAGTGTAGTGCAGTATTTTATTCAGACACCCGCAATTCTGATATTTTTGAGGGCCTCATTTGGAGGTTCCAGTTACCCTACACATTAAGACCAACCCCCTCGGATTTTCTGAAACCGGGGTAGCAGGAAAGCAGGGTTAATAGGCTGATAACTGGGATTGGTACATGGGAAGTAGGTTTTACATCTGTGTAAAGGTGACCCTTTGCCCAATACTCTTGACCTACTGATTCTGAGCTTTGGAAAGCACAACCGTCACCTATGGTTAACCAGGGACAGTAACTGCTAATGGGTTGTACAGGCAGCAGCAGGAAAATAAAGATACCAGGGCCCTAGAAAGCATGTATACTTTGAGTGGGAGTGGTGCAGCACATAAAAATGACCACTTAAATTGTGTGAAAAAGGCTGCCTTATTGAAACTGGTGCAAATCAAAACATTTCCTGGCAAACCGCCTTACAAAACTATACCCTCCGTATACATCAAGTAAACTAGACAATGTCCCATTACCACCTCTACGGTTCCCCCCACATATCCACCCCAAAGCTAACTCCTTTAAATGTAGTGCATTTTAACATTAGCAACTTTCTGTTACCCCTACATCATAAGACTGTCTGTATGAGCCTGTAAGTAACCAAATTCCCTAAAATAAACCTTGAACTGCCTGCCTACACTCCCTTTGCACATGGTTCACCAACTGGCAACGCCAACCAAACTTCTACCAACTCCTGGCAACCTTTCATGCCAACTCAGAGCACCTGTTCCAGGCGACAACATGCAAAATTAAATCCTGCGCACCTGCCTCAACAACAGAGCCCTAAAGAAAAGAAAACCCTCTAAATACACCCCTGCAAGCTAAATAAAGGGTTGGGCAGGTATGGGAAAAGGACACCAAGCTCTAAAATCACCCCCTAAATAATGATTGGAGGGGAACAACCTTTACATCGTGTTTAGTACACCGCGATGCAGTTACATCGCAATCGTTACAACGACTGCATGTTACCATGCCATGCCATTACAACGCAAGTCTTTACACCGACTTGCGCTAGATGGTGTGCTAACATTACAAATAGTGTAGTTTACTATCCAAACACCTTCCCTACTGTTAAGTGGACTGGAGTTGGAATAGTAAATTACGCTTTTCTAATGTTAGCACGCCATCTAGTGCAAGTCGATGTAAAGACTTGCATTGTAAAGGCATGGCATGGTAACATCGCAGTCGTTGTAACGACCGCAATGTAACGGTACGCGTTGTAAAAACTCGCGTTGTAACATCGTACATCCATGATTGGACTATGTTCGGCTACATATGTAGCCCAAAACAAAATGGCATCGATGGACTGCACCACCCTCAGAATCTGCCCTGGGTGTAGAGACCTCCCGATGGACGACTGTCCCCAACCCCCCATTCCCATAGAGTCGACTCCGTGTCAATGCCGCAAAGCCTCTTCCACATTATGAGCTGATTGACTTGCTAAGCGTGGAAGAAGACGTCATTCTTGTAATGTTACTGGGGTCAAAGTGTTAGCGATGTCATTTCCGCAAACACTAGCATTTAAGTAAATGGACACCCATGTTGTAAGGGGCTTCATGAAAGAATCTTCCTTTTTTAATAGCATAAAAACTATCTAAATCAAATGTGAAATGTATTTATTTCCCAATAATGGGGATAATTGTCCTTTCCGTATGCATTGACAGCAGAGCTCTTCCGGTGATAGCGACTTGGCACAAAATGGCATCTGCAAGGAGAGAATTAATTAAAGATTTCTTGTTTCATATTTTGGGAGACTGGCAGCTCGGTCAGGAGAGCAGCTAAGTGTCCTTGGCTCTCCACACAGTGTTTGACAGTGTTTCCCTAGGAAAATAGTGCATCCATTCCTCTTTCCTTGAGGTAGCAGCCTCCTAATTTACTGTCGGAGAGCTCTTTTAAGACCAGGAAGGGTGAGGTGTCCTACAAAATCAGTCCCCAAGTCTCATTAAAAATAAATGTAGTTCTGTTATGCTTGTGTTCCGTGTTACCATGAAGGTCTGCCATGATGTGGCGAGACAGATCTTCAAATAGAAGGAAAAGTTCAATGGATACACCGAATTTTGATTAATGAGCTTAAATCACGTATGAAGCTGTCTTAATGTTATTCCCGGTGACCTTTGAACAGAAAATGGTGTTGTGTGAAAAACGTAGGAAGTGACACAGCCTCTTACGTTATAGCAAAGACCGTCTGTTAGATGTTCTGTACATTACAAGGATTTCATTGCACAGTTCCTCCACTGCTGTTTAAGTGCACTGTGTATAATGAACATGGCTGCACGGTGCTCACAACACCAGACGGAAAGTGAATAAGCTTCCGTTTCCGAGGCCTATGTGGGGGCAGCTGCTACTGGAAAGAGCGAGCAAGGAGTGTGTGCTGCTGTTCTCTGGATTCGAGCAGAAGCAGCCATTAAACATCATGAAGTGTACACTATCACTGGCCCTGAAGCAGCCCTGCTCAAGATCACAGCCAGAGAGAAACCGCATCCAGGAGTAGTGACTCACAGACATTATTCATTTAAGGCTCCCTGTTTTCCGTTTTTACTGTTTTTTACAGATAAATACAGACAGAAAAAAATTTATTTTCTTGTCTGTATTTATTTTTAAATGTGGATAAAAACGGAAGTAGGATGCTTTTTGAATGATTCTAAATACACTTTGACATGACTGCCAGGCCAATGACTGTGTGGATTGATAGCTAAGGGGGTTAAAAAAAGGGAATTTTAGTAAAGAGGCTTAAACAGCAGTAGCTATACACAAGGCTGATAATAAGTGCATTCATTTTTCTTCTGCGGGTGTCCATATCACTGACAGCTGGCAGGCATTCAAGTATGGATGCAAATTTATTGGTCAAATAAATGTGAAATATACCAGTTTCGGCTTTATTTTTTTCGCAAAACCCATAATAAATATGGATAAATACAGATAAAGTTGATAAAAAATAAATATGGATAAATACAGACGGAAATGTCCCAAAAATAAATACCATAAAACTGGGCGCCCTAATTATTATTAAGGGAGGCTCGCACTTCCCAGTGAACCCTGTTAAAATCCCCATTGGGATTTCGGGAATTATGAGGTCTGCGAAGCTATTGTGGGCCTGTAATGTTTCCCCTAGAAATGCAGTCTGATGAAAGTAGGTGAAATCTCATGGGGACAAGCGGGAAAGAATGAGGGAATCAAGCTCATAATTACGGATTCCTCGGGTAACTACTCACCCTTTAGGAGATTCTCAGGGTTCAACTGGCCATTCCTGTAAAATCTTCACTCCTGGAGCTTACACTGAGGGAGCAGAATAATCATACCCTACTGAACTTGCAATGAAGCCTGTGCAGGCAGAGCCGGATTTAGAGTGGTGCGATAGGTGCGGCCGCACTGGACGTTGACCTGCAGGGGGGTCCCTAACCTCAGATGGGCGCTGTGTTCAGCAATAACTTACAATTTTAAAATATCTGCTGCAGAGTTCCTTGTGCGTCCAGATTTCAGGCAGCAATAAAAATGTAATGACAACTCGTGTGATGAATATTCCTGCTAGAGAGAGAGAGAGAGATCAGAGTTTTGTCTAGTGGCAGTTTTGACTCACCATAAAGAAGCGCAGAGGGTTAATATGACTGCTGCAAAGAACAGATCTGTGTTTTAGGTGGATATCTGCATAGATTAGTAAAGCCACCTTTACCAGCACTATAAAGTAAATCAAATGTATGGGAGAGAGGGGCTATGGAGCAATGAGGGGCAATTTTGTCTAGTGGTAGTGAGGGAATCCGAGGAGGAGATCATGGGGGCACCAAAAAACGATTGTCGCACCAGGCACCACCAGTGCTAAAGCCGGCCCTGTGTACACTCCTGCCTAACATTCTGATGGCAGTAGCAGGTATGTCCCCAAGAAATGAGTGGATGAGTGGGCCATTACCAAGTGTGAGAAGATCAGACCCATCAAGATAAATTAATGAGTTGCCTCCTGCTGAAGAGAAAGGATCAAAATCAAATCATATCAAGATATTCAATATAAATCAGTATCTAAAATGAATGCAGCAACTCAATTTCGGCATCTGCACTTTCAGCTAACACCTCTCCTTCTCAAGATGGTGGGGAACTCAAAACACATCAGACAGTCCTCCACCAGTTGCATGGAGGTGGGCCTTCCACAACACTGGTGGGCTTGCAGCCTGCCCATTTATCTTACTATTACACCCATAGTATTCTAATCTGCAGTTTGATAAACATGCTGCAAAATGAAAGCCTACACATACAGCATGAATAGATGAGTAATAGACTAGAAAACAAGAAAGTGTAAGCATTGTTTTTGAGAATTTGTTTTTTTCTTCAAAGAATCAGAAGAAGGTATCCAGTGAAGACAAGATACTTCAATGTAGTTTTGACCTAAAACCAATGAATTAATTTCAGAAAGTGAGAATAAGAGAAATATGTCAATTCTATGCTACTGCTGAAAGAGAATGAAAATCGTGGAATGGGAATGTCAGACAGGAAGTGAATTTTGGATCCTGTGCTCCCTATTACAAAAATAATTTGGAGAAGCAGACTCTTCTCAGATACGCTGGTAAGGCTCAATTTAAGGCGCCTGAATTACTGAATGGAAGGGCATATTTCACTAGATTTCTGGTGTGTGCAGCTACTTCCTCTTCTCTTATTGACTTTATTTTTCTGAATGTACGCACCTTTCAGGCTATCCGTAGGATGGAGATTTTGAATGATTTTAGTCGTCCTTTTCCTGTGGCATATGACATGTTCTTTAGGGATCAGAGTAGGGCAGCTCCAAATAATTAGTGGTCCACCAGGAAACTTCAAAGCAGAGTAAATTAATCAGATGGCAATATGTGACCTAGAGGAATGTGAATATGGTTGCAATCACAATTGATAGTCCAGTAGAATATGTTGCAAATGATTGGGATTATATGAGGTATATCAAAAGAACCATTCAAAACGTTGTCTTGCCAACTGCGAAAATACTGAGCATAAGTTGCAAGGATGGTCAGAACAGTGTATTGAGTGTGCTCTGTAAATATTAAATATGAATATAAGATAACTAGATTAGAAATATGCAGTTAAAGTGTTGTCATTCCTGTTGCTGTTTGAAACTATATCCTGCTAAACTTGTTTATCCCTATTAAAAGGTGCTCCATCTCATCCTTTTGGAAAGAGTGAATTATGGCATGCAACTATGAAAATCTTTACAAAAATGAGGGCAAAACTCCAAGCCTGGGTTGAAAAGTAAGGACTGAACCTTCACCTGAAGAGAGGTTTTACTAAGAGTGCACTGTGCATGAGATGAATGTTAAACTTGCAAACGCCTGATTAAAATTTGCTGCCGAAAACCAAAACATCTAGTTAAGATTATGCTAGTATCTGCAGATTTCTCCATAACCTTTTATCTGATGCAGGTAATGTGTGAAGCAAGTTTAGCTCAATTACAAGATCTGTGTAATTCTGAATCAGGCTGTAGGGATAATGCATCCCTCAGAACGAGGGCTTTAACTTCAACATTGGGTCAGAGCAAGGCATGGTTGTGCCCACCTCTTTTTTTCTTTTATATAGCAGATATGCCTGGCATTGAAGGATTTAGGGCTTTATATCTAAATGAATGGCTTGCCTTAAGATCATGTTAAATGAATTGCTCATTAAATTGTGATCCATATGTAAGCAGCTGTTTGCGCAGGGACCACGATTAGAAATGGTGCGATGTTTAAAGCACCCAGTAATTACCAAGTGCGATAAAGATCATACCCTTTGTTAATTTTGGGCAGGTCAAACGTGCCAGAATTTAGCAAAGGGAAATAGCCCCTCAGTGACAGAGTTACCAAGACATGCAGATTTTGGTGAGGTAAGCACCAAACTCTGCCTGTCAATCCTCATAAATTCAGAATATGCAATAATTATATCATCTGATAAATTCCGCCCATGTCGGATTTTTATGGGGTGCAATAATTATTGCTTCAAACAGAGCATCCATCTAATCAGTTCCTAAGAGTCCGCATCGCACCTTGTTATTTCAGGTCGCAAAACATAGCGAGGGGTAAGGCAGGGAGATCACAACTCTAGAGGGCTTTAAGTTTAAGAAGAATACAACTAGAATGCCCTCCAAACTCAGTGAAATATTGTGACCCTAACTAGATAGAAATGGTTTAATAATCCAATTAAAAGTATTGCTTTTGAAACTGATATGGGTGGGGAGTGTGGGGGAAGATGGCGGGCTGATACTGCACCAAGAGCTCAGCTCCTCCAACTTGCTTACACTACTGCTGCTGGTCACTGACAGAATGGTCGCCTCAGCGAGCTTGAGAGTAAACTAAAGCACTAAGCACTGAGGACTGAGGCTCTACAAGAGGCATCTGTAAAGACTCACTGATGTGGCAGCTATATTGCTTTTTCCATCATGTTTGGACTGCTCATTCACTTGTGTGCGGTCTTTTATGAAGTTCAAGCATGCTCTAGTTCTGGCCCTTGCTGAGATGCTGGAGAGTGGTGCCTCCATGAAACAGAACGCTCAGGGGCGGAGAACTCATGGAGTAGCATGGGCGTGTTCGGTGCTGAGCCAGCTGGAGAAGGAAGACGGCGACCTTCATTCATCTCTCGATGCTGGAGAAGCCAAGGCTTCCTCGGTGGGATGTCCTATATTGAAAGTATTCAGAGGAGGCCCGGCAGGCAGTTTATTACAGGCATGCACAGAGGAATCTCTGGCAGTTGGTGAAGAAATCGCCCTGGAGACTTGTGTTAATGGCGGCGGCTCACATAGGTGGGATGGCTTCACCTAAAGTCACATCAGGGCCAACTGAAGGATACGTTGTATCAGGGGCAAGCAATCTATTATCCACTGTGCTGCAACATAATTGCAACATGTCATAGTCCGTGCCTCAGGTGCTCAATGAGGCAGAAGATCAGTCTCTTGAACTTCCAGGAAATACAGAGGCCGTTGAGGGGGCAGAAGCAACAGAAGCGAGTACTTTGGGATTGACTGTTACTTTGCCGGGAGGCAAAGTGGCTTCAAAGGAGGCTGACACTCCTGTGACTCTCTTGGAAGTGCAAACACCTATTGACACTCTACCGGGCGAATTATGCTTAATATCTACAGATGTCTCATTACTGCCCATGGCGGCATCAGCAGCTACCAAAGTACAGTATGCTGTTGGGACAGAGGAAGCTGACATAAGGGCAGACAATAGCCCGGGTGTAAATTGAAGAACCGGCTAATACATCAGTAGTTAGGTGAGGGTCTATGTGCCAGGGGAGCTCTAAAAAGCAGAATGGGGCTTTGAAGGAATCCTTAGTGGGTAAAAGCAAGGTCAGCCGAGTTAAGAATCATACAGCCAGTGGCAGCCTCAAGGGAAGTCCGTTGTGAGACTGGGTAATGTCAAAGGGCGAGGTGAAAGCAATAGTGTCTCGCTTATCCATTGTTAATGTAGAAGCTCAAACAAACTCAAAGGTGGGTATGCCACACAATCTTGAGCTCACTTTAGCTGTTACATCCAGCATGCTCAAAGGCCCACTCCCAGTAAGTCACCCCAGCCCCTTTAGTAGTCAGTCAGCCAGCTCACCCAATTGTTCCACTCCTGAGATACTGGAGGATTCTCCGAATATTGTGGGTCATCAGAAACCTACTCTTTTGGCAATATTGCAACTTCACCAGGCTCAGCGGTCTGAAGTGCAACAACAATGAGCAGAAGCACAACAATTTTAAATACAAGCTAGAGCTGACAATGCTGCAATCCAGCATTTATTAGCAGAGGCCACTAACAAAGTAACTGTGTTGGCAACGGAGATGGTATAACTGCAACAGCGAGTGGTGGATGCAGAGGGGTTTGTATCAGATGCTGTCAAGTCAGTGCGGGACCACAACAATTGTCTTGTGCTGGTGCAGTCTAAAATTGAAGACCTTGAAAATCGCCAGAGGAAGGACAACATAAGAGTGTTTGATATCCCCGAAGGGAAGGAGGGTGATGATCCCTGACAGTATATCGTGCAATTGTTTGGGAAAGCCTTTCCAGATCTCATGGACTTGGATTTGGACTCTCAGACACAATGGGCACATCGAATGGCCTTGAATCGCAATGGCAGCAGGCCCACACCCAACTTATATGCTGCGCAGCCATGCCCAATCCCAGTCTACATATGTAATTTTTTGCTAAGGCAGGTGATATTGGTGAAGGCCAGTACTGCTCTTCCAGTAAACACAGATGCTATGTCAATCTTTGTCCATTCAGATCTCAGCAAGCCCACAATCGACAGGCAATGGAAGTTGCATCAGATGATTGATCCCCTTAAGGCCATGGATATGCAAGGCTTCCTGTAGGAAGCGGCAAGGCTAAAAATACTTCATAATGGGCAGATACAGATATGCTTTACCAAGCATGAAGCAGCAGTAGCACTTATTAAAAGACATGGCCAAGTTGTGGAGATTTGGATAACTGAAATGTGGTCTATGACATTTCTTGCTGAAATATATCAATCTTCTGGTATAGTGTGAAGTTGGTTACTTTTACATCGTCTTTTGAGTTTGAGTTTTTCCACATTTTAACTGTTTTTAAAAATTCTAGTTTACAGCCATTTGTTTTCTTTTTAGACTGGCAGCCCAAGTCAGAGTGCCGGGTGTCTGCTGGTGTGTGGAGTGGGGACTCTCTCAGGACTGTCTTTAACCATTGACAGCTTATGGTGGGGGTGGTTTACTTAGCCAGGAATGGGGAAGGGCCCTGGGGGAGGGAGGGGTTGGCTTGGGAGTAGGGGTGGTGAACCTTGTCAAGGCACATTGACTTAAGGTTCTAAACTGGTCAGAAGAGGGTTTCAAAGAGGGAGAAAAATAGTCAATAATCAGATCACTCAGCTGTTACGTAGCAAATTATTGGAGGCACACAAGTGCATATTAGTGCATGATGGCACAGGGCAGGGTGGCATGGTTAAGGCTAGAATCATGCAATAATGTATAGACTGAATAAACAATATTTGGTGCAGGAGGAGATTAGAGGATATAGTCCACATAAAGTTGCACTAGCAGAAACACATCTAACTTACAAAGATTGGCTTCTGACAAAACACCTTGGTTATAAATTGGTAGAATATACAGCACAAACAGCTCCTATATGAGGGGTCGCAATATTGGCAGCAACAACTTAGAATATACGGTATTAATGGTGGCATCTGATGCGAGGGGTAGATTGGTGATCTCTCAATTGCTGATGTATGGCCAGGAACGTGCTATTTGTACAGTTTGTGGGCTGAATGTAGATGACGCTGAGACTGTAAATTTATTGTGCTCAGAATTACTGGTCGGGTGAAATGCTTTTAATGGGGGACTTTAACTGTGTGATTGACTATACTATAGGTTCAACTAACCATCAAGCTTCTCCAAGAATGTTTAAATCAAGGTCAGCTATCTCCGAGCCCCTCTGGCTGCATGTACTTTTAGATATCTGGAGGACGCTATATCCTGCGTTGCCGGGGTACGCGTACTATTTTTCCCCGCATAAGCATTATTCTTGGTTGGACATAATCTTTATTAAAAGGGGAATTCTTGGGGAAGTAAAAATGGAAGTCTGTCCCAAGGTTTCCTCTGACCTTAATCCTTTAATCCTGCACATTACTTTGTCTGGGTTGGAGGGCCACCAGCGACAACTTTCCTTTTTCTAGACATCTTCTTACTACTTTAGAATACTGGAGGGGGGGTTTCAGCTCCCTTACTGGGTTTTTGGAAGACAATACTGGAACAGTTACACCTTTAGTGGAGTGGGACGCCTTGAAACATATATAAGGGGTATTATGGCACAGTATATTCATACACAAAACAGGGGCACAAAGAACAATGTTAATCAGCTGATAAATGAGATCTTACAGTTAGAAATCTACCATGCAGCAGCTGTTAGGGCTGGGAGCATTAATGAACGAGCCCACTATATTCAGCTTATAAACAATCAATCCCAGTTCGGTCAAAACCTTAGGGAAAGAATTGCTGCCACCTATTCTAAATATAAACCTCTTCAGTATGAATATTGGGACCAAGCCGGATGAGTATTGGCCTATCTGATTCCAGATTGAAAAGCTCAATGTCTGATTAAGATTAGTAAGGGGAGTGACGGTCTGGTAAATTCCCTACCTCAGGATATTGCTAAGCAATTTTCTTTGTTTTATCAAGAATTATACAAACAACTGACACTGGATCCTAGTTCTTTGGGAGTCACAACTTATGTTCAGGGTATAAGGCTGCCAAAGGAGGGGTTAGCACAGTCAGAACTGTTGCTGATAGATATCACTGATTCTGAGTTAGAGGTGGCGATTTTAGCTCTGCCCTCGGGCAAAGCAGCTGGCGAAGATACTCTCCCCTTATAATTTGATAAAACATGTAAGGATATTATAATCCCTCCGCTATTAAGGGTAATGCATTGTATTGACAGGGCTGGTAGAGTTCCGGATACTTGGAATATGACCAACATAGTAATATTTGCTAAAAAGGGCAAGCCGCTGGAAGAGATTGGGTCATATCGACCTATCTCGCTCATTAATTCAGATGCTAAGATCTTCAGTAAAGTTTTAACCACACGGCTGGCTCCCCTCTTACCAGACTTAGGGGCTGATTACAATGTCGGTTGGAAACTCTTCCGACCGAATCAGGTTTGGAATAGTTTCTGACCAAATCAGGTTGTGTGAGTCGGACTGACCCATTATGATGCTTCCCAACATTATTCAGTCAGACTCGCATTGACTTCAATGGGAGCCTTCTGATCCGAATGTAAACACAGGCTCCCATTGAAAAAGGGGTGGTTGGGGAAAACCTCGTACCCTGTGGCAGGCACCCCATGGTGCCTGCCACACTGTGCTTGGTTGTAGAGAGGGGTCCTATGAGTACCTCCACGGGCCCCAACTGGAAGCCTCATGGTGAAGGGGGGCCTGCTATGGGCCCCTAAAGTCAGATTCCGACAGCCGTTTTATGTAGAGCAAACTAATTAGGAATGGCTGTCAGAATCGGCCATCATAATTGCATGGTCGGAAACCGTGTCGATAGAGCTGTATGATTCGGCTCCAAATTACTTGGGCTGTCCAAATGCCATTCAGAACTGAATCGGACAACCCTAACGGTTTTCCTGCATTGTAATTGGTCATTCGGAAATGTATACAATTTGATTGGAAACATAGGTTCCGAATCCATGCGGAGCCTTGCAAATGACATCAAAATCATCCCCTTAGTATCTAAACAATAGCAATGCTTTATACCTGGCAGAGATACTCCCAGCCATATTAACACTGCAGTTGCTGCTTTCGATGTGGCAGGGAGGATGGGCACGAAACTCGCCTTGATCCTATTAGACGGCAAGAAGGCTTTTGATCTAGTAGTTTGGGAATGGTTATGAAAAATAATGCTAACTAGGTTAATGCTTCACCGTTTTACAAGATTGAGCGGGGTGCTTGACAGGGGTACCAGATCTCATCTCTTTTGTTCGCACTTTATATAGAACACTTGCGATTGTGAATTGAAGGTCTGTGCTTATGCTGATGATGTGGCGATATTCTCTGTGGAACCACAAACTTCTATGTGTGATATTGTGGAGGAGGCTGAAACAATTGGGAAGGTATCTGGCTACAAATTGAACTAAGACTCAACTATTGTTAAATCATGAGCCGACATCATCAATTTCAGGGACAGTGCACACAGCTAAGTATTTAGGAGTCAAACAAATCATGAAAGTTGATAAAATCTTTAAAACAAATTATGAGATGCTACTACAGCCTGTTATCGTAAAACTGCAGTTTTTGAATAGACTTTCTATTAGTTTATAGGCCGCTGCAACATTATAAAAATGAATGTCCTCCCTAAATTTTTGTATCTTTTTCACTCCATCCCGCTTAGTTTTCAAATGTTTTCTTTAAGAAGCTATAAGGTGCTCTGAGTAGTTTTATTTGGGGGTTAAGGTGTGCAAGGCATTCTATAAGTCTTTTGAAGATACCATACCAGATTTTAAACTATATTTTTGGGCAGCATTTGCAGGGTGCTTGCACACTTTGCTTGCTCCAGTAACACCGATACACTCATTTTTGCGTACTATTTAGCATTAGGGCCAGTAGTGGGCTCTTTTTTTTTTATAGGATCACGGACCCAAACTATTACAAGTGAGTAAGGTTCGAGCGCAGTGGCGGCTGGTGGACTTGGAAAGTAGTGAGGTGAAGGAATCTGCGGGTGACCATCTCAAAAGCCCCTGCCTCTCTACTATCCGATGCTGTGATCCCTCGCGGTCCTCGGAGAGCTGGTGCTTCTGATACTTCATTCTGCAGGATTGTGGAGTGATCAAAGAGAAATAAAAACAGTTTTTATAATTCCAATTGAGAAAAATGAAGTTTTAAACTGAATTGTATCGCGCACCAATATAAATGTATTGATATATGAAATGTCAATTACTTTTTATTTTTTCTCGATGTATGTTAAAATTTGTTTGCACATGAAAAGCAAAATCTGAATAAAGATATTCCTACAAAAGTTAATGCAGCTAAATATCGGAAACCTAAATAACTTGCGCAGTGAAATGTAAAAGCTTCCCTCTATGTGGAAGACACAACTCCAGGGTGAATGAGTGAGATTACTTATTTTTATACAGTGCGCTATTTTTTATTTCGCTTCATGAATGCATACAAAACCAACACAAGCATTTGATACCCTCACACTCATGGTGCGAACAAGTTTCAGAATCAGATATGTTAACCCTTGAAGCTATTTTGCCACATGGTTGAAAAGCTGAATCGTTGAAGGGTTGATGATGATTAATAAATAATGTGCTCCAACTAGACTGTGGACAGGTTTTGCCTATGGAATCTGTATTTAAATCACAGGGCCCAACTCTACACCATACAGCACTCACGCAAGTTGTTCCACCTGGCTCTGAGTGGCGACAGGTGGCCAGCAGCGGCTGCTACCGGAGGGGGACATGGAGAGGAATTACATTTTAAAAAGGACCTACCTTTAACAGCCGGTTGCTGTCTCTCCTCTGTTCTATGTCCTCATCCTTTTCCTCTTCCTGGCCCGGCTGGCAGCAGGAATCACCCGGGCAGACAGGCTCCACTGAGTTAATCACAATACAGCAATGCAGCGTTGTGATTGGTATGAGCGCTTTGGATCGGTGCTCAGACTGGTACAGGGACCTGTTTGATCAGCCCAAGAGGGAATATGACTCATTACAACGCGAGTCATTACATCGCTTGGCATTACAACGCGGTCGTTACAATGACCGCGTTGTTACCACGCAATGCCATTACTACGCAAGTCATTACATCGACTTGCAGTAGATGGCGCGCTGACATTAGAAATGTATAATTTACTATTCTAACTCCAGCCTAAATAACAGTAGGGAAGGTGTTAGAATAGTAAACTATACTATTCCTAATGATAGCGCGCCGTCTACTGCAAGTCGATGTAAGGACTTGCGTAGTAATGGCTTTGCGTGGTAACAATGCGGTCGTTGTAACAACCGCGTTGTGATGGCATCGCGGTGTGATTACGGCGATGTAAAGTTTGTCTCCCCCCAAGAGGGCAGGCTAAACAGTTAATGCACACTTCGGGAATGCACACCACTCCTCCCCTGCTCTGGCTAAACCGCCTGCCACTGACCACAATAGGGAAAAAAAAATGATAATAACTATAGATATCATTTTATTTTTCCTTTTGATCTGTGGGGCAATGCTCCTCCGCCTTAGCGGAGGAGCTCCTACTGTTCAAACTTGTTCAGGATACAATAACAAACTGGCGGGAGATCTGTGCGAAATAATACATAAAACTGATCCATGAGAACATGTTTCTGTGAGATCATTTTACGTAAAGCATGGCACGGCTAGGCATATTGGCGATTTGGCACTTGTTTGGTATAAATGGTGTTCGCACCTTCAATGAGCTGCAACCGAGTTAATTCTTCTGCACCAATATTTTTTTTAAATATCTACAGCTTAGGGATTACTTTCTCACAGAAGGCAAGGAATTATTTTCTAAATTGGAAGCTCCAGTTATTTTAACAACTATTCTTAAAGCCAGTTGGCTGGCTTTATCAAGGGCTCAGCGAGCATAGGAGCGACTATACCAGCCGTTTGGCTGCTAAATGGAGCAAAGTGCTCTCTCATGAGGTGCTTCCTTCAGCATTACATCGGGCTTTAGAGACGATGGATAGAGCTTTGCACCAGTCAAATTAAAATTACATCAATTTAAGACATTTTGCATGCTGTATTATACGCCAGAATAACTGATGAGGTGGGGTGCGAACCTTTATCCAGATAAAACTAGGGGGCATATTATCAAGAACGACGTTAAAATTATCTCCGGTTTAGCGGCAGAAATCTGTCGCTATAGCGGCAATAATGGGCTTAATAATATGCCCTGGAGAATTCCAATAGAATCCCATGTTCACACCAGAACATGGACTTCTATTGGAATTCTCAAGAGCATGTTATCAAGCCCATTATCGCCACTTTAGCTGCAGTTTTCTGCCACTAAACCGGCAATCATTTTTAACGCCGTCCTTGATAATACGCCCCTCGGTGTCCTAAGTGCGGGCTTCAAGCAGCGAATATCTTGCACATGCTATATGCATGTTCTGTTTCGAAGGCATTTTGGGAGGAAGTGGAGGAAGTGTTGAAGGTGGCTACTGCAGGCCTGGGTTTCGAACTTCAGCTACCCCCTACCGAAATAATGCTTGGCCATAGGATGGAATTTGACGAGGGGCTTAGATGACTATTGTCCATAATTATAGTCTCAGTGAGACTTTGTATAGCCGGATCATGGGTTTCAGCAGTCCCACCGTGAGCTGCAGAATGGTGGGCAACCACTCTTCAAATCTATGATGCCAAACTGGCTCGGGCTAAAGTAAGGGGTGTCCGATCACTACAGAGGTTAGATAGAATCTGGGCAAAATGTAATTGGGATCAGCAAATAAAGGCTTAGGGATGCTTACAGGTACACATATATATAAAAAAGATTCTGGGTTTTTTTTCCTTCTCCTTCTTCTCTCTTAATCCTTTATTATGTTGTTCCGTAATACAAAAAGAGCTCTACGCAAATGTTATGAACACTTGGCTATTGAAACTGTATTCCCATTTTTTTGAATATTGTCCATTTTTCCTATGAAAATGAATGTTACCTTGAAATGCGTTTTAAACTTTTTAATTTTTATACTGGACTATTATGTAGGTTTTCTATTTGTGTGGCGAAAACCAGAAATGCAACTTTTATTAAACTCATTTCATGTAGAAACCTTCTCAGCCAGCTCCCTTCCTGAACCTGTATTTTAACGGTGGCATATGTCGATTATTTATTTCTAATTAGAACATTTTTCGATTATTAGAACGTTTGCCTTTGCTTTGAAGTCTAAATGTTTGTGATTTGAGTTAATTTCCCAATTTTGCTGTTTGTCAAATTGAAGGATTTCAGTCAGGGGTGTCATTTATTCATTTCTAACCTCTGTCACAGCGTTCTGAGGGAACGCTGGTAGCGTCAGGATTGAAAAGTACTTACAGTTCTCTGAGCCAGGAGCGTAATGCAGATCTCTGCAGCCCCTGCAGCGTGGGGTGCCCCTAACCCTCTAGGGGACTTCTGACCCTTCAAGGGGGGGCCACTGAGTCCAAGGTCAATGAATATGAGCGAGACATGGGAGACCCAGGGCCCCGCCCTTCACATCCTGATCCTGCAGGGCTGCCCCATCATTTTGCATGATGCCACTGCTCTAAGTCCTCTTTATTTCCCAAAGATTCCACCACTTATTCTGTCCCCAGCTCAGTGGAGGCCAATGGGATGCAAGTATATTCTCCTGCAGACACGCCCAAGCAGTGAGCAATGAACACGCTTCACTTTGAAATGGCGCATGGATGGTGACCAGGATACAGACGTGTGCATCAGTGCACATTAGACAAGCATCCAGAAACTTGACTGAAGGATGCTTGCCCAGCAGAGCCCTCTTCACCATGTACCTGTGGCTATGTTTATCATGGGCACATCACACTCACTTGTGATGGAATTCAGTGCCAAGGTGTTTGAATGGTTTACAGCAGGACTGTGACAGGCTGGGTGTTTGCAGCTCACAATAGCATTAATGCGGTATATGGTATGGCTGACGACAGGCTTTTGCTCCTGTCCCGGTCTGCACTTTGATTTAACATCATTATGCAGGCCTCTTTACAAAAACGAATTTTAAGTTACTAATACAGTTGTCATCTGTCACAGATGTGGTGCACACTGCAGCATCCCTTTTAAATATTAAACTGAAATTAGTTGTCTGCCCCCCTGCATATAGTTATACAGAAGATCCTCTGTGAGCCTCTTTATGCTTGAATGCCTGTCTGTACAATACATAGTAAAAAAAACTAGCAGTGGCATAAATAAACCTTGGCAGGTGGCCCTCGGCCTCTCAGGTCAGTGGAGACCGTGCACTCTATTCCCACGCGGATAGAGCTGGGCAAAATATTCAGGCGAAATTTGAAACATGGGTGAAAGGTCTAAAGAGTTGCTTTAGGAGCATTCCTTGATGCTGGCTAATACATTTACCATCATAAAATTACTTTACCTTAAATACAGTAGTGTTCTTGAGAACAACATTCACTGAAGGGAAGCCAGTGGGCAGTGCCTGCCTGCAGGGTCCCCCTGGTTTTCTCGGTGACATATACCACACACAGGCTTCCCTGCTGGTGAACGTGTTTGATGCACTGTCAGTGGCCGGAGAGTGTTTAATTTAACACAAATACTAGTAGGTTATTTACATTGTCTGGTTCCTGACAGTGCTGAAGATGCAAGAATGTCTCATTCCGTCCATTCCTCACTAGACAGAATGAGGAATTTTTGTGCAGTAGGGTATTTTGCCTGCTTTTGTCTTTCTGTTCACATTTGGAGCAAGTGAAAGTAAAACCAGTGGAAACAAGTGAAATTGCTCGAAGTTTTACTTCTGCAGAACACTACAGATTAAAAAGAGGAATTCTCACACCCTTACTGACAGAGGACATTGCAGTTCCACTGAAAGCACTGACGTTTGTTGAGAGGGTGTCATGCTACAAAGCTGTGAGAGTAACAATGCTGAAAATGAACGGGCATTTGCTGCGAACAACTATGGGCCTCATTTCGATGTCCATCGGAAAGGCTCCGAACGGCATTTGGATTTTCCCAATCCGAGTCGGAACCCATGTTTCCGACTGACTCAGAAACATTTCCGACCAACTAATTCTAATGGTAGGTAACCGTTCGGTCTGTCCGACTCAGTTTTGACCCTCATTCGGAGATTCCGAGTCGGTCGGAGTCGAATCGTACAGCTTTATGGACTGCGTTTCCGAACGACGTATTACAATTTTGGATTCGGACAGCCTTTCTGAATCGGTTTATCCGACACAGAACAGCTGTCGGAAACTGACTTTGAGGGCCCGTAGCAGGCCCCCTTCACCTGGAGGCCTCCGGTTGGGGCCTTTGGGGTTATCCATGGGACCCCTCTTTACAGCCATGCACAGTGTGGCAGGCACCATGGAGTGCCAAGCACAAGGTGCAAGGTTTTCTGCAACCACCCTTTTCTTCAATGGGATCCTGTGATGTCGGTCAGAGCACAGGCTCCCTAGAGAAGTCAATGGGAGGCCGACCGAACGGTGTTCGGAACCATCGTAGTTGGTCGGTTGGACTCCCCGAACCCGAGTCAGTCGGAAACGATTCTGACAAGGAGTCGGTCGTAATGCTTTCTGACCTACATTGTAATGAGGTCCTATGTTGTCATAAATGCATAGTAGGAATTTTTTTTTAGAAACTTCCATGTTATTCCTTCATTTTTTATCAGTTCTTAGAAACAATGGTGATACAGAGGAAGAAGACATCATTCCCTTAATTTTCCAACCTTGTAGTCCTCCAGCCATAACCTAATTAGGAAAAATAATTACCCACAACAGTTTGCAGAAAAAAGATACACCATTCTGCTACTTAAGACACGTGGAATTTGGTACTGTATTCTTCAACAGCTTCTTCGATGAACCTATAGGTCAAACATTGCCATTGATTTATGCACAGTGTTGACCTTGGAGAATCCCTCATTTTGGAAAGCTTCAAAAAAGTGCTCAAATTACATCTTAAGAACTTTGCGTTCCAGGACATATAGTTAATCTACCTTTCTAATTTAACTGGATATTCCTGAGAGAACTCCTTGGGTAACCTAAGGCTCTTGATAAGAGGCTTACAGTGATGCTTGGTCTAGTTGCATCAGGCGTGAGCAACAACTTCCTGATTAGTTACATAAACATTCTGAAGAGCTGTCTAGATCTTTTCAGGAACCTGGGACATAGAAGATTGTGTTAGCTAGATGTTATGCCTAATTACTGTCAGCAATTCACAATATTGTAAATAATGGCCTGTTAAGGGTCTGTAACATTTTAATAAATGTACTGCAGATCAGTGCTATAGGGTGAGAAACGATATTAATATGATGACAATTGTGACATAATGCTTCCAAAGTTGGAATAAACCAGTGGTTTAAATTTGCTGTTGATCGATTGACCACAGATATAAATCATAGCATGGGTGATACAATGTCTAATCAATTTTATGACTAATACCCCTTCTTATCTTAAAATGTAATTTTCCAACATCTCTAACTTTCTAGTTATAAGTTGCATTACGCTGCAAATTCCTTTTCCGATATCAAGAGATGCCAAAGTTTATTGGGCATATGATGCTTGCAGCACAAGCCCTAGTGAAAGTGTCTTGGTTTCTTACAGGCATAGGTGCAAAGGTGGGGGGATCCTAATCACCAAATGGAATGGAATAAATGAGTGGGTGCAATTAGTGCACATTACTGCGATGCAGGGCATAGAATTGGGGGAGCGGTTAAGGAGTGAAACCCAAATTGTGCATTTCCTTTACCCCATTTCAAGGACCTGAAGCAGACGTTTCATGCAATTTGCTCTCAGAAAAATCCACCAGTTAAATAGATGAGGAAATGAAATGTGCCCCCAACTTGTAATCTCGAATAAATCTGTACTCGAATTGTATTCCAGGTCTTTGACCAATATAGATATGACTTCTTTCATATAAGACTCTCATATTAAAACAGAAACTTTACCATAACATTTATAATTAACTACTTCGGTCATAGGGACATTCTTTGCAATGGGATATTTAACAATTTATCAGGGAATATTCAGCTCAAAAGAGTAAGCAAGGGCTATAATTGATGTGTGTGTGTATGTGCGCCTACGTGTGTGTGTGTGATGGTTAGGGAACATCACTTCTATTATGGTATGTTATCCCTTGCTATACTATGATACGAAGTAAATCACAAGGAGGGAGCGGAGAGGGAACATGTCCACCAGGACACTGGGGGCGGACTCAGTCTCCCCAATTATAGTTAAAGAACAAAATGAATCCGCCCTCGTAGAATAGGCGAAGGAAAAGAACAAGTTCGGGAGTAACATGTGTTTCCTACATTGGAGGGAAGCACATAGTGTTTTTTAAATACCCCTCACACACCAAAAGGGTCCTTGGTGTCATGCTTCATCATAGGGGTCTTCGCGTCCCTCTACGGAACGCGGCGTGCTACTAACCAACGAATATGTGGGAGCACTGATGTTGTCACTATGTGTGGTGTGTGAGGGTAGTGAGTGGTAGGGTCAGAAGTGAATAGGTCAGTGAGTGTTAAAAAATACGCTCCGGACTCCATTCACACCACGGAGCCGTGAGAGGCACGTTGCTAGAAGGGAGTACCTCTAAGCTTAGTGCTAGTTAGGGGTATTTAAAAAACACTATGTGCTTCCCACCAATGTAGGAAACACATGTTACTCCCGAACCTGTTCTTTTCCTTCGCCTATTCTACGAGGGCGGATTCCTTTTGTTCTTTAACTATACTATGATACGTTCTGCCTTACAATATTAGAATATAATGGTAATATTTTAACTGTATTCACACGGATTTTTACTGATACATTAGTGCCTCCTAGATCCCACTATTAGTGCACGTTTTAATCCTGGTCTTTGATGAACTGATGTTTCTGGCCAATCGGATTGGGTGAAACAGCACTGGGGAAATGAACTATTTGAAGAACCAAGACAACAACATTGACAACACACACTCCCACCCACCCACCCACCCACCATCCGACTGGAACATTGGTCGAGCCTTTATGACCAGGTTTACGCACTAGGCAAAGTTAATTTCACCCACAAACCTAAAAGTTAGTTTTGAATGCCACTTTGTAATAGCAGTGGCATTGCAAAGGTGTCTTAAACCCTCGTGGAACTAAGGAAATAGGCCCACTATCGCCTGGTTTAATACCATGAGACAGCAGTATATGGGGTGTGATGGCCCCCTCTGACCCATGAGCTTCGGTGCCACTGCACTTCACGCACTATCGATAGCTACGCTACTCTGTAATAGATGGGCACTGTCTAGCTTACCTTGTGATGAACTACTCTTAATGAGCAGAGTTTTACCAACAACCAAGCTTTTAAGGAGTCATAATAGTTATCAAATCTTTGTGTTTTTTTTGCATAGGTACAAACATTTACAGAATAAGGAGGTAGTAACCAAATATATTACTGTGCATTTTAGAATTCCAGATTCATCTATACATTTAAATACTAATCACTTCGAAATCCACAGTTCATGGAAGTGCGATGTCCATTCAATTTTGAAAAACGTGACATCTTTCCTATCTCAGCTTCGGCTGCTTAGCTCTGATTTCCGTGTTTTTATGATAGCGTGTGTGGAGGGAGGGTTGTGATGAATAACAGGGTTTTCTCTAGATTGCTTTGTGACCTTCAGTGGAACACAGACAACGGCCCTGTGGAAATGAGAACAAATGCGCGTCCTTTAGCCGGGGCAGGCTGAAGGGCGGTTCACTGTGGCACATGCTTCGCTGCAGCTCCGTGGCGGCACTTCCGGCGTTCCATGGTCGCGGGCGCTCAAGCACACGACAAGAAGAATTGAAAAAAATCGCCATGGAAACATGGCAGCTTTCTCAAGAGTTCTATATGATTCAATTTGCTTCAGATGCCTTAACAACGCACACTTTAAAACTTATCATTGGATGACTTAATATTACTATTCGATGGAAATTAAGTGTCATCCAATCAACTGCGACGCTACCATGGGCAGAACGTTAGGGGTATCTTATGAGTAGAATACACGGAAAGGCGATGATGCATTAACGGAAAGCCAGGCCATATCATACCATAGAGGACATGTAGACAGTGCTTAATTCGAAAGAAGATAAGTGCCAGGGCTCTCGTCAGGAGGCCACGGCACTGCTCCGGCCCATTTGGGTATCTCGCAATTATCTACTGGAACCCACTCTGGTCAGATGGACCTTTTTACTTGCCCAATAGCGTGGAGGGAAAAACACACAATTATCAATTACTGTCCGCAATTTGCCATAATCAAGGACTCGAGACTTAATCTCTTGGCTCTCTGGTTTTTATTATCAGCATGAAGATTTGCAGATACAAAGTCCTCAATACGAGGCACAACAAGTACATAGGCACTAACACAAAAGCTACTCTACGGAGAATCCGCATACGGCTAAAAATAACTAAAAGTACAATCTCTAAAAGCATGAGGTAGAACACCACCAAGCAAATGTCGATACTAGGGACACTGAACCATACCATCTCTGTCCCTACTCTGCACTAGATGACATCCCTACTTAGCAATCCCTTGAGACCCTCATCGAATAAAAGGTGTCAGAGTGAAACTTCATAAGAAGACTTCACTTAGAGAGCTGGTCTAAGTTGCCCCCTCTATCTCTTCGCCTAGCCTTCCTCTGCTCAGGGCTGCTCTGAACTGCCTCCACCCGCGGGGCGCTGTCCCTAATACAGAACCCCAAATCCCAGAACACGCCCTTTGCGCCTCCTCTTCTCCGGGGTCGTCTTTCAGTAAATTTCCACAGAGCGCTGTCCAGTTCCATCGTCCATCGCTTGGCCTTGAGTCCCAGACGCCATCCGCACTAGGAGTTACGATTGGCACATTCCAATACACTCCCATGTCTGGCTTTTACTACATAAGTCAATTTGTGAACAAAGAGCTTCTCTACTAACGAGCAACTGTCCTTGCACCTGGGGTGAGATCATGCAAAGCAGACATTCTTCACATCTTTTAAGTTGCAATTTACTACAGCCTAAAACCTCTACTGGAATAAATCCTTTTTGGCCTATTGCCCTTGGCTAACATAAGAAAATACCAGGCCTTTCGCCTCAACGATATATGCGAATTCTGGCCACTACTTCGGTTACACAAGCAGGTTTCAATCACAGTATTGACATTTACGTCTTTCTTTCATGTGTGGTCAAACTAAACAAACTACAGACACGAAGTCTAGGGTGCACATTTCTAACACCACATTACATTTCACATAAACTAAACTCTATACATTTCTCCAATACGTTTACAATGGGCTTGTACATAGCTAGCACTTCTATTAAAATCGATATAGGTTATACAATTCGTAATACACTGCACACAAGATACCTGGATACACATTTGATTATATGCGGGTGCCGACTAACAGTGAGTATAATGCACCCGTACAATTTTCAAACTTTTAAGCGCTACATCAGTTCCCCCCTTTGATGACATCCGTCATCACACCATTACATTTCTCTTCTTTAGAACTGATTTAAACCGCGCTAGTCATAACTTTGCCATGTCGAACTCCCTCTAGTTTCTTAAGACTCTCATATTGCTGCTCCTGGAGCTTCGCCATCCTTTTCTCGTTTGCCTTAAGAGCCCTCTCAACCTTGCCTCCTTGATACCACTTCCATGCCTTCACGCATCCCCACAAACAAATCACGCAAACCACAGCAATGATAATTGGCTTCAACACTGATCCCAGAAATCCTCTTCCCAAATTCGCAAACCAAGTTCCCACTCTTCCAAAGCCTAATCCAATCTTCTCCCACACATTCTCCTCCGTCAAATCCATAATCTCCTTGTGAATAGTCGTGATGTTATCTATGTACTTCCCTATCTCCTTCGTGTTGTCTGGAATATATGTGCAGCATTCCTGAACCTTCAATAATTTGCAGACTCCGCCCTCTTTGGCTAATAACACATCTAAAGCAAGGCGATTCTGCATAACCATATTCCGTATCGACAACATCTCTCCAGCCACCAACAACAAAGATCTCGCCGTGTTCATAGACAACTCATCAACCACAGTCGCCAACCTCCTGATCTTCACATCATTCAACACCACACCCATACTAGGTATCATTGCTCCGTATATGTCCCCAATCACTGCACCAGCGTTCGTAGCCCTACGTTTCCTGGACTGTCGCTTCGTCTCTAACAACTCCAAGTCCTCGGTGTGATAGATCTTCGGGAATATAATGGCCAAATAGCATATGCCATACCAATTCGCAGGTAGCCTGACATAAGCATTCTTCCCACATACATAATATACTGTCGGAATTACCTCTACTGGACCTACCATAAAATTCTTAGCAGAAGCTTCCACTGTGAAGGTCTGAGAACAAGTGCTATGTCCTACTGCGACCTTATCCGTATCGGATTGAGGCCGCCCAATACACAAATTCCCTCTCTGTACCTCATCTAACGCTATTGGTCCATAACTTCCCTTGGATCTGTGAGCTCTCTCCTCGTCTGTCCAATCTACTGGGCTATCTCCGGTGTGTCGTGTCTGAGTCAACCGTCTGTATCTGTCCTCTACCTGGTCTATGAATTTCTTCTCTATCTCAGATAACGCACATGTCAGGTTATTCCTGTGAGCATGCGCCGTATCCAACTTCATAGTCGGTCTAAAATACTTCAGGAGTCTGTCCTCTTTCTTGCTAGAATCATATTTGTTCAAATGCTTGATTGCTGGAACTTCAGGAAGTACCGTGTCAAAATTTGAAAAAAAATACTCGAACTGTCTCCTGTCATAAAATAAACTGAGTAATAAACTACAAGAAATCCCATATGTCAATGGGAGATGATGATACTTGATACCCTCATCCACTGAAGCAGGCAACTGCATACACACATAGCAATCCTTCACATCCATCGCATCAACATACTCATACAGCAACCTTGCATACGCATTAAGCTTAAAATCACCCTTCGATAAATCCATGTGTAGTCTGCGATCCTCCCTCATCTTCGATGTTTCCTGTTCCCTGATACTGACACCACTCTGCCCTGGGGTAATAGGTGTGGGTGCTCCCTGAACCTTCCCCTCTTGCCTGTGAGCCACCATGTATGAACTTATCACTACCGCAAATATGGTGACTATCACAACTCCTACCAACGTGCCTATTATCAATTTAGCCCTACGATGTGGGTTTGCAGGATCTGCCATCTTCGGAATGTACTCAGTGTCCAATACAGTCTCTGAAAGAGTATGTCTCTTTCTCATCAGTGTCTCTTTCGTGAACTTTAGGCAAACCTCCCTAACTTTCTTCGTTCTATAACGGAAAAATCCCTAAATTTGTTCTTCTTCCGCTCGGATCTAGGTTATCTTCTTCTCTGCTTGCAACCTTCTCAAATCAATCTAACATAAGCGCTGGTCCCAACAGCTCCAAGACTCCCTGCAATATTTCGAGCTTAAGAATAATCAGTTCTTGTGGATCTGGCACAGTCGTGAACGTCGGGAACTCCAAATTGTCCAAGATCATACCTCGAATGACACTCAGGAATGGCGGACTCGGAATATGAATCGTCAAAATTCCTTCGATCTCCAATCCCGGAACCTTCAGCAACACTTCCACCCTCTGGAGCGGGACACTGTTGACCAATGTCATCGACCTCAACCTTCCCGTGCTCGGTAACCCTGGCATCAGTCACTTGATATGCCCACTCGGGTGAAGCGTACTTCCGACTTGGCACTCTTGTTCTCTTTGATCTTCTCACACCTTGAGGATTCTCCTCATCCCCTGATTCTTCTTCTGGTTCTTCCGAAACTGGTGCAAGGTCGGTGTCCGGAGCCAACCTCAGGTTTACCCGGTTCTGTCTTGCGGGCCAAACCCTTTCTGCTTCGGTGGCACCTCCGGTCTTCTCCCCGATACCCTGTGCACTGACTTCCTCTTCTTCGCCCGAACTCGATTCTGTACTACCCACTGCACCTCTTGCTATTTCGCCGGTTTCTGGGTCAGTACTTCTTTCACGTTCTTCCTCAACTCGATTCAGTGCACCATCAGCCGCTTCAGCAACCCTTACAGCTTGACTGGCCCTCTCAGGAGGCTCTGTCGGCTCACTGGGATCCTTGTTCTCGAGAGGGGCTGTATCTTCCAAGGGTGCTGGAACTCTACGGGTATGAGAAGCATGCACCCAGTTCGGTAAACCTCCACACTTGACAGCGGTGTTCGTGACAAGGATCACTTGGAAAGGGCCGCGCCACCTAGCATCCAAACAACTCTTCCTCACGTGCTTTCGGACTAGGACCCAATCGCCTGGGTCCAAGTCGTGGCACCGGTCACTCGCAGCTGGAACCGTTGCTGTCTGAACCTGCTGAGACACAGAACGGACCACGTCAGCAAGGCCTTTACAATAGTCCAGGATCATATCATCAGTGATATTTATCAGAGCAGTAGCAGGTATTGCAGGCAAACGCATCGCTCTTCCCATGAGGATTTCATGGGGTGACAACCCAGTCCTTCTATCAGGCACACTTCGGAGGCTCATAAGGACCAAAGGTAATGCGTCAGGCCATTTCAGAGACGTAGACGAACACACTTTCGCCATCCGAGCCTTCAGAGTTCCATTCACCTGCTCCACTATCCCTGAAGCTTCCGGTCTATAGCTACAGTGTAACTTCTGGTCTATATTCAAAGCAGCACAAAGCAACTTCATAACTTCGCTGTGGAAATGAGTTCCTCTGTCCGATTCAAAGGACGTCGGGAACCCGTACCTTGGAATGAGTTCTCTCAATAATAGTTTCGCTACTGTGAGTGTGTCACATCTGCGTGTAGGGTATGCCTCCACCCACCTGGAAAAGACACATACTATCACTAATATGTACCTCAACCCATTACACTTCGGCATTTCGACAAAATCCAACTGCATCCTATTGAAAGGTCCCCCTGACCTCCCTATGTGGCTCAACGTCACAGCAGTTCTTTTCCCTACATTCATCTGTTGACAAGTGATACACCTCTGGCACACAGTTTCAGCCACTGCACGAAACTTCGGGTTGTACCAAGTCTGACGAAACACTCTCATCATGGCATCCCTACCCAGATGTACAGCACCATGTATCAACCTCGCCATGGGGTTCAACAAACTTTCCGGCAACACTGCTCGTCCATCATTCGAAACCCATATATCCACATCTCCCTTCTCACATCCAGCTCGTATCCAACTGTCACGTTCCTGATCCGAGACCCCTTCCTGAAGCTGTTTCAGTTCCTCCCATGAGTCGGCCATTGCTAACATCTGACCGTACACCACCTCCTCCCCAGTTTCCTCAACGTGGGTCTCAGTGAAGTTGCATCCCTGTTCTGCACAAAATCGGGCTACTTCATCAGCATAGTTATTTCCCAACGAAACAAAATCGTTCCCCTTTGTGTGTGCAGCACATTTAACAACAGCAATTTCATCAGGACCTTGCAATGCTTTTAACAATTTCCGTACATGTTCACCATTTCTTATGGGTGAACCTGAAGACGTCATAAACCCTCTCTGGGACCATAGCTGTCCGAAATCATGAACCACACCAAACCCATACTGGCTGTCCGTGTAAATAGTTACACGGATCTTGTCGGCTGCCAAACAGGCACGAGTCAAAGCAATAAGCTCAGCCACCTGTGCGGAGTGTACTCCTTCTAAACAAGCGGCTTCAACCACACCCGTGATGGTGCATACAGCAAACGCTGCTCTCAATCGACCGACACTGTCTCTTAAACATGAACCGTCTACAAAGAAAATCTCATCTGACACTGGGAGCGGTTCATCGACAATGTCAGGTCTCGGTTTGGTGCATAGTTCAGTCACATCGAGACAATCATGGTCCTCACAATCTTCCTTATCATCTATAATTTGAACAGGTAACAATGTAGCAGGATTTAAAACAGCACACCTCTTCAATGTCACATTATCAGCTGCAAGGATAACTTGCTCATAACGAGTCAACCTATTATTCGTGAGGTGCTGTGTTTTAGTCCTAGTCATCAACAGTTCAACAGAATGTGGCACATGTACAGTAAGAGGATGACCCATCACAATGCTCTCACATCTCTCGATGCTGACACCTGTTGCCGCAACGGATCTGAGACATCCGGGCAACGCAGAAGCTACTGGATCTAAAGTAGCTGAGAAATATGCAACTGGTCTACGGACACCTCCATGATTCTGGGTTAACACTGCTAATGCGCAACCTTCTCTTTCGCAGCAGAATAATGCAAAGGCCTTGTTGTAATCCGGCATTCCCAACGCAGGAGCGCTACATAAGGCTTCTCTCAGCCTCAGAAATGATTTCAAACAGTTGTCGTCCCATGGTACCGGATCACTTACATCCTTTCGCGTCAGCCGCTGTAAAGGCTTCGCTTCAAAGGAAAAGTTTGGGATCCACTGGCGGCAATAGCCCACCATTCCCAAAAACATTCTAACTTCCCTCTGCGTCGAGGGAACTGGCATTCTCAGAATCGCATCAATGCGATCTGGAGACACTTTCCTTTTACCCTTCTCAATTCTGTGCCCCAAATACTGTACCTCAGGTAAACAGTATTGCAGCTTGTTTGGAGACACCTTGTGACCATTCTCTCCCAGGAAATTCAACAACGTAATGGTATCGACCCTGCAAGCGTCTTCTGTCTCTGATGCAACAAGCAGGTCGTCAATGTATTGCACCAAAACAGAGTTTTTCGGCAACACAAGACCTTCAAGATTCTTCTTTAAGAGCTGATTAAAAATTGACGGGCTCTCCGTATACCCCTGTGGGATACGACACCATGTTAATATCCGATTCTCTAGCCTAAATGCAAAAAGAAATCTACTCTCTTCATGTAGGGGAATCGAAAAGAATGCCTGACACAAGTCAATCACTGTGAACCATCCAGCTTCGCATGGGATCTGGAACAGTATCACAGATGGATTCGGTACCACTGGACAACATGGAACAACTATGTCATTTATTTTCCGCAGGTCTTGCACTATCCTAAACTTCCCGCTTGGTTTCTGCAGTCCCATAATGGGTGAGTTACATGGACTACCCATGATCTCCACCAGTATTCCCTGCCTAATCATAGACTCAATCACAGGTTTGATCCCAGCAATCGTTTCAGGCGACAGTTTATACTGAGGTGTTCTCGGGAATTCTGCGTTTGGCTTAACCTGTATCTTCACTGGTTCCACTCCCCTGACTAAGCCGATCTCCTCTCCGCTTAGATCCCACACATCGGTCGATACAGACTCCCTCAAATCCTGTGGAAGCTCCTCCACTGTCAAAGCCGGGTACATTTCCACGCACACCCGCTGATTTGCAACCTTAAAGGTCGCGTCATCATCTCTTGTCTGTACCTCTACTCCCTTCGGGGTACAGTAAATTGTGCAATTTAGTTTACACAATAAGTCTCTTCCCAACAAACAAACAGGACTAGAGTCGCACACCACGAACTGGTGACGATCCCTAAAGTTTCCTATCCTGACTGGAATTGGTTCCGTTAAGGGGCTCACTAGTCTCTTGTTCGCCACTCCAACCACTTGTATGCATTCCCCCGAAAGGGCTACCCCCGGAACTACTGCTGATCTTATAGTTGACCTGGTAGCCCCCGTATCTACCAAAAAGGTAGTAGGGTGTCCATCGAGTTCTGCTTCCACAAAGGGTCCTCTCTGATCTACCTCTAGAATAGCCCTAAGTATGCAATCATCATCCTGACCTAAACTTAGCTGCGCCAGCAAATCTGCATCCCTCTCCTCTCCCACTTCGAACATGGGCATCTGCAAATAAGTCCGAGCTCCCTGCTGTATGTTCTGCATCCGGGGTGGCTGGGGAACCTGCACCTGCGAGACGCCGGTCCCCCCTTGCATCATTCTTGGTACAGTCACCGTCTGTACCTGTTCCGCCCCAGGGACCTGACCCATTCCTCCCTCCATCTGCGGCTGATTATAGGGGTTCAAGGGACACTCGCGCCTCCAGTGTCCCACCTGGTGACACTGGTGACAAGCAGTCGTCTTCTTCAAGATTGCTACATCTATGCCTGTCCTAGGGTCAACGGGCCTCGGCCTTCCCTGACCCTGCGCGTTCTGATTCCCTGTCTGATAGTTTCCCTGTCTCTGCCCCACCGGACCCCCATTCAGCGGTCCCTGAGCAGCTTGCATCTGAATGAGCAATAAGTTATCCTTCATCTTCTTGTGCTTGGACTCAATCTCATCCGTGCAGTACCTAGCATACCGCAAGATCTCATCTACAGGCTTATTCTGCCAACAGATCAAATGCTGCTGTATCATAAGACTGACCTCGGGCTTCAAACCCAGCACGAACTTAGACACAAACTGTCCCATGTCCTTCGTTTCCAGCTCATCTAAACCACTGTACTGCTTAAAAGCCTTCAAAAGTCTCTCATAAAATTCATGTACTGTCTCCTTTGGCTCCTGCACTGTCCTGTCTATCTTCACCCAATCGATGTCTTGGGGTGAAACCTTCGATTTCAACCAGGTAATTACCTTATCGTACAGCCTCATTACCACGGGCGACGGACCATTTGTAACTATGTTCCTATCAGGCTCATAGTCCGGCCAATCAACAGCAATTTTACATGCGTTCCACAGATCTCCCGGAACCACGATATCGAATAAGGTGTTCAGATCTATCCACAACACCTTCGAGATCTTAACGAAACGCTCAACTTGCTTGTACCACTCTGCAGGCTTCTCCCTGAGCCTGGGAAAATCATTCGTAAATGATGCCAAATCCCCCCTGCTCCATGGCACATGCACATATCCTCCATTCGCCACCTCTCTCAAGGGAAGGATCTTTACCTCCTGCAAATCTCCTTCAGAGCTCCCTCCTTTCGCTCCTCTAGAATTCTTTTTCCTAGCCCATTTCTCTTGCCATTTGTCAAGCATCAGCCATATTCTCATGGCTACAATCAGTTCCTTAGTATGTGACCTTAGACCAACAACTCTTTTCTCTTCCAATTCCCGCTCGGTACAATGCATCCTATGGCTCCCTTGCAATGCTCTAGTCTTGGATAGATCCACCCCATATTCTCTAGCCAAACCCGCCAGTTTCTCATGTGCCGCTCGTGCTTTCCGAGTCACATCTTTTGCTACAAAAAGCAATTCATCCGGAGTATATGCCACTACTCTCTCAAGAGGTAGATTCCCATATATTATTTCATCCGCCTCTGCTTTAAGTCTTACTACATCTATCATTCCTGCCTTCAAGGCCCCTTTCAACACCTGACAACTTGCTCCACGTCCCTCATCATACTCGCATTCCGGTTCCTGCTCTCTCCTTTCTTCTGGTAGTTCTATAGGAGCAGAATGGCTCGTAAAGGCAACTGGGGTTGTCCCCGCTCGGCCCATATTCCAGCTCATTTGCTTCTTTGGCGGTACCCATGACCCTGAATCTGATCTTGACTCCATCAGAGTCCTCGGCCTCACCGGTCTCTCGTCCTCTTCGCCCCTAGATGTGTCTGACACCGCTGCTAATGGTGTACTCCATTGTACAGGGCTTGGAGGTCGGGCCGTTGCCCCTTCCAACTCACTTTCCCCGCTTTCTCTCCTCGTTCTTTCTGCCACTCGTTCTGACTTCTCTCTTTCCTCTGATTCCGGACTGTATATCGACACAATCGGTCCAATGGTGACCGGTACCCTTAAGGCATCCGGTAACCTCATCTCTCTTCCAATCCTTCCACTGGTCTCCGACTGACCCTGTGAACTCGCTGTTTCAAACGAAACCAACCCTTCCACTCGGGTCTCAGGCTGGATTGTTACCCTCCTAGAGTCTCCCCTCTCACCCCACCTATCATCCTCTTCATCTGGATTATAAGGGGGTGGTCTCTCGTCTAGCAATCTTTGCAATACCCCATCATCAGAATCACTATCTTCCTCTTTCTGTGCTTTCCCATGCCTTATCCCAGTCTCCTCCATTAGCGCGGGATACAGTTTCGCTTCCTCAATTGTCTGCACTCTCCATCTTTTCTCCGCTGCGTCCCACTTGGCATCCTGAAATGCCCTAATCGACTTCCTCATCCTCTCCTGACTTCTTCCCTTTTCCTTATCATGCGCTGCTCTAATCCACGCATGTAATGCTTCAAACTGTGCTGGTCTTGGCAAGGGTTTTAAGGACCCCATCACCGTCTTCAGTTGGTACAGCACTGCTAGTCTAAATGAGCCATACCTCGGGAAAGCTAGTTCCCCTTCACCTTGTGTAACCTTGTGCCAATTCTCAATCCAAACTATAGTATGTAATCCCACATTCTGTGCCATGTAATGTGCCGGGGTATCCTCGGGAGGGGCTTCTTCTCCCCCACGAACAACCACATGCTTATCGCCTCTACACAACTCTCGCAAAGCCCTAAGGCACTTCATAATGAGCAAATTCGATCTCGCGCTCTATTTACTTCTTGTTCCCGAATCCTCCAATAACAGCGCGACTCACACCAACCGGCCTATCACAGCGCGACACCCTCTGACGTCACCTTCCTTCGTTCGCAGCAGTTCCCTTCTCCAAACTTGTTTCACGCTTACTCACGTCCCATTCATACACTGAAATAACCGATTAAGTTACTTCTCTGGCTGTCCGTCCACAGCCTCTGACTGTTCGTCCACAGTCTCTCGACCTTGTTGACCTCGATTGGCGCCCGTCTGTCCCCGTCCGGCCAGACAGATCGCCTCTGATAGGTTACTAACACTCCGATCTGCACACCACAACCCACGACCAGCGTTAAGTTGCCATACACACACGCATTCACTCCCCCTATCTCGGTCCAGGTGATCGATGGTACCTCACGATCTCCTTTGGGTGGTCAACAAAATCTATCTCAGGTGTCTTCTACACCACAATTCCCGGGCTGCGCGCGCTCACAGCCTGATCTCACAATCACACGACATACACAACAACTCCGCAAGACATCACACAACAAATCAACACCGCAATCTACAACATCTCCTTTTCATACTCACTCCTGGAACTGCTGCTTTCCGCCGTGCTGCTACTCGCCGTCGATGCTCATCTGCTGCCGTCTGCTGTTCGCCATCTGATGATTCAGCATCACTTATCGTCTCTTGGGCCTCAAGGGTCACTTATCCTTATCTAATCTTCCCTCGCTATCAGAAAGAAACCATCCTCGTTTGCTACCAACTGCTCCGGCCCATTTGGGTATCTCGCAATTATCTACTGGAACCCACTCTGGTCAGATGGACCTTTTTACTTGCCCAATAGCGTGGAGGGAAAAACACACAATTATCAATTACTGTCCGCAATTTGCCATAATCAAGGACTCGAGACTTAATCTCTTGGCTCTCTGGTTTTTATTATCAGCATGAAGATTTGCAGATACAAAGTCCTCAATACGAGGCACAACAAGTACATAGGCACTAACACAAAAGCTACTCTACGGAGAATCCGCATACGGCTAAAAATAACTAAAAGTACAATCTCTAAAAGCATGAGGTAGAACACCACCAAGCAAATGTCGATACTAGGGACACTGAACCATACCATCTCTGTCCCTACTCTGCACTAGATGACATCCCTACTTAGCAATCCCTTGAGACCCTCATCGAATAAAAGGTGTCAGAGTGAAACTTCATAAGAAGACTTCACTTAGAGAGCTGGTCTAAGTTGCCCCCTCTATCTCTTCGCCTAGCCTTCCTCTGCTCAGGGCTGCTCTGAACTGCCTCCACCCGCGGGGCACTGTCCCTAATACAGAACCCCAAATCCCAGAACACGCCCTTTGCGCCTCCTCTTCTCCGGGGTCGTCTTTCAGTAAATTTCCACAGAGCGCTGTCCAGTTCCATCGTCCATCGCTTGGCCTTGAGTCCCAGACGCCATCCGCACTAGGAGTTACGATTGGCACATTCCAATACACTCCCATGTCTGGCTTTTACTACATAAGTCAATTTGTGAACAAAGAGCTTCTCTACTAACGAGCAACTGTCCTTGCACCTGGGGTGAGATCATGCAAAGCAGACATTCTTCACATCTTTTAAGTTGCAATTTACTACAGCCTAAAACCTCTACTGGAATAAATCCTTTTTGGCCTATTGCCCTTGGCTAACATAAGAAAATACCAGGCCTTTCGCCTCAACGATATATGCGAATTCTGGCCACTACTTCGGTTACACAAGCAGGTTTCAATCACAGTATTGACATTTACGTCTTTCTTTCATGTGTGGTCAAACTAAACAAACTACAGACACGAAGTCTAGGGTGCACATTTCTAACACCACATTACATTTCACATAAACTAAACTCTATACATTTCTCCAATACGTTTACAATGGGCTTGTACATAGCTAGCACTTCTATTAAAATCGATATAGGTTATACAATTCGTAATACACTGCACACAAGATACCTGGATACACATTTGATTATATGCGGGTGCCGACTAACAGTGAGTATAATGCACCCCTACAATTTTCAAACTTTTAAGCGCTACATCAGCACCTTGTACCACACATTGCCCCTGTCCTGCTGCCAATGATAGAAGCAACACAAGTTCTAACATTCACACTCCAACAAGTGTAACAATTCGGACAATTTCAGACCCCCAAAGCTATAAGAATGGCTTGTGTGGCAGGTAATATTCATTTTTAATGAATATTCAGCTAATAATTAACTATTGTTGTGGTCATCTCTAAATTAGCCAGACAGGACCACCTTCTGGCAGACTCACAGGCCCAGGTGCCGAGCACCGGAAATAACCAGCTCAAATTAAGCACTACATGTAATCGCCAGGAAAAGCCAAGCAGTGATAGAGCAGCCACAATCAAGTGCTTTTCACATACTGCCCTTGGTAAGAGTCAATAATTCCAGCCATTACTTAAATGACATCGCCTACAGCTCAGGCAATAATTACGGTCAGGGCCAACTACTATTGTTACTGAATAGCTCCGCGGCTCTTGGTGCAGAACTCACAAGCTGGAAATGATCAAAACCTTAACATAGGTGTGGGGCTTGCAATGTGACACAAAAAGTACATAAAGCAAACAGGTGGAACACAAGTTGAAAAAAAACACACGTGCCCCGCAGAGAAGAAGAAAACCAAATGGAGCATCTTTGATTGTGTGGTCTACAACAACAGTGATCTCAGGTACAGCAGCAGCACCTGAATGTGTTCACAACCAGCCCTCTCGATCAGCACCAAAACACCAGTCTGGACTCGGTTCATGTGTGCTTATTAGTTTACTCCAACAAAAAAGGTGGGGGAGGATTTCGCATAACAGATGATGAAGAGGATAGTGAGAGGAAGGAGTGGGAATCTGGTCAACCACTGAAGGTCAACAGATGTGAAGGAGCCAGATTCCATGTTCTGGATCTGCTCTGGAACCTCAGGTCGATGTTTATTTTTTTTTCAGCATGAAAGCGTGGAGGGGAGAAAAATCGTTAGCCAATCATTTCAGTTCAAATTTACCATGACTCCTAAGAATCACAGACTTCCAATTAGAGTTAGTTAGTTTATTACAAAGCCAAGATAAACTGAATGTACAGGCACCTCAAGGTGAGGGTGTAGAAATACATAGGAACTAATATAAAACCAAATCTACGGATGAAGTTAAGGCGGTGCAATAGGCGCAGGATAACCAGCTCGAGAATCAGGATGCAAAAGATGACTGAGCAGACATCAAGATTCCCCTTCATTGGAAGTTCTTGGATATAAAGCATTAATCTTTCCCTACACTTCTGATAGCGTGGCAATCCTACATAGCATTTCCAAAGGCAAGATCCATTAAGGTGACAGCCTGTGAAGTATTCCTAAGAAGTCTCTTCACAACAGATGGGTCAAGTAGCCGAAAGCTACAGAGCTTGTTCTAAGATGTTCTCTCACTCTCGAGGCAAGGCAGAAGTCCACCCGGACACTTTCCCTAACATCGATACATCAATACCACAGGTACTATCCCATGATGCTTTGCAACCTCACCCCACACAGTCAGGCCACCTCCTCATAGGTAGTTTTCTATTAGGCTGCGATGCTCCCAAGCTTTGGCGAGAGGACCCTGATTCCCAGGCTTACTCCACTGGGAAAGTACAACAGTCCTTCATTATCTATATCAACACTCAATGTAAACTTTTCTCCGTAAACCTAACTCCTAAAACAAAGGCATTATTCTAGCTAACAAGGATGCATTTTTACACCTGCAACAGAAATGTGAGAAAGAAAAAATCTAGCTTGCACATGAAATGTAATTATTAAATCTAATGTGAGAGCTTCCAGGGAAAAATGCATTTCAGGCCTACAGAAGTCAGCCAACGCAAGAGAATACATAAAGGCCTTATGAAATTACATATAGATGAACACTTCTACTGAACACTTCTAAATGAACACTTTACATAAGCACATCAAATACATGAATAGTTGTCAGAAGCATTTACGAATTCTACACGTTTACAACTAAACACAATCTAGTTTCAATATTCATTTCTTTACATTTACATTTAGAAATATCTCTAACACGTCACCTTTCACATTATTACAGTTCACATTCTAATGCCACTTGTTAATACGACAAGGAAATATTTGCAGCCCTACAAATAGAAAATGAATTTTGCGCTACATCAGTCTCAAGGATCCGCAACCATCACTGGAGCCCTGGATTCCTCTTTTTCATAACTGTGACTCTACTTAACCTTACTCCCTGGTGAACTGCTTTTCATAATTCAGCTCATCGACTGAAAATCTTGATATCACTTTATGAAGTGGGAGCACCCCAGAATCCTTGTGCAGTGCAGGGACCAGGGGCCAGGTGCACATCCCCACTTCTAGCAGGGAGCTGGAACCACACTAATTAGGTATCCCATTACCAGCTTGGAATCAGCCAGGTGTCATATAGATCTTTAAACTTTAATCACTGGTGAAAGGTTAACCAAGAGGGAAGAGGTTATTCCATACATGTTCACCAGCACAGGCTCCAGTTGCACATAATCAGGCATGATGCTGTCTAGATTTGCTCAAGGTTTAGAGTTTGAGGCTGTAAGATTAGCAACACCATGCTTTGGCCTGTAAATGTGTTTCACCCAGGTAGGACACACGCTATAGTCATAAACATGCTGACACCCTCTGAAACCATAGGAACACATTTTGTTTCCTATGTGTTTAGATTCTTTGATTATCATCATGTGCAAGAAGGTTAAAAAATTAAATGCTTTTCCTTCCCCAACACATTTGTATCTAAAAAGTGTCCTCATTAATCATCAAGTAGGGATTGGTGAAAAGGAATTCTTCACTACTAAATCTAGTTTGGCCTATAACTCGACCACCAGTGATATTTTACTGAGCCCTATGGGAAGTGCAATAATTAGGGCCCAGAGAGGAGAAACTCAGTGATGAAGAATGCCACTTCAAGTGAGAGAGTTTTATTTGTCCTTTTGGGGAAAGTACCAGACCTGCAAACTGGATCTAGGGAACACTCAAGGCGAGTCAGATGCTATTTGGGCTGATTTTTCGAGGTCGCATGGTATGTCCAATCCGGAAAATCGAGCAGTCCCATGATTACACCCAAGCACGAACGTGATATGGGTTTCTAGAACAAGTCTGGTGTGGTGGGGCCAAGGAAGTGCATTAGGCTTGAGGCCGGTCCCCCAATGTAGTACAGTCTGAGATTGCAGCAGCTTTGGTGATATGAAGACAAATAAAAGAAAAGTGCCAGGGACCATTGATGGTTAGAAAAAGAACCCAGAAACAATGTTAAGGGTTCTCCCCCCAAAAACTGATATTTTCCTCAGGCCTGTTTTCTTTAGGATTGTATTCATATAGGTTTAGCAGAATACATGGGGCTGCTGACTGCTTTACTAGGTTGCCAGTCCCCAACAGAGATCACCAAACTGAATAAAAACAGGTGGTAAACAAATAAGCACAGTTGGACTCTTTTCACACCTTTTCTTAAACCACACTGGCACAAAAAGAGAAGAAAACATATATTTTACTATTAGTAGTCCACATAATTCACTGTTTTCCCCACCAAAGACCCAACTAGAGCCAATTCACTATCATTGATGTTTTCAACAGAGCCACAGACTTTCCCAATATTTCCATAGAAAGCCGTTCTTTCCCACCTCTGCTCCGTGTTTCTGCTTGATCCGTTTTCAGTAGAGTGTGTGTTAGTGACTTTATTGTATTATTATGAATATATGTTTGCCTCTGAACCCATAAATCAAGACTGTATTTCATCTATCAGTCCTTTTTATTGACTGAGAATGACAATTTCATTTTTCTTTTTTACAATTTACTGCAAACAGAGTAAACTCTTCATCAATAGACTACTTTGTTCTTTACATTATTCACACATGTATCCTGTACATAATATTTACACTTTTTTACAAAGACATATACATAAAACAAATAATATGACGTTTGTGTAACTAAAATCTCCACTATTAGTTTTTTCAGTTCTTTATGAAGTCTCCACTATTAGTTTTTTCAGTTCTTTATGAAAATGTCCAATATTTTACACCTTTGGGACCTTATGTATATGTCTTTGTAAAAAAGTGTAAATATTATGTACAGGATACATGTGTGAATAATGTAAAGAACAAAGTAGTCTATTGATGAAGAGTTTACTCTGTTTGCAGTAAATTGTAAAAAAGAAAAATGAAATTGTCATTCTCAGTCAATAAAAAGGACTGATAGATGAAATACAGTCTTGATTTATGGGTTCAGAGGCAAACATATATTCATAATAGTATACAACTGATTCTGGCCTCTGTTACCCTCATCGAATCAATCCCCCATTTTCTCATTCCAGTGACTTTATTGTGTCTGTCTATCTGCAGAAAGGGCAGTCCAGTATCTGTAGATTTGTCATTGAGTTTGTGTTCAGTTAGATATAAGACCATTTTTAATAACACAACTTAAGCCACTCACCCAATAATTTCCATATGTACCATGACAAACACTGGGCATATTGCTTTCTTCTTTTGCTTGTTTCGAAAAGAGTGTCATCTTGTTTACTTAATCGTTATGGACTTGTACCCATACATCAGAAGCACTAGACCAACTCTGAAGTGATCTACAATACTTGTCGGCAAAGGGCACATACCCATTTTGGCTAAGATGTCTCAGGACAATGATGATGAAAATTTGAGAAGTGATCCTCTAATCATAGAGAAGTCCTGGGTTAGCTTTCTAATTGTCATCTGTCAATTACCTTCAAATTATATTACAGGGTGTAAGAACTCAAAAATGATCAAGAAATTGCCACTTCTAGTTTGTTCTCATTATTAATTCCCCAAACACAGTTGAGCAGCAGAGCAGTTAGCATTACAAACACAGTTGTCAAAATGATCTAGGGCCTCATTTACAAGGCCGTTGTCCCGCCGGTGCATTACTTTTTTTGTCGCACCTGCCTGCCCATATTTACAAGGCCACATCAAGTCACCTTGCATAACTTTCCATGGACTTGTAAATATGGACCCCATTCACGCATTACTCTGTGTGAAAGGGGCGATCTATGGGTGTTGCTGTGGGTGGTCCCATGCAACATCAACAGAAGCTGACACATTCCTAGATTTACAAAGTTTTGTAGAGCTGGGAGTGTCAGAATCCTAAATCTCCCAGGGGAGGTGTAGGAGTGGCGCAACAAGGAGAAATACTTTTATTTTGCCTTGTTTTTTCCTCTTTCTATGAGTGCTGCATTCTGCAGCATGCATAGAAAGAGGAAGATGCCATCAATGATTGTTTTTGTGAAGGAAGGTGTCCCTTCCTCCACAAAAACAATTATCCCCGCAATACAGGCACACTTGCAACATGACGCAAGGGTCCCTGCGCAGGTGCATGACTGCCAATTGTGCGCCATCGCAGGGTAAAGCACACAGATGCGTCGTATTGTTGTTTATACAATGCATGCCGTGCTTTTAAAATGATGCAGCTCGGCTCAGTAAAATGGCTTCACAGCATTACAGCAGCACAGCGCATGGTTTTAAATACAGTATATCTAAATCAGTATAGAGGGATAACAGTGCAGCCAGAGATCATTACACAGATGGGCAGGTGTGGTTCCTACTATCCCACTCTCCTGGGATTGGATGAAAACATAACTCTGAACCTGGGCCAACCCTATGTAGTATCCCAAGCCTTGTAAACTGTTTCTTCAGCATGCATACACCAGTTGATATTTCGCGACTGCTCCTTTAGTGAGAGCAGTGTTTCTGAGCCCCATAGCTTAATAATTGTGTCTCTTTTGGCTACTATTAGGGCAATATTACAGAATAGGGACTCGAGACCGCCAGTGCTACCATCCATGAATCCAGGTTAATGTCAGCTTGTGAAATAACCTGCAGTCTGCATTGTATACCCTCCCAGAATTATCAATTCGCTGGCATGTCCACAAAGTATGGAGTAGTGCTCCTGAAAGATTACAACCCTGCAAGCATCATTCAATCCCAGACTTACCCTTTTTTCACAGTCAAGTTCTAATATAATAGGCCCAGAGAAGGATCTTGAGTTGCACCAAGCGAAAGCCTGACCTAATGACCACCTTCCTTGGACACCTACAAGCTTCTCCCCAATCAGTATCATCCAGATGCCTCAAAGCATGTTCTTATTGGTCTCTGAGTAGCGCAGGGCGTTGCCCACAATTATTCAAGATGTTGTGATATTGCATGTTGATGCAGAGGTGCTGTGAGGACAAAATATTGGGGGGGGTCGTCTCCTATATCAAGCAGCTTCAGAGTGCACTTGCCTTAATCATATCTCAGTTTCAAGTATTTAAAGTATTGGGAATTGGCTAGTTTGTATTAGTACTGTAGTTTGGTAAATAATAGAAGACCCCTTCCCCCGTGGACTCCATATGGCTCCCAAATTTGGTATAACTATCAGTTCCCAGCTAGGAAATCCCCACAGATTGCCCACTTCCCATAGTGCAGTGGAGTCTCATCGGAGTGTCTCTAGTGTGATTTTGGCTCACCACCCTGTTGCTTTTGTAGCTTTCTGCTAAATCGTAACCACCATGTTTGTAGAGGAGTCTCTTTTGTATTTGGTGTGACCACCATAATGTTCCTTAAAGTATCTCCTAGGCACCCTCACACTGCTATCCGTCTGTAACGATAGCTCTTGCTGCGTGGCAAATTTCAAGTTCTTTACAACTATCAACTGAGAGGCCTAATAAAGCATTCAGCCTGGTTAATTTATTCCTTCCTCAAAGGGGTTTCTCATAAGTGTCCTAAGTGCTATCCTAGGTGGCCTACCGTCCCACAAGAGTATTCTAGTTACTGCACCCAAACCACCAAGAAACTGTTGTGTACTTCGTAGCATTTTGTAGCATTGAAAAGAATTCAAGGAAAGTAATCCTTTTGTACAACCCTACCCAGGGAAGATAACGTGAGCTTTCTCCAGTAGTCAACATTGGTCAGATATCCATTGAGCATTCTACCTAGATTATGCTGCACAATGTCTTTTACTTTGATGATGACTTAGATACTGATGTATTTAAACTCAGTTTGTGTCCATTGTAAGGGCAATCCCAAGTTTCCGGCTGTTTCTAGTTCATGAGAGAACACCCCACTGATTTCTGTTAATTTATATATATACCCCAGAATACTTTCAAAATATAAATATGATGGCCAGCATTATAGGGAGATACCATTCAGGATCAGCTAAGTAAAGGAAATTGGCAGCTGCAAAAAGGTATATAACATCCTTCCAGTCTGGTGTAACTCACTTCTTGGTTCCTTAATCAGACCATTGTTTAAAAAGTGGGACAAAAATAACACAGGTCTTATGGTTTAATATCTTTACCAGACTCTACATGTAACATATTTTCCAAAATAATTTTGAACAGCTTTAAGAGAAAGTGAGAAGTCGAGACCTAATTCTATTTAGAACAAGCTAGTTTCCACCCAGGACTACTGGAAGCAATGTATTGATGGAAATATGTATACAAGTTGCTTTGCCTTTCATGCTCAGTTTCATAGGGTTAATCATTCCTGCTTGTCAGACAAGCTCAGGGTGACTAGGATAAGTCTATTCTTGTTAGCCCTGATTTAAGCTTTAATTACTATCAATTGGGCATGAGTTCATAATTGCAACTTCGACGGAATGATAGGCCCAATTCTGATATATAATGGTCTCAAGTATAGCCAGGACCTTACTCTGTTATTGCTTGCCCTTTTCTTAGCTGATCCTCTTATGCCACTATCACAAGTGCAAGGATTCCCCCTCCTAGCGCTTTAGATAAGCATTTGGGAATTTTAGTATATGCTGATGATTTAGTCCTTTTAGATTGTCCACCACAGGGACTGCAGAAGCAAGGTGATGTTTTGCAGGATTATTGTGAAGACAATTACTCTATGGTTCACGTTGAAAAAACTTAGGCTTTGCCATATGGTGCCAGATGGTATTCCAATGTTTGCACCTCAGAAGGGACAAACCTGAAAGTGCTTTATAGTATAAATACCTTGGGGTTCTATTTACGGATCACTTGTTTTGGAAGGAGCACGAGGACATGCTGAGTAGGAGATTAGCATGCATTAACAGAGTATGCCACTTCAATCAGCAATTTGAAGGGAACTGCAGCACCTCTGTTAAAAGTGTGCAATCAAAAAGTGGTACCAATTGCACTTTCAAGAGCCTTGAAGATGTGGCCTAAAAGAGCTGTGTAACTTCCACGGTACTCAGTAGTTGAAGGAAAATGTTTGGAGCTAGGGCAACAAAGTTTAAACTCCATATCTAAGTATTTGGGGGCGAGAATTTCACTTAGGCATAAGAGTGAGCATCTTAAAATCTCCAAAAGTGAACAAACCATGGGTTTCAGCTGGACAAAGTTGCTGATGCAGCTGCAACAAAAGGAGGAGAGGCCTTTGTCGCATCGTTTAAGCTATACTCATAAGTGGAAATGATTAAATAACAAAAGGTGATTTCAACAGGTGAATTTATTATATTTTTTTGTAAATTCTCATTGTGCAATTTAGCCTAATGTAAAATTAGCTTACTACTGTCCTTTTTGCAAGCCACCCTCAAATCCAGTAATGTCTGCTTATTTGAAGAAGGAATCATGGACTATTGTTTTTTTTCCATGTGAGTGCCAACCTCCAAGGTTGCCAAATAATAAAAAAGTCCTAGTCTTCATTCGCCTTCTTGCTTCTTCCTTTCACAAGCCTACACCTCTTATCTCACTCTTGCATGCTCCATTTAGTCTCTGCTACATTACTTTGTAATTTTTTTCTATCTTTCTGTTCCTCCTTCTTTCTCCCTTTTCTGCCTGCTTATTTCTTGGATTTTGGACACAGTTTCATGATAACAAATATATTGTGTGCACAATCACACCAACTGCAACCACAAGCACAAATTAAGAGGTGTCTTGGCCTACTATACCCCTGTAATGTACTAAATAAATGTTTTTTTACAAACATGTTGCTGCCCCTGATTATTATATTTTGATTTGCACTGAATAGCAGAGCACGAGGTCGCCATTTTTAGGGCCATCTCTTTGGGAAACAACCTTTACAACACAGTCATTACAACGCACTACCTTTACAACGCAGTCATTACAACACAACATCCTTTACATCGCATGCCATTACAATGCAGCAATTACATCGCATGTCACTACAACGCATGTCATTACAACGCATGTCATTACAATGCATGCCATTACAACGTATTATAAGGTAAGTAATGAGGAATTGTAATTTTTACCCCTACACTATCCAACACTTACCCTACTGTTGCACTCACTGGAGTGAGAATAGTAATTTTTACCCCTACACTATCCATCACTTACCCTACTGTTGCCCTAAAAAGTAATATGCATTGTAATGGTATGCGTTGTAATGGTATGGGTTGTAATGGAATGCGATGTAAATGTAGTTTCTAAAAATGCATTGTGATGGCATGCAATGTAAAATCATGCATTGTAATGGATGTTGCAATGTAAAAACTGTGTTGTAAAGGCATGCTTGTAAATGTTTGCGTTGTAACGTCATACATTCCATCTCTTTTTCCCATTTAAGTCCAGGAGAAATATTTTGCTTTATTTATCAAAACCATCCAATTTCCATGCCATTGACAGAAGATCCAGGACTCATTTGTATTGAAATCTAGTGATGCTTTATTTCTTTTTTGTTTGTGTTACAAAGAGTAACAAGCAGGAGCAAAATAAACAGAAGTTGAAGAGAATTAGACCGTTGATCATAATCTTGCTTCATTTCATGTTTTGATTTGCCCCTGCCAGCAGCTCCAGAATGCAGCTGCATAACCACTAGTAAAACTACTTGTCTACCTCGAGTTTTCCAACACATAACCAAATCCATTTTAGCACTGTCTATTTAGCTGATTAAATATTGTAAAAGCAAAGACTCCCTTTCCAGCAAATTAAAGAACAAGCCTATGTGTCGAGAAAGACACTATGGTTCTTCTTAGCAAATTTAATTAAAGTTTCATGTTTTTGTTTGACTTGGATGGGGGTGCTGCTCCTTCTTAGTCTGTACTCCATAGTTGTGGAAGTCATTAACTGCTGATTTGAGAGTCTTTCAAAATATGCTTAAGTTCCAACAGAAAATGAACCTATGTACTTTTTAAGAACAATATGCAGAAAGGATCCAGTAATTCAAGCTCCACATTTCACTAATTCCCAAATCCAAGGGAAAAAACGAATAGTTGCATTGTACCATCCAGATTTATTCATCCTAGTCCTGGGAATTTCATCATCACTGTATCGTGCAACTCATATCTGCCCCTGTCAGGAGACAGGGATTATTAGTTATTGGGAATGAGCCACGGGTGGAGTGAAGAGTGTAAGGATGGAAGGCAGGGCTAATGAGAGGAGAAAGGTAAATATATATGTATATACATGTATCTCTCTCTCTCTCTCTCTCTCTCTCTATATATATATATATATATATTTATATATATATATATACATACACATTCAAGCACACGCTGCAGTCTCCTCTCGTCTACTGCAGTTAAATGAGCGCACTCTCGGAGCGATTATATTTTTAAAAGATTTATTCCACAGATGCCAGAATGACAGACGCGGTTTGGCACGGTCACCTTCGTCAGTGTCAAACAAACATTTCATTACAATATCATTTAAATAAAGTTTTGATGATTCAAAAGAAAAATCAGTAACAGCGAAAGAGGTAGTGTGTATGCCCTCTTGGTAGCAACTATGGTGGCCATCTTGTAACCTTAATGTTTATAAAAGGGCAATGTTAGGCAAAGGTATTTGCTAGTGCATTTCATTAAACAAGTGCCTATCAATTGTTCATTGGGTTGTCCTGTTTCCCGCTCTGTATGGGCAATGCAATACCTAATGTAATGCCCGGTTCGTTGGCCCAATGGAGCTATATTATCATAATTTTCATCAATCTTGCCCTGAATGGGCAAAAATGGCTTTTGTGGCTACCTATAGTTGCCGTTAGGGGTCGAGGGGTCGTGGAGTTAACCTATGTGAAACCACATTTCCTCTTCATTATTTAAATCTTTTGGGGCCTTACTCAGCAACTGGATTATGTATCTTGATTCTAGGGTACGGAATTTTCTCACTCTGTTTCCACCCCTCTCATCTCTGCTCACTTGGTCAAGACAGAAAAATCTCAACAGGCTGTTATTGCTGTTATGTGTCTGCTCAAAGTGCCGGGCAACCAGATAGGTCTGATCTTTATTAGCGATTGCCAGTAAATGTTCCAGGATCCTTTTTTAAGTGGGATGTATGGTGCTACCCACATATTGTTTCCCACATGGGCATTCCAAGCAGTACACTGTGTGGTCTGAGTTGCAGTTCAAAAACTTTTTTATCTGCATTTTTGATTTTCTCCCTAGTACCACATATTCCTTCACTTTCTGGCTTTTTCTACATGCTTTGCATCTAGTGCAGGGGAAGAAACCTCTAATTGGATCTGTCCTGCTTGCCTTGTCCAGAAAGTGACTGCTGACCAGGTGGTCTTTCAGAGAGGTGCCTCTTCTATAGGTAACGAGTCGTGCATCTGATATGTGCCTTCCAATAATGTTATCAGATTTAAAGATGTGCCAGTTCCTTTGGCGGATTTGATATAGTTCTGATGCCTTCTCTGTGTAGTCTGTGATTAACCTTGCAGTGTTATCTTCTTGAGTCTGTTCTTTTCTCTTGATACTGCACCTTCTTTGTCTATTAGCAGCTGACTGTGTGGTATGGCATTACTTCTTTTTTTCTGCTTCATCTAGAATTCCTTTGCAATATCCCCTCTTGAGAAATCTTTACATTGCCTTTGATTTGGCTGTATTGTATTCATTATGGGAAGAGCAATTTCTTTTAATTCTCAGGAGTTCCCAAATGGGATATTATCAACCACACTGCGTGGGTGATAACTTCCCGTGTGGAGAATGGAGTTACCTGCAGTTGGTTTCCGATAGAGGGTAGTGTGTAATGTGTTGTCTTCCACATACACTCTCAGGTCTAGATAGACTACCTGTTTACTGTCAATGTAGCTGTTAAATTTCAGGTTACGGTCGTTACTGTTAATGCCCCTATGTAGTCTTCTGTCTCTTTCTGGGTGCCCCTCCAGATGAAAAATAAATGATCTATATAGCGTGCCCATAGTGCCACGCTTTCCATCCATTTTTCATTTGCACCCGCCTAGGCCACGTGCTTCTCCCACCAGCCGACCAAAAGATTCGCATAGCTGGGGGCTAAGCATGTGCTCATAGCTGTGCCTTGTTTTTGCAGGTATAGTTGCCCCGAAAAGGTAAAGATGTTATTATTTAAAAAGAATTCGGTCAGTTCCAATAGTAGTTGGTTATGCTCTTGGTATTTCAAGGGCCTCTTTTTCAAAAAAGAACCTTAATGCTTCCAAGCCATTTGAATGCGTTATGCATGTGTACAGACTTGTGATATTCAAGGTAATCAGTAACATGTCATTTCCCCACTCAATCCCTTCAATGATCCGGAGAAAGTCTTTGGTGTCTTTGATGAAAGAACTCAAGTCCTTCACCATTGGTGCTAAGAAATGGTCTATATAGATTGAAGTATTTTCCAACAAACTGTTCTTAGAGGACACTATTGGGCGTCCTGGTAGGAACTGCATGTCGTTTTGCACCTTTGGAAGGTGATAGAAAGTCGGGAATTCCAGATATTTGCAGTTCATAAATTTGTAATCTTAAACCGTTATCTTTCCATTTGTTTAGGAGTTCATAGAAATCAGAAATGCTGTTTTCATATTCATTCCTTGTGATTGGAACATAACAATCTTTAACAAGTGCCTATCAATCGTTAATTGGGTTGTTCTGTTTCCCACCCTGTATGGGCAATGCAATACCGAATGTAATACCCAGTTTGTTGGCCCAATGGAGCTATATTATCATCATTTTCATGTATATATATATATTACCTACTGGCGGTCGCCAGTAGGTAGTTACAGTTAGGACGTCGTTTCTATGCAAAAAGCGTTTTTTCTTTTGCCAATATCTTTAGCGCCATTTGACTAATCTTCGCAAATTTTTAAAACAAATGGTTCGCTCAGGTCAGCTCCTGTCTTGAAAGTTTTGGGGTGATTCGTCAAGCGGGGCTGAGAAAAAACGTGGATCAAAAAAACACCTTTTCCCCATGTTAATTTTCATAGGAACTTTAGACAAAGCTATAGACCAAACTGCTGAACGGAATTACACCAAATTTGGCAAAAAGGTAGGTATTGGTTCAGAAAGTGTGCTTTTTAAAAAATAGTGTGAATCTGTTCAGTAGTTGCTGAGAAATTCTGAAAATAAAAATATAGATATTTGAGGGACGATGAGGATTTACGAACCCTCCCAAGCATGAGCTTCATTCTGATTGACTTGGTAAAACCACGCCCCTTTTTACACTACTCTCCAAATGCACCTGTTGGCGCACTGCTGGTGGGGCGACGAGGTCCTCTTGTGTCCTGAGCACCTCAGGACTGAAGTGGACTTCATCCCCCAAGCAGCAGTGCACCAGGTGGCGTGTTTGCAGAGTGGTGGAAAAAGGGGGCATGGCCTTGGACTACTCTCAGCAATCCAACTGTGTCGGGCTTACTGGAGGTAACAGGAGGGCTAGTTGGCCCCCAGGGACCCTCAGGAGGCAAGGGGACTTCATCCTCCAACCAAGAGCACACCAGGAGGTGCGTTTGCAGAGTGGTGGACAAAGGGGGTGATGCCCGTGTCCACCTCTGAGCAATCCCACTGTGTGGGGCTTACTGGAGGTAACAGGTAGGCTTGTTGGCCCCTAACCACCCCCAGCAGCAAAGGGGACTTTAATCCCCAGTGAAGAGCATGTCAGGGAGCACGTTTGCAGACTGGTGGGCAAAGAGGGCATGGCCTTATGTGAGAATTTACCAATGCTGCTGTGTGGGACTTACTGGAGGCAATAGGAGGGGTAGTTGGCCCCCAAGGTTGTCCTTGGGGGCCAACTACCCCTCCTGTTACCTCCAGTAAGTCCCACACAGTGGGATTGCTAAGAGGTCTTCAGAGGGCATACCCCCCCTTTCTCCACCACTCTGCAAACGTCCCTCCTGGCACACTACGGGTTGGGAGATGAAGTACTCTTTTATCCTGAGGGACTTTGGGGGCCAATAAACCCTCCTGGTACCTCCTGTAAGTCCTACCCAGCAGAATTCCTGAGCGGTGGCCGGAGGCCCAGCCCCCTTTTTCCACCTCTCTGCAAATGTGACTACTAGTTAAAGAATCATTTGCAATGTAATAGGTTTCGCATTTACGAGAGTTAGAGCTATCAGCGTTGTAAATGTAAAAGTGTTTAATTAATGTTTCTTGGAGTGGAGTGAATGTAGGTTGTATGTAGTTGAATTATGTGGTATGTTGTGCAGTGAAATTATGTGGATAGAAAGTATGTGGTATTTAGTGTATATGAATTATGTAAAATGGGATTATGTGTAATGGAGAGTAATTGTGTGGTATGATAGTCTGTGTTGTGGATTGGCAACCTCACGTTTAGTCTTCCTCGTTTCCATAGAAGCTAAACTATAAACTCTATGGGACAAAAAAAGAAGGAACCACTGAGGAGCACTTCTGGACCTAGTTAGAGGTATGAGCAGGGCCACTGGCATTATGCGACTGTTTGGCTGCGCCGACTTTTGCACAGGTATACGTTTTCCCCATTTGCCACATAATCCATCATCTGCTGCATAACATATGCAGATTTGAACAAAAAAAACCTTGTTACTAGTTCAAACGGCTCAAAGGTTACCAAAAATGCAACAACAAGTGTTACAACATGGTGGAAGTCCCTTTGCAAACCTAGAATGGTCACCTGTTACTTATTGCTAAAAGTTTGAATTAAATTGGTACTACTGGTGTGCAAACCATTCTTGCTTCTTTCTGCACGTCTCTTGCCTCTTTCTTCATTTCTATTGCTTCTTTCTGCACATTTCTTTCATTTTCTGCACTTCTTTTGCTTCTTTATACTCATCTCTTCCACTTTCTGCACCTCTCTTGCCTCTTTCTGCACCTCTGTTGCCTGTTCCTGTACCTCACTTGCTTCTTTCTGTACCCCTCTTGCCTCTTTCTGCACCCTTCTTTCCTCTTTCTGCACTTCTTTTGCATCTTTCTGTACCCCTGTTCCCTCTTTCTGCACCTCTCCTGCCTATTTCTGCACCTCTCTTACCTCTTTCTGCACTTCTCTTGCCTCTTTCTGTACCTCTGTTCCTTCTTTCTGCACTTCTGTTGACTCTTTCTGCACCCCTCTGGCCTCTTTCTGCACCTCTGTTGCTTAATTCTGCACCCCTCTTACCTCTTTCTGCACCTTTCTTCCTGCTTTGTACAACTCGTGTTCCTCTCTCTACACCTCTCTTCCCACTTTCTGCACCCCTTGTGCCTCTTACTGCACTTCTGTTGGTTCTTTTGCACTGCTCTTGCTTCTTTCTGCACCTCTCTTGCCTCTTTCTGCACCCGTCTTCCCACTTTCTGCACCTCTCTTGCCTCTGTGTGCACCCCTGTTCCTTCTTCTGTATTTGTATTTGTAAAGCGTGACATTCATCCAGAGGATATCACGGTGCTATGCTAGGACTTCTGGTGGTTAGCTGAGTGGTTCATGAGTGGTTCATGAGGTTGGCCGATATTATTTTCCAGAGAACAGTCGAGTCAAGATAGTTCTCTGTGAGGCGGAGTTCTTGTGGTAGGTCATTCCAGTGTTTAGCCGCCAGGTATGAGAAGCTGCGACCCCCTGTTCTTGTTTTCTTAATGCGTTTTGTTCTAGCTAGAGCTAGGGACCGCGATCTTAGGCACCTCCTGGGTACATAGAATTCAACTTTTCTCTGTAGGATGAGAGGGCCCCGTTGGTGCAGGGCCTTGTGTGTGTACCTGAGCAGCTTAAATTCGCTCTTTGGTGCATTGGCAGCCAATGAAGTAAGCCTGGGCAAAGCACTACGCTACGCTCGCGTAGTTTGCGAAGTTCACGCTACTTCGCACTACGCGAACTGCACGTAGCACAGTGCGAACACATGTAGCGTAGTGCTGCGGTCATTTTTTGCTTGCTCGTGGTCCTCAACGTCAAGTTGGCGACCGCGAGCAAGCAAAATGACATCCCGGCGAGACTTTTTCCTTGTTCGCGATCAGCAACATCAAGTTGGCGATCACGAGCATGGAAAATAAACCTCCCGGCGAGATGCCCAACGCGAGGAGCTCAGGTTTCTCATTGCGAGTGGTCGCGTATGCTCGCGACCGCTCGCGATGAGAAACTACCAGTTTGCGTTGAGAAAGCTGCCGCTAGAGTAAAAATCTACTCGAGCAGCAGAAAACTACAGCTCGCACTGTGCAAGATGCCATTTTCAATGATTGCACAGTGTCGGTTGCTTGTCCGCACTGTGCAATCATTGAAAACGACATCTGGCACAGTGCGAACAAGGTACTACGCAGTTCGTGAAGTGCTACGCAGAACTCGCGTAGTGCGAACTGCACTTTTGCATAGCTTCGCGAAGTAGCACGCCCAGGGTTACAATGAAGTAGTTTCAGGCACTCGGACGATGAACTGAGTCTGTCTTTATTACATACCAGTTTAGCTGCGGCATTCTGCACCACCTGTAGTCATGTGAAAAGGTAGTCTGCCATGCCCATAAATAATGCATTATCATAATCCAGTCTGCTGGTATGTAATGCCTGTGTGACAGTTCTCCTACAAGCTTACGGGATCCAGGGAAATAGCCTGCACCTCTTTTGCCTGTTTCTGTAACTTTCTAGCCTCTTCCTACAGTTCTCTTGCTTCTTTCTGCACCCCGTTGTCTCTTTCTGCACTTGTCTTCCCTCTTTTTGCAACTCTATTGCTTATTTATGCACTTCTCTTGCTTCTTTCTGCACCTCTCTTGCTTCTTTCTGCACCTTCTTCCCTTTTTTGCATCCCTCTTGCCTCTGTCTGCAGTTCTCTTGCCATTTTCTGCACCTCTCTTGCCTCATTCTTCACCCCACTTGCCTCTTTCTGCACTTCTCTTGCTTCTTTCTACACCTCTGTTGCTTCTTTCAGCAATTCTCTTGACACTTTCTACACTTCTCTTGCTTGTTTTTGTATCTCTCTTTTGTCTTTCTGCACCTCTGTTGCCGCTTTCTGCACCTCATTTGCTTCTTTCTGTACCCCTCTTGCCTCTTTCTGCACCCTTCTTTCCTCTTTCTGCACTTCTTTTGCATCTTTCTGTACCCCTGTTCCCTCTTTCTGCACCTCTCCTGCCTATTTCTGCACCTCTCTTACCTCTTTCTGCACTTCTCTTGCCTCTTTCTGTACCTCTGTTCCTTCTTTCTGCACTTCTGTTGACTCTTTCTGCACCCCTCTGGCCTCTTTCTGCACCTCTGTTGCTTTATTCTGCACCCCTCTTACCTCTTTCTGCACCTTTCTTCCTGCTTTGTGTAACTCGTGTTCCTCTCTCTACACCTCTCTTCCCACTTTCTGCACCCCTTGTGCCTCTTACTGCACTTCTGTTGGTTCTTTTGCACTGCTCTTGCTTCTTTCTGCACCTCTCTTGCCTCTTTCTGCACCCCTCTTCCCACTTTCTGCACCTCTCTTGCCTCTGTGTGCACCCCTGTTCCTTCTTCTGTATTTGTATTTGTAAAGCGTGACATTCATCCAGAGGATATCACGGTGCTATGCTAGGACTTCTGGTGTGTAGCTGAGTGGTTCATGAGTGGTTCATGAGGTTGGCCGATATTATTTTCCAGAGAACAGTCGAGTCAAGATAGTTCTCTGTGAGGCGGAGTTCTTGTGGTAGGTCATTCCAGTGTTTAGCCGCCAGGTATGAGAAGCTGCGACCCCCTCCTGGGTACATAGAATTCAACTTTTCTCTGTAGGATGAGAGGGCCCCGTTGGTGCAGGGCCTTTTGTGTGTACCTGAGCAGCTTAAATTCGCTCTTTGGTGCATTGGCAGCCAATGAAGTAAGCCTGGGCAAAGCACTACGCTACGCTCGCGTAGTTTGCGAAGTTCGCGCTACTTCGCACTACGCGAACTGCACGTAGCACAGTGCGAACACGTGTAGCGTAGTGTTGCGTAGTGCTGCGGTCATTTTTTGCTTGCTCGCGGTCCTCAACGTCAAGTTGGCGACCGCGAGCAAGCAAAATGACATCCCGGCGAGACTTTTTCCTTGTTCGCGATCAGCAACATCAAGTTGGCGATCGCGAGCATGGAAAATAAACCTCCCGGCGAGATTCCCAACGTGAGGAGCTCAGGTTTCTCATTGTGAGTGGTCGCGTATGCTCGCGACCGCTCGCGATGAGAAACTACCAGTTTGCATTGAGAAAGCTGCCGCTCGAGTAAAAATCTACTCGAGCAGCAGAAAACTACAGCTCGCACTGTGCAAGATGCCATTTTCAATGATTGCACAGTGCCGGTTGCTTGTCCGCACTGTGCAATCATTGAAAACGACATCTGGCACAGTGCGAACAAGGTACTACGCAGTTCGCGAAGTGCTACGCGTAGCTCGCGTAGTGCGAACTGCACTTTTGCGTAGCTTCGCGAAGTAGCACGCCCAGGGTTACAATGAAGTAGTTTCAGGCACTCGGACGATGAACTGAGTCTGTCTTTATTACATACCAGTTTAGCTGCGGCATTCTGCACCACCTGTAGTCATGTGAAAAGGTAGTCTGCCATACCCATAAATAATGCATTACCATAATCCAGTCTGCTGGTATGTAATGCCTGTGTGACAGTTCTCCTACAAGCTTGCGGGATCCAGGGAAATAGCCTGCACCTCTTTTGCCTGTTTCTGTAACTTTCTAGCCTCTTCCTACAGTTCTCTTGCTTCTTTCTGCACCCCGTTGTCTCTTTCTGCACTTGTCTTCCCTCTTTTTGCAACTCTATTGCTTATTTATGCACTTCTCTTGCTTCTTTCTGCACCTCTCTTGCTTCTTTCTGTACCCTTCTTCCCTTTTTTGCATCCCTCTTGCCTCTGTCTGCAGTTCTCTTGCCATTTTCTGCACCTCTCTTGCCTCTTTCTTCACTCCACTTGCCTCTTTCTGCACTTCTCTTGCTTCTTTCTACACCTCTGTTGCTTCTTTCAGCAATTCTCTTGCCTCTTTCTACACTTCTCTTGCTTGTTTTTGTATCTCTCTTTTGTCTTTCTGCACCTCTGTTGCCGCTTTCTGCACCTCATTTGCTTCTTTCTGTACCCCTCTTGCCTCTTTCTGCACCCCTGTTCCCTCAATCTGCACCTCCAGTAAGTCCCACACAGTGGGATTGCTAAGAGGTCTTTGGAGGCCACGCCCCCTTTCCCCAGCACTCTGCAAATGCACCTCCTGGCACCTCCTGTAAGTCCTTCACAGCGGAATTCCTGAGCACAGGTCGGAGGCCCAGCCCCCTTTCTCCACCACTCTGCAAACAGGACTAGTAGTTAAAGAAGCATTTGCAATGTAATAGGTTTCGCATTTGTGAGAGTTAGAGCTATTGGCGTTGTAAATGTAAAAGATTTTTACTAATGTTTTTTGGAGTGAAGTGAATGTACGTTGTGTGTAATGGAATTATGTGGTATAATGTGCAGTGAAATTATGTGGATAGAAGGTATGTGGTATTTAGTGTATAGGAATTATGTAGAGTGGGATTATGTGTTAAAGTGAGTAATTATGTGATATGGTAGTCTGTGTTGTGGAGTGGTAACCTCAGGTTAGGCTTCCTTTTCTCTATAGAAGTTAAACTATAAACTCAATGAGACAAAAAAGAAGACGGAACCACTGAGGAGCCCTTCCGGACCTAGTCAGAGGTATGAGCAAGGCCACTTAAATTAGGCAACTGTTTGGCTGCACTGACTTTTGCATAATTATCTATTTTCCAGATTTGCAGCATAATCCATCATTTGCTGTATAATCTGCAGACTTGAACACAAAAAATCTCGTTTCTAGCTCAAAGAGCTCAAACGTTACCAAAAATGCAGCGACAAGTGTTACAGCGTGTTGGAAGGTCCTTTGCAAAGCTGAAATGGTCATCGGTTACCTATTGCTAAATGTGGATGTTAAATTGGTACTAATGGTGCACAAATCACTCTTGCTCCTTTCTGTGCTTCTCTTGCCTCTTTCTGCGCTTCTCTTTTCTCTGTCTGCACATCACTTCCCTCTGTTTTTACCTCTCATGCCAATTTCTACACCACACATGCCTTTTTCTGCACTTCTCTTGCCTCTTTGTGCACCTCTGTTGCTTCTTTCTGCATCTCACTTCCCTCTTTTGTACCTCTCTTGTCTCTTTCTGCATGTCACTTGCCTCTTTCTGTACCTCTCTTACCACTGCCTGCACCTCACTTGCCTCTTTCTGCACTTCTCTTGCCTCTTTCTGCACTTCTCTTCCCTTTCTGTACCTCTCTTGCTTCTTTCTGTACTTCTCTTGCCTCTTTCTGCACCTCTCTTGCTTCTTTCTGCACCCTTCTTCCCTTTTTTGCATCCCTCTTGCCTCTTTCTGCTGTTCTCTTGTCATTTTCTGCACCTGGTTTGACTCTTTATGCACCTCATTTGCCCCCTTCTGTACTTCTCTTGCTCCTTTCCACACGTCTGTTACTTTTTTATGCACTTCTTTTTTCTTCTTTCTGTACCCCTTCTGCCTCTTTGTGTACCTCTCTTGCCTCTTTGTGCACCTCATCTACCTTTTTCTGTATCCCTCTTGCCTCTTTTTGGACCGCTGTTGGTTCCTTCTGCACTGCTCTTGCTTCTTTGTTCACCTCACTTGCCTCTTTCTGCACTTCTCTTGCTTCTTTCTACAACTCTATTGCTTCTTTCAGCAATTCTCTTTCTTCTTTCAACACATCTCTTCTTTCTTTCTGTACCCCCCTGCTTCTTTCTGTACCTCTCTTCCCTCTTTGTGCTCCTCTCCTACCTCTTTCTGCACCCCTCTTGCCTCTTTTGCACCTCTGTTGGTTCTTTCTGCACTGCTCGTGCTTCTTTCTGCACATCACTTGCTTTTTTCTATACCTCTGTTGCTTCTTTTGCCAATTATCTTGCTTCTTTCTACGCTTCTCTTCTTTCTTTCTGCACCCCTACTGACTCTTTCTGTAACTCACTTGCATCTTTGTGCACCTCTCCTACCTCTTTCTGTACCCCTCTTGCCTCTTTTTGCACCTCTGCTGGTTCTTTCTGCACTTCCCTTGCTTCTTTCTACACCTCTGTTACTTCTTTCAGCAATTCTCTTGCCTCTTTCTGCACTTCTCTTGCTTGCTTCTGCACCTCTCTTGCGTCTTTCTGAACCTCTGTTGCCTCTTTCTGCAGTTCCCTAGCTTCTTTCTGTACCTCTCTTTCCTCTTTTGGCACCTCTCTTGCTTTTTTCTGTACTTCTCTTGCCTCTTTCTGCAACCTTCGCGCCTCTTTCAGCACCTGTTACTTCTTTCTGCACTCCTCCTGCCTCTTTATGTACCTCTCTTGTCTCTTTGTGCACCCCAGCTACCTTTTTCTTTTTGCACCTGCGTTGGTTCATTCTGCACTGCTCTTGCTTCTTTCTGTACCTCACTTGCCTCTTTTGGCACCTCCGTTGCTTCTTTCTGCACTTCTCTTGCCTCTTTCTGCACCTCTGACTTAGAGGTAGTTTTAATACCCCTGCCCTATTATGTACTAGGGCCTTAAGGGGAGTTAATGCCAATCACAGGGGTACCCAACCCATAGTATACCCTAGTGTAAGTAGGTGTTTTCACTGTATTCTAAGTGTCTTTTAGCATAGCACTGGCTCTGGGCCTGGTTAGTCAGAGTCAGTTACCACCAGTACCAGTCAGCAAAAAGTTGGGGGCACAGGAATCACGAATGATGTAATATGTGACGTCATCAGCAGTGCATTGCGGAGGCATGAGTTATAGTTAGCTGAACTAACTATAACGGCCGAATTTCTCTGGTTTTGTGTGAAATGTATAACTAACTATAACATCCCTGAAACCTGTTTTTATTTCAGTGAATTTCTAAGGTTTGTTAAATGCTAATTTCTAACTATAACATCCCTGAAACCTATGTTTTTTTCAGTGAAGATATATATACACACACACACACATATACATATATGTATATATATATATATATATATATATATATATATATATATATATATATATATATATATATATTACCTACTGGCGGTCGCCAGTAGGTAGTTATAGTTAGGACCCCTTTTCCATAGGAAATCCGCAACATTCTATTTTGAATAACTTTGGCGCCGGTCGCCGAATCCTCGCGAATTTCTCAAAATAGGTGGGGCGCTACGCTCCGCTCCTACCCTGAAAGTCTCGGGGGGATTCGTCAAGCGGGGGCTGAGATAAAAGGGGGGTCCCAAAACGCGTTTTTCCCATGCATTTTTCCATAGGACCTTTAGACACGGCTACAGCCCGAACGGCTGAACAGAATTACTAGAAATTTGGCAGAGAGGTAGTCCTCAGGTCAAGGAAGTGCCTTTTGTAGGTTTGGTGTAAATCTGTTCAGTAGATTCTGAGAAAATAGCCTTTAAATCAATATATATATCTGAGCCAGCTTACGGTACGCTTACCGTAAGCTTACCGTACGCGTACGGTGGCGTGCGCGAGCGCGATTCTGATTGGCTCTTAGATCTTAGTAAACATTCGAAACAGCCGAAACCAGGATGCGGCGGCCGCCATTTTCTCTCTCGCACTGAGAGCTAGGTTGTTAAATAAAACCAATAAACATATAAAGGGGCTGTTTAGACAGCTCCCACACACATAGCCATGTTGAGGGAGTCCCCAAAGACCCCCCAAGGCCAAAAATGCAATATTTATTTTTTCGCTAATTTCGCCGATTACGCTTACCGTACGCGTACGGTAAAAAATGTAAAAAAAAAAAACACTGTCCACACTCTCCCCACCCCCTGTGCTTTTGGTGGCCGTAGGCCACCCAATGTGCAGGGCTTATTGGAGCTGTGAAAAACCACAATATTTTAAACAAAAATAATAAAAGAAAAAATTAACAACACTCTCTCCACCCCGTGTGCAAATGGTGCCCGAAGGGCACCATTTGTGCATGGCTTATAAAAATTACGAAAAATTAAAATATTACCTTTCAAAACGAAGTGCATCATATGTCCTCCATGTGCGCACGGTGCGCGAAGCGCATCGTGCGTACATGGCCCATCTAGCGTAACGTGGGCACGCGGTGCGCGTAGCGCACCGCGTGCCCACCGTGCGTGCACGGCACTAACTGCGTAAAGTGGGCGCGCGGTGCGCGAAGCGCACCGCGTGCTTACTGTGCGCGCACGGAACGAACTGCGTTAAGTGGGCGCGCACGCCACGAATGGCGTAAAGTAACTTAGCATTTAAAAAACCGTACAAATTCACTGAAAAAACCATAGGTTTCACACACGTTATAGTTAGGAATTAGCATTTAAAAAACCTTGCAAATTCACTGAAAAAACCATAGGTTTCACACATGTTATAGTTAGCGGAAATTTTACTGATAAAAAATCAGTGAAATTCCCCCGTTATAGTTAGTGTAGGCAACTATAACTCACGCGACCGCAATCTTCTGCTGATGACATATGTGTCTTTATGAAAAAAAAATATTTGAAATATATGTATAGCTAAAAATGTATGGAAGAAGACATGGGCAAATAAGTGTCTAAATACAGTATTAGCATCAGCAGAGGATTGCGGTCGCGTGAGTTATAGTTGCCTACACTAACTATAACGGGGGAATTTCACTGGTTTTTTATCAGTAAAATTTCCGCTAACTATAACATGTGTGAAACCTATGGTTTTTTCAGTGAATATATATATATATATATATATATATATATATATATATATGGCCCATTGGCAGGTGGTGCGTAATGCTAGCAGAGCCAGCCAGCTGTAATCTGGCACACAAAACCAAATTGATGCGCACACTCAGGAAATGCCAGAAGCAGGTTTAATGGTCAGTGGTAAGGCGTTTCGACAGCCTCTCTGTCTCGATCACACAGTGCATACAAAGTGACGGTGCAATCTATTGCCAGGTGTAAGCACGGAGGAAGGACTACACATACAACTCTGTGGTAGTCTGTGTCAAACATAGGGGCCATTTTGAATCGATGTAGTTTATGAAACAAAACATATGACCTATCTACTTAAGATCAGTAGAGAATGTGAAAGCCAGAACAATCGTCAATACAAAAGTACATCAGAACCAAATTGTTTATATAGTACATCACCGAGGGGTGATTGCAGCCGTCCAGAAATTCTGAAAAAATCTCTCCGACCACTGAGGGTACCATATAAGGTCAAAGCTACATGAATGCAGTACATGAAAACAGCAGTACTATTAGTATAGCTCAAAATGTAAGCCACAACAATACAGACAGTCAATTTGGTACATACTGTTACCAGGTGATATGACATAAGGAGTGTTATATTAATATCGAAATTGCATTCAATGGCAATAATGCGACCCCGACATCCCAACTGGCGTGTATCTCCTGGAATCACCATGGCAATGGCATAGAGGTAGAAACCTCAGAGAGGTAAAGCCTGTTCTGACTCTATATGGCAAAGAAGCGATAGGTGATTAAGTACAGTCATTATACTGGTGAACCGGCCCCTTAGTGGGTACGCCTGTGACAAATAGCAGAATATGGGATAACCATAGGGGTGAACAGCACGAAAGGGGCTAAATGGGTACTATGCAGGTAAGGTGAACCAGTATAGACAAAGTAGTATCATAATATGCACTTGGGTGGGGGCGTGGCTTGGCAGCCGACGGGTATGGACGCGTGAGCGACGAGCTCCGCATCCAGCCCAGCCATAAATCCTGAAACGAGTGTCCCCCGGGCGGTTTGACGCTCCCGGAGGGCTCCCCCTGCCACCTCGGGACCCCTGGAGCAGTCAGACGGAGCGGACCGCGGCGCAGGGGGCGGACGCAGCGACGAAAAGGTGACGGAGGCGGGCGGCCGCCGGCCATCTTAGGCGGCCTCTGAGGGGACGGGAAGCAGCGGCCCACAGTGCAGGCGCAGCGGGCCGGAAGTGAGGCTGCATCGGCCGCGAGCGCCGGAAGTGCCGGCCTGGTCCTGCTGGAGAGTGGCGGCGGGGATCACCATCGGTGCGAAGCTTGGGGCTGAGGAGCCAGCAGTAGAGAGTGACCTAGAGGCGGTGGCTGCATAACGGAGCAGTGGCGACACGGCGGAAGGCTCTGGGCTGGTGTCGGCGACGGAGGACCTGGGCCTGGGGCGCCCGCAGCGAGACGCCACATGCTAGGTGGACCAACGCGGTGGGTGCAGTGACCCCTTGGTGGTAGCGGCTTGACTGCCCGCAGGCAGCGGACGGGCGGTTCTGGCCCCTGGGTGGAGCGACGACCCCGACGCCCCTCGGAGGACGGGGGAGAGGACCGGACGCGGCCCGGGACTCAGCGGCTCTGGCGGCGACTGGTGGCCCCCCCGTTGAGGAGCCTGGTGAGCAGAAGGAGGGCGCTGGTCTCCCGGTGGACTGCAGGCGCGGTGGAGCGGGCCCCTGGGGCCGACGAGGGGGTGCGCTGCCCGCAGGTCTGGGGAGCAGCCCGGAGGCCGCCTGGGGAGAGCTGATCGGACGCACCGCCTGGTCGGGAGCATGGTCAAGCCACGACTCAAGCTGGGAGGGCAGTCGGTGGAGTCGGCGGGGGACCCTGCCGATGGCGGCAGGGGTGGCGCTGGTGCCGAATCTGCGGCGGGCCTACAGCAGCGACAGCTTGACCAGATCCTGCAGGCCATAGCGGACACAAAAACGGCGCTGCATAATGATATCGCCCAGGTATCCTCGGACCTGGGGCTGCTCCGGGCGGATCACAGGAAGCTGGTGGACAGGGTCAAGACCACAGAGGACAGGATGGACCGGGTGGAGCCAGCGCAGAAGGTATTGGAGGATCAGACGGCGGATCTCCAACGGCGAGTGGTGACTTTGGAGAAGAGGGCCGAGGATGCTGAAGGGCGTAACCGCCGCAATAACATTCGCGTAGTCGGACTACCGGAAAAGATCGAAGGGGGAGATATGATAACCTACCTGGAGACCTGGCTGCAGGAGGTGGTGGCGCCTGAGGGACTCACGCGGTTCTTTACTCTGGAGAGGGCGCATAGGGTACCGGCCCGCCCCCCGGACCCGGGCAGGCCGCCCCAGCCGGTGGTGGCCCGACTGCTGCATTACAAAGACCGGGACATTATCCTTCAGAGGGCCAGAACTTTGGGACCTTATCAGGTAGAGAAAGCTCGGGTCTCTATTTACCCGGATTACCCCATGGAGGTGCAGCGCAGACGTACCTCATTCCTGGCGGTGAAGAAAGCACTGCGGGAAGAGGGGCTGCAATACTCTTTGTTGTTCCCGGCCCGTCTCCGAGTGGTGATGGATGGGGAAGCGGTCTTCTTCACTGACCCTGCAGCAGCCTGGAGTTGGTTGGAGTCGGCCAGGCCCCGAGCGACGGCGCATGATGCTGGAGAGGGGCCACGGGGTACTCCGACGAAGGCCCGTCACACCAGACGCAACAGGGCAAGGACAGTGGGGACCCGATCTCCGGGTGCGTCCCAGACGGCACTGGAGAGGCGAGCCGCGCTGAGGGCGGTCTCTGTGATCTCCGGGGCCACGGCCTCCCAGCCCAGCGAGGATTCGGGCTCTAGGAAGGGCACGGAGGACTCCCAATCGGATGGCGCTGTCGACGAAGTGGAGGAGCTGCCAGATGTTACCCCGGGGACGGCAGATGGAATGTTGGACGCTTGAAGATTTGGGGAGTGCTTGGGCCCTGAACTATGGGACTTGGGTCGGGAGGACTGGGTACGTGTGGAAAGGGACACTGCTTCGGGCTCACTGGGGCCTACGGAGGGCTGAATAGCGGGTGGCGCCCATGGCTGGACGGTCTGGAGATTCTGGGGGACCCCGGGGGTGGGGGTGGGGGAGCCTGCGGGGGATGGACTGCTGGGGGGGGTGACATTGATGGAGTCTGGGCATGGATGCTTTGGGGAGGACCACTGCCCACCCGTCAGGCGTAGAGTCACCACCTCAACCTCACGGACATAGTGAGACTCTGGTGGCTACCAGAGTATTTGGTTTCTGTTTGGGGGAGTATTTGGATGGGTGACTGCGGTTTAGAGCCTGTTCTGGGGAGGGGTGGGGATTCGGGGAGTTGGGGTGTTTTAGGGAGTCAAGGGATTGTCAGTGTGCCTCGGAGGGGTAGGATGGGATGGTTGATCCGACGATGGGATGGGGACCCCCCTTGAACTGAGAATTGTGACTTGGAATGTGAGAGGGCTCACCTCTATGGTGAAGAGACATAAAATCCATGCATATTTAGTGCGGAGAGGGGTCCAGGTAGCCTTCCTTCAGGAGACCCACTTAGAAAAAGAGGAGGGGAAGGCATTGCAGCGGCGCTGGCGGGGCCAACTATACTACACCACCTTCTCGAGGTTTGCTCGGGGGGCTCTGATCTGGGTGAGAGCGGGTGTCCCTTTCCAACCCCTGATGACATTGGTGGACCCGGAGGGCAGGTTTGTAGCAGTGCAGGGGCGGCTGGATGGGAGGGACTTGAGCATGTGTAGCGTATATGCCCCTAATGTAGACCAGGCGGCGTTTTTCTCTAGGCTGTCAGGGCAGTTGGCGGCGTATTTGACGGGGCCGGTTGTGCTGGGAGGGGACTTTAATTCTGTCACGGATGTGGAGTTGGATAGATCCCACCCACCCCTGGCACAGTCGGCGGTGCGTCGGGTGGCCACTGCTTGGAGTAGCTGGCAGGGCACCTGGGGTCTGGTGGATACCTGGCGTGCTCATCACCCGCTGGACAGGGATTACTCATTCTACTCTGCCCCCCATGAGCTGTATGTCAGATTGGATGGTATATTGTGCTCCTCGGACGTCCAACCGCTGATGCGACATAGTGAGTATCTAGCGAAAACTCTCTCGGATCATAACCCCTGTCTGGGGGTGTTGCAGTGGTCCAGGCAGCGGCAAGCTATTCCCACGTGGCGTCTTAACCCCCTGCTCCTGGAGGACCCGGTCTTCCGGGCTGAGGTTAGCGACTGCTTAACACAATATTTCGAGCGGAACTCGGGTACGACGGCAAGCCGGGCGATGGAATGGGACGCGCTCAAGGCGGTGGTCAGGGGGGTCTGCATCTCGTCCACGGCTGGGGTGAGGAAGTCGCTGCTGAAGGAGGTGGAGGGGGCGGAAGCCCTGCTGCGGGCGGCGGAACAGGCGCATCAGTCGGGGACCGGAGAGCTGGCTGCGGTCGCTGAGGCGCGCGAGGCGGTGGCAGTGCAGGTGGAGAGGCTCCGCTGCTTTGACCATAAAGGCTACCTAATGAGAGCGCACGCGGAGCGTGATAAGGTGGGATCCCTCTTGGCTTGGTTGGCGAACCCGTTGGCCCGGGGGGAACCGATACTGGCCCTGGCTGACGCGGGGGCGTCCCGGTGTATTCCCAGAAGGGGATAAATCAGCAGTTTGCTGGTTATTATGCTGGGTTATACGACAGCACCATGGCGGGGGAGCCGGAGGGCCTAGCGGACTTCTTATTGGAGGCCCACCTGCCTCGCCTAGACCCGGAGGTGGGGAAAGAACTTGGCGGTGCCATTTCGCTGGGTGAAATTCGGGCGGCGATTCGACATATGGCGCGCCGGAAAACCCCGGGGGCGGATGGGCTGCCTGTCGAGTTCTATGCGGCGTTTTCGGACCTGTTGGCCCCACAGCTGCAGGCCCTCTACAGCGAAGCTTGGCGACGTGGGCGTCTACCCGCCTCTGCTCGGGAGGCGATTGTGATCCCCTTATTAAAACCCGGAGGGAAGGCCGACGCGCACACGGCTTATCGGCCGCTCTCCATGTTGACGGTGGACTATAAGATATTGAGCAAGGTACTGGCGTCGCGCCTCCTGGGTCATATGGCCGCCTTAGTCCACCCGGATCAGGCGGGCTTCATTCCTCGACGGAGCACTGCCACTTCTGTGAGAAGGTTGCTGCGAGTGATGGAACTGGACCGGGAGGTCTTCCCGGAGGCCTGTACGCTGTCGGTCGACATAGAAAAGGCCTTCGACAGTGTGGAATGGCCTTATTTGTACCGAGTGTTGCGGGAGTTCGGCTTGGGGGAGGACTTTGTGCGCTGGACCTCGTTACTTTATAGCGAGGCTACAGCCCGGGTGAAGACAGGGGTCACCATATCGGCCTCATACCATGTCCGGAGGGGGACGAGACAGGGGTGTTCCCTCTCCCCCCTGCTGTTCGCGCTGGCCATTGAACCATTGGCGGCTCATGCCCGACGAGGGGGTGCGTATGTAGGGGTGGCGTTGCGGGAGGATACGCATTATATCTCCCTCTATGCGGACGACCTACTGATGTTCTTGGAGGACGCGGCGGGTGCACTGGAGGGAGCGGTGGCCTTATTGGAGGTGTTTGGTCGGCTGTCCGGGCTTAAGGTCAATTGGCGTAAAACCTGTTTGTTCCCGCTGTCGCGAGGGGGACAGCCCCCGCAGGCGTTAGGCCAAATCCGCTGGGAAGGCAGCTGTCTCCGTTATCTGGGGGTCAACATCTATCATACCCAGGCTGATTTGCTGGACGGTAATGTGGGTAGGGCGCTTCGGGGCCTAAGGGGTAGTATGGGATTTTGGAAAACGCTCCCGCTCTCGTGTGCTGGGAGGGTGGCGCTGCTGAAAATGGTGGCGCTGCCGCGGCTCCTTTACTATTTTCGCACCCTTCCAATATGGATCCCAGCGTCATTTTTTGCGGCACTGCGGGTACTCACCACGAGCTTCATTTGGGGTTCGGGGAGGCGTCGAGTGGCGCTGACCACCTTGCGGCGACCGCGGGCAGAGGGAGGCTTGGCGGCTCCGGACTTCGAATGGTATTATCTGGCGGCCCAGCTCCAGTGGCTCACACAGGCGGTGGCCAGGGAGTACAGGGGCCCGGACGGTCCCCAGGGCAGGCTAATCCCGCGCCACGTGCTGGCCTTTATAGTCCTTCACCAGAGGCTGGACCTCGCCCAGCTCACCATGGAGGAGCGTACCCTCCGGTTATGTTGGAATAGATGCCAGAGAAAGGCCGCCATAGTTCACCCCTATGCCCCTGAGATCCCCCTGGGGATGTGCACGGCGTTCCCGCATGGAGGAGACTGGTCGGGGTTGGCGGTCTGGGAGGAAATGGGGGTCCAAATGGTAGGGGATCTATTTCGAGAGGGAGCACTGCTGCCTTTCCAAGACTTGCAGGACTCTTATGGGCTTCCGCGGGGAGACTTCCTGCTCCATGCGGCCTTGGTGGCGAGCCTTCAGAGGCATTGGAATGTGGGGCTGTCGGAGCCCCCGACTGCCACGGGTTGCCAATATGTGGTGATGGCGGCGGGGACGACCAAGGCCATCACATGCCTTTATCGTAGGCTGTCAGCGGAGAGCCTCCCCCCATTGGGCGCCTTGAGGGGAAAGTGGGAGGCGGACCTGGGGAAGGAGATCCCTGAATCCACATGGTCCACGCTGGTGCGGAGGGCATGGAAGGGGACGAGGAATGCCAGGTTCCAGCTTGTCCAGTTTTTTACGCTACACAGAGCGTACCTGACGCCAGCAAAGGTGTTACAATATTTCGGGGGAGCGCACTCTCAGTGTCCGCGGTGCGGGGCGGATGGAGCAGACTTTCGACACATGTTTTGGGCCTGTAGGCAGTTGGGGGACTACTGGGAAGCAGTGGTGGAGTGCCTGAACCAGGTTACGGATCGCTCCATTGGTCCGGAGATGGCACCTGCTTGCTGCTTTGGTTCCCCCACACCCGTCGCACGAAGGTCACGAGCAAATTCTATGATTTAGGGCTGATATTGGCCAAGAGGGAATTGACGCTGCACTGGAAATCCCGGGGGGGACCCAGTTTCCTGCGCTGGAGATCAGCCCTGGAGCGCTGGGCGGGGGCTGAGGGCACGCTCCGGGTGCAACTGGCCCTCCGGCGAGATGACGAAAAAGCGCTAGCGACAGCCCGGGCGTGGGAAGCGTTGGTGGTAGAACTCCAGGGGCTGATGTCCGAGCCGGGGGAGGAAGGGAGCGGGCCTGATGAGGTAGTGGTAGTGGGGAGTGGGGAGTAGTGGAGGCGACTGGCGGGCCCTGACCGACTGCACTCTGGATAGGGTTGGGGGAAAGGTATTGTGGCTGCAGGGAGAGGTGGGGCTCCTGTATTGCATTGACTGAGGGGAGGGGAAGCATCGAGCGTGGGACCGGGGTAGCAGGCGGGGGCACACTGACAGAGGGTGGGGGGCGGGGGGGGAAGGGGCCGGGTGGGACAGCTGAGTGGGAATGCTGGTATATGTGGGGTATTTCCTGACTGGGCGGGGATTGAGAGCTGGTTGTTGTATTGCTGTGTATGAAAACAATAAAAAATGTTTCAACAAAAAAAAATAATATGCACTTGGGTAACCATAGTCGTATAAGAAATACACCGTAAGGAATGGCCTAACAGATTATGTTAAATTTTTTTACTTCGCTATAACTTTAACGTGGTTTGACCAATCTGCATGAAATTTTGACAAAAAAGTGTCACAGTGGGTACTATTTATTGGGAAAGTTTGGAGGTGATCCATGCAGTGGGGACTGAGAATTTGGGGCACGCAATAAGGTTGCGTTTGCAATGTTAATTAGCATGGGAACATTTAGCCACCTCTACATCCCGAGCCACTGAACGGACTTACACCAAATTTGGCAGGGAGGTAGATGTCGGTTAAAGAAAGTTTCTTTCACTTATTTGGTGTAAATCCGCTCAGTAGTTTTTGAGAAATGTAAGTTTAAAATTATAGCGATTTGTCTGGCCGCAGATATTTTGCGGTGGTTTTGCGATGAATCACGAATGCACGCACCAATGTAATGCTCTGATTGGCTGGATGCAACCTGAATAGAAAGTTGTGTCTGCCATTTCATCTATCAGGAATGGTCCCCAAGGCTGAAAATCTGTGTGAAAACCCACATAAGGAGTCAGGGTGGAGATACTCTGACACCATGGTTGAGAAATAGAGGTGTTAGTGACAGAAGTTATATGTCAAAAATGGATTTTTGTAATAGCATGCGATATTCACGGCGACACCGTGACCGGCAGCATGGTCCCCCATATAACATCTCGGGAACATCGCGACTATCAATGTCGTCATGAATATTGGTGAAAATATTAAAAAATATATCAATGAATCATTAGTATGCATTGTAATAGAGATAGTGATAAATGTTTTTATAGAGTTAATTATATAGTGAGTTAGCTACTGTTATGGATAAAATTAATTATATAGTTGCAATTTTTTAATGTGGTGTTGGCCATTGAAACCCTGATTTTGCGACATCACCGCAGGGACTGCGATGAGCAACGTCATGACGATCTCCGGCCTCACCGTGAAAACAGAAAATAGGTTTTAGAGATGGTTGTTCTAGAAATGCACTAGAAAAACATGAGTTTGTGAAAAAGTGTAGTATGTGTGCATACATGTGTTTTCAATTTATGGGAAAGGCGTGATCGCTGCGGTTAACGACATCATCGCGATTTCCTGAATAACTGCGAAACGGAATATAGGTCTGGAAGATGGTTTTAAAAGAAACTTAGTACAAAATATGAGTTTAAACATGCTTTGGAAGAAGTATGTATATAGTAATGTGTGTAGGGCAATGTTCAGAATGGATTTCTTTACATAGTATTTTTGAATATGTTGTTGGCCATTAAAATCCTGCTTTTGCTTTCCGCTTTTACGACATAACCACAGGGACCGCGATGGCCTCACCTTAAAAAAACAGAAAATAGATTTTAGAGATGGTTGTTCTAGAAATACAATAGAAAAACATTAGTTTGAAGTGTATAGTAATAAACCCCTAGTGTGTAAAATGGTAAAAATGTGTGCATATATGTGTTTTCACTTTAGGGAAAATGTGCGATCATCGCGGTTAACGATGTCATCGCAACGTCCCGAATATTCACGAAAATGGAAAATAGTTCTGAAAGATGGTTTTAAAAGAAACTTAGTACAAAAATATGAGTTTAAACATGATTTGAAAGGAGTATGTATATAGGAATGTGTGTAGGGCAATGTTCAGAATGGATTTTTTTCATATTATTTTTGGATGTGTTGGTGGTCATTGAATGTTTGCTTTTGTTTTCTGTTTTTGCGACGTGTCCGTGGGGATCGTGACATCATCGTGAAGATTACCAAAAACTAGAAAAAAAACCTTTAGAAAAACACTTCACAATACTTCAGGTACTAGGGTGACTCTGACAAGACCGAATGCAGAGTTTCAGGTTAACGATAAACACCCTGATGCCTTCATCTGTAAAATGCACTCCATCATTTTTATAAATTCCATGCAAGTCAAAACGCAGATAAATACAGCCCATGCGATGGTCTCTGAGGAATGCAGAAACTGTTTTATTAACATATTTCCTGGCTTTGTCAATCTGTGGAAAGAATTGATTTAACCCCTTCCATTTCCGTCTTTGACATATATTAGAGTACACCATGACAGTGTAATACAAAAGCGGCATCAGTTCTGCAAAGATTTCTTTCATTAGGATTTCAAACCCTTCCCAAGTCAATGTGCATGGCCATTGCATTTGCCACCACAGTGCACAATCATGAGGTGAGGAGTTTGGGAATCCACAATTGATTTAACCAAAGCCAGCTACTGATGAAACTTTAACCTTCTCTGGGCAAACCAAGTAATCTGCACATTTGGCAAACCCAAGTCCCTGTCAATACCTCTCTTTTTTGCAGCCTCAGCTGTGGCCCAGAATCCATACTCTAAGCATTTTGAAGTGAAGGAGGAATAGTAGTCAGGAGAAGGCTGCAGCTGAATGAGGTAGTTTTCCAAAGGAAAAGCAGTTAAATGGAGCTGTTTGAAAAAAAGAAAAATATATATTTCATTGGATGCTGTCAACATGAAAGTGAATACAATTAGGTAGTGTGTTGGATGCCTTGGCAAGAAGTCTTATTATAGGCTGTTGTTTAAGAAAAGAAATGTAATACTGACATGGAATTGCTTTTCAAGGTGTGGAGTAAAGCACACCTGCTGTATCTTATTTGGAAGTGGCAAGCATGTTCCTTCTAGAATGTGCTGTGAACTTGTGACCTACTGGTTCCACTGGATTGCTAGGTACACTGAGCTAAGTGTGCATTGGGGGGAAGGGCTTTAAGGAGTCAAAATTTATTTCTTTAAAGTTTAGGAGTGAAAACACAAGTTAAGTAATGGCAAGTTTTAATTTCCAGCTCAGGACTATGTATTAAACTGTTGTGTAGTATTGATATTTCAGAAAAATGAAGCTAGATATTGGTTTAAACTCCTGTTTCTTCCCGATAATTCCGCGAGGTATGCGAAAACATTACGAAAACTCCCTGACACTAACCTCGTTTTGAAAGAGAGGGAAAGGATTAACAGATGTTAACCATTCACAAGTGGAGATGCAGTAATCTAAATTGAAAGACATGATTTTATTTGCTGCCTTTCCCATGATGATGGAGTAGCAAGTTAAAGAGGTTGCCATTTTAGACTTGCTTTGTGTGAGAGTGGTGTACCAATCTCAACAGTGTCCAAACTATCCAGAAAGAGCTATTCTACAAACTGAATTCAGTGGCATGTTTATAATTTTTTTATTATTTTAAAAATTTATATTAGAAATGAAGATGAATATGGGATTTTGATTAAAAAGTGTATCAGAGTGATGAGGAAAAATATAAGAGATGAACTGTATGTATTCGAGGGCTTGTGCTTAAGAGGTTAGTGGTGAATGTTTTTGAAAGTTATATAAAAATGAATTAGTGCCTGTTTTATTACATTGTGTATACCAAATAACATTATAGTTTTGTGGAAAATTGCAATGAGGACCTAAGAAAGTTTTAAATGTCTAAACATCATGTGCAGAATAGATACATCTGTCATTTGCATTCTGGGAGTTGTAGTACTTTTAGTAACATTATTAAATAGGACTAGTGTAGTCGGAAATAAAAGATGAGAACATGTTGTCTGCCTGTATATGAATTAGAAAGAAGTAATACTTGTTAGGTATATATTGGGAAGTGTTTGTCTATGTGTTTTTTAACTTTTATGACCACTTTCCATATGCTTAAATTATAAGATATAGTTTTTGTGCTTGCACATAGCTCTATATATGGCGGGACTTTTTAGTTTGCTTAAAGCTGCAGAGAGGTATATATTTGGGGAAAAATGGCATGAAGGTGTACATCTAATAAGAAATCGCATATATGTTTACATGGTGATCAATGTTCAGTAAGGCTAATGAACATTTCATGTATATGGTCCGGGCAGTCTATTCCCTGTAACACGGTTTGTTTAAAATTGAGAAGGCTTAATAGTGTAGAATGCCTCGAGAGTTCTTGTGCTAGCTTCATTTCAAGGGTAACTTTTGTTTCAGATATGCTGAATATATGTTTTAGAAGCAGAAGAAGTATTTGAGAAATGATGTATGTGTGCAATTTTCAAAGCGTTTTGCGCTTTGAAAAATGTGAATATGTTGTTTTCTAATTTAGAAATTTACTGATGCATGTGCACGCACTGTAACAAAGCAATGTATGTTTCTAGAGGGCCATGTACACAATTATATATCAAGTGTGATACCTAGATTTCACTCACACATAGCTCAGAATAAAAGCATGTATACAGTAAAACAGGCATATTGATACTGACAGAAGGAGATAATTAATGATTCAGAGATATAGTGATAACTGTTATGTATCTAACAGCAATGAAGGTACTTTCTCAGTCACCCAGGCAGTATTCAGGCACTTAAGGAATCACCGAACCACTATGCAGGCAGTCATCAGATCAGTGATTCAGTATCCATGGAGATATTCAATTATCCAGATGCTATGCATGTACTCTTGCAATCAGACAGACAGAAATGATGTAGTCATTGAAGTATGCAGGCACTACATATACATTCAGCTAATGACCTAGGTACTATATATTGAGTTATGCAATTAACAAGGCTGTAACTATGCAATAACATTGGAGCTAAACCTATGCAGCTATCTAAACACCCACTTACAACCCATGCAGTCATTGAAATACTGAGGCACACGCATGCGCTGATGAAACACTCGGGTTGTACTGATGCACTCATGTAATTACGTACAGAGTACCATTGTAGTAAACCTATCATCCATCCAGTAACTATGCAGCCATTTAATTACTGAGCCAATAGTTTAGCACTAATACAATAACCCCAGCAGTATACTTACTTTCATCCAATCTCTCAAGCTTTAACAGTGTAATCATGCAGTCACTCATACACTAGTCATGGGCTCATCTAATTAGGTAGGCACTACTGATGCACGTATTCAATTCTCCGGGCACTACCCATGTAGTTATGTAAGCATCCAGGCACTGCCTGGCCAGGCAACCACATGGGCAATAACCAGTCGCTGAAACATTATTCATCCACTCATCAAATAGCCTAGGTGCTATGCATTGGCTTAAACAATCATGTACTATCCATTCATTGCATAAATCACCTATATACTATGTATGCACTCTTGCAATCATCCAGGTACTAGAGTTGCACTCATTTAATCATCCTACCAATATCTATGAGTGTATTGAATTATTGAAGCATTAGTCATGCTCTTCTTGAATCATTCAGACTCTACTCATACAGTCATTCAACCACCCAGATATTAGTGGTTTACTCATGAAAACATGCAGGCAGTAAGTATGCAGATATGGAATGACCCAAGGAGTTATGACATAGTCTGGGAATCATCTAGGCACTAATTGTATCCTCACTGAATCACCTAGGCACTCATTCAATCATCCAGGGAGTATTGAGGTATTCAACCACACACCCATGTATATACAAGTTTTACTAAGGAATATGTAGTCTTTGGGTGATAGGTTTACTACAATGGTACTCTCTACATAAGTACATGACTGCATGAGTAGAGCCTGAGTGTATCATCAGTGCATGCGTAAGCCTCAGTATTTCAATGCTTGCATGGGTTGTAAGTGGGTGTCTAGATGGCTGCATAGGATCTACACAATGTTATAATGATTACATAGTTACAGCCTTGTATATTTAGTGTTAAATTTAAAAAAGTGTAGAAGAAGGAGAAATGCAGTAAAACAGAAAGAATAAGTTGTGAGAGTATTTGATTAGGCCTTTGTTTTGAAGAGAAAGCTTTTCATTTTGATTCTAAATAGAATGAAGACTCTTGACAAAATAGTGTTTTGCAAGAGAAGACAAAGCCAGAAGCCAAAATTAGTGAATAGAAGTAACTGTACTACAGTTTTTTGTGGACAATGGAGATATACTTCTTGTCCAGAGGCTTTCTTTAATGAAGAAAGCCATATCCAGTATAACAAATTAGGTCATGTTATTGATTAAAGAGGACAATGTTATCAAATGAAGAATGATAGTCCTATAGCAAAAGAGGGGAGGGTATCTAGAAATGTAAAAGAAGGTATTACAGAAGAGGTAGGAGCAAGGCGTAGTCAGGGTACTGTATATAAATTGAATTGTAGTAGTGTTTCTAGCATTAGACAGGAATCCATTGATATATTAAGAAAATTCCTATGTTTCAAAAGCAAAGTTTAAAACACAAAATAAGTTATACCACTCATCAATGCAAACTTTATGTAGGAGACTGTATTGTGTGAAAACCCCTGCTTTATGTTTAGGAGAGATAAGTTGAGCACTTGTGCATGGTAGTGTGGCAGACGTAGAAAAGGTTTCTGGTGATGTGCAGTTTTGTTTCTTTGGTCCTGAGCAGGATTCTAGGGAAAATGAAGAGTTGTTAAGAGGAGGGGTTGGAGAACAATACACATATATTACGGTGTATAGTTTTAAAAAAGAGATTACAACATTTAATAAAGTGTTCTGTAAAAAGCAGAGTATGTTTTTATATATTGTTGATGCACTTACTAGAAGATTTAAACACCGACTGATGACTTATATTTAAATAGTGAAAAAATAAATTAGGATAACTGGCAATAGTTCGCTGTGTATTTGTTTGTAGAGGGAGGGTTTGACTTGTGTTTTCGTTATATGTAAGTAGTGTTACAATAAATTGGAAGATAATAAAATGAACAAAAGATAGATATTAGATGCCTATTTTGTAAGAATATAAAATATAGAAAAATTACGAATGTCCCAAAAAAAAACAACATTTAGCATTCTGACCAGCAAGGGCTGTTATGGTCTTCTTTCCAGCACTAACTACAAATCCACAATCCATTCAGTATGATGCCATCGGGGAAAACTGTGGAGCCAAATCTTGAAGTTGAGATTGGACTTTTGAATGGATTCTCTGCTTTGGTGTTGTTGTGCTGCTATTGAAGTTGAGGATTCTTCAGATTTGCATTGGCTTCTTGCTGCTCACTTGAAATCCTCTTATGAAATGCGCATAAAAGATAATAAGGGGACTAAATACAATGTATGATTTTTGGCAGCATTGTGAATACCTGTAAAACACTGCTCTCCAGCACTAATATCAAACACTACAGTCAATGCACTACGTGACCATTTTTGACAACTCTGGAGCCATATCTGTTGCAGTAGTCTACACCTGAGAAGGGAGTTTCTGACCAGGAATTGTTGCTGCTGCAACTGAAGTAGATGATCCTCTAGCTTCACTCTGTTTTAGAATCAATAATTTTTATTAGGTGGAAGTCATAGCATAGGAACACAGCTTCTTGCCTACAGCCGGCAGAGCGAATTACACAGCATTCAAGCTCACAACCCGGAGGCCGGCTGCGTGTCAAACTATATTGTAGTACCTTAAGTTATATCTTCCAATTTGAAAGAGTGAAGGAAGTAAACAATGATAAAATGACAACAGGAAAACAATACCAACAAAAAGTCCCCCCCAAACCCGTGCATCCCTCCCTACCCTCCTCCGCACCATTTATTGTCGTGTTATAAGCGTCGGGGCTTCTAAACTAAAGTTTGTGATAGCTTCATGCTCAAACTTCCAGTGTCTGATTTTTGGCTAGCTTCTCGAATGGGAGCAATTTAAGGATCTGTAGATATATTTAGGACAGGTTACTTCTCTCATATCTTTGGTTAGTTGCAAGAAGGGTGCCCATAGTTTGGCATATTCCTTCCCTTTGCCTTCAACGCTAAGAGACATGCGTTCCATGGCCAAAAGATGCCACAGGTGATGGATCCAAGACCGCACGTCAGGCACAGATGCCGCACCCCATTGAGCTAAGATTACCTGTCTGGCCGCCAGCAGTGCTAATGCTATTTCCCTACCACGTGTGGATTTTAACGGGAAGACTTTAGGATGCGAGAGACACAGGAGGGTGTATTCTGGCGAGCAGGGCAATGAGATCGCGAACGCTTCATCAATGTTATCTAGGACCTCTGTCCAGTAGCGTTCCAACTTTGGACAATGCCATAGCAAGTGAGCCAGGGTGCCAGACATCCCACAGCCTCTCCAGCAGAGGTCCATTTTGCTTTTGTCCCAACAGTGGATGTGGCCAGGAGTATAGTACCAATATGAAAAAACCTTAAAATCGGACTCTGCCCCAGCTGTGTTATGTGCAGTGTGGTAAGTTTTGTAGAGGATGTGTTCCCATTCCTTAGACATTAGCGGCCTACCTATTTCTGTTTCCCAGTGCACCTGTGCCCGTGTGCGTTGCCCAGTGGGACTTGCAGTCAGCATGGCATACAATTTCGATATGAACCGGCAGTCATCTTGCATGCGAAGTAACCACCTTTCGAACGCTGTGAGGGGTCTAGACATGTGAGCGTAGTTAGAAGGCCTTGTGATCCAGTGGCACAGTTGACGACAGGGATATTCATCTGTTGCTAGGAGACCATAATCCCGCCTGAGCTGCTCAAAGGGGATCAACCCCTCCATGTCGAAGAGGGACCCAACTTCTCCCGCCACCGCTGGAACACCGCAGATGCCTGCCCTGGAGGAAAATCAGGGTTGTCCAGAATGGGGTCATCGGCGAGGGAAACGAGGTCCAGCCTTTTGTAGTAGCTACTCTGTCCCAGATCTTAAGCGCCGGAGAGGTAACAGGGGAGGAGTATAGACCCCAGGCCCTATGTTTGTGTGGTAACCACTGTTCCCTCCAAATGTTAACACCAGCTACGGTCTGGTCCATGAAGTTCCAGTGTTTTCTGGATATTGGTCTGTTCCATTCCACCAGGTATCTGAGGCATGCTGCCTGATAGTAGCCTATTAAGGGTAATCCCACTCCGCCCTGCGCTTTCAGACATGCCATCTGGGTAAGTGAGAGACTTGGCTTTTTCCCGTCCCAGACAAACTATTAACAAGGGCCTGCAATTGCTTTAAAGCTCTGGGCGGGGGAAACATAGGGAGCAACTGAAATAATAAAAAAGGCACCGAAGGATGGTCATTTTCACTGCTGTGATCCTTCCAAACCACTCTAGCGGCAACCTCAACCAGGCGTCCAACGCCTTGGCCGTTTGCTCCAGTAACGTCGTGTAGTTGAGCGTAACCGTCCGAACAATGTTCGGGGCTAGTCAGACACCCAAGTATAATATGTCACTATGTGTGGTGAGTCCCCCGGGAAATTGGAAAGAACGCCAATCTGCTACCGTTGACCCTCACAAATGCCTTGGGCGCATGGTAAATGCACCGATTCCAATTAATGAAATTCTCACCGAACCCATAGCAGCTCAGCACCTTGAAGAGATAATCCCACCCTACTCTATTGAATGCCTTTTCGGCGTCTATCAATAACATGAATGCCTGCCTACCCGATCGCTGTATGCGATCAATAAGGTGGATAAGGTGTTTAGTGTTGTCCCCACCTTTGCCGCGTCGGAATAAAACCCAATTGATCAGAGTCTATGATATCGGCCATGAGAGGGTTTAATCCTGCCGCCAAGATACCCGTGAAGATTTTTGCCTCTGTATTAAGGAGAGAAATAGGTCTGTAGGACCCACACTCCCGAGGATCTTTCCTGGGTTTCAAGATGACATAGAGGGTGTCACCTCCCCCGACTCCAAAAAGGAGTTGAACAATTTGGCCAGCTCCCTACAAAAGGTCTTGTAAAAAGAGGCCGAGAACCCATCCGGTCCCGGCGATTTGCCCAGTTTCAATCTAGAGATGACCGAGATCACCTCCTCTATGCAAATCACGGAGTTGAGCGCCTCCGCTGAGGCTCTAGGGAGAGGTGTGATCCCACAGGTATCCAGATATGCACTCAGGTCATGTGTCGGCGGATCCTGCCCAGTATAAAGAAGGTTTTAAAAGCTACGAAAAGCGTCCACAATTTGCTCGTCTGCACTCTGTTCCTCCCCTGTGTGGTCCCGTAATGACTGAATCTGGGTTGTCTGCGTTCTAACTCGCAATCTATGGGCCAGCTTTTTACCGCACTTATTGCTACTAAGGTAGAATTTGTGTTGGAGGCCTAGAAGGGCATGTTCCACCCTGTCAAGGTCTAATTGCTTGAGCAAGCACCTTCGATTCTCCAATTCCCTCCAGACCCTTGGTACCCCGGTGCGCTTGTGGATCGATGTGAGTTCCCCCACCTCCCTCTCCATTTCTGTGCGTTTCTCTTTACGAAGTTAGTTATAGGTCGTTGAAATGGCAATGAATGCCCCCCTTGAGACAAGCTTCAGGGCCTCTCATACAGCTGACAGTGATGCAGAGCCCACATCGTTAAGCAATAGGTAGTCTGCTATAATTTGCCTAATTCGTTGCACTGCTTCCTCAGAGTACAAGAGATTCTCCCGAAGTCGCCACCCAGGGGAAAACGCCCGTGATCACTGCGCAGGGAGAAAAACAGAGATAAGGGCGTGGTCAGAGAGAAAGCTGGGCTCTATCGTAGCTGTGTGAAGGTGATGCAGCAGGAAGGCAGAGGTCAGAAGTGATCTAGTCGGGCATATGTTTTGTGCGATGCAGAATAATATGTGTAATCTCGCTCTGCGGGGTGCTGTGCACGCCAGACATTGTGTAGCCTGCTGTCCCCCAACCACTCCTGCCCCGCTGAGGTGAGTGCCCCTGACTGATTTGTTCGCTGACCAGACCTATCTAACTCTGCATCCATCACAAGATTTATGTCCCCTCTACCAAAATCGCTTCATCTGGAGACGTAAGAACCTCTGCGAGAGCTGAGAGAATGAAGGGTTCTTGTTTTGCATTGGGGGCATAAAGCGATACTATGGTGAGGTGATTCCCACCCCATTGCACCCTGAGAGCTAATAATCGTCCCTTTATTTCCGCCACAGTTGATACAACTTTACCCGGGCAGCGGGCCCCAAACAGGATTGCTACGTCGTTCCTTTTAGACGGCCCTGCTGACCAGAACGGCTGCGGAAATCGCCTATCGCGCATGCGTACGGTGTCTTTGGAGAGAAGATGCGTCTCTTGAAGGAGACATATGTCACTCCCTGCATTTTCAAGTAGGGACAACACTGCTGCTCTTTTCACTGGGTTGTTTAGACCTCTAACGTTGAGGCTAACTACCTGAAGGTCTTTCCCCATTTAATGAGTGTGATGTAAGATCTGCCAGATGCTTCTACCTTTCGCCCAACAGACCTGTGCAGTCCTAAGTTCTCCCTAACTAATCTACGGAGGTGGGGCTGACGTGCAGACTGGTGCGGAGATCCCCAACTAAAACCCCAAATAAACCCAACCCCAAAGGAAAAACGCATTAACAAGATAGTTATCAAAATCGCAACATGACTAAAGTCTGTCAAGGTAGGAGAAATCAAGGGGATCATGGCTCGGACAGCCACCCAGCCCATGGCGGGCTGATACGTACCCACCACCCGTGAAAAGGCTGTCAGTAATTTTCATAGGACAACCCTCCCCGTCCCCTCCGGCACCCATCTGGGCGCCCATTCCGGAGCTGTCAATTGTATACCTCACGGGGTGGCCGGGCAGTCTGATGTTTGCGACAGAGAGGAGATCACCGCCTCACGTTCTTTGTCCCTTGTGGCCTGATCGGGCTTCATGACGGACATTGTCTTTCCCATTCGTTACCATCTTGCTGTGCGGCGGGCATTTGAATCTTTAGGTTGCTCTACTTGTTCCGGCGCCAGTGTACCTTCCAAACCAAGGATCTCCATGGCTTCGGCTAAGGAGCGAATCTGCAGCAGCTTCCCCCAATGCTTGAAAATAATGCGGAAAGGGTGGCCCCACAAGTAAGGGATGCCTTGTTCATGAAGATGCATGGTCACCACCTTGAAATCACGTCGCTTGCTGAGCGTGGAAGCTGCCAGGTCCTGAAATTTGGCCGGAGTGTGGCCTCGGAAGTGTACAGGGTGGCCCTCTATAGCTTTTCGAATGATGCGCTCCTTCAGTTGAAAATCGTGTATATATACAAGGATATCTGGCGGCGGTGCTTTGTTACCAAGAGGGCTCGATCCATTTGTATGTCCACCTCCTTCTCCTCTCCCAACACCTGCTGAAACAGTGCTCTGACATAGGCCCTGTGGTCATCTCCTTCCTCTTTCCATGCTAAGCCTCTGATCCACACATTGTTCCAGCAGGAACGGTTCTCCAGGTCCTCAGCGTGGGCCTGAAGATCAAGATGCTGCTCCTGAAGGCGCAGCATATCTTGTTGCAGCTGGTGGTGTTTCTCTTCCCTGTTGACATCATGCTCCTCGAGAGTAGGGGTGGGCGGAATTTGCGGAATTAACCTTCGCAAATTATCGCGAGAATGTTTAAAATTATCGCAAACAAGCAGAAATATCGCGAAGATGCGGAAGTTTTTTTCCGGCATGTTCGCGAGATTTTCTGCATGGTTGCGGGTCGCCAACTTACCCATGTGGTTGCTTGCGGGCGCGGCCATCTTGTTTTGAGTTGTTCTCGCGGTGCATGATCGCGAGAAGAAAGACGTGATCGCGCGACGCATGACGTCACTGCGGGCGCGAACTGTCGCGAGACAGCGCAAATGGCTAAAAACAATACAACATCTCATGGAGAACGCGACCGGATCAAGAAAACTTGTCGGCGAACGCAGGGATTCAGGTAAGGCGATCGCGCGCGCGCGAGAATGTATCATTTTACAGCGCGAGCAAGAAACAAATTATCGCCAAGCTGCGGAAACCGGAATTTTTGACATTTTCGCGCTCTCCGCGGAACGCAAAAATGTCAAATTATCGCAATTTCCGCGAACGGAACGAAATTTTTGCCCAGGCCTACTCGAGAGTCGCCACCCACTCGCCAATTTTGTCCACATCATGACATACCTCTTTTAGGTCTGCTGTGAGCTGGCCCCTGAGCTCCTGAATATCCTCTTTTATGGCAGCAAAGAGTTCCACCATGAACGCCTTGGTAGCAGGGAAATCGTCGCCTTCCATCGGTGGATTTCCACGGTGGGTGGCCCTGACTGCTTCAGGAGGAGTTCTTTCAAAGACTTCTCCCTCTTGGCGCATGCTGCCACCATTTCGCACACCTTCAGCCGCTAACTCCCACCGCCGGCACCAACCGTAGTAGCAGCTTCCAGCGACCTGCACCAGCCAGAGGGCCGATGAGCTGCGGTCCTCATTACCTCCCCTGTCTCTCTGTGATGCAGCGAACCCGCCGGTCAGTTGCACGCTGATGTGGGTCACCACAAGACCCCACGGCAGCCAGCGCCTCTAGCCTCCGTACCTCCTAGTTCTGGTGTGCATCGCGCTCATCAGCAGGTGCGCGGAACCACCGGGACCCCAGCGGCACTGTGCTGACAAAGTGGCCCAAATGGCGGGTCTGTCGTCACTATGCCCTCCAGCGCTCCCATCCAACACTCGGGGGGCCTCTACACCCGCAGCGCTCACCTCCCGCCGACCTACGGACCACTGGGGCCCTGCACCAGGCACTGCCTCTTAGTTGCTGGCTGCCGTTCTTTCTGGGTGTCCTAGCTCCAAGTTAAAATGGAAGCCAACTCTAATCACTCACCAGGTATGACAGGCTTGCATGATCAGGATGTGCAGGCCGCTGCTTCTCTCTGACTGATTCTTGGGAGACCTCCGAGTCCCCCCGCTGCTCGACTCAATGCAGCTTCCGCACCAGTGTGCCAGCCGGGCCTTTGTATCACCTTGGGGCTGTGCAGCAATGGGCATTGTAAAATGGGCTAACTCGTCCTACTCGGCGCCGGACGCAACACCACCGCAGCCTCACTTCTGCTCACCGGAGGTCAGTACGCCAGTACGCGCAGCTCCACACTCTCCACAGCACCACCCGGAGTCAGGCTGCAGACTGCCGCTTCCAGGCCGCACCAGCTCTGCACAGGCCCGGGTCACTGCTCCGATCACTCACGGCTCCACTTAGGCCTCAACTTCATGGCGGCGTGGAGTCCTGCTCCCACTGTGTCTCTGGGTAAGCAACTCGCCTCAGGGGTTCTGTGCAGGTCTCCGGTGCCACCCCGTCCTGATGCTTGGTCCGAGGGCCCCGGGACCAGGCGATTATACAATGCTGAAGGTTTGCGGTGCCAGAGGGACACGATCCTGCGTCCTACCACGCCGCCATCTTGGCCAGGCCCTTTCACTCTGTTTTAGATTGTATAACATAGACGTTTTCCCACATGAATTTTTTTTGTTCACCCCTCTAGAAAGGGTCTTGTCAGACATTGTGCATTGCACTAGTTTTGCAGCAGTTCTTGATTCCCTGTATGTTTGGGTAAGAATAGATAGTTTAGTGTTTGTTTGGAAGTTATGTTGTGTTTGTGATTTTAGATGTTGAAAGTTATTTTTTGAGACTGTTATTTTTTTTACAAATATGTTGATAAAAAAAAGTTACACTGATATGTTACTAAACAGCTAGACTCAGACTTTGTGTAAAAGATGTCAATATATTGGTTTTACACTTTTTCATTTGCATTTGTGACTACTTATGTCATTGTGAACTCGTGTTGCTGTGCAGAAAGAAAATGCATTTTTGATGTAGTTATTTTGACAAATGAATACAAAGGTGAAAGTTATATTAGTATCTTACTAAATAGCTACACTGAAACTTTATGTCAAATATGTCTTTATTTGTGTTGTAGACTTTGTCAAAAACACCCGTTATTCGTAGTCTGTCCTTGGCAATGTCACTCATAGAAACATACAGGCACTACCTGTGCAATCCTCAAGGACGTCCTTTCTGCATCACTCTGCAAACGTGCCTCCACGCATAGTACTAGTTGGGGGATAAAGTTCCCTTGGCTATTGAGGGTATTTGGGGGACAAGTATCCCTCTTGTTACCTCCAGCAAGTTATACATAGTCATTTTGCTAAGAGGTGTTCTGAGGCCACACCCAGTTTCTGCACCACTCTGCAAACACGTCTCCTGGCACACTATTGGTTGGGGAATAACGTTGTCTTGGATTCTAAAGGACCTTGGGGACCCAGAAGCCCTCCAGGTACTTTCTACAAGTTCTACTCAGCAGGATTTCTGAGCGCTGGTGAGAGGCCCTGCACCCTTTCCACAGCATTCTCCAAAGACCATTGCTACTTAAAAAAACAATGGAAATTCACTGAAAAAAACAAAGGTTACAGTTAAGTTATAGTGAGGAATTAGCATTTAAACAAACCTTAGGGAATTCACTGAAAAGAACAAAGGTTACAGGGCTGTTATAGTTAGAAAATAGAATAAAAATAAAACCCTTAGATATTCACTGAAATGGGACGTCATTTGAGATGTCATCAGTGATGTCACTGACCATGTCATGAGTGATGGAATATGTGAGGTCATAAGCAGTGCATTGGGGGGCATGAGTTATAGTTAGCTCACCTAACTATAACATCTGAATTTCTCTGGTTTTGTATAAGTGAAATGTCAGCCTAACTATAACAGCCCTGTTACCTTTGTTTTTTTCAGTGAATATACACACACACACACACATATATATATATATATATATATTCAGTGAAAAAACCATAGGTTTCACACATGTTATAGTTAGGAATTAGCATTTAAAAAACCTTGCAAATTCACTGAAAAAACCATAGGTTTCACTCGTAAAAAACCAATGAAATTCCCCCGTTATAGTTAGTGCAGGCAACTATAACTCACGCAATCTTCTGCTGATGCTAATACTGTATTTAGACACTTATTTGCCCATGTCTTCTTCCATTAAATTTTAGCTATACATATATTACAAATATTTTTTTTTCATAAAGACACATGTCATCAGCAGAGGATTGCGGTTGCGTGAGTTATAGTTGCCTGCACTAACTATAACGGGGGAATTTCATTGGTTTTTTACGAGTGAAATGTACAGCTAACTATAACTTGTGTGAAACCTATGGTTTTTTCAGTGAATTTGTAAGGTTTTTTAAATGCTAATTCCTAACTATAACATGTGTGAAACCTATGGTTTTTTCACTGAATTAGCAAGGTTTTTTAAATGCTAATTCCTAACTATAACGTGTGTGAAACCTATGGTTTTTTCAGTGAATTTGTACGGTTTTTTAAATGCTAAGTTACTTTACGCCATTCGTGGCGTGCGCGCCCACTTAACGCAGTGCGTTCCGTGCGCGCACGGTGCGCTTTGCGCACCGTGCGCGCACAGTGAGCACGCGGTGCGCTTCGCGCACCGCGCGCCCACTTTACGCTACGTGGGCCATATACGCACGATGCGCTTCGCGCACCGTGCGCACATGGAGGACATATGATGCGCTTCGTTGTGAAAGGTAATATTTTAATTTTTCACATCTGTTATATGCCATGCACAAATGGTGCCCTTCGGGCACCATTTGCACATAGGGTGGAGAGAGTTTGGATAATTCTTTTTTTTTTTATTAATTTTTAATTTTTCACTGATGTTATATGCCATGCACAAATGGTGCCCTTCGGGCACCATTTGCAGATGGGGTGGAGAGAGTATGGATTATTTTTTTTTTTTTATTAATTTTTACCGTACGCGTACGGTAAGCGTAATCGGCGAAATTATCGAAAAAATTAAAATTCCGTTTTTGGCCTTGGGGGATCTTTGAGGACTCCCTCAACATGACTAGGTGCTTAGGAGCTGTCTAAACAGCCCCTTTACATGTTTTTGGCCTTTGTTTTTTAACCCCCTCTCAGACTGCGCGAGAGAAAATGGCGGCCGCCGCTTCCTGGTTTCGACCGATTCGAATGTTTACTAAGATCTAACAGCCAATCAGAATCGCGCTGGCGCACGGCGGCGTGCGCGTACGGTAAGCGCACCGTAAGCGCACCGTAAGCTGGCTCAGATATATATATTGATTTAAAGGCTATTTTCTCAGAATCTACTGAACAGATTTACACCAAACCTACAAAAGGCACTTCCTTGACCTGTAGACTACATCTCTGCCAAATTTCAAGGAACTCTGTTCAGCCGTTCGGGCTGTAGCTGTGTCTAAAGGTCCTATGGAAAAATGCATGGGAAAAACGTGTTTTGGGACCCCCCTTTTATCTCAGCCCCCGCTTGACGAATCCCCCCGAGACTTTCAGGGTAGGAGCGGAGCGTAGCGCCCCATTAGTTTTGAAAATTTTGCGAGGATTTGTCGACTGGCGCCAAAGTTATTCCAAATAGAATGTTGCGGTTTTCCTATGGAAACAGGGTCCTAACTATAACTACCTACTGGCGACCGCCAGTAGGTAATATATATATATATAGAGAGAGAGAGAGCAAGAGAGAGAGAGACATATAATCAAAGTGCATATGTGTGAAGTTAAGAGTAATAAATCTAACCTTACTTTAAATACTTGTGCTGGCAAGTATTTTGGCTCAATATTTTGGCAGGGTGTTTTAGAAAATATTATATTCTGGTAGAGCACATTGAAGAAGAGATGCCACCTAAATCCAGGAAGGAAAACCAATCTCACAGAAGTAAAGGCAATAAATTATAACTGCAGGAGAGGATTGGAAAAATCTAGCACTGAAAATATGGACTGATCAAATGGTGTGTCCACAATAAAATAACATTTTCACTTGATTAATCAAGAAGGTGCTGTAGATCTCTGAAAGATATTGTCCTTTATCACAGCCAAGTACCAGGCCAAATCATAGCCCACAATGCCTCAGTTAAAATTATCTATGCCCATGGATAAAGGAGTTTGTAGTGAACACCAGACCATGACCTAAGAATCGCAACTCAAATAATCTACCATCACCACTAAAGAGATAATCTCATGAGCTAAGCTCTGCCACACAAGAAAATCTGCAACGCAGGATAGATAACTGGTTAAACAAATGATGAGAAAAGATAAATAGTCTCATGGATAGTAAGATCATGAATCACTGTAGATAAACACTTTGCAACACTTTCTGTTCCTATGGAATTTACATTAAATAGCGAGTGCTAAAAAAAAATCAAAACATGAGGGCAGCATAGTAGGAGTTTGGCTGTCCCAAAAGTAGAGAAACAAGAAATTGATTCTAAAATAAAATGACTTTGGTAACTAAACTATATTCCAATGTTATGTTTATCACCATCATCAAATTTGAAATGTAATATATATAAAGTGCTAGATATCAGGTAGTCATCCAATGCATTTAGTATTAGAATTAAGGGTGGGCGTAGTTCGCGAAGTAGCACTTCGCGAAGCTACGCAAAGTGAAGTTCGCACTACGCGAGCTACGCGTAGCACTTCGCGAACTGCGAAGTAACATGTTCGCACTGTGCAAGATGTTGTTTTCAATGATTGCACAGTGCGGACAAGCAACCGGCACTGTGCAATCATTGAAAATGGCATCTTGCACAGTGCGAGCTGTAGTTTTCTGCTGCTCGAGTAGATTTTTACTCGAGCTGCACCTTTCTCAACGCGAACTGGTAGTTTCTCATCGCGAGCGGTCGCGAGCATACGCGACCCCTCGCAATGAGAAACCTGACCTTCTCGCGTTGGGAATCTCGCCGGGAGGTTTATTTTCCATGCTCGCGATCGCGAACAAGGAAAAAGTCTCGCCAGGATGTCATTTTGCTTGCTTGCGGTCGCGAGCAAGCAAAAAATGACCGCAGCACTACGCAACACTACGCTACGCGTGTTCGCACTGTGCTACGTGCAGTTCGCGTAGTGCGAAGTAGCGCGAACTTCGCAAACTACGCGAGCGTAGCGTAGTGCTTCGCCCAGGCCTAATTAGAATGTTATCAACCAGGACAATTGCAGGATGAGGTGCAATAACAGTCCAAGTAAAGTTAGGCAGAGATACCCACCTTCTAGATCTGTCGACCTCTGAGCCCCTGCACAAGGGAAGAACTTTGAAAAGCACTGGGAACTATAGAAAAGGACATGAAAGACTGCACACCACACAAATGGACCTTTAAATTAGCCAGGAGGCTGCAGGGCTTGGGGTGTGCAGGTAGGGTGTGCAGCCTGCCTTGAGGAGCTTGACATGCTTCTGAGGAAGGCTTGGGCCTAAGAGATTACCAGGAGCCCAGACAGAGGAGCACGTTCTGGTTTCTGTGTAGCACCTTTTGCTGGAATTAGGCAGCTGATTCCTGGGGCACCAATGAAGCCTCACAAATAAGGCTGAGGCAATTCAAGGGCAGGCTCTGCACTCTTCTTCATTCAAGGGAGAGCAGTTAAAATAAGCTCCTGAAAATTTTAAAACATTTAGGGGCAGTGAGGCTGAAAACAAACACTAGTACTGCCTAGAATGCACAAGCAAGAGGAAAATGCAAATAAACCTATGTACAATGTCCCAAAGGGTCCAGACAAAACAGTTTTTGGCTCACCTGCTCGGGCAAAGCCTGCCTGGCAAGTTCCACAAGGCTGCCTGGCCAAGGAAAACATAACTGCATCTTGCAGCCCTCTGAAAAAAAATCTGAGAAAGGCCAAGATCCCCTACAGGACAGCAGTGACTTGAGCATGTGGTGCTCCTCATTCTCATAGTCTTTTTTCTCCCAGGGAGGGCCAGTGCCATGAGGGAGGAACACATAGGGAGCGTGGTGCTCCCTCTATCTATCCCGATGGAGGGCCTGTGCCCAAAGAGATTTGCTGACATTGAGCATCACTCTGCGTCCACATCTCCATGTCCCGGGGTAGGATCAGAGTCTTGGGTAGCAATACTGCATGCCTCCTACTGATCTCTGTGCCACATGCCTGAAAGGAGTGGGGACCACACCCAGCTGACTTCCCACCCATCCAGGGCACAGGCAAAGAACCATCCCACTCTACTGCTGGCATTTGCCAGTGTGCTGGCAGGTAGCACAGCAGGCAAGCTATGCTACAAGGGCTTAGGAAGACCTTCATAGATTAACCAGGAGACAGACGTAGTGCGGGGGCACTCGACTCAAAAACAAATGAAAAGCACCCCTGCCAGTGTGTTTATCGGGGTAAAGGCATCTGGGAAATCCGTTCTTGAAGGCAGAAGTGCTGCCCATGAGCCCTGATGGCAAGGACAAAAATGTGTATTTTTACCAAAGGGGCGCCGCTAATAATTAGAAAAGGTTCTGTGGGCTGCTAGGAGGTTGTCAGGCACCCACGGGACCCTTCGGCTACATGTTGGTTTGTTCCCCTAAATTTCCAGGTAAGACAAAATGTGACGTAGGCAGAGTTTTTTCACTGTTTTAAGGACTTTTGAAACTGGGGCCATGCACCTTTGTTAACAGGTTCTGTAGTTGTTTCGAAGACACTTTAAAGGAAGAAGAACGACCTATACTAAGCATTTGTTTGAACACAGAAAACCTTTATTGACATGCATTTTGTTGACAGTAAATCACTGCATATGGTTTTGAGTATCATTAAGAGGTGGTGCTATTGGGAAGTGATGTTATATTAATTTGGTTTGTGTTTGGAGTTTATAATTTGCCTTTAAACATTGCAGTGACACGCTGACAAAGATGGTAAGTCTGGCTTAAATTGAATGCACTCCAGGCTCATGGAAGGAATTATGTTTTCATGGTCCAGAGCTGGCTGGAGCACTGACTAACATGATGCTACAAGTGCAGGAAATCAAGGCTACAATTCAGGGATTATTTGATTATGAGACCTTGCATCAGTGTGCACCCTCTGTTGGGTGTACAGCCCTTTAAATTGGGTCACCATAGGCATTTCTAACAGCCATTTCTGAATATATTTATCAATTTATAAATACCAATTCATAACGTGTGTAATAAATTATTTTTCTTTTATAGGAACATTCACATTTCCGGGCAGACTACTGGTTGGGGAATAATGTTGTCTTGGATGCTAAAGGACCTTGGGGACCAAAGAGACCTCCAGGTACTTTCTATGAGTCCTGCTCAGCAGGATTTCCAAGAGCTGATCAGAGGCCCTGCCCCCTTTTCACAGCATTCTGCAAAGAGCATTGCTACTTTAAAAAATAATTGAAATGCACTGAAAAAACCAAAGGTTACAGTTCAGTTAAAGTGAGGAATTAGCATTTCAAAAACTTTATAAATTCACTGAATAAAATCAAAGGTTACATGGTTGTTATAGTTAGGAAATAGAATTTTTAAAAAACAGGGACAGGCCAAGAATAAAACCTCTGAAACTATACACATAGTCAGGGGGCTTAGGACTCTTGCATTTGGAATCATATTATTTTGTACTAGAGCTCTCTCAACTAGTAATGATGGTAGAACCAGTCACTATTTAACATAACATGTATTTGTAAAGTGCATATTTACCCATGGGTATCTTGGTGCTGAATGACTGATGTTTATTGTTACGCAACTCAATGGTACTCATTTTATCGACCTCAGAAGGATAAAAGGTTGCGTGGACCCCACGGGATTTGATTCTGTGTCTATGGAGTAAAACACAGGCCCCTACAGTGGACATATTAAGCCGCCAAACTTGGCTATTTGGGTGAGGACTTAATGGATACACTTTTAAAGATTAGGCTGTGCTGATTCCATATATCAAGTTAATCCCTCTAATCCCATTGTAAGTCCCTGTTACATGCTGAGTGGTCAGTATAGGGGATTGTAAAGACCATTGGGCTTCCTGGCCCTCTAACAAGCTAGTTGCAGCCGATCAGATGATAGCGAACAAGATCTTCGCCCATTTCATGAGTTATATATAGATGATGGCTTTGGTATAGATCAGAGATGGCGATCCGTTCAGCTTACGAATTGCTTGACATGCATGATAAATACAACATCACTGATGGTTCCTGATTCTCCAATTCACTCTAATCTCCAGACACAGGGAGAAACTGAGGGGATTTGTATCTGTCCTGCCTATCCTTATCATTTTGGAGCATTTCTCCCATTGGAACACCTCCACTTTGAGACAAATCTAGCCTGCAATCCTTGCACATTATTAAACAGAATCCGAAATGATAAGGAATTAAGGGAGGATAGGCCGAAAGTCACTTTTTACGAAACATTACATATTTGCAGTGGACACCCACTAGACCTTTTAGAGCATACATGAGCTGTACTCCTACATGCTTGAGCTATGGCCAAATTGAAGGAAACCTCCCGCTTATTTTGTATGTATGATCCGGACTTGATTCATACCGAAAGGAACTCTGTCATATACTATGAACCACTAGTCCTCTAGCTGTCCAACCCTCAATGAGAGTAACATCATTACATCACATACTGGATGCCTTCGAAGGTTTCCTACAGGCACAGATGGATGATGATTGTGTGGTTAGTCGCAAAACTCTGCATTCTCCATTACTGGAAACTGACTGAGACACCATCCTGCAACGAATGAGTTTCTCCGTATGGCCTCATTTGAGAAAATGATTTACAAGGTCACAGATAAAAAGGACGCATTTGCCAAAGTGTGGGCATCTCAAGAGCATTCATGCCTGACACTGATGTTTATGGGAGTGATCACAATATTGTTTTGTACACAGACGGTGATAAATGCAGCTGACTCATGGCACTGTGGACAGTCCTATAAGTCCTGCGAAGGATCTTGAGTTATGTGAGATAGCCCTCCTTCTCCACTCATCTCTTGATGTGATCAAGGGTACCTGTAAAAATATATAGGATGGCCTAAAAAGGGGTTGTTGAATGGATATTTTGGCAAAATGATATGATGTTTTTATTCACACGGAGCACAGATGCTTTGTTTTCAACTAGTATTTCTGCCTCTACAGTGCCCAATGCACTGGCATTCTTATGAGCTGCAATTTATGCTACTGTATGCAATGCGTCACATGGGTTTGTTGTAGGTTGTTACAAAAATCCATCCACTGTGCCAAAAAGGTGGCACACCCTTATGCTTTCAGAGACCTATTATCACATTTCTGGAGATCCCTACTTCAGAGAGGGCAATTCAATCTGTTTTTCTCCCAAAGAAAATTCTTATTGAGTTTGTTTATATCTGACTAGTTGCCACTTCGTTTAAGATGGAAAATATATCTGAACAACAGATTGGTATACCAGTAGAATATGCAAACATGTGCACTCTGTTTGCTAACTGAGTCATGCACCAGGTGGACTTTACCTGAGTTTATCTACTTTCCTAGTCACCTTGGCCAGTGGGATGCAAAAATGTAACATATTTGAGGTGTACCGGATTTACTGCAGTGTGCATTTCTTGTACGCCTTCCATTAGGTATGTTGAATATTCGAGAATGTCCACTCAATGGGCTCTTGTTCTGTTCTTTTAGGAGCCTCTTTCTGCGCCACTCAGGAATAGATGTATCATGCTGTAATAGATCATGCTTGCATCATAGCTCATATTGATTATCAGTGAATCGTGTGCTAGTACCTGTTTCTGCTTTGTAGAATTTAAGCTAAAAAAATCTTGTCATATGGGCACATTTATGCCTGAATAAGTACACCATCATTGTACAAGCTCATGTTTTAAAGTTGCCATCTTTATTTAAATGCTGACATTTGACACACATTTGCTTGCTTGCCTATACAGGATAATATTCTCTAAAATGGCTTTGATGAAATGTACACTTCTTCATAGGCATATTATTTAGTGCCTTGAACATTCTGTACTAAGGCTAAGTTCACTATGCAAAAAGCTGTCGTGTGGTATTGTCCGCCTGGCATCAGAGCTTTAACGAAAGAATCAACAATAGCGGCCTGACTGGGGCTTTGGCGTGATTGCATGAGAGCAGATTAGTTTATAAACAACATCATTCCTTTGTTAAGATAGGGGAGCATTCAGATGATACTCCTTAGGCCGCCCCATTCTGGGATTCCAGACCAGCTTATTCCTGTTTACCTTCTGCGAGTGATGATGCCTAGCTCTCCACCAGGGCGCTCTCCGTGGTGACACTTACCCAAAGGTAATGGGGGAGTTTAATCACTCTATAGAAATTCTTATAGATTCACCCACCCTAGGCATACTAGAATAGGTAGCACTAGATAGGAGCACACAATATAACAGTACTTATATGTGAGCATATATCCCATGAAACTGCACAATTGATGAATGTTAGAAATGGGGGTCTCTAGTTGGCAGAGGTAGGTACCTTTGACCAAATAGGGACCCTTGCTTCTAGTCAGGGTAAGGGGGATACACACTTTAGATAATCCCTGCTCACCCCCTTGGTAGCTTGGCATGAGGACACAGGCTTATCCCAAAGGCAATGTGTAAAGTATTTGTACCAACACTCACAGTAACACAGTGAAAACACCACAAATGGACACCACACCAGTGCGGCGGACTCAGTGGTTTTCTGAGCCACGACAGGCCCTGTGACACACTTCTCCAGTGTTGCGACAACACCCTTGGCGTTGGCGACATGATTCTCCCATGTTGCAGCGGCCATCAGCGGCAGTGGCGACACGCTTCCTCGATGATGCGACAGCGGCTGCTGCGGCAGTGTCATGCTTCTCTCTCGTTGTGACGTGCTTCCAACTCCCAGCAGCAAAAAGACCTCATGCACAGTTACAGGCCCTCCTGGCAGACTGGAACTCCCAGCAAGGAAGTTCAGGGAAGCTGGGAGTGAAGTCCTTTTGTGCCTGGGACTTCAGAAACAGGAGGCCAGCTCTTCTCATGCCCTTGGAGACTTTCCTTCAGATGGACACAGCACACAGCAAAGTCCTTCTTCAAGCAGGGGACACAGCACACAGCAAAGTCCCATGGTCCTCTCCTCAGTAGAAACAGCAAACTGAAGGCCAACCCCAGACACACAGCAAGGGCAGTACTTCTCCTCAGTCTCTTCAGCTGATCTTCTTTGGCAGGGATTCCTCTTGATTACGAAGTAGTCTAAACTTCATGGGTTTCAGCTCTCATATTTATACCCCAAAAGTCTTTGTTCTCTATGTGTATGGGGTCCTGGATCCAGTCCAAACCAGTTCTGGGGGCACTCTGCCAGTGCACATCTTCTTCCGTTGTGAGTGTGGGCCAGGGCCATCAGACACACCGCAGGAGGTGGAGCCAGCATTGTGGAAGGCAGGCACAGCCCTATTCAGGCCCAGGTGCTACTCCTCCCAGCACTCCAAATGCAGATAGGTCTATTCAGCCTAGTGCTGACTCACCCAGACTCCTGGAACCAACCCAGCCCCTGTCACTCTCAAACCAGACAGTCAATTCACAAACAGGCAGAGACACACAGAAAGATTGAACAAGAAAATAGCCACTTTCTAAAAGTGCTATTTTCAAACACAGAATTTAAAAACCATCCTTCCTAAAAGATGTGTTATTACATTCTGAGTTCAGGGATACCAGACTCCAATTTTCTATCTTTTCCTATGGGAAGATATGTAGGTTAACATATCACAAAGCATTATCCTTCCTATCCTATGGGCAAGATAGCCTTTCAATAGTGCAAAACGAAATTGGCAGTATTTCACTATCAGGACATGTTACACACACTAGTACATATCCTACCTTTCACATACACTGCACCCTGCCCAGGGGGGTACCTTGGGCCTACCATAGGGGTGTCCAATTTTTTAAGAAAAGTGAAGGGTCAGGCCTGGCAAGTGTTTACACTGGTCAGGTCGACATGGTAGTTAACAAACTGCACTCATGCACTGCAGTGGCAGGCCTGAGACACCATCTTAGGGCTACTCCTGTGGGTGTCACAATCAGTGCTGCAGGCCCATTAGTAGCATTTGAATCACCAGCCCTGGCACACTCAGTGCACTTTACTAGATACCTACTGGTAAAACAAATATGCCAATCATGGATAACCAATCACAATAACAATTTAACCAGGAAGCACTTGCACTTTGGCACTGATCAGCAGTGGCAAAGTACCCAAAGCAACTAAACCAGCAAAAACGAATTCCAGCACAGTGTCAAAAATACAGGAGGTAGATGCAATAAGTCAGGGGAAACCACGCCAAGGATGCTAGGTCTAACAATTAATTGTTTATTTTCCTTCCATTCTCGTAATGCTGAGTATGCTGTTCTGTTTCCTTCTATTGCTTTTTACAGTGCAGGTATTTTAAACAAAAATCATAAAGCTTCAATAAATATTGAAAAGCCACATTGTGTGTTTCTGGTGGATTTCATTGGGTATGCATGAGTTACCAAATGAAAGGGTTCTAGATCTGTTTCCAGGATTTCCTTGGGGAGTCAGGGTTGTCATGTTTTGAGGTTGCACATTCCACATGCTACCTTACTAGGTTATGGGTTAATATGGTGCACTGTGAGCTAGCAGGACTAAGGTCAACATACCCTGATGGTGTGCATAGAATCAGTCTTGTACAGTTTTGATGTTTATGTTGCCCAACAAATGGACAGCTTTACTGAGAAAGTATGAACCGTACGTCATAACTCCGCCGATGTTCTAACTTGGGATTCTATTAATGGAACACCCCAGTAGTTTTCTTTCGTGTACAAAAAGAACCCTACTCACCTACTAACCGAAGACATTCATGGTGCTAGGGAACAATCCTCCTCAGCTGAGTAGGGAACCCCTATGTATTGGCTGTAGGTTGTTCAAGCTTGAACCTTTAAAAAGATCACCCCACAGAAGTACCCTCTCTGAATTCCACATATGTATATGGCTAACACAGCACCAGTTAATATACTGGTGAACTGCAGACATATAGTCACACAGAGGTTACAGCAACATAGGCTCCCCTGACAGGAGGAGACGTGACCTTCATGGTTCAGGCCCACTAAGCATACTGGACAGAGGTATTCTATTCATGGGTTACATTCCCAGCAGTAAATGCACAATCAAGACATTTCATGCATATACTGTAGCTGAAGTTCCTAACACCTACGGAACTTATGAAGCATTAGAAATACCATTTGCATTTCAAGAACACCAAAATTGGTTTGAAGGCGCAACACCACATATAAGGAACAATGTTAAACTAGACCCCTCAGCAATGAGGGAGCGACATGGCCAGTCTCAGCTGGTTACACACTGTACCCAGTTAAAGCAAACCTAACGGCACCAGAGCAAAGTATACAGATTTAGTCAGAAAATATAGATGTTTGACACAATATGTGATGCAAAAAATGACACAAAACCCCACAAAGGCTGTGCAAGCTGCACAACAGCCGCAATTGCCTATGCCTGGAATTAGTCTAGCGACCATCAGTGCAGTCATAGGTACAGGGAGATTTTAAGGATTTTGGGGGCCCTAGGCCAAATGTATTTTGAGGGCCCCTATTAGGAACAGCTTTGAATTTATGATTCAATGTCAACTCTTTCATGCTCCTTTTGGCCAGGTCATTGGCAATGCACAGGCAAACTAGTCCAAAATCTACATGTTATTACAGCTAATATTCAGGGATAGTGATGTGTGTTTTCAAAAATTTAACACAGCAGCAGCTCACTAATATTACTGCAAGTAATCTCTGGGACACCCTCCCATTTGTTGTTCCATGGAATAGGTACTGTTTTGATCTTAAAGAAACTTTTTTATGGATGGTGCATGAAACACAAACACAATGTCTGTATTAGACTCACACATCAACCACACTAAAAATTAATTAAAGGACAATGGCATTTAAAGCAATCTATTTAACAATTTTTAAAAGTCATCAAGACAAGACTCTCTGCAGAACAGATGTGGCTCTATCAGGGGGCGCCCTGAAAGGCTGGGGCCCTGGGCAAGAGACCACTTTGCCCATGCCTTAAAATGTCTCTGCATAGGTAAGGTTCACAACAGATGAAAAGAGACTCCGTTATGGATTCCTCAGAAAAAAAATCAGCTTGAAGCAGTAGTTCCCCATATGGGACCCCAAGAAAAACATAGAATTTTCACAAAATGCTTATCAATGGGAATGGCTCCCCCAGTGAAAGATGATGCCACACAGTGTTTGCTAGAGTATATATCAGAACACATGGTACTGCCTCATTAGCTGTTTTGCCAGAGGTGCCTACACAGATGGAAAATGAGTATGGGGTAGTCCATGCCCTGGATTTCATTAAGAAAATGATGTACAATTTTGTTGCAGTATAAGCAATAAATCTAAGTGATAAAAAGGGAAAGCAGCAGAGTTAGCTATACTCCAGGGACTTACACAACTTGCTCCCAGGGACTAGGATCACAAATTACCTAAAATTATTGAGGAAACCTATTCATCAATGGGTAGAGATACTTTGGGAGCCAGACCTTGTAAACCACAGATTAAGGGTTATTCTGAAAAGGATAACTCGAAGCAGGCACCGAGCCTTCTAAGAAGTAGGATAATAAAAATAAAGAATAGACTAAAACACAGAGTGGATCTCCTCGACAGGAGTCCTCAAGCATGCGCTACAATGTGTGCAACTGTGATACAATTAAAACACCTGATAGGTGGCCACATTGATTGGCTGAACTTGGACTGTTATAAAAAACTTGAAAGTAGCCGCATTCCATTCGGACCAGGTTCTGGCATTCGCCTTCAGGGCTTACAGAGACACCATGGGAAACTTCGGTGTGATTGTGCAGTACTCCTCCCCCTGTCATCTTGAGGGAAATTCTGTAGTGGAGAGGAAAAACCAGGACTTGAAGCCTGTTTTATCAGCTACTACACAAGGTTCAGGTCACAGTTGGGTTCATCACCACCTGTATGGGGTTCAGAGAGCCCTAAATAATATGCTTAGAAAATCCCTGAGTATTTGGACTCCATATGAAGTCCTGTTCGAGGTTAAGATGTGGGTTCCAGACCTTCACAGTCCCAGTACAGTGGTGGCGGAAATGCTTTTTGATATCAGTGAATATGTGGCTATTTTACAGGAACTGAATGACTTCTGAGATGCTTAGAAGAATGGCCAAGAGAAATGTGCCACCACTGGTAAAGTGAAGGAAGCAGAAGCAACTCCTGGTTGGATTCCAAAGATCAGTGATCTGGTCTGGGAGAAAATTGTGGACAAGATGGAATTTTGGTCATCCTACAGAGCATCTGTATCTGTCCTGGCTATTGACGGTACCAGAACTTTTGCCTCCCTTTGCTGGTAGCAAAAACAAGAGATTTGTCTCTCTAGATCTCATCAAACCTCATCAGGTGGCAGGTTATACATAGTTGGTTGCAAGGGCTCCTGGATTCTTTCACTACCCTACATGAGGTCCCGTTGTTATCTTTGATTGATGATTAAGCTTCTTCTCCCTGGCTAGGGACAGCTACTACTGAAGTATCACAATTGCCTGTTACATAACAAATATCATACAATCATTATGTACGGAAACACATATTTCAAATCTGCACAGAGAAAAGGATGGTATCTACTGCAACGTACTGCCATTAGAGTAATCTATCAGTTCTACACAGCTCCACGAGCCTCCCAATTTTATGCAAGCAGCTTTTGGCTACTTTGTCGACTTTTATCACTTCTCTTTGAATTCATCTTGCTGAGATCCAGCTCTGCAAGGGGGGGCCATGTGAATTTTATATTTGTCTCAAAAAGATAAAATTTATCACTGCATGGATATACTTTGGGATTGCAATTTCGTTACTTTTCGACTTCCTTTGGATTGCTTCTGAGTGGACACTATCTCCCAAAACGCTCTGTTGTGGAACTGGAAAATTATGTTTTGAAATTTCATTCTCCGCATCTATCCCGAAATCTTGGAAACATGCCAAGTGTCATTCCTCTGTTGAAAAAAACATCACTTCAGGCTACCAGGCCAGAAAACATCCGCCCGATTTCCTTGCTTCCGTTTCTAGCCAAAATAACAAAATCACATCTCAATACTATCCTAACTCAGTACTTGGAACTTTATTCAATACTGGACCCCTCCCAAATTGGTTTCAGGCCTCGTCATAGTACTGAATCAGCTCTGCTTGTGGTCCCTGAGCAACTACGAGGTTCTCTGAACGAGGACAAAAACTTGGTGCTGATCCTGCTCGACCTGAGTGCAGCATTAGACACGGTCTCCCACAAGATCCTACTGCACTCGCTGCAGGAGATCAGTATTGACGGAAAAGCCCTCTGCTGGTTTTCTCTTTCTTGACTGCCAGGACCTTTCAAGTCATTGCCCCCCTTTTCATTCCCTCATTCATCCTTTACATTGTGGCGTCCCTCAGGGATCAGCACTGAGTCCTACCTTGTTCAATGTCTACATCTGGCCTTTGGCTCTAGTAGCTAAAGCTCGTAACATCTCCTTGGTGTCATATGCTGAGACATGCAGATAGTGCACACCTTCACTAATGATCCTAGGCAGGACTCCGTGAAATTTCAGGAGGACCTGACCACCATCTCTGATTGGATGTCGGACAATTGTCTTCAACTGAACTCCACTAAATCAGAAACCCTCTTTTTAGGGAGAGACCTCCATCTCTGGGGCAGCAATTGGTGGCCTTCCGAGCTCAACACACCCCTCCTGCCTAAAACTGTTGTCAAGAAACTGGGAGTCTGGGTGGATAGCACCCTCTCTTTGAAAGCCCATGCCAAATCAGTTGCAGGCACCGGCTTCAATTTGCTACGGGGCCAACAGCCCATTCTAGGACTCTTTGACTCTCACACCCTTCAGATGATTGTCCAAGCCACTGTCTTGGCTAGGCTGTACTATTGTAACGCGTTTCTCCTTGGCTCTAATAAGTCAGTGATCAAAAGGCTCCAGCGAGCCCAGAATGCTTCAGCCCGCAATTTGTTTGTACTTTGTTCGCGCTTCCCAAGCACTGCTCTGCCTCTGGCCTCCTTCACCGGCTACATTGGCTGTCTATAGAGCAAAGAATTCACTTTAAATTTCTTTGTATCACCCACACGCATTTCTCAGGCCTCTGCCCAGTGATACGGAGTGATCTTTTCTTCCTTCACACTCCTGCCCATGCCTTATGCTCGGCTGACCTTCACCTGGCCTGGGTCCCCCGGTTTTGCAGAGCCGGAGGGCACCCATTCCAGGTGATTGCTCCTTCCACTTGGTACTCCCTTCCTTTCCCTACCAGAATAATCTCTAACCACTGGGCCTTTAGAAGGGCTGTGAAGACTTGGATATTCTCTGATCACTAGTTGCTTCCACCTACCTACTCTACCTTGCTGTTTTAGCGCTGGCACGTCCCGCTGCTGGGACAGCCTTGCGCTCTATAAATATTTTAACATAACATAACAGTCTTCATCACACAAAGTGTAAAGAGACCTAGACCACCACACGGTAGCTCGAAAACATTTGAACAGACATTTGCATACTTTTCTGATCACAATTCAGCAGACCCAGAGTCATATTATTATAAATTAACAGCTCCAAGCGAAGAAACTTATGCTCATTGATGCAATGTTGATTCATTCTGCATCTTTTATTTCCCAGTTATCAACACAAGGGTATGACTATCGGAGTGACACTATTGCTTTAAAATCTATTTGGGGACAAAGGATTGGCAGGTTCAGGGGAGCAATGCTTTACTTAAGGCATGCTTTATACCACACTGTTGGAAATGGCCCTTTTTGATGTGCCTTCCCTCGACTTTTTGCTTTTGTCTCTCCTGGTTTTCCATAGGACTTTGAGCACATTTGACACTGCCATTCAGTCATGTAATTATTGGTTATTGGTGTATATGTGATTCACTGATTTCAATTAGCTGTAAGTCCATGTCTAGGGTTAACACATAAACCGAGGGCATGAAACTCAAATGCTCATTCGTGGGCCTGCAGCACTGGTTGTGCCACCCACGGAGGTGGCTCTTCAAACGTGCCAAAGGTTTGCCCGGTGGGGGCCTGTGTGTGCAGGCTACTGTTATTCAGCTTGGCTTTTAAAACGCTACTTGCCAAGGTTCTACATGCCTCTCACTACATCAGAGTACTCCCTGGGGGCAGGGTGTGATGTCAGGAAAAGGGAGGGCATGGGTGCGCTACATACACTGGTAGTGAATTGCACTGGATGGTGTGTTCAGTGCGGTGGGGCCTGCCTCTCACATTGATTAGCATGGGGGACGAGTGGAAAGGCGATTGAGCAGCAGAGTAGCAGCATAGTGTTTGATATTGATGAATTAGTAATGGCAAATCCTCTCTGGTTGTGCGAGTGGATTTAACATTACTAATGTGGAAATGCCGGGATATCGGTTAATATGACTCAGCTTTCCCGGGGTCCTTTGCTGGTTTTAAGATCAAAACTATGGAGGCCTCTCTCCATGATTCCGGAAAGTGTGCCTCTCCCCTATATACCATATTAAACAAATTTTCCCAGACAGGGAGGGCCTCCTCTATTAGAATTTTGTATACTTCTGAGGGGATGATATCTAGGCCAGCAGCCTTTCCGTTCTTAGCTCTTTTTATTGCACCCCTAATTTCCTCCTGGGTGATTTCAGCTTCCATCTTCTGCTCCCCTCGCCATTCAATGTAGGGAGACCAAGTGACCTAAGCCAACTTTTGAGCTTTTGGGGCTCAGGGTTCACATCTTCCTTATAGAGCTACGCAAAAAGTGCCACTACATGATTCTGCATGTCTTGCCACTTATCAAGCGCCTCCCCTGACGGCCCCCTCAACTCCTTTATCTAATTTCTAGTTCTTTGTACCCTGGATTTCCATGCCAGCAGACCCCCTGCTTTCTCTCCATACTCAAATCTCAAATCTATTGCTTTTTTATTATGGATTAAAATTTAATTAAAATGGTGGTATTACCCAAGCTGACATACCTTTTTAATTGTATCCCACTTTTGTTCCCCAAAAGGCATGGTTGATAAACTACAGGGGAAACTGGGTAGTTTTGTCCAGGTAGCTAGAGGAGTAAGGTTGTCTTGGAAAAAATTCAGATGAAAACTGGGAAAAGGTGGGCTGGCACACCCAGATTAAAGATTATACTGCATGGCCTTCCAGTTAAAAAACTCCAGAATACCTTTAGGCAAGCCAGGCCCCTTGGACTGGGGTGGGCAATTGGAGGAAATGGTTAAGGAGCAGGGCTCAAAGGGGTTTCTCTATAAGTTTGGGGCAAGGAATTAAAAAAAAAAACTCAGACTGAAGATACTTAAGGCGGCACTTACCTTGTGAGTAAGCATAAGAAAAATACTCGGAATGGGCTACTTCTCGGATGGGGCACCAATATGGGACTCACCAGGCACGCCAGAATGTCTACAAGATCAGCTAAACATCCTGTTAAGGAGAGCGGGAATTGACCAGTGGGGGCATCTCCTGGTGATGAAGGAGGTGGTCCCATGGGAAATCTTGATGGTAAAGACAGGCGGTTCCCTCTCAAGGTTTAAGTACCTACAGGTGTTATCATGAGCTAAAGTAAATAGGAGGGAGATTGGCGGAGTCTGGAATTTTGAAAATAAATTGCAGAAAGAGGCCCCTAGGAGCAAGGAAGTTGGTGACTGGTATTGGACGTTGGTGTCCGCGGAAGATAAGAAGTTAAAAGCACCATACGAGATCTGGGCTGGTATAAATCAGATGACGGACTCGCAGAAAATGTGGCAACTTTCACTCAAACTACTCTATAAGCAGACCCTCCAGTATTTCGCGTTTTCCCGGCATTGCCATGAAATCGGCACTTTTGTAAAAATGCCGCGATTTTTACAAAAGTTCCAGCGAAATCGGCACTTTTGTAAAAATGCCGCAATTTTTACAAAAGTGACCTAGTCCCGTAGTTGATGATGTTTTGCCCCCACAGGCAGAGGCGCAACTAGAGCCAAATTTCGAGGGGGGGCCTAAGAAAAAAATTTGGAGGGGACTGAATCTTTAAGCAATAGGCAGAGTGGAGCTGCAGGGGCACTTAGTAGGGGTGAAACAGCGAGGCCTCGTTAACATGCAAATGGTCTTTTAAAGACCTGTGAAGTGCTAGGGTGCGGCTGTGTGTGTGTCCAGGAAGCTGTCCGGGCTGCCACACATGACGGGGGGGGGCTGAAGCCCTTTGCGTCCAATGGGTGTTGCGCGACTGCCCACAGGGGTATCGAACAACTCCCCAGCAAACCGGGAGCGCTTTCTACTCTGCAGGATCCTGATCCAATATAAATAAAGGACCTGATCCAAGCGGCCTTGAAGGCATATAGATTACAAGGGCAAAGAGCAACTCTGTGTGGTGCAGACATGTGGGCTATCGCCAGCGCCTCTGACCTATCGCGGAGACCCTGATTAATCCCATTTAAATTTTAGGAGTGCCCCCGTACCTACTCATTTCCCGTTTCCTTGACATGATGTTAAAATTATAATCTTAATTTATTTATATAACATTAATTTAGAGGTTGACTTTTAAGTGCCATATTTATTTAGGTCTAGCATGTGTTTTCTTTTTTTTTATTTTACTGATATGGTTTTATAGGTTTTGTCCCAAAACTAACTATATTTGATTGATTGAGAATATATTTTTACGTGCCAAACATTTTCAAGGCTTGGCTCGTGCATGGACTCTTCAATCCAAGACTGACCCTTAGCGCGGCTTGTGGTTAATTTATTGGCTCACTCACCTATCGATCCTGGGCAGAGAGATCGTGTCTTTAATTATTCAGCAGTAAAACTAGGGGTTACCAGGGATTGTGTGCTAAATTCTGTATATTAGCTTGTTACAAATTGAGGCAAATGTGAGAGGATTTTTTACAAATATTCTTCCCTTCTGCAAATCAGGAAGTTAGCTTTAGGATGTGGGAAGAAACCAGAATCATTTTGCGCTTTAAAATAAATGGTCAGTGGTAGGATTTCAAAAGGTTTGCATACTAATAAAGTCAGTTATTTTTCTCACAGTGGACCTTCTCGGACCTGCTCAAAGGGCCATGGCCGGTCCACTAAAGCGGTGTCCAGCCGCCCTCAGACTTTAAGGCGAGAAAAGGGTTACGGATGCGCCAAACACCAGTCCCGCAATGTGTCAAAAGGGGTGATAACTGCTACCAACCTATACTAAAGCAAATGGAGAATTGCATTTCCAAAGGATAACAGCCTTCACCTGTGGGCTGCTTCCTCTGTCCCATAATCCAGGTTGCCTATTCAAAGTGGAATACTCTGCTAAAAGACTTTCCATTGATTTAATGCTGAAAATGAATGATTATGAGAAAATGAAAGTGCCGCAAAAATGCCGCTAAATTTCCATAATTGTGCCGCTAAATTTCCATATTTGTGCCGCTAAATTTGCGAATCCATGCCGTTATATCCTGGGGGGTCTGGTGGTTAAACCAGCAAACCTGAAGAGAAACCACTTCTTTACAATTAATCGGCTCTATTGGACCCCTCAGAAACTGGCAACATTTGTAATCACTGTAGCCCCAAGATGCCATAGATGTGGTATGTTAAATGCAGATGATAGACATATGCTTTTTGAATGCCCAAAACTACAGGAGTATTGGCATATGGTCAGAAAAGTAATTAATAAAATTCTGCAGACCAATATTAGACTGAGTCTCACATTGATCCTGATTGGCCTGGAAGATCAGACAACCTTTTTTCTATCGGCAAATAGGAGGGCTCTACTTTTCTATCTGATTCTCCTCACTAGAAGAGAGATTTGCAAGAGATGGATAGATTCTGTACCACCAAATGGTTTTCAAAGGCTTCAAGCGGTAAAAACTATTTGCAAAATGGACATGGGAATTAAAGGTCGAACATGTAGTAAGATATGGGAAGACTATCTGATTTGGAATGAAATAACAAGATCTCAACTTTCCCATGTTAAAATGCAAACAGCCTGGGGTGGCACAAATTTGATATCGGGCTTGACTTTGCAAACAATGGTGGTATGAGGACAAAAAAAACAAAACATAATGTTGAAATGCCACTTTGGGAAAGTGGGCATTTCTGTGCTCATGGCTCTGTGTGCCTGTCAGCCTCTCTCCAATCCACATCGGTGTGCTGGGGGGGCAGCTACATCTTTGCATTCTAGACAGAAGGCCATAAACCAGGGGCTCGAGAGAAACTGCACACCTCTGACTAAGGGGGGCCTTCCTGGGATGGATATGAGGGGGTGGAATTGGCACCTGCATTCTCAGGGACAGGGTCTTTGCCCCTCTAAAGCTATTGATCAAATCCCCCAGGGTAGAATGGCAGGCAGGACAACATTTTGAGAGGGCCTGTGCATTTCAAAGGTGGCCTTTTGAATTGACCTCATCTTCAAAGGCCATTGTGGGTTTATCTACCGCTTTTGGGATTGGAACCATACTATGCTGGTTTGAGGCTGGGACATTTACAAGAGGATCTATTGGGGTCGGAGGATAATCCGCAGACTTGTAGTGTCCTTGGGCTTGTCGTGCTCAAGGAAGGGGACTATCATATGGTAGATTTTGCCTGGATATTGCAGGCCTGCAGCTAAATTGCCAACTGTTGTGGCCTGGGTCTCTACACACTCTCCAAGGCTAAGTTGGCTGGCCTCCAGTCCACAAGATCCCAGGGGCAGAAAGGATCGGTCCAGTTCCACAAGATCGTAAGGAACGTGTAGGGTGAGGCAGAAGCGGGTGGAAGTGATTGTGGGTTGGGACAAGGACCGTCCTTGCATATGCCCTAATCACACTGTGCAGAGCAGTGTGCTTGTAAAGATCAGTGGCCTACCTGGGGTGCTGGAATGTGAAGAGTTTGAGTGGCTGAGGGGCTGGGTCACGTGGCATAGTCAAAACCTGTGATCCCCTGACCATTACAATTGTACGGGGTGTGCGATAGTGGGAATGTTGTGATTTATGATAATGTGTTAGCGGGAAAGTGTAATTCCTCTCAACAGCCTGCATATATGTTTCTTTCGCTTTTGATGTGGGAGGGATTGCTTGGATCATGAACACCTTGGGACGTATGCACATGGGTTAATGTTCCTTATTAGGCTGAGGGAATAATGGGACAGGTGAATACCTATGACTAGCACATATATGTTCATGCTATTCTGCTACTAATGGGAGAAATTGACAATTGCATATAACTGTAAAGCATATATCCAATGTGTATGTTGTTTTGATTTCAATGTGTGTGTAATACAAAAACCAGTGTTTTAAACATACTCCGTGGAGTCTTTTTGCGGTGTACTCAGTGAGTGGCGAGGGAGTTGTTCTGTCAATACTTTACACTTTGACCCACAGGATAAGACTCACTGCTCTGTGCCAAGCTACCTAGGGGTGAGCATAGGTTATCGGTCAACTGTAGAATACTCATCCTGTCTAGGATGGTGAATTCTGTCTGGCTTCGATGCATCCCAGCCAGCCAGACACTGCTGGGTCTAACTCACAGCAATTGATGTTCCTGAATAAAACTATGCAGCAGACATCCTGTGTCAGCCTAGCCAAAATATAGGGGATTTGAATACACCAAATGTCCCCAAATTTGCACATTTTGAGACTTGGTAACAGTTAACAAATTACGCGGAGGAAACAACATGGTTAGAAATGGGGCACACATTTCTACATGTTCCAGTCTAGAGGGATGGTAAATGTGGCTGTTGGATACTTACGGATGCCAGGCACTTTTTCAGGACAACATGAAGAGGTTTAGAATTAATAGACCAGACCCATGTTACATGCAGACACAAAATGCAGAAGTGGTAACAACATACAGTGTTGGAAAGTTGTGCCTAGAGTAGTTTAAAAATTCTACGTTGTCTGAGGCACTTGCCCCTTCTTTCTGGTTATATGGGTCTACGGGATATTTTACAAGGTCCTCGAAAACCACATCAAAAGTGCTTTCAGTGTGTAATATACAATGGAAAAGTTGTAAAATTTACCATTCACTGTTGCAGAAATTCTGTCAACCGAATGGTTAATACTCAGGTTTTTTTTCTGCCAATCTTAACATTTCACTTTAAATACTGCTACAACATCATCAAGAGGGCAGATATAAATCGTTAGGAGAGGGATTTCTACATGAGTCATGGATCTCACCTTTCACATACTGATGTAGGAATGGTGACTGACACTGAGATTTTTCTTAGTGGTACAAACCGCTAGAATACTCTAGGCCATTCTCTAGTTTGCAAGGAGGTTATACTCCATGGAGCAAGTAATGTGTCCAAAGCAAACTTGCCGTGTTATCTGAAGGGTTCTTGAGCTGCTGTGATTCATCCAGCTTTCCGATCGCTTTCCAATGGTAGCTATTTGATGTTGAATGATCAAGGCTGCTGTGGGATGAGACCGAGAATTGCCTATCTAGCGACAGTTTCTGCGGTTATGACCTGCTGTGCACAAGTACTGATTCCACCTGCCCATACAGTTAGGGATGCAACAGTTTGACCTTTGATTAGGGTTTCAAATGTGAACGTTGATGCATCAAGCAGACTGAAAGCCTCTTTGTTTCAGGAGCCTCATGGCCTTAACATCTGCAAGGGAGATGTTTATTCTGCAAGTTGCAAGGTCTTCCTCTGAGATACCATCTGTACATCAACAGCCAGGATAATCATCTGTTGTGTTCTACTATTTAATTCAGAGTGACTTGTCTGTTTATTGGTCCTGAGGAATGCCCATGAACTCCTGCTGGAGTCGAGTGAAGGCAGACACATGTTGACCTTTAGTTGGGGTATATTTGTTCCTAACCCCTAGTCCTCTTTTCTTTTAATCCTGTCCTAGGGTACCACTTAATAAAGTTATTGGGTCCAATGAGGCAGTTTTAACCATTTCACCCATCTCTTTTGCACTCTGCCACTTACTCACTCATCCCATTGGCCTCCCCCATTGAAAACACCTCAGCTCCTCTCCACTAATTCCCTTTGGTGGAGAGTTGTAGCCCACACCATGGACCTTGCAGGCCCAGTGTGAGGAAGGATCCCCATGATGAAGCATGTCACCTTCGGGTGAGTGAGGGTTCTCCTTCTTAAAGAAATTATCTTGCTTTAACCCACCCCTAAGTTGGTTGAGAACGTATCTTTTTGTGAGTTTAATATATTGTTAGGGAGTTGTACGCTCTCCTCTAGGGTTCCTCCCTTAGATCCCAAGTGTGATTTTGACAGTTAGACCTCTTCCTTAGGGTTGTTCAAAAGTAAAGTCACTGATTAGGCAGATGGCCATCCTCCTTCCAGTAAGCGAAGCTGCACAATCTTAATCGCTCACCTAGGATATTCATTGCTAAAGAGAAATGAAGAACAAACTGAAACGAGGAATTGCAAGCAGCAGTACCAGTGTGGATATAACCCTCAAAATTTGCAATAGAAGAAGAAGCCTTGCTTGATCACATACTTGATCACATTCTGGGTGAAGAATAGACTTAGTTTATGACATAATTGGACCCTCATTTTGTGATGCTACGAAACAAACTACAGACATGCTCTGCATATTTATTAAATGAGTGTTTGTGTTTGTTGGAAAACGAGGCAGTGTCTGTGAGGCCTGCACAAAAACAGGACTACATTTGTCCTTCACTGGGAACCAAACACCCAACTGTAGCGCCTGACTCTCAGAGGGTAGCGTTGCAGAGCAGTCTGAGGCTCACTCAAGGGAGGTGGTGTGGGCTAGTAACCACCATTTGCAGGTGCGCAGAAATAACACTCAATAATTGATTGTCCAGTCTGTACTTTGCTTTATAAAAGTAAGAGTACATTTATTAAACACACACACTACTCAATACTATGCACCAATTTACAAATATACATACGCTGTTTGAATTACTTTGTGACATTGCATAACATCTCCACCACTCCCACAGGGGGGGGGGTCTAGTACCACCACTCCCATGTATGCACCTCATCTTGCCCCAAAGCAGGTAGTTGAACATAACCTGGAGCGAGGGCCCTGCGCACTGGCACCATCCCAGTGGCGACCCACCCCATTATCTCAACAAGCATTTAACATAGGTACACCTGCCCTGGTGACACACAACCCTGACGGAGCATTTCCTACTGACTATAAAGTATACACCTCTACATCTTAAGGGCTACCAGTCTGGGTTCTTCACCTAAGCGCAGGAGCAAGAACACATATTAAAGCATCACTTTAGAATGACAGTACTCATCACATTTGTTGGACATTAGAATGTGTTGCAATTACAGCCCCCAAAGGCATCACAGATAAAATCACAGGATTAAGTATATACAGCCAGACACCCTAGCAGGAATGTCTGGCAACATAACCCCACTTTGCTTATGAAATCACCTTACACAGGTACTTCACATTACACATGTGACTTTCAGTCCCCCTAAAAGAAATAACGTGCTTAAATGCATTTGTGGTGCAATTACACCTCTTCCCCTCCAGGGATGCCCTTCTCCAAACATCCCCAGCTCAGTTCTTCATCATTTGGTGCACTTCTCAATACACCCCCAGCTGTAGAACAAAAGTTCCCGCCCAAGAGGTGTTAAATTGCAGGTTAAGCCCTTGAGGGGTTATCCCTATTAAGAACCCCGGAGACTTGGGGGAAACTTCCATTTTTGTGCTGGGGGCGACTGTGTTGCTCCTACAGCTCCCCCTGCATCCTGGCACACATGTGGTGGTGACCCCGTTCTCCTGGGGCCACCACAAGTGGATGAAACGCTGTTTTTCCCTTGCAGGCCGGTCCAGGCCTGCAAGGCATTATGGGCGCTTTTCCTCGATTCTCCACGAATATTAGAGCAGCGGCTCCCCCGGTGCTCAGGGAAGAGCCATGCTGCCTTTTGGCCTGGCACTTCGTGCCACATCCAGGCCTTGGTGGGGGGCCCCGTCACACCTGGACCCCCAGGTGAGTGTAGGCAGCGCGGGGAGCCCACCCCGGCCGCTCGCTGGTTTTTTGGGGGCCTGGTCCCTCGCAGCTCCGCCCTTCGTTTTGGGGTCCCGGTCCCACTCAGGACCCCTGCCTGCTCACTCGCTGGAGGGAAGTCCGGGGAGCCCACCCCCGGCTGCCCCCGCCTGCTCCCCGCCCGGCCAGCACCTTCACGTGCTGCCGCAGGAGCTGGAATTCCTTTTCTGGTCTGCCCGCTCTGGCAGGCAGACGCAAGTCCGCTTCCCCGCTTCAGCGGGTCTTTGGGGGAGTGCGATGGGACTCCTCCCACCTCGGGCTCGGGGATGGGGTCCCGAGCCCCTGAGCAGTCTTCATGGGGGGCGCGACAGCACCCCCCCACTTCATTCTTCTCGCCGGGGACCAGGGTAGGTTCCTGGTACCCCGGGGCACCATCGGGGACAGGAGTTGGGATCCTGGGCCCCTAGTTACTTCACGGACAGCGTGACGGTGCTCCCCGGCTTGACTTCGCCCGCGAGGGGGGACGCGTAATGGCGTGCCCCCCTCCTCCTTATCACCAACACCGGGGCCATCTTCACGGGGAGCGTGACGGCGCTCCCCAGCTATGAACTCTCGTTGAGGTGGGGTGCGATGGCGCTCCCCCTCCACCGATGTCTTTGGGGGCCAGGGTGGCCTCCGGGCACCCCTATGGGCCAGTTCAGGGGGAGCGCAACGGCGTTCACCGACTTTACTTCTTTCTCGGGGCAGCCCCCGGGACCTGACCCACCCCGGGGGCCCATTCAAGACAGACGGCGGAGCCCCACACTCTTCGTCGTCGGTCTTCTTGGAGGTCAAAGGTCGCCTACCTTCTGGGGGCCTATCTCGGCCCCCAGGCTGCCGATTTGCACCTTTTTTGCCTACTATTGCTCCTGGTGGCGCTCCCCAGTCACTGGGAGCACTCTCCTTCACCCTCCTGGTCACACGGAGGGGGGATTCAGCAGAGAGCAATCTTCACTGGCTCCCTGCGCCAGCCTTTTGCCTGGCTCTCCTCCTGGGCCTCTCTTCTTCCTGTGCAGAGGCCCCTGCTTCTGCGTACCGGTCCTGGACTCTTCTCCTGGTGCTGTTCAGGATCTTGGAACAGTCAGGGGGTTTCTCCTTCCAACTGCCCATTGCGCCAGGCTCCAGCACCTTCTGCCTCTGCAGACCATACCCCAGAGAGATCTTCTCTTCCTGTGCAAGTTCTTTTAAGAAGTTGGGGAGGGGGCTGGCAGGAAGTCTCTGTTTGCCCTATCACACAGTAACACATGACTTCTCTGCCCCTGCTCCCTCCTTCCTGCCCAGGCCTCGGGGTTAGTTCAAGATGGTGACGTCCAAGGTCACCTGCCACATGGTCTCTGAAAGCCCCTTCCCTCCTCGCTGCCTTCTCTCCCTGGTGCAGCCTGGTGCCTGGCACCCAGTGATAGCTGCTGATGGATGATCCTGTAGCCCCACCCATCTTCTCTTCGTGGAGAGGAGGTCTTCACCCTGGGATGAAAGGTCATCAATCCAGTTTTCTGAGGTCAGCCCCCAGCCAGGGCCTGGTTATGGCTGACTCAGAGAAATATGGCAGTTCTGGATGACCCAAAAGCAGTACAAATATGACTTTGGACTGTGCCGAATACTTCTTCTCACACCCGTTACAGTGGACTTTAGTGCGTGTCTGGAATCTGTAGGCCTTAGGAAAGTTAATCTAGCCCATGGGCTCCACATTCCCATAAGGGAATAATGAAGTGAAAAACACAGTAAAACACACTGACTTTCCCTGGTATGTTTCTTCCCTGTGTATAAAGCCTATTTCATGTCAACACCCCATTCTGCATAAATCCTGCCACACCAGTCTATCTGCACCTGCTCCTTGGCTGCGCACGCTAGGAATCTCCCCTGCGCAGCCCCTACATGTGTGCACAAGCATGTACACATGTCTGCATGTAACCAGCCGGGAGTCCCTTACTCCAGCTGCTGTGCAGTGGCCTGGTCAAGCCAGTAAAATCCTCATGCAGTCTCTTTCATGGTGAGTTCACTGTGGGTGAGTCCCAACTTATGAGGCCCCCGCACCGTAAAACCTCAACAATTAGGTGCTCAAAAAGCGAAAAATCCGGGCGGCCCAGAGTGTCAGAACCACCTTCTAACAGTGCTCCATTCATTCTCCCCAGCACATCCAAATAACTGCTGATGTGGTAAAAAATGTAGGGATCAAATTTGTCAAGGATATATCTTTTTTTACCACAAGTGCGTTCCTTGATGACTACTTGTTTTTTGATCCTTAAATCTTTAAGGAAGATCATCAAATTTCTCCCAGCACACACTCAGAAAGACATCGCCCACACCTCAATTATAGCCAGGTGGGTTAGTCTATGCCAGAGTTCTTTCCCTCGGGGCGCCAGATGGTATGCTAAATATGCTTCAGTTGGTGCAGAATGCAGCATGCTTTATTTTGCACATCCGTATCAGGCAATCTATCTGAGGGCACTTCACTGGCTCCTGATCAGGCAAATCATTACATTCAAAGCTCAAAGAATATCTCATAGAACCTTACAGAAAAAAGGACCTTTTTATGTACAGGTAAGAGTCAGAGTTTATGAATCTAGGAGGGCTGTTCACTCTTTCAGACTTGTTCAGATTCCTTTGCTTGGAAAATCTAGAGCCGGGGAAAGATCTTTTTCTGTCTGGGCTGCTAGGCTGTGGAGTTTTCCGCCCAGGAGTGTACGAGAAATTGAACTGGAAGATTTTTCAAATCCAATCTTAAAACATTCCTTTTCAGAGAGAAGTAGTCAAGTACCACAGCGAGCCAGGGCGGAAAAGCACACTGGCACACTTACCCTACACCAGGCCAACAGCCATCACTAGTACGCAATCCATATGCACCAACGCCCGGAAAGCCACGTCCGGGGAGCCCAAGAGCCAGTCCCACGGTCCAGACCCATTCCTTATTAAGTATTATTTTGTCACTGTTCCGCCATAACCCGCCTCCACAGTTCAATGGCATGCCACATTAGATACAAGCAAAACACAGATGCACCGCGTAAACTCTAATAATTGCAGTTAATGGACACTAACGGTGTATACTTGAGTCAACTAACCAATCACGGACAGCATGATATGCAGCTAAGTACGGACGTCACATTAAAGAAAAACTAAATGAACCAAAGGCAAATGTAAATTATGACTGGTATGAGTGCCAGTAAGGCCCATGTAGACGAACATTATGCAATGCAATTACTCGAATAATTGTACAGTCTGTGCACGCTTGATATACTGAAAAAAATCATTCAAAACAGATTTTTTTTTAAAAAAAAAGAGAGAAGCAGTCAAGGTCATTTGTCTGGTTAGCTCAGCGCCCGACGTTTCCTTAGAAGAAGCTGTTGCAGTTTATAAGCGGCTTTTCATTCATTCATGTTATATTGCACCAAACAAGAGGTTAATACCAGAAGGAGAAAACAGGCAACAGTGGAGGGGTTTACAAAGCGAGAATGTGTCAGCTGTGAATTCTGTTACGATTCTCTGCCAAGAAACCGCTCTGTTTACATACGGCTCCCGAAAAAGCCGCCTGACGTCCTTCTGCGCCTGCTTCCTGCCAGCAAACACGGTGTGTTGTTTTCAGACGTCTGTTCCACGATGTTTGATCACATATTGCTTGTATACCCCGAGGGCCGCACTCCATAAATGCACACAAGGTAACATATGCCATGTGCTTCAGCAGATACCACTGAGGGTTAAATCACAAACAGAATTCCTGCCACACACTTCTAAGCTGATCCCGTGCAGGAATTCACCTTTTCTGCGAGCTCGATTTCTGTAATCGTGGGAATCTCCACTGACTGAATTATGTGCAGTGTTCTCTTTTCACTCTCTAGCATTTATACACAGAATTGTTCAATCTGCCCCTCTATTTTCCTTAGACTACAGAAGCGCTTATAGAAAAGAAAGGATGCTTTCTAGTTCCAGACACAACTAGAAGCCTATTTTAATAATTGTGATGTCAAGAGGGCACTCTCTTTCGGATAAGTTGTTCAGTCATTCTCGGTAAGCCGTCAGTGCATGGGTACCCAGTGGCTTCCACAAACATTTAATATTACGAGGCCTGACCTGGCACACGCTGATTGCCTGATGCGGTGTAATAACGTTTCCAGGAAGTCGCGCGCAGTATCTCCAATTAAGGCTGATTGCGGCCGGGAGAAAGGGATTCGGTACCGTGAGAGATATTATACAGTGAAATGTGGCTTCGCAGGAGTGTTTCACACCTTGGAGACAAGCAGGCACCAGGTAGCGCGAATAGGACTGTATTGCAAATTTGTGATATTATACTTCTGGGACATAATGCATAAAACAGTCAGCACTCCGTGTATCCGCTGACTCACGAGGCACATATGATTTGCAATTCATGTCCAGTTCTAATTTAATGGAGTCAAAAGTAAAAGACCTCATGCACCTAGTTTGAGACGGTGAGGTCACTCAAAGACCGTCTAGAAACCAAAAGCAGCGCTGACAAAAATGTTCCAAGCAGACCCCCCCCCCCTCTCTCTCTCTCTCTCTCTCTCTTGCTTTCTCCCTTTCCCTCCCACTCTTTTACCTTGCTCTGCCTTCCGCAATAAACCTAGATGAGCTGGAAAGAAAGTGGGTTAAACAATAAATAAAATAGAATATATCACTTATTATACAATAAAACGCCATGAAGTGATCGTAGCTCTAATAAAAACCAATAAAACTGGTCAACAATATTGCATTAAATGGCCATCAATAAAATGTACAATAAAACAGTAATATACATGTGGTGTGGTATCTTTGGTACCTTAAATTCTGTCCATATAGTCCGCCATTCCACAAATACTAAAAGTCTCATAACCTATTAAAGCCATTGTATGAGATCATCTATCTATCTATCTATCTATCTATCTATCTATCTATCTATCTATCTATCTATCTATCTATCTATCTATCTATCTATCTATCTATCTATCTATCTATCTATCTATCTATCTATCTATCTATCTATCTATCTATCTATCTATCTATCTATCTATCTATCTATCTATCTATACATATACATATTATCTACTGGCGGTCGCCAGTAGATAGTTATAGTTAGGACCGTGTTTCCGTAGGAAATCCGCAACATTCTATTTGGAATAACTTTGGCGCCGATTGATGAATCCTCGCGAAAGTTTCAAAATAGGTGGGGCGCTCCGCTCCGCTCCTACCCTGAAAGTCTCGGGGGGATTCGTCAAGCGGGGGCTGAGAAAAAAGGGGGGTCCCAAAACGCGTTTTTCCCATGCAATTTTCCATAAGGACCTTTAGTCCAAGGTACAGCCCAAACGGCTGAACAGAATTACTTTAAATTTGGCAAAGAGGTAGTCCTCAGGTCAGGGATGTGCCTTTTACATATCTGGAGTCAATCTGTTCATTAGTTCCTGAGAAAATTGCAGTTAAAAGTACATACATATCTATGGCCTTGCACCGTGCGCGCACGGTGCGCGCACGGTGACGTGCGCGAGCGCAATTCTGATTGGTTGTTAGATGTCAGTAAACATTTGAATCGGTCGAAATCAGGAAGTGTCGGCCGCCATTTTGTCTCTCGCAGTCTGAAGCAGTGAAAAACAAAGGTGGAGAACATGAAAAGGGGGCAGGGTGGACAGTTCCTGACCCCCTAGCCTTTGTCAGGGGGTCACTGAAGGACCCCCAACGGTGAAAAAACAATTATTTTTTTTTTTTCGAAAAAGCGCGGGGTTGTCAACGCAACGTTGGCGCGCGGACGGTGCGCGCACGGTGAAAAACCTGAAAAAAAAAAATATTAATAAATACATAACTTAGCATTTAAAAAAACGTACAAATTCACTTAAAAAACCATAGGTTTCACACATGTTATAGTTAGGAATTAGCATTTAAAAAACCTTGCAAATTCACTTAAAAAACCATAGGTTTCACACATGTTATAGTTAGCTGGACATTTCCCTCGTAAAAAACCAATGAAATTCCCCCGTTATAGATAGTGCAGGCAACTATAACTCACGCGAACGCAATCCTCTGCTGATGACGTCAGATATTACATCACTGATTACATATGTGTATTTCTGAAAAATAAATATTTGTAATATATCTATAGCTAAAGATTAATGGAAGAAGTCACGGGTAAATAGGTGTTATAGTTAGGAATTGGCATTTAAAAAACCTTTGAAATTCACTGAAAAAAACAAAGGTTTCAGGGGCGTTATAGCTAGGAATTGGCATTTAAAAAACCTTAGAAATTCACTGAAAAAACCATAGGTTTCAGGGGCGTTATAGTTAGCTGGACTTTTCACTCGTACAAAACCCTAGAAAGTCCCCTGTTATAGTTAGTTCAGCTAACTATAACTCGCGCCCCCGCAATGCACTGCTGATGACGTCACATATTACATCACTCATGACAAGGTCAGTGACATCACTGATGACATCACTGATGACATCTCAAATGACATCACTGATGACATCACTGATGACATCATCCATGTGATAAATGAGTGCATCTTCTCACACCCTAATATAACCTTTGATACAATGACTCAAAATTTCAGACGGCCAGTCTCAAAACCATAGATACTCCAATTAATACCAATAACTACATACCTACTCATTGATTCTTAGGTCTACATACACCTCCACTCACTCACCTGTACAGTCACTCATACTTACAGTCACTCCATACAGGACTATCATATGCATTTATACACCTATATAGACACTCACACACCGCCAATCATCCATTGAGGTACTGACACACCTAGTCAGTTGTGCAAATAATTAAACACAGTCCAATTTACTCACCTATACAGTTAAACACACTCAAGTTCACTTACTCATAAAAATACTAACACATTCTGACAATCTTATACAATTACTAATACAAGCACACACTCATCCATACAGGCACTCTCACAATCACACACTCTCACATATGACCACTTATATACTCTTACACACATATATACTGCCTTTCACATATGTAGTTACTGACACATGTACAACTGAGATATACATTCAATCACTAACACACTCATACATACACTCACCCAACCATACAGTCCATCACAGTTGCACTCTTAAAACCATGCACCATAGAATCACCCACTCACACATCTATGCACAGAGTCACACACACCCTACCCACACAAACACTCAGGCACCCGTACAGATACTCAGACAACCAATCAATAACCCATATAGACATTCATATAGCTATTCACAAAACCATGCAGCCACTTATACACCAACACACAGACACATACAGATATTCACACAGTTAGTTTAGTCACTAGTCTGCAGTAAGATACATTTAATGACTCACTTATAGAGTCAGTTACGCACCTAGAACATCACCCATTCACACACTTATACACCCACTCATTCTTCCATAGGCCTTTCACTATAAATATATAAAACATATTTAAACTTTTAAGAAAAACACACATTCACTGGATGATGTCATCAGTGATGTCATCATTGATGTCACTGACCATGTCATGAGTGATGTAATATGTGACGTCATCAGCAGTGCATTGCGGGGGCGCGAGTTATAGTTAGCTGAACTAACTATAACAGGGGAATTTCTAGGGTTTTGCACGAGTGAAAAGTCCAGCTAACTATAACGCCCCTGAAACCTATGGTTTTTTCAGTGAATATATATATATATATATATATATAGTCCGGCAGGTACTTACCAACTACTTCTGGGACATTGCACACGTGTTGTACCTCTGAAGAAAGCAATACGCTGAAACGCGTCAGGTGCTCCACCATCGTTGCAGCCTGCGCCAATCATAATATAGGCCAATTTGTCCGGAACCAGTGTTGTGGCGCATTTTTGGTATGGATGTTAAGCGCGTAAAGCGCTGTCTCCCGTTTAGCCATGAACGCCCTGCAGGGTTGGGGGCCCCCGTCGGCAGCAAACTTTGTTTTGTGGTATTAATTGGGGGGCATGACCCGCTTGACCCACTGCAAGCCAGAGGATTTACCGGCGATAAGTGCAGTGGTGATGAGAAAGGGAGCGGAAGGGGGGTTGATACCTCCTGGTAGCAGGTTCTGGATTCAGTGCCCTAATTTTGACATTGTGCAACTGCTACGTGAACGAGTGTGCACCGGAGTTTGCCAGCAACCATACTCACCTGGAAACATCATGTCGGAGTTTGATGTGAGATTTAACAACATTAGGACTGCATGAATATTGTCCATTTCAACTCCTGATGAATCATGGGACTTGTAGTATGGAAGCAGTCCGGCAGGTACTTACCAACTACTTCTGGGACATTGCACACGTGTTGTATCTCTGAAGAAAGCAATACGCTGAAACGCGTCAGGTGCTTCACCATCGTTGCAGCCTGCGCCAATCATAATAAAGGCCAATTTTTCCGGAACCAGTGTTGTGGCGCATTTTTGGTATGGATGTTAAGCGCGGGAAGCGCTGTCTCCTGTTTAGCCATGAACGCCCTGCAGGGTTGGGGGCCCCCGTCGGCAGCGAACTTTGTTTTGTGGTATTAATTGGGGGGCATGACCCGCTTGACCCACTGCAAGCCAGAGGATTTACCGGCGATAAGTGCAGTGGTGATGAGAAAGGGAGCGGAAGGGGGGCTGATACCTCCTGGTAGCAGGTTCTGGATTCAGTGCCCTAATTTTGACATTGTGCAACTGCTACGTGAACGAGTGTGCACCGGAGTTTGCCAGCAACCATACTCAACTGTAAACATCATGTCGGAGTTTGATGTGGGATTTAACAACATTAGGACTGCATGAATATTGTCCATTTCAACTCCTGATGAATCATGGGACTTGTAGTATGGAAGCACTCCGGCAGGTACTTACCAACTACTTCTGGGACATTGCACACGTGTTGTACCTCTGAAGAAAGCAATACGCTGAAACGTGTCAGGTGCTTCACCATTGTTGCAGCCTGCGCCAATCATAATAAAGGCCAATTTTTCCGGAACCAGTGTTGTGGCGCATTTTTGGTTTGGATATATATATCTATATATATATATATATCCCAAAAGCCAAGTAGTACAGTATGCTCTCAGTAAAAAAGGCACGGCAACTCCATAGTGCAGGTCCAAATATTTAATACACAACGCGTTTCGGCAAAAGCCTTGATATATATATTCAGGTTTAAAAGAATCAATAGCCATAGCAGTAGGAATTGAACTGCATAAACGAAATGAACACCAACATAGACACTAAAAGAAGTTAATGTAATCAAGAAGCAACAGCAAATTATGAAGAAAAAGGAGTCTTCATCTCTCAAGAAGAAACTTTCACACAGGAAGGACAAGGATCAAAATATTTCAATGACAGACGCAAATGCTAGGGCTCTGGGAGTAGTGTACATTTAGCAAACAACATTATCTACCAAGCAAGAGGGGTCTCATGCCTCAAATGTGGAAGAAAGAGACACTATGCAGGAGTCTGCAACGATGCGTCCCGAAGCATATTAATGCGATTGAGCCAATAGAAAAAGCAGAGAAGAAATATGTTTTATAGCTAAATATGTGGCCTGGGTGAGGCTCACTTCCATGGTAGGCCAAAGAATAAAACATGGACTCACAAAAGATGAAAGGCACGAGAGATTGTGGCTCAATAGCACAAGAATAATCCTGAGTTGTCCACTGAAAGAAAGGAGATCCTGTAAGTGTACATAAAGCAGGTTGAACATGTAAGGCTTCCTTTCCTGGAGATTACGTGCCATCGCCAATAGTCATTGAACATAGAGGAGAGTCAACAGAGGCCCTAGTGCCAGGTACTATATGTGTCTGCCCTCTAGTTGCTGCACATTGAGGGAGAAAGGAAGTGTTTCTGCAGAGTTGCTTTCCTGAAGACTTGCTAGCCTACTTTGTGCTGTTTGTGTTTCCTCATCTGGCTTGTGTTGTGGCATATTCCACTTTGCAAGCCAGTTTGGAGTCAGTGTAGACCAGGGAGAGTTTAATATTTTCTTGATTTCTTTATGGTAGTCAAGGAGTCTCGAGAATCCTTTGTCCATTTCACCCTTAAGAGCAAGGCTGTCTTGAACTGTGAGAGAGCCTAGCATCTGAACTGCTGCCTTCTGTAGGTTTATTAGGAGAGATGTTTTTTCCTGTTCTAAGCTCAGTATTTCCATTATCTCATATTCTTTTGCACTGCGTGTGGCTTGCTCCCTTCAATAAGTACTCAGCTCCAAGGTAACCATCTTCTCTTCCATTTACCCCAACTACTCACTACACTATCAGGCTTTCCTATTTGGGTAAGAGGGCAAAAGCAGGGGACAACAAGGGCGAGCATGTGCAGTTGTTATTTAGCTAAAAACACTCACATATTCATTTCATTTAGGTGCAGTGCATAAAGTAGTGTTTGTCCTTTCTATATTGCTTATGTACCGATCTGCAAAGCATATATCTTTTGTGGTATAATGGTATTCCTGGATTGCTTCCTTCTCTTAGTTTCAGCTGTCCTTCATGGTTCATACACCACTGTACTGCGTCCACAGAACATTAGAAACTCATGGTGACACACAAACACCCAATACACATTCAAGTAAAATTCTGTTATCAAATCTCTTATTATCAGTCTTGTTCCTTTTTACTGCTTAACCACAGGGTCATTCTCCACCATAGATGCCAGCAAGCATGACCTCCTCTTAACTATCCGTTTTCCAATCAGTGTCAAAAACAATGCTATCCTAGATGATAGCAGACAATTTAAAAGAGAAATGACGAATGCCACAGTAGATCACAAGTACTACCCTTACTTGATTTTGTGGAGCTTTCATTTTTCCCAATGCAGGTCACACAAGGATTTAATGCCATTGCTTGTGACACTTTCTTGTCCATTCATTTCTGTAATGAAATTATCATCGCGTTATCCAGCTCAAACCTATATGGCTGGGTCCAGCTCGTGAAGTCACATATCATTATTAAATTCAGAATTGGGCTCATATTTTCCTTTAACAATATCCTGATGACCTTCTCCAGATCAAAGACAAGGTAAGTTACTAATATTTAAAAGGGAGGATTTTACTAGTCAAAAATGATATTTGGACAAAATGTCAGAGTTAAAATATTGTGAAACAAAAATATAATTGCAAGAATATAGTGTTGCAATAATCTCATGGGTATAAATACAAAGGGAAAGAATATTGTTTTTAGTGTTCTAATTATCATTGCTCTTTTGAGTATTTTTAAAAATTGTTTGATGAGATATATATTTATTAGACAAAATGTATTGTTATCTTGTTGTATTTAGTTTTAAAATGTATTTTTCTTGTTAAATTGTCCATTGAAATGTATGTTTTTAAAAACAGTTAGTAGCAGTATCTTGGGTTTATAGGGGAAAAGGGTGGGGAGATTTTTAAAGTGTGTTTGTATAGATAGTGTCCCTCCTGTCCAAGCGCTTACGAATCATTAGGCAATGTCTTTTTTGCTTGTGCTGCTTATGCCAGACATAGAAGGAAATGGCTAACACCGGTATGTAGACAACTAGGGACATATAGCCACAAAGACGCCTTACACATTTTAAAGACAGATGCAAGACCACTCTATGCTTGTGCAACTGCAAAATTCCTGGGCCAGTTTCGGGTCATTAGAAGGAGGGCTGTATCTACCACCCCAACTGGCATGAAGAAATCAAATTGATATCATATAGATCAGTCCAGTCGGGTGTGTTGGCTTGTAAAAATCATTTTTTATGTCACCATTTTAAGCTTTTATTCTCTTTGTATTGGTCACTTGGGGCATGGGTTTTAAAATGTCTGTTGTGTAAACGGGCCGCACTCCTCAGCAAAATGAGATATTATTAATGTTTACTGATGCACTCGCACTTTAGCCCTGTACTGATAGGTACATTTAATTTAACATTGAAATTTGTGTAGTTTTGTTCCCTTTTTGTGCAGGTATACTTGTATTAAGAATTTGTTAATTTTTATTCCTCTCTTTTTAGTCCTAAGAGCCTGTACAGGGAGCACTTTATAGTATTTTTTATCTTGAACATCGTCATCCGAGATTCATGTGTTTGTCTCTTTTATGGTATTGAAAAACCGAAATAAAGACTTTGATGATGATGATGAGATACTGTTTAGTTTATGTAAATTTTATGTAAATAATTTTGTGAAACACAAATATACATTTAAAATTAAATTTCTTTATATGTAAAGGAGTGAGTTATTGTTTTAATTATTTTAAGAGAAAAAAGTGTTACATTTTTCTTAAAATGTATGTTTCAACATTTTAACTGTTAAAAAAATAAATGTATCAGCCTCCTTTTCCCACTCTAGAAATACCCGATAGGGGTGCCCCCTCTCACCCCTGCTTTTTGCTCTTAGTATTGAACCCTTTTCGTTGGCGGTCAGCGCTAATTCCGATATTCAAGGAATACCCTTCAGTGGGGACTCACACCAAATTTCCCTATTTGTGGATGATGTCCTCTTGTCACTCTCTGACCCCGCTAAGTCCCTTCCTCCCTTACAATCAGAGTTCGAGCGATTTTAAGCAGTGGCAGGCTTCAGAATAAACCTTGGAAAATCATACATCCTCAACCTCACTCTTCCACAAGCTGAAATGCGCAAGCTTCAACCCCTTACTTCCCTTCAATGGACCACTTCCTCCATACAATATTTAGGGATTCAGTTAACACCTAGGATAGAGGGACTTTATACTGCCAACTTCCCCCCATTCTTACACGTGTTCAAACAGACCTTATGGAGTGGAAACCTCTCTTTCTTTCATGGCCTGGTCGAATTCATGCTATCAAAGTGACACTCCTTCGCAAGCTCCTCTATTTATTCCAAACCCTGCCCATAGAACTAGAAAGGGACTTTTTCCATCGAGTTAAATCCATTATTCTTCAATTCATTTGGCAAGGAGGGCGCGTCCGTTTTTCTTTTTCTTTATTGCGCTGTCCCCGAGTGGAGGGCGGAGTTGGACTCCCAGATATAGCATTATACTATAAAGCAGCGCAGTTGAGAGTGCTGACCGAGTGGTCCAAACGAGAATCTGATAAACATTGGTTACACATAGATCGTAGTGTAGTAGGAAGGATGATTTGGGATTTAGCTTGGCGCCCCAAGAAAGACAGGCCCAAGAATGCATACATTAGTACTCCTACATGCACTACTCTGAAGGTGTGGGACTCAGTCACAAGAGACGATCGATGGACCACTTTTCCCTCGACATTTACGCCAATTCATTTCAACCCAACTTTCCCCCAGGTCTACACAAGGGACCCTTTGACGCCTGGAGGGAGGGAGGATGCCATGCTCTGACGCACATTTTTCATAATGCTGACCCCCTCACCTTCGACAACTGCAAACGGGACTATAGTTTAGAGAACACGGAACGATATCACTACACTCAACTACTGCACTGGGCTCTCACTCCACAAGTACGAGAAGCAGCCACGCATCCCCCTACAAGGTTTGAATCCTTCCTTTTCAAAGCCACCACTATGAAGGGGTTGATCTCATTCATATATAACTTCCTACTCACCACTACATTCTCTTCACATCCACGATATATGTCTATGTGGGACGGCATCTTGCAACGCTGTATTTCGGAGGAGGAGTGGTCACATTTATGGACCGACATCACAAGATTCAACCACTCTGTAGAACTTCAGGAAGCTCATCTTCAGAACATGATGGACTGGTACCTCCACCCGTCCCGGCTCAAACAGATCTTTCCCAACACTTCTGACAGATGCTGGAGAGGCTGAGGGCTCCTGGGCAACTTCCAGCACATTTGGTGGGACTGCCCAACTATACGCCCCTTTTGGGAAGAAATACTTGCACACAACAAAGACATGCTGGGATACCCTATCCCGACCACCATGGCAGTGATTCTCTTGGGGCTCCGCGATCCTGCCCTGGAACACCAGACAAGGCAATCATGTGGCTCTGTATAGGTGCGGCTAAAGTGACCTTAGCAGCCGCCTGGAAGCAGAGGGAAGCCCCAGCGATCTCCCTTTGGCACTTCCGGTTAAGGAAGTAACTCAGCCTAGAAAGAATGTCTGACATCTTTTGGGATAACCATATTATAGAGACTCCCTCATAACCTATATTTCTTTTTTCTAAATGATCCAATAAGATTCAAACATGGGCTATATAAAATTTATCTTATACTGTAGATACATAATTATTTTTTTATATATATTTATATATTTTTATTTATTCCTTTTTTTTAGAAAAACACTTTTCATTAAGTATCAAAATCAATTGACAATTTGTAATTTCTTTTTCATAAACATGCAATGAATATACTCAGTACATTTATCTGTAGCATATCCTTTCACTTATAAAAAAATTGTAATCCCTAGGTAAGGCTAAACACATCAATAGAAAAATTTCTTTTATTATTCACATTCTCTCATACATTCATACTGATTCAATCCACATTCATACTGCATTCATAATTACAAACAAAAAACTCAAAATAAGTTGGAGATATAAGTATAACAATGATCTCCTATGACCAACAAGACAACTGTGAAAAGCAGGATGTAAGTATCAGTGGTCAGTTGTCGACGCGTTTTGGTGGTACAGGAATTGAAAAGCCACTTTCATCAGGACCCACCAAGAAATCGATCAATCTAGCAATGCCCAGGGAGTACTTGCTATCAGAGTAAGATCTTTCTATAATGTAACTAGTAGGGCCGTCCTTCATTTAGTACAGTTGGCTATAAATATCACTTTCCTTTATTTACAAGTTAGTTTTAACTGCTCATCATCAATGATCAATTTGGTAGAGAAGCCCACAGTTTAGTCTTTTACTTGATTTATAGGATTCTCAGTGAGTCGTTCATCCTCCTAATATGTTGTCTCAATCTTCTCAAATAGACAATGTGCAAATAATGTATCCTAGTCGTCACGACACTGCAGGTTTTCATCGATGCTTCAAAACTCCAACCGTCCGGGAGAGCCCACTCGTCAAAAGTACGGGACCTTTTGGGATAATTACAAGAATTTTGAATTCAAATGGGGCCCGTTAGTTACCTTCCTCTCCAGGGGGCTCCCACTGGCCTTCTCTCCTCCGTCTGTCAGGGCGCTACATCTCTTTCAATTCTGGTTTTATTGCTACTATCTCATGTTGAGTATACTAGTTTCACCTTGCCACCACCATTGTTTGGGAGGGTGGAGGGGGGTTGGGTTTTCGGTTATTCTTTATCTGGGTGTTGTTTTAATATAACGTTACTGTACTTCGTTTGACACCTTCCGGTTGGAAGGATTTGATAAAATACCATCACAAAAGAAAGATGGGTCACCCTATCAAGTTGTTTGGTTATATATGATGATTGCTGGGGACTGGCCCAAGCCCCACCTTTGTTAGAAACCGTACCCTTTATTTCAGCAATCACTATGAGATTGGGGCCAGAACACTATTGAGGCACTGTGTTATTATGTACACCCTCCGTCTCATTGATATTTCCAATGCTCACTGCGATGAGCGAAGTGATGGTCAAAGCTTATGATGTACTTACAAAACTTTCAATAAACACAGGTTTGATAAAAAAATAAATGTAATTTAATTACTAATTATTTGGTTGTATATTTAGATAATGTGATATTTTGAAGATGTTTGTGTTTATGTAGTTATAAGTGTTAAACGTAAAAATTATTTAAGGTTTTGATTTTAGAATTTAGGTCCTTTAGTATCATTTTAAATGTACATAATGAATTTCAATCAAAAAATATATATGTAATTACATTTCTTATCAATACCCATTTTTATGTATGTTTTCATTAAATTTACTTTAAAGTGTTTTATTTTGTTGTTTTATTTTATATAGAATGATTTACAATTTGCTTTTGTTCTTGTGTTTGATTATTTGGGAATAGAGTAGGGATTATTTTTCTATATTTTGTATTTTTAAAAACTTTTATTTAATTTTTTAGTAATTTTAGATTTGTAATTATTATGATAATAGTATTATATTTTTAGAAGGTATGGTTTTCATTTTATTTTTCATAAAAGATTTATGAGATTATTAATTGAGGTATTTTTGTTAAATAATTTTTTTATTCAAATTTAAAGGTAGTAAACAATACAATGTTTAAGCAAAATTTAACGAGTTAAACAAAGAACAGTATTAGTAATCTCATTTGGACGAAGAATCTCCTAAGAAACAAAGCATTATGAAAGTATAAATCAAGTAATGAGAAATAGCTAAATTAACCAATAAAATGTATCTATGTTTTATAAGATTTTTACAAGAAAGGAAAGAAAGAGATAAGGGAAAGTTAGAAAGAAGAAAGAAAGGGAAAGAAAGAGAGGTAGTAGAAAGAAATCAATGAAGTTTAGGAAAGTGATGAGTGCGAAGTTCGAAATTTAGTAAAGGGTAACCAAAGTACATCAGATTAAATTTGTTGAGATAACAGAGAGGTTGAGACAGTAGATATTCTATGTTCATCACAAATAAGATTCCACCAAACCAATAAGCAGAATTTAGATAAATCTTTCCAACAAGTTAGTATAACTTTAAAAGCAAGTGCAATAAAAAGATCAAATAATACAGGTTTCGTAAAAAGATTATTAAAATCATCAGATCTGGTACCAAGAAAAACATTTTGAATAGATAATGGAACATAAGATGAAAAAATCAATACAGATTTTGACCATATGGATTCTTCAAAATGTATTCACTTTAGGACAATAATAAAGTAAATGAGTCAAAGTGCCACCAGAGGAAATATATGACCATCATAAGGATGAAAAAGAGGAATCAATTTTATGAAGAAGGGAAGGAGTAATAACAGCTCTATTATATAAAAAACATAAAGACTACTGTGTAATATTGACTGCATTGAAGATACTAAAATGTTTACGTCACAATCGATCCTATTGGAGGACAGATAATGATTGAGATAAATCTGCCTCCCATAGAAGTTCGATAGAGGATTTATTCCTCTTAGGGAAAGGAGAAGATAAAGACTTATATATGAAAGATGCTTTGGGGATGGAATCAATAGTAATGCGGTATAATGATGTCGTAGGAGTGAATGGGGTAGAGTCAGAAGTAAAATTGTTGTTTAGTAAAAAGGATTGAAGAGCAGGAAATAGTTGGCTATATTGTTGTAGGCAAGAATCAGGTAGTTATATTTTTCTTGCAACTGAGGGAAAGACAAAATGGAGGTATTAAAATCAAATGATAAACAAAAAATACCCTTTTCCTTCCAATGTTTGAATTAAAATGATTTAATATGGAATTTAATAAATGTGTTCTACCAAATAGAATATGCAAGGAAAGATTGACAAAAGTCAGACCCTTGGGTAAATATTGTGATTAATAGTTGTTGGGAGTATTTTAAAATATGATTTTTAGATATGAATGTACAATTAGACATGAAAACAACATCATGAAATGAGAATTCATGCAATAAAGAACGTTAAAAAATAATCCATATTGGTATGGGAGAATCATGGTATTCTTTGGTCAAAGCATAAAATTGTCGAATTACAAAGGCAGTGTGATATAGCTTAAAATCGGGAAAATGTACACCATCTTCGGTCTTAGTCCGAATTAGCTTAGATAAAGTAATACGTACATGTTTATTATTCCAAAGTAATTTAGTACAAATAGAAGTAATATGAGAAAAATTATAATTAGGAATTAGAAAGGGTAACATAGAGAGCATAAATAGAACATGAAGAACAATCATCATTTTAATGGTATCTAATCTACCCCACCAGGATAAATACATTTTAAACCAGCAAAATTATTAAGCCTGGGCGTAGTTCGCGAAGTAGCGCTTCGCGAAGCTACGCAAAGTACACTTCGCAAACTGCGTAGTACCGTGTTCGCACTGTGCAAGATGTTGTTTTCAATGATTGCACAGTGCGGACAAGCAACCGGCACTGTGCAATCATTGAAAACGGCATCTTGCACAGTGCGAGCTGTAGTTTTCTGCTGCTCGAGTAGATTTTTACTCGAGCGGCAGCTTTCTCAACGCAAACTGGTAGTTTCTTATCGCGAGCAGTCGCGAGCATACGCGACCACTCGCAATGAGAAACCTGACCTCCTCGCGTAGGGAATCTCGCCGGGAGGTTTATTTTTCATGCTCGCGATCGCCAACATGATGTTGCTGATCGCGAACAAGGAAAAAGTCTCACCGGGATGTCATTTTGCTTTCTCGCGGTCGCCAACTTGACGTTGAGGACCGCGAGCAAGCAAAAAATGACCGCAGCACTACGCAACACTACGCTACGCGTGTTTGCACTGTGCTACGTGCAATTCGCGTAGTGCGAAGTAGCGCGAACTTCGCAAACTACGCGAGCGTAGCGTAGTGCTTTGCCCAGGCTTAAAAATTATGGTCGAGTGTATTGGGTAGGGTGGGGGAAAACCAAACCCTCAAGTACTTAATCTTAGAGGGACACCATGTAAAATTAGTATTGTCAAACATATAACGATTACAGGAGGAGTTTAGTGGTAAAATCTCAGTTTTGGAAGTTTGGGAAAAAATTAATTTGTAACCGTAAATACTAGAGTACAAATCAATCTCTTTCAAACAATGTTCGAGGGAAGTGAAGGGATTAGACATATAGACCAGAATGTCATCAGCATAGGCACAGAGTTTGATTTCTAGGGAGTTGAATTTAAAAACAGTTATATGGGGATTACACCTAATGCTTTTAAGAAGGAAAAAAAGGAGAAAAATGCCCATTAACAAATACACAAGGACATGGTTCAACATATAGTAGTTTGATAAGTGAGATACATTTTGGACCAAAAACAAACTCGTGAAGAGCAGAGAACATAAATTGGCAATTTATATGGTCAAACGCTTTTTCAGCATCAAGTGACAGGGCAGCAAGGGAAGGGGAATAGCGCTTAATAAACCCAGCTTGGTCAGGTTTAATAAGAAGGGGAATTATATCCTCTAAACGAGATGCCAAAATTGTAGCGAAAAGTTTACAATCGTAGTTCATTAATGAAATAGGGCAATAGTTTTTGTGAGAAGGTGGGGTCCTTATCTGGTTTGGAAATAAGGATAATAAGGGCATCCAAAAAGGATCCACTGTCTTCAGAGCTGGACAAAAAAGAATCAAAATGTTCTAATAATTTAGTTGCAAAAATAGAGGAAAAGAAAGAAAAAAGTTAAACAGAAAAAGCATCTGGACCATGAGCTTTGGCTTTCTTTATAGACCTAATAGCATCTATAATTTACTGAAGAGTAACATCTTTTTCAAGAGTTAAGAAAGTATCAGGAATGGAAGGAGGGTTAAGGAGTCCATGAAAAAAGGTTTTGATATTAGACTCAGAAGGATTTGTATCTTCTGTATATAGTAGTTCATAATAGGATTTAAAGGTATTAATAAAGTCAGAGTCAGAGGACATCATCTTGTTATCATGCTCACTACGAATAGAACCAATGGTTTTCTGTTCCGATTTGATTTTTAAGTAATAGGCCAACATTTTACCAGATTAATTTTGACCTACATGGTATTTGGATTTAATTTTGACGTTTGACGGATGACCCAGACCATGAACATTCCACCAGACAACATTAAACATGTAGTGGGGAGAGGGGGAGCATACGGGAACAAGCACAAAAGACTGCAAAATATATAAAAAAAGATATAAAGCCACTGTTTATCAATCATCAAATGGTGTAAGTAGACAGCTATTGGAAAAATAAAAAAGGGGTTAGGGAAACACTCATGTAAAAACAAGAGAAGTGAGAAGGGGAAACAGAAAGGAAAAAAGCCAAGTAGGAGAGAGAAAGAAATGAGGGAAAATAACTAAGAAAAAGAGAAATGAAGGACAAATCAAGGATAAAAGTCCAGATCTGAAGAGAAGAGGTTAAAAGATAAGCAAAGGGCATGTTTGCACCAAGAGCAAGAGCAGCAACAGAGAAGGAGACAGGACAATTTGTAAAAGAGTAGCCACATACTCAAAGAGGATTTGAAAGCAAGAAAGTGAAATAAGACATAACCAGGTATAGAATTAAGAATATTGAGTAATAAAACATGTTAGTCATAAATATGAAGAAATATGTACTTGGAGCATAGAACGAGAAACCACATGGATAGAGAAAAACGTATTTGGTAGTATTAAGAATTAGTGTCCATAGTATGATTTGCAATAATTTGCAAAATCTTTTTTTCAATTAAGCCGGATCATCGGAATAACGTGTGATGCCTTCATGGGTGATCCTACAGAGGCAAGGATGCAGAATACCATATTGAATGTTCTATTGTTTCATCTGGGGTCGAACAGCAAAAAAATATTTTTGACAGGTATTGGTAGCGCTGGAAAGATCTTGTGATATAAAGATGTTATGGCTAGACCAGATAAGGTCACTTGTTACTTTAGAGGCTTTCAAGACATGTATCAAATCAGTGAATTCCAAAAAGACCATTATGATGCCACAAGGTTTGGAGGAATGAGGTTGAAGACAGCCCCGATGATGAGCCCATTGCATGTTAAGAGGTGGTGTATATTGAAGATCAAGGAGGTCAGGAAGAAACTTCTTCAGGAAGGTAAAAATGTCAGGACCCTCAAGATGCTCAGGAAGACCATGGAGGTGAAGATTATTCTGTCTGTTTCGGTTTTCAAGGTCTTCTGTGTTTAGTTTGAGCTTCTGAATTTCTAGTTCCAACCTAGGAATTTTTGGTAGTTGTATCTTGAAGATCCCCAACATGTTGTTCCAGTTCCAACATTTTCTCCCACATAACGATCCAACAATTCTCAATTTGTTGTAATTTTTCATTAGTTGCACACATAAATGGTTGAAGACCACGTACCTCACCCAAAAAAAGTCTAAGACAGGATTCTGAGACTATAAAATTGGAGAAGGCATGTCATTCTTCGCTCTTTTAGAATTTCGACCTTAAGAATACGGTATGGAAGGTGTATGGAAATCGCTGGCCATCCTAAAATATTGAGTCGAAAGCCGCGTAAGGTTTTGAGAAGGACGAATCCAAACCACTCAGTAAAAAAGGATGTTTGAAGAATTACTTGGAGAAAGGAGTCCATAAAGCCAAGTTTCCGTAAGGTTTTTGCTCTCATAAGAACAAATAGGTGTCATATAATAAGATTATAGTGATTTCCAGTAGTAAGTAGAACAAAAAGACACGCCAGAAATAAGCATAGTCATTTATGAGGAGACATGTTAAAGAGAGAGTCACTCACATTGTAGGAATGGCAGCAAAAAAAAGGCAAAAGAATCACCACCGCAATACTGGAATTAAATAATGTACTCCATTGATGGTCGTCATGATGCTACAAGTATCAAATAAAATGCAGTAAAAACATTTTTCTCTTTCTTGTTTTTTTTCAAAATAAGAAACAACGCAAGCGATGTGACCTAAAATGTGGGCCGCTCACGTCTTATTGTGGAGAATCACTTTCGCAGCACTAGGGTTCCAAAATACACCTCCAGGGGTCAACATGGCATGTGGAATTGCCGCAAGGAACAAGGAACTGTGAATCGCATCGGAGGTAATGAGGAATGGCGAGGTAAGGGACATAAACAAGCTCTGTGCCAGACCTCAGGGGTTTGTCGCCATCTTGGGTCAGCATTGAAGCTACGCACCATTAATTTAGTTTTTTTTTTTTTAAATGTATTGAAAATATGTGTATTTATATCAAAATGTATTATATGTTTATTCAATTAATGAAATTTGCTGGTCATACTTATTAACTGTATACATTGCTGGAATTTATTTTCAATAATGTATTTATTAAAACATTTTTTATATGTATTTATTTAAAAACAAATAGACTCAGGGCCTGATTTAGATTTTGGCGGACAGGTTACTCGGTCACAATGGTGACAGATATTCCGTCCACTGAAATCTAAATCCCATAGGAAAAAATGACATTTCAGCAGATGGGATATCCGTCACCGTTGTGTGACAGAGTAACCCGTTCGCCGAATTCTAACTCATGCTGTTAGATTTGAGGTTGCTGTTTTTATGGTGTATGGTATATATAATGTGTGTAGTGTTGCACCTAGATAAAAAAGTTCTATTTTTTAATTTTTTCTTGTATATTGTTTTTTGTAACTATTGTTGAGTGTTTATCTGAATAGTTAGCTGAAAATGAAGTTACAATACAATTCTCCAGGCACACAGAAGTAAGTTGAGATTGTGGTTTCAATAGTTCTTTTATTTCTTAACTTGTTTTACAAGCCCTTTGCCAACACATGTTTCGTCTCAAGCTGTTGTTGTCACAACAGGGCAAATTTCTATAATAAAGTCATAATCCAAATTTTAATATCCAGTTTGTTTTTAGTGTTGCAGAAAAGTAAAGGAGTTGTGAATGGCCCACAGCCTGGGTCATGTGGTCACAAGATACAGAGGCCTCCAGAAGATATCTAATTGTTATGTCAGTTTAGTATTTGGTGCGTACTAAAATTAGGGACATCCTGTGTCATACCCAAGATATTATCAACCTGTGTGTGGTGTTTCTTACGATTCTCTGCCACCAGGTGACGGGTTAAGTGGTATTTAGGTGAGCCAAATTCGGCCTGTACTCACTCAGTCTCTTAATACATTCTATCTTGTTTTGGCGAAGTCCTACCAACGGTTGTCAAATCAGACTAAAAGAACCAGAACAAGTATGTCGAAGCATTGTTCACATACACAACCTATAACTCAGAGTTCTTAGACTCCAAAGGCAGGTCTTACCTCAAGTCTGCCTACTGTTGTGTATAGGGCTTATGTATGAGAAAATTCGAAGTATCTGTAGGCAAAACATAATCTCAAATGAATTGTCTAGAAAGTAACTATGTAGGTATTACATATGCTCGGTGACCTCAAATCAATGTCACCCGTGAATATGTGATAACCATACTTGTTACCAAGTGTGGCTGTGCCCGTGATCAATACGTGAGTATTAACAGTGATGTGTGGTTGAGCTTGCAGCAATTTCATGAATCAATATTTACTTACTAGGTTAACTATTACAGTTGTTGCCGGCAACTTCTGCAGACTAGTTCCCTGGGGATCTGGTCCACTAACAGATGTTGATCACTATTTTATGAATGTTGTTCCAGATATACTTTAATGCTGGGCCTTACCATTCAAGTTTTTTTTTTAATCTTGTTTTTATTGGATTTTTCAAGGAATCATACAAAATAAAAAAATGCGCTGGTCTCGCAATGTGGATTACATGAACCAATCACTGGTAGATAGAGACAAAAAATTAGGCACACATAGCATCAATAGTTCTGTGATCATTAACTATGAAAGAACAATACAGGCTCATGTAACAGAAATATTTTGGCAATCCCGATCCTTAGGACCGGCCAGCTAATCCAACAATCATATCATCATTTGATACATTTCAGTCAGTGAGTTCCGGGTGTAGTAACAAGTAGGAGCGGAGTGGCTGCCAATTTTTTTTAGGGTGGGATGCATAAACATTGCCAGTCGTATCACAATGCATCATATCTCTGAGCCATGCCCCCACCAGAGGTGAGGCAGTGCCACCCCAGTTTGGGTAAACCTGTCTTTTAGCCAGCACTAGCACAATTGCAGTGAAACGCCTATCCCCTGACTCAACGGGAGCAAATACCCCAGTAGGGCCAGCGAGAGTGTATGCGGGAGCTCAGTCTCAACCATTTGTTCGAGATGCCCAAACACCGCCTCCCAATAGGCCATCACCGCAGGGCAATTCCATGGCAAGTTAACAAAATCAGCATGCGCCATTGCACATCTCTGACAGCAGTCCGGTTTCGTACAGTCCATCTTTGCGAGCAACACAGGGGTGACAGGCTTCAGGAACTGTAGGGATATTTCCGGATGGTACTAACTGTAAGCATAATGCGCTTGTGCCACTAGATAGTACAAGTAGAAGTCGGGTACACCAAACCTCCATCTTTCGAAGGGTGGAATGAGAGTTTTCCAACCCACCGGCACCTGCCCTCCCGCCCAAATCAGCCGGGTCAGCATCCCCATAAGGTTTTTAAAGAAGGTAACTGTGAGTGGGATAGGAATATTAAAAAATAGGAATAAAAACCTGGGCAGTACAACCGTCTTAATGATCGCGATGCATCCTGCTATCGTTAAGGGAGAGTAATCCAGTGATCTATCTGTCCAGAAAGACGATCAATGGCCGGACAATAATTTAGCCGCACTACCTCTGAGGCCGTGCGATCGATAGTTATCCCGAGGTATCTGGAGGGATCGTCACACCAACGCAGTGGAAACTCCAGCGTGAATGGTGTGGTGGCATCTGTCAGGGGGAATATTTTGTTTTTTTTACAATTGGTGACCAGTCCAGAGAAGATGCCAAACCACACTACCTCTCTCACAATAGGAGGAAGATTTAGAGCCGCCACATAGACGAACAGAAGGATGTCATCCGCGTATAATGACGCGAGTAAGGGACCCTAATGAAATCCTATTCCCCGCTGTAGGTGCCGTTCCTGCAAATACCTCACCAGCGGGTCCATTGCGATGATAAACAGCCGGGGCGAGAGCGGGCATCCTTGCTGGGTGCCCCACAACAACTTAAATCTATTAGATAATACCCCATTTTATATGTAGCTGTGTGACTGGACTAGTATATAGAATGATCGGAAATGTTGAGGGAAGCCAAGTTTTCTTTTTTTTTTTTTTTTTTTTTGAAAACCTTTATTTCGAAATTCAGGACACAGCTATTCAGCCGACAGCCCGAAGGTTCGGCAGCATTGCAAGTTAGATACAGTAATGCGTCCCGGATACAGTACGAAGAGTAATGCAAAGGTCCAATTTTAAATAAACACAGAAAAAACACACAACAACCCCCAGCAAGGCAGAACATTGAAATCCCATGGCGAAAGCCCCCAGGGGAGGCAGGACCCCACTCATCTACAAATTATAAGACTGTGTGCGGAGGAAGAAGGGGAACAGCAGAGGCTCAGAACGGGTACCTAAACCAAAACTGTGCTGGATGGTAGGTCAGGGGGAAAGCTGTTCCTCGGGCGGTTCCAGATCCGGGGCAAGACATATTCCCCCCCTATATTGGTTCCACCGCCCCCAGATGGCGTGCCACTTCCGGGGGCGACCTCTAGAGCAGTAGACCGTCTTCTCCCTAAACATGCTCCAATCCATGTTCTCCTTCCACGCGGTCAGTGTAGGGGGACCCGAGGAGCCCCATAATCGCGCGATGTCCCTCTTAGCCACCATGTTACCCAGAGTCACCCATTGGGTCTGTGCCTCATCGAGATCAGTGGGCCCCCAAACGTTCAGGAGGCAACACCGCGCCTCCGGCTGTACCACAATGCCCGTCACCTCCCCCATAACTGCATGGACTCTCCTCCAGAACTCCACAACGACCCCACATTCCCAAATGATGTGCAGGAAAGTACCCACCATACCACATCCCCTTCTGCACAGGCCATCCTCCGAGAATCCCATGTGGACCAGCCGTGGCCCCGTAACATACACCCGGTGCAGTATTTTGAGCTGCACCAGCCTCAGACGCGACAGAATCGCAACCTCCTTAGGCGAAGAAACCGCTGACTGCCAGTCCTCATTATCCAACTCGAGGCCATCCCTGGTCCACTGTTCTCTCAGGCCCAATAGCAAGTCCGCCCGGACGTTTATCAACTTCTTATATATAAGCGAAATCGTGCTCTCGGGCATATGACCATCAAGGACTCGGTCCTCAAGGGGAGAAGACTCCGGCACCTTCTCACCCTCCACTAGGACTGATCGGAGGGCGTGACGCAGCTGGATATACCTAAAGTATTCTGAAGGCCCTAGCTCAAACTCAGTCTGCAACTCCTCGAAAGACTTCACCCTCCCCTTATGCAGCACATCCCCCACCTTGGATATCCCTATCAGATCCCACTTATCAAAGCCCTTCGTATGCCAGAGTCTTCCCAACCGTTCCGATTCAAACAATGGGGTAGCGAGGGTTAGCCTGTCCTTCCAGCCCAGCGAGTCGGTCGCCATCTTCCATACGCGCACCGCCACACCTGTGGGCCCCGTGAGGGACGGGTCTAGGGACCGCGAATACAACGCCCTGTAGTAGTTGCCGCCGCACAGCAGCCACCTATCCATGGCATACCCAGGGCTGAGGGCCGGGCCGTAGAACCCATGGTTGATCGCGCTCAACTGCGTGGCCCAGTAGTACCGTCGGATGTCTGGGAGCGCAATGCCCCCATCGTACCATGGGAGCGTCAACTTTGAAATAGCTATTCGCGGCCGCCCATCCCATAGCAACGTCCTTTGGAGGCCTTCGACCTCCCGAAAGTATTTAGCCGGTACCCAGTCCAAGGTGTTCTGGAGGGCGTAGAGGAAGCGGGGAAGAGACATCATTTTGAACATGGTCGCACGCCCAACAAGGGAGAGCGGCAGCCTCCGCCAACCCTCAACATCCCGTCTCAAGCGTGCCAAGGGGGGGAGCAGGTTCCTCTCATAGCGCACAGCAGGATCCATGGATATAAAAATCCCCAAATACACAAAACCTTGCTGGGCAACCTGTATCGAACATGTTCTAGGGATCGGTGGGACCTCGCCACTAAGAACGTACAAGTACGATTTGCCCCAATTAATCACAAGCCCTGAGTTCCTACCGAACGATGCGAGGACGTCACAGACCACTATAAGGGACTTGTTAGGTGAGGCGAGATACAGCAGGATATCATCGGCATACAGTGAAATACGGTCCTCGTGATCAGGCGACCACCGAAGGCCCCGTATATCCGGGTGCCAACGTATCCACGCAGCCAATGGTTCAAGGGCGAGGGCGAACAACAGAGGCGACAGGGGGCAGCCCTGCCGCGTACCCCTTCCAAGCTGAAACGGAGCAGATGCCCGACCATTCACCACAACATTCGCTAGTGGCCCCTCGTACAGCAAACGGACCCAGCTCACAAACCCGCGACCAAAACCAAACTTGGCCAGCACGGCCCATAAATATGCCCACTCCACCGTGTCAAAGGCCATCGTGGCATCGAGAGATGCCACAACAGCCGGTTCACGCAGCGTGCCCGCCCTGGCGATGACGCCATGAAGACGCCTAAGGTTCAATGCTGTGTTTCGGTGCGGGATAAAGCCAGATTGATCCGGGTGGACCAGATCGCCAAGTACTCTAATCAGACGGGTTGCCAGGAGTTTGGCCAGAATTTTCGGCTCAGCGTTGAGGAGTGAAATGGGCCGATAGGAGGCGCATCTATCTCGGGGCTTACCCTCTTTGTGTATGACCACAATCGACGCCAGCCGCTGATCCAACGGAAGGGTCCCGTCTCCCCGCGCCTCCAAGAACATGGCGCGCAGGTGAGGGGCGACCCTATCCGGGAACAGTTTGTACAAGTCGATTGGCAGTCCGTTCGGTCCAGAGGCCTTACCCGAATTCAACGCGCGAATCGCCCCCGCCACCTCGTCAACCGTGATGTCGCCATCCAAATCGTCCCTATCTATGTCAGAGAGGCAGGGCAACTCGATATCGCGGAGGAGATCAGACGAGTCCTCGGGCGGCCTGTCCGACACAGAGGAATAAACCCTATGAAAATACTCCGCGAAACACTCCACAATCCCTTCAGGTTCCACAATCACCTCTCCCCCCTCTCCAATCAACTCTGGCACCACTCTATTGACCCGTTCCTTCCTGTCCAGCCACGCCAGGAGCTTCCCCGCCTTATCTCCAACATCATACAGACGGCCCTGTTGTTCCCTGCTGAGGGTCTTGGCGGCGTCCGTCACCAGGTCCCTATACTCCGCCTGCTTCAAGCAAAGCTCATGCAACGAGGACTCTGTGACCCCCTCCTCCATATCTCCTTCAAGGGCCGCAATCTCCTCCTCTACTCGACGCACTTCGCAATCCCTCCGATTCTTGGCAGTCACCACCAGGGAGAGGGCCTCCCCCCGAAGCACGGTCTTAAAAGCTTCCCACAGCGAGATCGCCGAGTCCACGGATCCCAGATTGTCCTTAAAGTAATTATCTACCTTCTTTACCAGGGCGCTGCGCATCTTGGGGTCTCGGAAATACCAAGGGTTAATGGGGGCCACCCTCCCTCCTCCCTCTCGACCGAGATCCAGCCGGATCCACACTGGCGAGTGATCAGAGATACCACGTGCCATGTGCCTCGCCTCGGATATCAACGAGGCATGTGCGGCCAAAGTGAGCAGGTAGTCAATCCTGGAGAGGCTACCATGCGCCCCGGAGTGAAACGTGTATTGACTCTGTGTGGGGTGCCGGAGCCTCCAGCAGTCTATCAGGCCAAACGTGTCTAGGAGGTCTGGAAGCCATTTCTGAGCCCCCCTTGTGTCTCTGGGCGGGTATCTATCCAGCAGTCCGGAACCCACAGCGTTGAAATCCCCTCCCACTACCAGCATGCCCCCCGGGAGAGTCAGCAAAGCCCTGCCCAATTCAGCAAATGTGGCGGCCTGCAGGGCCGGCGGGACATAAACCGAAACCAAAACCAAAGTCCTTCCTTCCCACCGCCCCGCCACCGCCACAAACCTCCCCCTATCGTCAACAATGGTGGAGTCCACCTTAAAAGGCAGCGATGCTCTAACGAGGATGCCCACCCCCCTGGACCCAGAAGAGAATCCCGAGTGTGCAATGAATTTAAACCCCTTCCTATTCAGGGCATAGCACGTATTGCCTATGAGGTGCGTCTCCTGCAGCAGTACAACGTCTGGCAGTGAGCGTTTCAGAAATTGCAAAACAATCCCCCTCTTAATGCGATCCCCCAAACCATTAACATTCCAGCTTATAACACTTAGGCCTCTACCCCCCATCCTCAAACGGAAAGAGGCCCACCCCACACCCGAGGCGCCACCATGGAACAACCCTGAGGATAATCATCATGCCTTGCAGAAATAAACCCCCCAACAACAAACTCAAACTCCCCATAACTCCCCCCACCCTGCACCCCTGCTGCAGCTTAAAAAGCCCCCCCAACTTGCAGTGTGCCTGTCGCCCCACAAAAACAAAAATCTACAAAAAGTACCCCAAGGGAGGAAAAGAGCACCCCTCGTCCTCCCGCAACCCTCCACAGTTACTGCACTCTATCCAAATCTACAAATATGGTCAAATCAAGTCAGGCCGGCTTTGAGTTATCAGCCCTGTCCATCCCGGCCACTGTCTCCATGCTCAGCTGTGTCGTCCCCGGTCCGTCGCCGGGGCAAAGCGTCCAGCCATTCATCAGCCATAACAGGAGAGTCAAAAAAGAATGTCCGATCTTCATGCACCACCCGTAGTCTGGCGGGGAAAAGCATGGCATACTTTAGGTCCCGCTCCCGAAGCCTTCGCTTCACCCCCAGGAAACTCTGTCTCTGTCTCTGCACCTGCTGGGTAAAGTCCGGGTAAAAATTCACCGACGCATTCTGGAAGGGGACTGGGCCCGTCACTCTCGAAGCTTGCAGGATAGCGTCCCGATCTCAGAAATGAAAGAGCCGGGCGACAATCGGCCGCGGCGGGGCACCCGCCTTGGGCCGTCCGCCCGGCACCCTATGGGCCCTTTCCACCGCGAAAAACTTCCCAAGGCCCTTAGGCTTCAGATGGTTGAGGACCAGATCTTCCACAAGCAGGTCCGCCGAAGCCTCATCCGAGGACTCCGGTACCCCGATTACGCGCACGTTGTTGCGCCTGGACCGGCTCTCGAAGTCCTCCAGCCGGCGGGCGGCGAGGTCACTCTCGGCTCTCAGCTTCCTGACCTCGTTCTGCAGGTCCGCGACCTCACCAGTGAGGCCCGTGGTCTTTTGGTCCAGGTCCTTAACGCGCTCGTTTGTCTTGCCCAGGTCCGAGCGGATCAAGTTGACATCCACCAGGATGGCATCCACCTTATGCGCCAGGGCCTCGAATTGCCTTCCCATCGAGGTCTGCATCCCATCAAGCGCGCCCATGACATCCTGCAGGGAGAGTCCTCCTTTTGGGCATCCGGCGCCTGGCTCGATCCACTCGGCGATGTCTTCGGGAGGGCGTAGCGGTCCATACTATTTACTTGGGAGTACGTTCCCCGCCTGGTGGACTTAGTCTTCAGCCTATCTCCTTCTGCCTTGCCCGACATAATGGACTCCAAGCAGTCCAATGCAGTGAGGGCCGTCCCCTCTCAGAGAGAGGTCTAAGGAGTGAGCAGGTCCGCCTTGTTCTTCCAAAATCGCCCACCGAGCGTCCCTGGGGTTATAGAACCACCCAGAGTACTACAGTGTCCGGGCAGACAAAGGGAACGAAACCGAAAGAGAAAGAGCGAGGGCCTCCGTCCGGTAGTTCACACCTCACCAGGCCGTTGTTGATCAACTAGGAGTCGGGCATCCTGCCAACTCTAGCCCCTGGCATCTCCGGGAGTTAGGCCGCAATCTTCCGCCAGTCATAAGTCCGGTTCCCGGTGGGCGATCCGGTCGCGGGTAGCATCAATCGCCTCCCTGACAACTCAGCAACACGGTGCCATGCATACCATCAGGATTTGAGTCAGGATAGTCGACGGAGGGCGCGAGGGTCTCGGGAGCTCTAAGCTCACGCGGCCATCTTGGTCAAGCGCTAGGCTCCTCCCCCTCCAAGTTTTCTTAACGCTGCATGCAATAAATCCCACTCTAGAAAATCAAATGCTTTTTCAGCATCTAATAATATCACTGCTACAGGAAGTGCAGGGTTGATCTGATTGATGACCCCAAACAGCGTACGTAAATTTACCGAAGTCAACCTGTTCGGCATAAATCTCGACTGGAAGGGGGACATAATCTGCCCAATTATAAGTGAAATACGTGTGGCCAATATTTAAGCTAATATTTTATAATCCTGGTTTAGAAGGGACAGTGGTCTGTAAGAGGCACAATTGTCAGCCGGCTTGCCTGGCTTCAGGAGTAAAGTGACTATCGCCTCGCGCATATTGGGGGGAAGTTCACCGGATTCTAACGCTTCAACATAAACCTCCAATAATTGCGGAACAAGTTGCACCTTATAAGCTTTATAAAACGTGCCTGTGAGGCCATCCGTGCTGTGGGCCTGCGAGCCGTCCAGGCTATCTATGGCCTCAATAATCTCATCTGCACCAATAGGCAAAGCGATGAACTCTTGCTGTTCCCTCTCTATCCACACCATTGCTATTTCATTTAGATAATCTGTCAGTTTTTAACCAGTGGGTGGCGAGCACATTGTGTAGAGGCAAGTGCAATAGGACAAAAAGCTCGATTGGATATCAGCACTATCCGTGACATGAGTGCCGTTTGCAGCCAGGAGCCTGGGAGTGAGTAAGCGTGCCAAAGTGCGTCCCGGCCTCTCTCCCTCCCCGTATACTCGGGTGTTAGCGTATTTCCCCAAGTAAGCCGTTTCCCACTGCGCCAGCTCCTGGAATTCTCCCAGTAGCTTAGCACATTGATGCAATGGAGAAAGTCCACACCCATCAGCGCCTGGGCATCCAAATCTCTTAGCTCCCACTCAGTGGCATCAAGCTCTCGGCAAATTATGCGAAGTACCCCGGCTTGCTTAGCAATGCAGATGCCCATGATGTACACCTTAAAGGCCCCCACAGGGTAGTGTAGCGATGCACAGAACCAGTATTTATCTGAAAGTACTCTACGATCTCGTTCTGTACTTTCCCCCGAAAACGATATTTAGTAACGCCTCAGCTGGGAAGCGCCAAGACGCAGATGGACGCACGACAGTGGGTAAGGCTAGTGACAGCAGCACCGGCGAGTGGTCTGATAGAGTGCGCGGCAGGTGTTCCACCTCCTGTAGGTTGATGAGTAAGTCAGGGGTAAAATACCATTGGTCTATACGGGACCAACTACTATATAGTGCAGAGTAAAATGAATATCCCTGAGCAGCCGGGTACCGGTGCCACTAGGCATCCACCAGAAGGTGTATTAGTGTCTGAAGCTCCCTTGTGGAGCAGGGATTAGTTGTGTGTCCCGTGCCTGTGGTGTCTGTCCCCAGTTGTAGCATAAGGTTGAAGTCACCACCAAATATTATAGAGTCAATTGGTATGCCAGTAATGTGAGTTGAGATGCTAGCGAAGAAGCCCCAGGCATCCACATTAGGAGCGTAGACAGTTCCAAAAAGCAGGTGCTGTGCACCTATAGATCCCACCACTAGGAGATAGCTGCCCTCTGGGTGCTTGATCACATTCTTGGTCGTGAAAGGGAGCGATTTACGAATCAATATAGAGACTTCCCGGGAGTAAGTACTATACCCAGCGAAAAATCGGTTGCCTCCCCAGGTAGCTTCAAATCTGTTATCTAATTTCGGGACGTAATGAGAATCCTGCAGTAATGCTACATGTATCTTGTGCCTAGCTCGGATTGCACGCACCTGCAGTCCCTTACGCAGATTTGACAGCCTTCTAACATTCCATGTTATGCAACAAAATTCGAGTCCTCTGGGTCACCCTCCACCCCCACTACTGCAGGTGCAATAATATGCAGTCTGCTTTAAACCCTTTGCTGCCAGGCCTTTTCCCCCTCCTGTGCCAAGCCCTTTTTTGTCTATTTGGGTTAGTGCGCGCTGAGGCCCCTGTAACTTTTTGACCACATAAGGTATCCACGCCAAATTTGCGTCCTTTTCTTCCAACATCATGGGGATTCTGAAGGTACTCAGGGTTTGTGGATTCCCCTGGAGGGGTCACAGAAATGAGACAAAATACAGCAAAATGTAGTTTTTTTTGGGGATAATGGGAAAAACGGGATGCAAATGAAAGCATCTGGGTTTTTCCCTGCAAGTGTTATCAAAAAAGGGTTTATGGGGCTGAAATCACCATTTTCCCAGCTTTTAGGGGATACCAGACTTTTGTCAGAAACCCAACATTTTTTACACAGTTTTGGCATTTTTCTGGGATATAGCCTATTTTTGCCATTTTTTGTGCTTTCGACCTCCTTCCAGTTAATGGTAGAAATGGGTACAAAATCAATAATGGATCCTGGAAAGCTATACATTTCAGAGAAGTAGACAAAATTCTGAATTCAGCAAGGGGTCATATGTGTAGATCCATCAAGGTTTCTTTATAGAAACTAACAGTTAAATATAGGATAAATTGAAAATTTGTTGAAAAAAAGCGCCTTTTGTGTCAACGTTTTCACCTGTAACTTCTTCTAACTATGACAGCTCTTTGAAAGCAATGTACTGTTACATCCGCTGGACATTACTGGTTGTGGGGATATATAGGACTTGTAGGTTCACCAAGAACCCGACGAACCCAGAGCCAAAAACTGAGCAGCAACTTGCAATGGTTTTTTATTATGTACCGGGTATATAGTAATTCTGTAAAAATGTGTACATGAAAAAATCGGTATGAAGGACACCTATGTATTTCTGAAATGGGAACAAAATATAGAGTTTAGAAACAGTAGATATTTGCACATTTCCGAATTTGGGAATACTCCTACTAGCATGAGAATTATCAGTCATTTTTTAGAATGACTTCTTTTTTACACAATGTCTTTCATTTGGAAGGCAGAAATGCATCCAAAGTCAATAGGTAATAACAGGTCCTTTACAAATATGAATTACCCTAAGTCTCCCGATAAAAATTGTACCTCACTTGTAGGGGTAGGCATAGTGCCCACGACAGGAAATGGCTCAAAACCCAACGTGACCACACCACATTTTCACAATGCAAAATTACCCTTTTTTAGCAAAGTGCCTAGCTGTAGTTTTTTAACCCTAGCTCTGCTGGCACCTAGGGAAACCTAGCAAACCTATACATTTTTGAAAACTAGACACCCAGGGGAATCCAGGATGGGGTGACTTGACTGCCTCCCACCAGGTTCTGTTACCCAGAATCCATTGCAAACCTAAAACAATTGCCAAAAAACACTTTTTCCCCACATTTCTCTGGTGGAAAGTTCTGGAATCTGCATGGATCCAAAAATGTCCACCCACCCCGCGTTCCCCAAAGTCTTCCGAGAAAAATGGTACCTCACTTGTGTGGGTCAGCCTAGTGCCCGCGACAGGAAACGGCGCAAAACGCAACGTGGACACACCTCAATTTCGCTGTGAAAAATGACCCTTTTTTGGCAAAGTGCCTAGCTGTAGTTTTTGGACCATAGCTCTGCCGGCACCTAGGGAAACCTGGCAAACCTATACATTTTTGAAAACTAGACACCCAGGGGAATCCAGGATGGGGTGACTTGACTGCCTCCCACCAGGTTCTGTTACCCAGAATCCCTTGCACACCTAAAAAATTGCCAAAAAACACATTTTCCCCACATTTCTCTGGTGGAAAGTTCTGGAATCTGCGTGGATCCACAAATTTCCAGCCACCCCGCATTCCCCAAAGTCTTCCGAGAAAAATGGTACCTCACTTGTGTGGGTCGGCCTAGTGCCCGCGACAGGATACGGCGCAAAACGTAACATGGACATACCTCAATTTCACAGCGAAAAATGACCCTTTTTTGGCAAAGTGCCTAGCTGTAGTTTTTGAACCATAGCTCTCGCGTCACCTAGGGAAACCTAGCAAACCTATACATTTTTGAAAACTAGACACCCAGGGGAATCCAGGATGGGGTGACTTGAGTGCCTCCCACCAGGTTCTGTTACCCAGAATCCCTTGTAAACCTAAAAAATTGCCAACAAAAACCACATTTTCTCAACATTTCTCTGGTGGAAAGTTCTGGAATCTGCGTGGATCCACAAATTTCCACCCACCCCGCGTCCCCCAAAGTCTTCCGAGAAAAATGGTACCTCATGTGTGTGGGTCGGCCTAGTGCCCGCGACAGGAAACGGCGCAAAACACAACGTGGAAACACCTCAATTTCGCTGTGAAAAATGACCCTTTTTTGGCAAAGTGCCATGCTGCAGTTTTTGAACTGTAGCTCTGCCGGCACCTAGGGAAACCTAGCAAACCTATACATTTTTGAAAACTAGACACCCAGGGGAATCCAGGATGGGGTGACTTGACTGCCTCCCACCAGGTTCTGCTACCCAGAATGCCTTGCAAACCTAAAAAATTGCCAAAAAAACACATTTTCCCCACATTTCTGTGGTGGAAAGTTCTGGAATCTGGGTGGAACCACAAATTTCCACCCACCCTGTTTTCCCCAAAGTCTTCCGATAAAAATGGTACCTCACTTGTGTGGGAGGCCCAAGTACCCGCGAAAGGTGACATTTTCAGCTAAATGTGAGGTTTGCAGGGCATTCTGGGTAAGGAAACGTTGGGGGATCCACGCAAGCCATACCTCCCTGGAATCCCCCGGGTGTCTAGTTTTCAGAAATGTGTGAATTTGGTAGGTTTCCCTAGGTGGCCGCCAAGCCCGGGGCCCAAAACTCATTGAACCCCCTTTGCAAAACCAGGTTGTTTTGTGATTGGTAATTTTGATGTCTACTCAATAGGTTTTGGGCCCTTGCCTGACACGGACACTAGGCCTACCCATGCAAGTGAGGTACCATTTTTCTCTGAAGACTTTGGGGGACGCAGGGTGGGTGGAATTTTGTGGACCCACGCAGATTCCAGAACTTTTCACCACAGAAATGTGAGGAAAATGTGTTATTTTGGACACATTTTTAGGTTTGCAATGGATTCTGGGTAACAGAACCTGGTGAGAGCCAGTGAAGTCACCCCATCCAGGATTCCCCTCGGTGTCTAGTTTTAAAGAATGTACAGGTTTGCTAGGTTTGCCTACGTGCCAACTGTGCTAGGGCCCAAAATCCACAGGTATGCACACTGCTAAAAAAAATCCGGAGCCCAGTGGCCTTTCTGCCGCCCTGAGGGGGAATCGGGGAAGGGTGTTTCATTCTGATATGCCCCTAAAGGGGCAGAAAGACTGTGGCTATTTTTTGTGGGGGTGGGGGCATTGGTATGACCATTTTGGGCAGCCCCCACCCCCACGCATAAAAAAGCCTGCGTACTCGCTGGCGCCTAGTGGGCTTTCTGTCCCCCCAGGGGCAGATCAGGGCCACTGCCACCATCTGCCCTCCCGGGGGGGCAGAAAGACTGGAATTTCTCTGGGGGTGGGGTGGGGTATTGTCATGCCTATTTTGGGGAGCCCCTAACCCTACAGTAATAAAACAAAAAAATCCATGGTTTCTAGTGGGCATTCTGCGCCCCCAGGGGGGGCCAGAATCGGGGCTACAGCTCCCATCTGCCTCCTGGGGGGCAGAAAGACTGTCATTTTTGTGGGGGGGAGGGTGGGGGCATTGGCGTGCCCGTTTTGGGCAGCCCACACCCTAAAAACAATTGCGCCAAAAAAATCCCTGGTGTTTAGTGGGCTTTCTGCCCCCCCCGGAGGGGCAGATTAGGGGCCAATGCCCCATCTTCCCCCCGGGGGGGGGCAGAAAGACTGTAATAATTGGGGGGTGGGGTGGGGGCATGTTCCAGCCCGTTTTGGGCAGCCGCCACCCCTATTTTTTTTTTTTAATTCCCTGGTGTCTAGTGGGATTTTTGCCCCCCCGGGGGGGCAGATTGGGGGCCAATGCCCCATCTGCCCCCCAGGGGGGCAGAAAGGCTGTAATGGTGGTGGGTGGGTGGGGGCATTGGCGTGCCCGTTTCGGGCATCCCCCACCCTAAAAAAACCTGAAAACAAATCCCTGGTGTATAGTGTGCTTTTTGCCCCCCCCAAAGGGGCAGATATGGGGTCAATGCCCCATCTGCCCCCCAGGGGTGCAGAAAGACTGTGATAATTGGGGGGTGGGGGCATGGGCCTGCCTGTTTTGGGCAGCCCCCACCCCTTTTTTCTTTTTTTTCAATTCCCTGGTGTCTAGTGGTCTTTTTACCCCCCTGGGGGTGCAGATTGGGGGCCAATGCCCCATCTGCCCCCCAGGGGGGGCAGAAAGGCTGTAATGGTGGTGGGTGGGTGGGGGCATTGGCATGCCCATTTCAGGCAGCCCCCACCCTAAAAAAAACGGAAAAATCCCTGGTGTATAGTGGGCTTTCTGCCCCCCCGAAGGGGCAGATTAGGGGCTAATGCCCCATCTGCCCCCCGGGGGGGGCAGAAAGGCTGTGATTATTGGGGGGTGGGGTGGGGGCATGGGCCTGCCCGTTTTGGGCAGCCCCACCCCTATTTTTATTTTTTTGAAAATTCCCTGGTGTCTAGTGGGCTTTTTGCCCCCCCGGGGGGGGCAAAAAGAGTAAACAATGCCACAATTATTTGGGGGGAGCAAAGGCCCTTGTCCAAGGGGCCGCTCCCTCCTCCCTGGTGTCTAGTTGGTGGATCCCTGCTTGGGGATCGCCCTCCTGTGGCGATCCCCAAGCAGGGATCCACTGGGGAGTGCCATTGGAAAGGGGAGATTCTCCCCTTTCCAACGATACCTCTCCCGTCTTTCTATGTGCTCAGGGGGCTGAGATAGCCCTCTGAGCACGTACAAAGTGAAGCCCCGATCGTCATTACACTGAAAGGGGGGGGGGGCCTCAGGAGCTGGGGAAGCTCTTCCCCAGCTCCCGAGGCTATTTTTAATTAAAGGGAATCCCTCTGGCGACCACATTAGTATAGACCGTGGCTCCCTGGGCTCAATTGATTCCTACGGCTGCTCTCGGCGACTACAGCCCCTGCCCTCAGGCTCACCCATGACCCCTGACTTTGCAGGGCCTCTGAGGACTGCGTCAGGCCGCAGTCACGAAGCAGCTGCTTCAGGTGCTTCAGGCCTCTCCCACCGCCCCGCAGCTCTTCCCGCATGCCTGCAGATCTCAGCTCGCTGACGCCACTCTCGGGGCTTTGCTCGCAACACTAATGCATCATTGTGGAGCTTTGTCAGCGTGGTTGCTCGGGAGCTTCCCGGTCAAGCCACCATCTTGGTGCTCAGCGAGGCCACACCCTCCTCACCATTCGAGTTAATAGAAACTCAGCTTTAGTGATACATTTAGAGGTTAGTGTCCCACGCCTTCCAGAAAATGATATACATTGGGTGAATAAAAACCCTTAAGTCCCTTATTACCAGTTCAGTGGTCCATCTGACCACTGCCACACTGTGGACCCACCCGCAGTATTCCAAGTGTGACAGTCGGACCACCACTGAACTGCAGCGATCTGAGGCCAAATATTCTGGCGGTGCCACTGCGGCACCACTAAGCATATTTTGAGTTGCCTTACCGCCGCTCTCTTCATGGCCGTGAGATTGCCATGAAAAAGGTGATCGTGAGGCAACAAAGGGGGCCCTTATACAGGGCCTTCTTGTGCCTCTGGGTCTGGGGGTGCATGCAGGGTAGCACATGTTGTGCCTTCTGTAAATATGCACCTCAGTTCCTGCACAGTGTGACATGCATGTCACGCCATGCAGGAAGGTGTAGTCTGCACTCTAAGAGCAGTGGTCTGCCTGTCAGGCTGTTTTATGGGCTTGACAGACCGTAGCTGTCAGACCACCCGCCAGGCCAGGAATAAACTCCTGAAATAGCGGGCGTTTGCACCATAGGTTCGGCAGTCCCGCGAATGTTGTAATAAGGCCATACGTGTTCAATAAATTCCCCATAATGGTAAAGATTGGAGTGGAAATAGTAAATGTAATTTCTCACACAAAAGAAGGCAGGAGAGGCAAAACTCACCCACTACTCCAGCCCCCCCAACCACAACTGTAACACACACAGAAGTATTAGGAGTTCCTTCACCCCTCCTTACTGCCAGATTGTCGACATGTTTCTGCTGCTTGTCACGTGCCCACAATTTTAGGTCACAACAGCATTCATCAGGACCTTTCTGGCTCAAGAACCTTAGTTATGCAGCTGCGAGTATTATATTTCTATTTATTTTTGGGTGGGAAATGTCATGTGTTATTTTGTTTTTATGTTTTATTGTTTAGGTTTAATTAAGTATTTAAATTATTTATTTTCATTTACCCGTCTTGTTTTTTATTTTATCAGTTTTTGGACAGATATATAAAAATATGATTTTACGGTTATGTTTTTAAATCATCGTTATTGGTTTTTCATAGTTTAAGCATAGGACAAGTTGTAATCTTAGTATACAATATCATACGTTGACATTTACCATCTTGACACTTGGTGGGGAACCAGGCTACATTGCATTCTGGTAACAGGTATAGAAAAAAGCTCTTTTTAAATATCTATGTATATTATTTACATTATGCTTAGCAAATAAAGCAACAGACTTTCTTTGTCCCCATATTATCACAGCAACCAGTATGCTATAAACACTAAACAAAAAAGAAAAACATATGATTTCTAGTACTCAAGTGCACATAGTGATGTGAGTTGTGTATAAGCTAGGGTATGTTATAGTGGTGTTACACTTTTTTTAAACTTTAATAGTGAGTAAATAGGTTGCATTTTGTACATTTACCTGGTGTGTTTACTTATTTTTTGTTTCATTTGTTTTACTGATTGTTCTATTCTTAGTTCTTGGTAGCAAGGTCTTATTTGGAGAGCTTCTATGAACATTTAGAGTCTTGGTCCAGTTCTTCCTACTGTGGCTTGGAAGGTATTGTGCCATCCTTCCACTGTGTTGTTGGTTTTAGCTTGTTGAGTCATGATTCTGTTGTAGACGTTGCACCATGCTATTTCGAACTTGGGTTGTTACATGTGCCCAGAGCAGTGCAGTCTGCCAACCCAAGTGTCTTCAAAATAGTCCATTAATGGACTAAATTTGTATTCATATTTTTAGTAAAAAGAGGATTTTATTGGCATTTTTGTAGTGGTTAGCTATGTCTGTTGAATGTACATATGCTAATGGTATGTTTTTTATTTCAAATGCAATTGTTGTTGCATAATAAACACTTAGGGGCTCATTACGATGTCGGGTGAAAAGCTTCTACTCGACACCATCTCAGATTTGGTACCAATCAACTTGTGGTCGGCTGTTCCGACCACCGGATTACAATGCGACCGAAAGATGTTCAGTCAGATTTCCATTTTTTCATATGGGAGCTTGTGTTACACCCGAGAACCGGCCATAACACAGGCTCCTATGGGTAATGGGGTGTATGTGGAAAACCCTGCACCCTGTGCCTCCCACACAGTGCAGGGTTTTACAGAGGGTTACCTTAGGTATACCCTCAGCCACCAACCGTAGGCCGTGGGGGCAATGGGGCCCTGCTAGGGGCCACCAAAGTCACTTTTATACAGTCTTTTAGTGTCAGGCAGGCTGACACGCAAAGGCAGTTGGAAGCCAACATCATAATCCTGACGGCGTAAACGCTGTTAATAGGGGGTTACGGTGAGGTTCTGACTGACAGAAATACTCCGCGAGGCAGTCATAACCGAGTCAGAATGATTGGCTTGTTTACGTTCCAACTGTGAACATCGTAATCGGGTGATCGGACTGGAAACCGACCGAGTCGGTAGGAAGGGCTCTGACGCGGTCGGGAAGATTCCAACTGTCGGGCGGAGGCTTTCCGCCCGACATCGTAGTGAGCCCCTAGTGCAGATTTTTGGGTGGATCTTTGATACAATTTTGTGGTGAACAAAATTCTTCAACAAAAATACTGTATCAAAAATATTGTTTACCACAACATCGTGCTCCTATACTTATAATGGTAAGTACCAAAATATTGGATTCAAGTAGTAAATGTTAAATATATATACATATATATATATTCACTGAAAAAACCATAGGTTTCACACATGTTATAGTTAGCGGAAATTTTACTGATAAAAAACCAATGAAATTCCCCCGTTATAGTTAGTGCAGGCAACTATAACTCACGCGACCGCAATCCTCTGCTGATGCTAATACTGTATTTAGACACTTATTTGCCCATGTCTTCTTCCATAAATTTTTAGCTATACATATATTACAAATATTTTTTTTTCATAAAGACACATATGTCATCAGCAGAAGATTGCGGTCGCGTGAGTTATAGTTGCCTGCACTAACTATAACGGGGGAATTTCATTGGTTTTTTATCAGTAAAATTTCCGCTAACTATAACATGTATGAAACCTATGGTTTTTTCAGTGAATTTGCAAGGTTTTTTAAATGCTAATTCCTAACTATAACGTGTGTGAAACCTATGGTTTTTTCAGTGAATTTGTACGGTTTTTTAAATGCTAAGCTACTTTACGCCATTTGTGGCGTGCGCGCCCACTTAACGCAGTTCGTTCCGTGCGCGCACGGTGCGCTTCGCGCAACGTGCGCGCACAGTGAGCACGCGGTGCGCTTCGCGCACCGCGCGCCCACTTTACGCAGTTAGTGCCGTGCACGCACGGTGGGCACGCGGTGCGCTACGCGCACCGCGTACCCACGTTACGCTAGATGGGCCATGTACGCATGATGCGCTTCGCGCACCGTGCGCACATGGAGGACATATGATGCGCTTCGTTGTGAAAGGTAATATTTTAATTTTTCATCTGTGCCATATGCCATGCAGAAATGGTGCCCTTCGGGCACCATTTGCATATGGGGTGGGGAGAGTGTGGATTATTTTTTTTATATATTCATTTTTACCGTACGCGTACGGTAAGCGTAATAGGCGAAATTATCGAAAAAATTAAAATTCCGTTTTTGGCCTTGGGGGAACTTTGGGGACTCCCTCAACATGGCTAGGTGCTTTGGAGCTGTCTAAACAGCCCCTTTACATGTTTTTGTCCTTTGTTTTTTAATCCACACTCTGAGTGCGAGAGAGAAAATGGCGGCCGCCGCTTCCTGGGTTCGACCGATTCGAATGTTTACTAAGATCTAACAGCCAATCAGAATCGCTCTCGCGCATGTCACCGTACGCGTACGGTAAGCGCACCGTAAGCGCACCGTAAGCTGGCTCAGATATATATATTGATTTAAAGGCTATTTTCTCTGAATCTACTGAACAGATTTACACCAAACCTACAAAAGGCACTTCCTTGACCTGTAGACTACCTCTCTGCCGAATTTCAAGGAACTCTGTTCAGCCGTTCGGGCTGTAGCTGTGTCTAAAGGTCCTATGGAAAAATGCATGGGAAAAACGCGTTTTGGGACCCCCCTTTTATCTCAGCCCCCGCTTGACGAATCCCCCCGAGACTTTCAGGGTAGGAGCGGAGCGTAGCGCCCCACCTATTTTGAAATATTCGCGAGGATTCGTCGACCGGCGCCAAAGTTATTCAAAATAGAATGTTGCGGATTTCCTATGGAAACAGGGTCCTAACTATAACTACCTACTGGCGACCGCCAGTAGGTAATATATAGTTTCCACAGAGATGCTCCTTCCGACCGCTGGGGCCCCAAAGGGAGGTGGCACACACACCGGCTGAGCGCGCCGGTAAACAATTCACAGCAAAAGATTCCAAATAAAGTGCGCTCTCAGTGACAACAGCATCCACCAGATATGTCGGTATTCCAAGGGTGTTTATTCACAACATGTTTCGGCTACAAAGAAGCCTTGATCACGTGAATATGTGTGCACAAATCAGGGCAAATACAGCTACGAGCAAGGACATAGACATCAACATAGGACTAACAGGAGCTGAATATGGTCCAGACAAATAGGGGACATTTTGTAATGTCTATGATGCTTGCTAAGATATTGCATGAATATACAACCATAACAGAAAGTTCATTTGTAAAATACAGAATTACACTCTCCCGTCACCCAATTATAAAAATCATGTTTACCACAGTTATCAAATTCATCTGGTGGATGCGTACCCTGTATGTGACACAGTAACAATTACGCGTGATAATCACAAAATAATCGCAAATTACAAAGTCAGGTGTCCCTTACAGGATTTATTTAACACTACATGTCGGGTAAGTTAATATGAATATATATATATATCGATATCGTCCTATCAACCCAATAGCAGTACTTGCAATGAAAATTCATGCTTGCCACTAAGGCTGTCGGGATTCAAGCCCAGTTTTTTTAAAGTAATATATTAGTACTGTCTATTTGTTGCAAATGCTCGAGCCCGATATCCCAACAGAAAAGATTTGAGCAAGTGCTCTAATTGAACATAATTGGGTGAGAATAATAATTACCATAAAAACATCATACTTGCAAAAGTCTCATAGTCCTTCCCCTTCTTGCCCATCAAGGAAAGTGCTCTGTGCTAATAAAGTGAAAAGGGTAGGATGCCCATGCAAGGTGAGTGTGATGTCTTGGCCCCTTCCTTTTCTCCTGTGGGAAGAAACAAAACAACAACAAATTACAATCAAATTGAATTATCATTAATTAATAAAAACAGTTCAATAGGACTTCCTATGTTGCACTTAATTGCAATACAAGAGAAAGTGCAGGAAGCAGGGCCGCCAAAAGGCGGCTCAATTTAAAAACAGCAAGATGGACTAAATCATGATCCAGTTATTATTCCCTCAAATGTATTGCTAGTTCCTCATCCTGTTTGAGGCCCCCTGGGTTTTTGGTCTGGAAGTCTACTATATACTTGGACTCCTTTTATCGTAATTTTAACACTCTATCCCCCCCCCCCTAGGATTCCTATTGATTTGCTCCAAGATGAAAAATCTTAGCAAACCTGGGTTGGAAAAGTGTTAGTCTCTGTAGTGCCGAGCCACCGGGTATTTTTCATCATTATGTGTAATGGCACGACAGTGTTCAAGCACACTTTTCTTTGCTATAAGAGTCGTGCTACCTATATACCAAAGTTTACAGGGATATTTGATCACATAGATAACAAAGTTGGAGCTGCATGTTAAAAATTGTTTGATTTCCTTTTTGACTCCATTATACAAGATCTTATTCGTGAAAGTACTGTTCAAGCATGCATTGCAATGGCCGCAGGGAAAAAACCCTTTATATCCATGCTCTTGTCCGGTGGAATATGTGGTGACATCACTGTGTACTAGCATGTCTCTGATGTTTCTGCCTTTCCTATATATAATACTGGGTCTATTAGGAATAGATTCACCAACAATATTGTCACATTTTGAGATATCCCAGTTTTTAGTTAATATCTTATGGATGCTGTTGGAATCTGCATTAAATGTCATGATCAGTCGGGTGTTATTCTCAATCTCATCTTCTGGTTCATTGGGTTTATCTGCAAGGGTGACAGATCTTGGGATGTTATCAGCTCTATCTTTGGCTTTACGGAGCACCCAATTAGGGTAGTCTCTAATCCTAAAGCCAGCTAACATCTCTTCACATTCGAGTTGGTATGATGTTTCAGTATTACAGTTCCCTTTCGCCCTCAGCAGCTCACCAGGGATGCTCCATTTAAGTGTCTCCGGGTGGCTGCTGAGGGCATGTAGGATGCTATTACCTGCAGAGGTTTTCCTGAATAATGTAGTGTTTATTTGATTATCCTTCATGTCAATCCTGACATCAAGGTACTCTGCATATGTCTTACTGATATGACTGGTAAGAACAATATTGTTATTGTTGGAATTCAGTTCATCAATTAAATTGATCGCTTCCTGTTCACTACCTTTCCAAATGACGAACAAGTCGTCAATGTATCGTAGCCATGTGGTCACATGTTCGAGATGTCCTGTATAGACAGGGTTGGCAAAAACCTCTTCCTCCCAGCGTCCCTTGAAGAGGTTTGCGAAACTAGGAGCGAAACACGAAACCATTGCGGTACCAACCAACTGCCTGTACAGGACACCATCGAATAAAAAGATGTTATTGGCAAGACAATATTCCATCATATCAAGCAACATCTTAGTATGTTCCCTGAAACGTAAAGGCCGGGATTTGAGAACGTGGTTACAAGCTTCTAGGCCTTGGTGATGGTCAATGATGGTATAAAGTGACTGTACATCCAGTGTGATGAGAAAAGAATTCTCATCCCACTGTACATCCTTGATCTTGGTGAGAAAATCTTTAGTGTCTCTAATCTAGATGGGTAAACCACTCACCAAGTCTCTGAGGTAATGGTCTACATATTTAGAGACATGTTCAGAAACACAACCTCTAGAAGAAACAATGGGTCTTCCTGGTGGGTTGATGGCATCTTTGTGGCGTTTGGGCAACAAATAGACTACAGGGAGTACCGGATAGTCATTCTTCAAATACCTATATCCTTCCCATTCAAGAATCCCCTTGTCCTTCCACATTGTAAGTTTATCCCAGATGATAGTGATACTCTCATTATATATCTCTGAGGTGATGGGCTTGTAAAATCTCAAATCAGTAAGCTGTCTAAGCGCTTCAGCAATATACTTCTCCCTATCCATGATAATAATATTGCCACCCTTGTCCGCTGGACGGATGACAATATTTTTGTCTTCCATCAGTGATTTAAGTGCCTGTCTTTGGATAAAGGAAGGATTATTGTTGTTGGAAATGTAATTTTTCTTTTTATGTCTATAGGCCCAAAATACTTTGTTGACGCTATCGTGGAATGTGTCAATCGCATCATGAGGTAGTGTAGGGAAAAAAATGGATTTGGGTCCAAATCCTGAAGAAGCACTACAATCTATATACAGTTCTGCACCTTGTAATATTTGCGTAGTACTGATCAGTTCACTCTCCCCTTCTAATGGTTGTGTCTGATTGTTGCTACTCATGTCTCTCATTACACCACTTTCTTGTTCTAGTTGTAAAATGTTAATAACAGTGTCAATATCGCCAATACTGATATTGTCCTGATAATTAGGAATGTGGGGTTTAGTTGTCCTGTCCCCCCCCCCAACCTTTTCAGTTTGTGCCACTTTCTTAACTTCAATTTACGAATATATTTATATACTGAAAAAACCAAAGGGACATTATAGTTAGGCTCAGATTTCACTTGTGCAAAACTTACACCCCGGTGATGCACTGCTTATGACCTCACATATTACATCGCTCATGACATGTTCAGTGACATCAATAATCACATCACTAATGACATCATCCAATGATTGTGAGTGTTTTCTAAAAGTTTTTGTGTTCAAAACGTGTACCACAAAAGTTAAAGTAGTATTCTTTGTGAACTACTGATAAGTGATTCCTTTTTTAACATGGTTTATGTGAGTCACTGTGTGTATCCGTGTGTGAGTGGGCGGCTGAGTAACTGTACTTTTCAGTAAATTTCGAAGGTTTATTTAAGTCTATTTTCAAACTATAGCGTCCCTATAACCTTTGGTTTTGTAAGTGAATTTCTAAGGTTTTTCAAATTCTATTTCCTAACGATAAGCTCCATGTAACTTTAGTTTTTTTAAGTGAATTTCTATGATTTTTATAACTAGCTATCGTGTTTGCAGAGAGGTGGAGAAAAGGGTGGGACCTCCAACCAGCTCTCAGGAATCCTGTTGTGTCAGACTTACAGGATGTAACAGGAGGGCTTCTGGGTTCCCAAGAACCCTAAACATCCAAAAGGATTTAATGCGCCAACCAACAGTGCACCAAGAGAAGCATTGGCAGAGTGAAAGAGAAAGGGGACATGGCCTCCGCATACCTCTCAGCAATTCTGCTGTGTGGGACTTAATTCAGGTAACAGGATGGCTTGTTGGTCCACAAGGACACTCTAGAGCCAAGGGAACTTCATCACCCAACCAGCAGTGCACCAAAGGTGTGTTTGCACAGTGATGGAGAAATGGGCATGGCCTCCGAAGTCCTCTCAGCAATCGTACTCTCTGATACATACTGGAAGTAACAAGAGGGCTTGTTGGCCCCCAAAGCCCCTCTGGAGTCAAGGGAACTTCATCATAAACCAGAGGTGCACCAGGAGGTGCATTTGCAGGGTGGTGGAGAAAGAGGGTGTTGCGTCTGAAGTCCTCTCAGCAATTATGCTCCGTGAGTCTTACTGGAGGTAACAGGAGGACTTGTTGGCACCAAGGACCCTCTGGAGCCAAGGGGACATCATCATCCAAACAGAAGTGCACCAGGAGGCACGTTTACAGAGTGATGGAGAAGGGGGTAGGGCCTCTGGTGAATTGCAGGTTTTGTATTCATTTGGGAGGCAGCCAGGTGGCCCCCCTTCCTTAGGCCAATTTTGGCCCAGGGAACCACATTCCTGGGGCCAGGCCTATTTTTAATAGAGGAAGGGGGCTGTGTGGCCCCCTCTCTGGCCAATTTTAGCCCCAAAGCCCGCTTCCTCTAGGGCCTGGCCTTGTTTTCCTTTAAAAACAAATATTATTAAAGGGAGGGGGCCAGGCAGCCCCCCCTCCCAGGTTGATTTTGGCCCCTGGGACCCTATCCGCCTGGGCCCAACCTTTTTCTTATTTTTTTAATGAAAAAAACAAGGGGAGAGGGCTGCGCGTCCTCCCCAGGCTGATTTTGGCCCGGGGGACCCCATCTCCCAGGGCCCAGCCTGTTGTAAGGGTGCCCTGGTCCCACCCACGGCACCCACTTTTTACAGTTGAGGACTGCGGGTGAGACCTGAAGGCCCCCGCGGCCCCTGCCAGCTTCCCACCTCCTGCAGGAGCCGGCATTGCTTGCACACAGAGGGAGCTGCTAATATTCAGCTCCCTCGCTATTAAAACTATTGTGCTCCACTTTGAGCAAGCGAGGGCAAAATACAGTAAAGCTCCCGCCAAGCCATAGCAAACAGCTATGTCCCAGGGGTGGGCACCACAGGACATATCAGGAGCCGGCCCTGGGGGGTGGTGGTCCCCAGGGCCATGTATGACTTCAGGAGGGGAACGACCTGGTCTCCTCCTTTGTTTTGTTTTGGGCATGCCTCGGGGAGGTGGCATGCACAAATGGGATGTGAATTATTAGTTGTCCTAGATCACTACAAATCTAGCATCCTGCAACTAAAATATGAGCAAAATGAATAAGTTCTCCATAATATACAGATTTAAAATAAAATAAAATAAATAATTTGCAAATAATTAATAGTTAATTGTTGTTTTCTGAATTAACTTCACACCCTAGGCATGTACAAACTTAGCAGCCAGCAACTAAAATAAGTCAATTAAATCATTTAAATAATTAACTAACAATTCAAAATGACTTGCAAATTATTGCGTAATTAACTTCCCACCCTAAACCGTCAAAAACATAAAAGCCTGCAAAAAACATATAACAATAAATAAATCTGTATTATAAAAATGTACATAATAAATGTCAATAATATAAATAAAATGAAATGGATGAGATACTTCATAATTAATTATTTCCTAACTTCCCACCTTATTCTCCTAAAAACCAAACAACCCGCTACAGCGCAATAAATTTCTATTAGCAAGAAAATAAAAAGCACTTAAAATTACATACCATATTTTGAAAAGATTAAATATTTATATAAACAATAGTAAGACATTCATTTAAAATATAAAACAACAGATAAAAATTAGTATAAAACAATATTTATAACAACTATATTAGTGAAAACAATATTATAAACATTGGTATTCTTTAAAACAATATTACTTAAACCATGATATTCTTGTCAACAATATTTGTGTATCATAATATTTGTGCGCCATGTTTTTTAATTTCTGATATTTATGTCTACCGGTATTTAAAATTTTGTCCAAAACACCTTTCTGAAGATGTCTCCAAATGCTTTGATTAAAGTGGTAATAGCAACCTTGTATGGCTGAGTGTGGGTATAGTTAAAGTATTGTTTGCATCATTCAAATTTTGTCTGAAGAGTAGTTAGTTTCTACTTTAATTTAGTTTTATATCTCATGGTAATTTACACTTTGTTTGGCAGCAGTGCAAAAACAATGGGTATGCTAGTATTAAGATATTCAACATGTATGGTGTTTATCTGAATGAAGGGTTGAGGGCACATTTTGGAAGTTACGTCCAACATCAAAGTTTAATTTTGACTTATGTGCTCATCACGAGTTTGGCAGTCCTCAAGTGGTGCCGCCACTGTGGTGTCCACTGGAGGACCTTCAAAGCCGTTGTGCACCCAACGGATTATGATTGTAATCCAAGTCGAGCGGGCGGTGCTGCAGTGGTGCCACGGCGGTGGGCTGTTAGACTCATAGGAGAGCCTAACATGCAGTCCACCACCGTCCCTGCACCTTGTGGCATGCCACACATGCAAGAAAGGGGGTGTAATTACAGGGGGACAAAACATGTGCCCCCCTGCATACACCCCCAGGCCCAGATTCGGCAGGGGGCCTGTTAGGGTCCCCTTAGTTTCCTCTCCGCCACCCTTTTTATGGCAGGCTCACTTGCATGACAGGGGCAGTGAAAAGACAACTCAGAATATTCTAGCCGGTAGCAGACCATGGCCCAGCGGGATCCTTGATCCCAGTGCAGCCAGCGACCTCATGGCAGTCCGATTGCCACACTCTATATGCTGCAGGGGGACTAGCAGTGTGGCGGTGGAAATACCGCCACTACGAGCATGGTGGTATGGTGTACTCGTCATACTCATAATAAGGCCCATAGTTTTAGGAAGTTGTTTTTATATATAAATATGCTTTTGTCACAATGGTGGTTTTCATGTAGGAGGTAGGGTTCATAGTTATGCGCAGTGGTTAGGTGTTCTGGAATTTGAATGTCTTGGCATCTTTTAGGGGCAGTAGGCTTTTTACTGGTGGCTTTTTAGTATACGATATTAGGGACTTTAAAGTAGGAATTGCTGGCAACTGGACTGTGATGTGCTCAAGTATTTTAGAGAGTATTTATTGTAAATATTTAGTAGTGGGCTCTTGAGCACTAGTGCTCTCTTCTTTTAAATCGTGAAGTAGATGGCTTACTTCTATCTCAGGCATATTTAGGGGGTGGTTCTGTTGTTTCACATTAATTACAATATCATTTTTGGCTGTGCACCTCCCAAAACAAGCATATGTATAGTATTTAGTACATTTTCAATTCACATTTTCAGTGCTTGCGCTTTCCTAGTTGTATGTGTATCCCATGTGAGAAAGTAATTGCTTCTGTGGGAGCTGAGCCCCAGTAATCATCTGAGCCCCAATATTCGGTCACCCCAATATTTACACAAAAATAATTACACTCCAATGTCTCCTGTTTGTCTAGCATTTAGAGACTATATCCTTCATCAGAAAAATACAATTTAGTAGAGTTTAACAGAATAAAATTATGGAAGCATAAAGGACTGATTTCTAAATCATAAATAGAGTAAAACTTATATATTTATTACAAAATAGTCAAAATGCTGTACAGAGAAAAGTACATGAATTGCCATGAAGGGTTCATTACAGAAATACAGATAAATATGAAAAAAAATGTAATAATGCCTAGTTCGGCAGAATCTAGGCAAGAATTCTAAGTGGCAACTCATAAAGATTGCTGACATAACGACAAGAGGCCTACAAGGAAAATTTTAAAAGAATCCCACAAAATACAGAATACCAAAGATTTTATAGACAATGCACATAAGCTAATAATAGATTTAGCAAATTCAGCATGGTATGATCACGGTTAGGATCGCAATTGGCAAATCAGAAACAATGACATAATAATTATAAACTACACAATTATTTAGCACCAACCCTTTTCTTAAGGTGAGAGAAATCTTCTGTTTGCTTCCTCAGCAATTGCACTCCAGAGATGTATGATACAAATTAAATATTTTCTTAGACAATAGCTCATAGAACTAGCACCAACACGTCTTCAGCAGAACAGACAACAATACTTTGGGTACAGTATGGAAACTTCATTCAAAATAAATGGTGTACATCACTAATATATTTATGTTACTCACTTGATGCTTCACTGAAACAGCAGGAGAGATGGCTTTGCAGTTGAACCCTGTTTGGGAGGGGGGAATGAACAAGAGCAAGCTGAGCGGAACAGCAGAAACTGCATACATTTTCAAAATGATGGTGTATGACACAAAAATGTGGCATAACTATTCATGGCCTTATTCACACTTCTATGTGACCTAGATATCCAATTTCAGGTGCAACATCATTAGTAGGGGGTGGACAGTAAACTACGCTCTATCAGTGGAGTTTTATCCACTCTGCGTTCCACTTTGAGAGCGTAGCTCGGCAAAAATGACACCAATCGCTGCATGGCAGAGTTTTTATTGCGCAAAACTCACCAAAGTTAAGTTGCTGAGACTGAGCGAGAAAGAAATAGCACTAGACCGCAAATGAGATTTCTCAACACAGGCAATCACAGCAGGTCGCTGCCGCTCAGATTGAGAAAGCTGCCAATTGTATTGAGAAAGCTGCCACTCAAGTAGAAACTCCACACTAGCGGCAGAAAAAAGCAGTGCCCTCTGCCGCATCACGTTTTGCAGTTTGCACAGACTTTACAGTACGGGTAAAGCATCTGGTGCTAACATTCAGCATGAGCAGCATAAAGGACTGGAATTCTGTCACTCACTGAACTCTTCAGAGTTTTTAGGAAGCTCTGTGGAATTCAGCAGAGTAAACCTATGCGAGCTACCCCCACCCCTAATCATTAGTTCATCTGTTTTGACTCTATATATCATTAAAAAAAGATATAAAAAATATTCACATGACTTTTACACGTTTTGCATATTTTGAAAAATGCTATAACATTTGCCTTTCTGTGATGTGATATATATTGATCTTATTGCCTATCTGACTAAAATAGTACAATTATAAAATTAATTATTATGTTAGTAACATCAATTTAGTTTGCTAATATAATGAAAACGTGCTTTCAATGGTTTTACATTTTAGATGTACATATATGCTGTTAATTTAAGTTGCAGTGTGTGTTCTTTTCTATTTGGAGTTGTCAAGAAGTGGGTCAGGTGGGGTTTTCTTTTCTGTTGGGGGAACATGTTTGCTCCAGTTACATTTTAAACACAGATTTCTTTTGTTTTGGGTGTGGTCAATTTTTATTTTTTTTACAACTTATAAAGTTTATTTAATGTTTATAAGTTTGTTTATTTTACTTACTTTTAATGTTCCTTTGTCCAGGTGTAAAAAAGTAGAGTTATATTCAGTATTTAGTGCTTACTTTTTGTTGAAGTAGTGTTGAGTTGTATACATAATAAAAGAAAGAATTTGTTAAATTATTAATACATTTGCATTTTGAAATTATGTTGGGTCACATTGCCTGTGAAGGTGGTTGGTCATTTTTTTGAAGTGTTTCTTCTGAATTTTCTTCATACAATTCGGCACAGTGTTGGTTTCTTGAAGTTGTAATATGTTTCTGTGAAAATTAGTGAGGTTTCATCGATTTTTAGCTGCATTGACACCAGCTGTGACTCCTGCGAGGTAACTAACTTGACTGTTTGAGTATTGACTTCCTGCACTCCTGCCACCCGCTGTTGTAGTTCAGTAACGTCAGCTGTTAGATGATAAACCTTGGTAGTAACCTCAGATAGTACCTTTTTAATTTCGATACAGTCCGCCCTTGCCTGTTGGTAATAGGCTTGTGCTTCAGCTCTCTGGGTATTTAAAGCCTGCATAATACTGGAAAGTGAGGGCTCGTCACCCCCTCCATTTCTTCCACCCAAATGATTCTGCTCGGCCTTATACCTTATCCCAGCTTCTTCAGTGACCAGAGGACCATGGGGGGAGGTGAGAGAACCAGATACTGCAGGTGGAGTGTTAAGTTCAGCTGGTGTTGACCCCTTAGAATAGGAAAGCACCCCATCAGCAGTGTTTTGACCATGATCAGGGCCAGGGCCCACAGCCGAAGATAATAATCCATATTGTATAAACTAGTAACAGCCACTGTAGAATTACTAGATGGTAGATGGGCTGAAGAGGAGAGACCTGCCGTGGAAGCCAGCGAGGTAGCCAGCGAGTCTAAACGGCCATTCAGTGAAGTGGAAGCCAACATGTCCCCCTGTGAGCCTGGGTTAGATAATCTGGAGACAATAGTTCTCACTTCACCCTTTGATGACACCCATTTTCGTAGCGGGCTTACCCCCGGACCAACCTTGGTAGAGCTTGATGCACCCTTCAATCGACCGAGTGCGTCTGTAATCTGAGCCTTATTTCCAGTGCCCCCACGGCCCCTACCACCTTTCCCAGTCCAACCTGATTTAAGGCCCTTATCTTTTGGGGTTCTTTCCCCCTCGGGGTATTACCCCTTGGACTATGTACAGCATTATTATCAATCCTAATATTAACACTGCCCTGACCAGATGAAGCAGGGTTCACAAGAGAGTCCAAATCCTTCACAAATTCCGCGACTATGTTTGCCTGCTCCTTGCTACCTCCAGTTTCATCGCCAGTAATGTCTGTAATGTCTATCGGGCAGTTACCATTGGTGCCTGGACTAATCTCCTGCGCGATTCTATTGAAATAACCAGGAGGACCTTCATTATTTGGACCCTCGAGCTGGGGATACATCCCAACACTGGGGGAATGATCCCGGTCTCATCATCAAGTGGCAGAGAAGGAGAAAGGAGATTCGACAGGGACTAGATCCACTAAGCTCGCTCCCACAGAAGAAGCCTCCATTCTCGGAATACTGATGGATTCCTCCATACCCCCCAGCCCTCATTGACCGCAGCATTGAGTACTTCAGCCATCTGGGTGAGGGGGACAGCAGATTCAGAGCCACAGGACTGGAGCAGCGCTGTAGCCTTTCCTGAGCGTAATAGTTTGAGAATAGGCTTCCCCACTTGAGGATCCATTAAACTGCCTGGAGCAGTATTACCTGTCAAAGCTCTCCGGGGCATTATTACATTGTCAACAGTCTGACCTTCCAAACAGTCCACCGCTGTGGGGGGACCACCGCTTTCTGCTTGGAGCTCTATACGCCCTCGACGATTTGTCCGTGGGGGTGCCATTACTCCCAGCTTTTTCCTCAGCAGGAATTCAGATCCCAGCATCCGTCTGCTGCTGCCACAGCTCCTGATACTGATCTCCACCCCGCCAGCAAGATCACCATGACCACACCTTGGGACACAAGAATCCAGCAATGGGAGCCGCACCGGTGTTTGAAATGGCCCCCTAACTGTGAACCACCTCAATGCACGAGTGCCGTGAATCACACAACTGATGCGAGTAAGCCGGCACATCCGTCAGTCAGCAGGGCCAGAGGAGGGATAGCTGAGCAGCGTTGAGACCGCAGCCACAGCCCACGCTACCGGAGACAGAAAACCGCAGGTAGCTATCGTCTTCGACAATATTGTTTAGGCATTTCCTGTTTTATCGTATAAAAGTCATTAACGACTCGTACTGCCATCCGGGGATATATATGGGTGGGAGGATAGGCATCACGGCAGGTATCCAAAGACCTCGGGAGAGAGCAGATGTGCGCCCTTCAGCGGCGTCATAATTTTTGGTGTACCGAAAGGGAGGGAAGGTGCTGATCCTCGTGCATTCGTCGTGGACTTGTTACAGAAAGCTTTCCCGGACTTGGGGGACTGGGATATGGACACGCAGGTTCAAAGAGCACATCCTCTCCCATTATTCCTGTCATCAAATTCTCAAGTCAAAACAAAATTCTCTAGGCCCATTTTGGTAGTTTTGAGTTACTTCCTACTCCGCCAGGCCATTTTCTTTAAAGCCCGGCCAACAGCTCCTGTCCAAGTCGACTCTATGTCAATCTTTGTGTGATCTGATTTGTGTAAATCATCTATGGATAAGAGATGGCAGTTTCGCCAGCTCATGGACTCATTTAAGTCTGTCTGCTCTCAGGTTTTTTTGCAGGAGTCAGCCCGGCTTAAAGCTATCAAGGATGGTCGCTCATACTTTTTTTTAAGTGAGCAGGATGCTAAAAAGAGATTGGCTAATTGGCAAACCACCCCCAATCCTTGATCAATACAACGTCTTGGCTTGATTTTTTTAAAAAAATTTTTGGCATAGGGGTGGCACTAATGCAATAATGAAAGATGATTCTTCTTCATTGTCTTGCAAAAGGGCTGTTTTTCTTTTTCTTTTTTTTCTTTCTTTTCTTCTGCGGTTTATGTACAAGGTGGGTTCGGACGGAGGGGGCATGGTGTGTGGGCATGGCGGGGGTCTCTGATGGGGGTGTTCGTGGCGTCTTTCATTTGCTGTCGGGTTAGGACAGCTTTAAGGGGGGTGATTCATTTTTCAAGAAACGGGGTGGGGTGGATGACGGGTGGCCTAAGGGGGTTGGGGGTTAGGGTGGGGTCAAACAGTCACGGCATTGTTAAAGTAGTGCAGAAAATGTTTGAAAATAGTAATGAGCATTGGGAGGAGGAGAAACTATATGTGTGGTTACGGTTACGGATAGAGCACGATTTGTGTTACAAAATCTTGGTAAAGTCTAGAGTCAAATTTATGAGCTGGAATGTCTGTGGGCTGAACTTGGCCAGTAAAAGACAACTGGTTGCTGAAGAACTTAAAGGATTCAAGCCCCAAATAGTTGGACTGGCAGAAACACATCTGGCCTATAAAGATAGAAACTTTTTCAAACAGCTCAGCTATGACTTGATTGTCTGTACTTCACAGACGGCTTCTATAAGGGGGGTCACTCTATTGAAGGATACATTTTCCAAAATAGCTGTATTACGAACTCTTACTGATTGTCGGGGCAGGTGGGCAATTGCGCAACTTTTTATCTTTGTCAATAAGGTCACAGTTTGTGTGGTCTACGGCCCTAATGTTGATTGTCCTGAGGTCATTTCTCATCTGAATTCTGAACTCTTAGATTGGGCTGGTGATCTCATTTTAATGGGAGACTTCAACTGCATCTTAGATTTAAAAAAATTGATACTACAAACACGTCTGCAGAGCTAGAATGGTCCAGGTAAGGGCTGCAATATGAGATCTATTATGTATCCACCAACTGGACGATGCTTGGCAGACATTGTTTCCAACAACACCGGGGTTTATTTTTTTTTCTCATCCCCATAAACAGTACTCTAGGATCGACATGATTTTTACTAATAAAGCTGTTGGCCAATGCATCAATGGTTATATGTCCAAAGGTAACCTCGGACCATAATCCCATTATGCTTTCTGCATATTTTGGTACATCTAGACAAGGTCAAGTTAGGGAATTCTCGTTCCCTCGGCACCTCTTAAATAATTCTGCTTTCGTTGCCCACATGCAAATGGTCTTGAAGGAATATATTGGCAACAATCTTTAGACTTCATCCCTCGCTTTGGTATGGGATTGCTTAAAAGCATGTGTGAGAGGGGCTACTTTTCAGTTTATAGTCAAGCAGAATAGACTTCATAGTATTCAGCTGGGTAATGAACAGACGCAGTACATCGAGTTAGAGCAGCAACATGCCCGGGCAATAGCTTCAAACGACATAAGCGAGCCACTTAAATATGCCCAAATTATTGAAGTTAGAGCAAAACTTAGCAGAAGGTTGAAGGATAAAGTTGCCAACAATTACCTTAAGTTTAGCTCTATGCAGTATGAGTATGGAGAGAGGGTGGAAAGGGTACTGGCTTACCAACTTGCTGACCAGAGGGCTAAATCACACATTAAGATAATCAACGGGGTAGAGGGTGTTACCTATACGAAGTCTGAAGACATAGCCGAGCAATTTAAGATTTTTTTATGCTAGCTTATATAAGGAATCTGGAAGCTTTAACCAACAGGTGGCAATGAATTATCTACGAGAGAGTGTCTTACCTCCTTTGGATGTGTCTCATGCCTTGGGCTTAGAGAGCATTGCTGACCTGGAGGAATTGAATGTAGCAATGGGGGCTCTGCCCAGCAGCAAGGCGGTGGGTGGGGACACTATCCCGCTTGAGTTTTATAAAACTTTCAGGGATGGGTTAATGCCAGTTCTCCTTGAGTTGATTAACGACATACTACAGGGAGGGGATGCATCTCCTTCATGGAATAGAACTAATATTGTGGTTTTCCCCAAAAAGGGCAAACCTGTAGAGGACTTAGGGTCATATCGACCGATATCCCTTATTAACACGGATGCAAAAAATATTTTCCAAGCTTCTTGCCTCTTGACTTGCCCCATTTATACATATATTGGTCTCAGAAGAACAGCACAGCTTTTTCCCTGGAAGGGACACAGTAACACATATAAATACTGCCTTTGCAGCTTTTGATGTCGCTGGTCACTTGGGTCAGCAGATCGGGATGCTAATGCTGGATGCCGAGAAGGCCTTCGGCCGAGTTGCTTGGGGGTTTCTATGGTGCACTATATTATCTCTAGGCCTCGGTCGGCGGTTTGTCTCGGTGGTTCAGCGGCTTTATCACAATCCCTCTGCTGTCATCAAACTTAACGGTTCTACATCTAGTGCTGTTAGTATCCAGCGGGGTACGCGTCAGGGATGCCCGCTCTCCCCCTTACTATTTGCTCTCTACATTGAGCCGTTCATTAGGTATCTCCTTCAGAATGTTTCTATCTCGCCAGTATCTCTCAATGGTATGTCGTTAAAAGTCACTACCTATGCAGACGACATTGCTGTATTCACTACTGGGCCCAAGGTAGCCATAGCCGTACTAACACATGAGGCACAACTTTTTGGTTCCTTTTCTGGCTATAACCTTAATATAAATAAAACGCAGTCTATCCTTAACTATGCACCAGCACTCGCAGTACCTCAGCTAGGTATAACTACCTCTGCTATCTTTCTTGGTGTCTGTATTAGTGGTCGTACTGAGGACGTTATGGCCTTGAATTATGAACCATTACTTTAAAAATTCACAGCTGACCTGCGTAGGTGGCATAGACTGCCCCTGACTATCATTGGGAGATGCAACATAGTGAAAATGAACATTTTGCCTAAATTTCTTTACTTGTTCCATTCTATTTCTTTAAGAGTTCCAATGTCCTTTTTAAACGGCTTGATTCTGTTATCAGAAGTTTTATTTGGGGCTATCGTAGAGCCTGGAGAGCTCTTAGATATATAAAGTTGTCATACGAGCAAGGCGGCTTCCAACTACCTGATTTTAAGACTTATTTTTGGTCAGCCTTTCTGAATCGTATTCAGAGTTTACTTTTGGGACCTAATGTGGTTAAAACATGGCTTGCGTATCAGCTTGCATTTGGTCCAAACACTGGGTTTCTTTTACACTATCTGTCGGATCCTAACTACTTCAAGAGAGTTCCTTTTAAGATAGTTAGACACATTTATCGTATCTGGCAAGATATCGGTAAAGCATTTGCTGTACCAGATCTACATGAATTTTTGTTTTTGTGGGACAATCCAAAGTTCCCGGGCATATTCTCAGACTCGGTGTGTAGAATGTGGCAACAGTCTGGAATAACATGGCTAGGGCAGCTGTATGATGAATGTGGTTTTAGGTCATTTTCCTCTTTAAAAGAGAAATTTGGGCTATCCCACAATTAATTTTTTAAGTACCTGCAAGTCAGGGACAATTTCATGCATGGGAAGGGCTTGTTAGCCCTCCCTTATACTTCAGAGCTACTGCGGGCTATCTTCAAGACCTTTGGCCAGGGTCAGATTGGGAAAATATACCAGAGCTTCCTGTCTTTAAGCGGAAATGACGGATTGCAGATTGTAGCTTAACTTAATTGCATGTTTGCAATTGAAATCAATATAGAAGAGGTTGTTGACTCAATGGCTATAATTTACTCTACTTTTAACCCAATTAATTTAAAGCTGCAACAACATCGCACCATGTTTATGCTATATCACACCCCGCAGGTCATCTCGAAATGGGCTACTTTGCAGGTCTCATCGAAGTTATACTGCCCTAAATGTAAAGAGTATGCTGCTGATCTCAGACACGTTTGTCACGTGTCCTCGACTATCTTTGTTTTGGTATGATGTCACATGTGTGTTGAGTAGGTTAGCCGGCAAGGAGATTCAATTAACTGAGAAAGAAATTGTTCTGGGGCTAGTAGCAGACCCAGGTTATCTATCCAACTCCTTAGTCTCATTCATTATTATCACTGCCCGGCCGTGTGTAGCTAGGGCTTGGATCAATGTATTTTGTCCCAAGATTACTGATTTTTGGCTATTATTGAGGGGAGTTTATGAAATGGAGTTGGCGGTTGCTAAAGCTCGGGGTCTACGTTCAAGGGTGAAATTTGGGAGGGTCTGGTCAAGCCTTCATTGGGACTAATTGCTTCATTGTTTCTGTTTTTATTTCTGTCATGGATTATCGTTAAACCCATCTATAAGTACTCCCAATTGGGCTTGGACAAATACTATGTTTATGATTATTTTGTATATGCTCTTCTTCATTGTTCTGATGCTCGATATTCTCTTCTTCTCTTTTTCTTTTTCTTTCTTTTTCCCCTTTTTCTTTTTTTTCTCTGTGCTATGTATGCTTTCTTGTTTCTGTTGTTATCTGTGACTAAAAAATTCATAAATAAAAAAATTAAAAAAAATAAAATTAGTGAGGTTTCATGCTCGTTTTATACTGTTTTCTTAATTATGTTCTTATTTTTATTGATTGATTTGTTTTATAGTCATTTTTAGAGGTTAATTTGTGTCTATGCTTGAATTTCCCTTTTTCCTTACCTTTTTCAATGGGCGCTAACTAGTGTTTCTGTTTTATGTAGAAATGTAGTATTGTGGTATTGAACATATATTGTTAATGTTTAATAAAATGTAAACATTTTTAATTTGTTTAATAGTATTCATTTTTTTTTTAATTTGTGCTTGTTTTAAATTGGTTTATTAGTTAGTGTATGTTGATAATAGTTGGATTTTTAATGTTTAATGTTATTTTTCTTCTTTTAATGTATAATTGTTTTTTCAGTAATTATTTGTTTGAATTATTTCTATTTCTAACATTTTTTAAACATGAGTTTCTAATTTATAATGTTTATTTTTGCTTATTTTAACAATATTATTGTAGTTGATGTTGTATGTTTCAATATTTTTGCTATTGTTTGTAGTTTTCGTTAGCGCACCATATTTTTGTTTTTGATATTTGTGTTTTTTATATTGCTAAATGAGATATCTTTATGACAAGATATTTTTCCATCAATATTATTTTTTTTAATTCAGTATAGAATGGTTGTATTTTTGGAAACTATATTATTTCGATGTTATTTGGGTGAGTGTATATTATTATCTATAACATTCTGTCATTAAACCTTCAAAAAGAGTTATTTTAACACATGGCATAATAGCTTTTACACTTCAGCAGTCAGGCTATCCTGAAGCCATGTTTTCCTTTGTCGCACAAGTGGATGGCTCAATAGTACTGCAGTCCACAGGTGAACATTTTAGGCCATGGGTGCATTTCTGCACCATATACAATGGCCTTATGGAAGAGTTAAAACCCCATTCAGGGACTAATCTCTATATGGTTTAAGGGTAAGAGCACATACACTGGGCACTGGACAGCAGTGCCCCACTGTGCACAGTGTGAATACAGCAACAACAATCTGCAAAATAATTGGGTGACCACACGTTAGGACATATTCAATGGGATTTCCCTTGCACTTTAACACTGTTTGGCTGGGATTGTGTGCACCAACAGTAGGGAAAGTTATATACATTTCAATTAAATAAATACATGCACTGTAGTTAAGTGAATGCAGGGTAGCTGCATGGAGACTATATTACTCTATTGTAGTGGAAAAGCATGTCTGTAGATGAGATGTCTGCACAGTATTTACAAACTGCAATTGAGTTATTCTTTAGGATAGCTGTATTGGCTCTGTACAGGGATTTAATGTTGGTTTATATTCATGGATGCAACACAAGCTCCTGAAACCCCTTCATTGTAGGGGATTCACCCACACTTCAGGGGACCCCAATGCGGTTTAAATCCTATGGATTTCCTTGAGATAGAGGAGTTTCATGGGCACGTCACCACAGTCAGCAAAGCGCCCCAATTCATTTTGCATAGTGCCATTGTCTATATTTTGGATTCATGCTACAATTCACTTTCTGTTCAGGATGCACTAAAACTAATTTTCTAAGTAAGGGTTGTGACCATATATACAACATGTAAAGATCATTTCCTACACCTTTGTTAACTCATTGTTTAGCTGGTAAAAAGTGTGTTCTTGAAACAGTTCAATGCATTCATGAAATCCAGAAGCACTCAGGAGCACCAGGTAAAAGGATGTAATTTAGAAACAACTTTAGTTTATCCTCAAGTGAATGATCATACTCCCCTTTTTACAACTTAGATTCCATGGTCAACACTATGCATAATTTTCTGCAGTTAATAACCATTAATCAGCGAGCTATTTTAATTAGGCATGGGAGTCTAAGCACACTTTAATAATTGAATGCCTCGTAAATCAATCAAAGCTCGAAAGGATCATCTACTGCAGTGGAGGCACAGAGGTAGAAAATGAAAAATGTATATGGATCATCAACGGGCAACTAATAAAATGGTGAATTTTGTTTCTGTTACATTTCTGTACCTACGGTGTGTCTCTTTTTAAGGCTGTTTCCTCCTCTTATCTGCCTCACAATTATTGGAAGTATTATATTGAATATGAACTCATTTTGATCTTACATTGACAAGAGAAGCTGGAAAAAGGTTTTCTCACAAATAAATACAATTTTCCCTAAAGAAATTCTGAGTTAATCTGTTGAAATGATACTGAGAAAAAAAGAGAAGGTCTAATTAAGACACAGACTAATAATCAGTGTTGGTCATGCAGAAGTGGTGAGTCTTGAGATTTTTTTTTTTGTTGACAATGAGACCAGAAGAATGGGGCTGAATCAGTTAGAGTTTATTGTTGCGCTTCCTTATTTTATCAATTTGCAAGGTGATGCATTAGTACATTATGGAAGTTATGATGATTCTGATCAGAATTTTCCTTTCGCTGCAACGGGAAAATCTAAACTGTGCCTGTGTCTGTCTAATTACAAATTGTGTACAGTATGCGAGTTTGTAGGGTGATATTGACAGGAGGATTGTCTATCCGTTATGTGGTCCAATGGGATGTTAAATTCCGCTGCTTCCACCATGAGGTCGTTTTGGGGGAAGCCATCTAGCATGTCTGACACTTCAGACCAAAAGGATGGGTCGTCCGTGTTGGGGCCGTATATGATTGCTACGTGGATTAGCTTTTGAGAAAAGGGGAGGCCCTTTTCTCAAATGTGTCACCAGAAGTCTGCCCTCGCGGGACTGTGAGTCGAGTGTAATGTTGGATCTTTTGGATATCAGTGTCATTACCCCTCGTTTCTTTTTGTCAGTGGACAAGCAAGCTATCCGTGAGATCCAGCTACCACCCACTAGTTTGGCATTCTCCAGGGATAGTTTGATCTCTTGTAGTAGGATTATATCGGCCTTAGTTTTAGCTAGGTAGTCTATGATCTTCCGGCGCTTAATAGGGTGGTTAAGACCTTGGACATTGAGGAACACTATGTTGAGGTCAGTTGCCAGGGTGAGTGTGTTATTGCGGGCCATCAACTGGGTTGTATTGTGGTAGGAGCCTCCGTTCTATGTTCACAATTCTCAAAATCGCTATCACGGAATTTGGAGTAGAGGGGTGGCAATATCTCCCCTACCACCCTTCTCCCAAGGTATACAGTATGTCCAAAACCCCCAGGTGTTCTGCAAGCAATGTAAATGTCATCTTCGGGTACTCATGTTTGCCAGGGCTCACAAATACGTTGATAACCAAGGCATGCCGTATACAGTTTGTAGAGGAAAAGGAGGTGAAAAAGAAAATGAAGATAGAGCATATAGAAAGCAAAGAGCTGAGAAACCCTAGTGTGGATTCGCCCCACTCCCTCCTCCCTCCCCTCCCGCCCCTCCCCCACTTAAAAAACTCATATGTCGGAGGTGCGATGGCAGGATCATCGTCCCGCCTCTCGGAGAATAACTGTCGGGTAGTATATTTCGCTGTAATCCCAATGAGTTCCTATTAGGTGTGCAACCTCTCCACGCGTTCAGGCCCATACCTTGATACCACACAAATACAGCGTGTTGGAGCAGAGTGCATATACAGTATAATCGTCTATAAAGGATACAATGCCATGCCCTTAGGTTATGCGTCGATTTCTCTTGTTGTCGGGCTGGCGTCGCGGCATTTCTGTTGGCCTGAGCTCGCTACTGAGGTAGTTGTTGCGTGAGTTAGTGAGGTATATAGCAGTAGATCTCCCCGGTGCTCTCACAAACAAAATTTTGGCTACTACACAAGGTGTTTTGGACCCCGACCAGCTTATTCTCATTAGGCCTCAGGGATGACACGGTATGTTGGAACTGTAACAAGGAAAAAGGGGATTTAGCACTTCTTATCTTTCATTGTTCGACACTCAAAACATTCTGGGAGAAAATCTTTGGTTTTATAAATGGTTTGTTTGACTGTACGCTAACAAAATATTTTCCGCCCTTACCATGGCATTTATGTGCACAGACTTGAGATCTGAACTCGATAAAGGCCTACTAGACCTACTACTGACAGCAGCAGTGAAAGTGGTCCTCGCCAATTGGAAAGACACAAGTATGACCTTACAAAGGCTGGATCAACTGGATCACCCATCTCAGAGGTGCGGACAATATTGCACTACAGAACTCACCCTGGACACCGGCATCCAGAAAGATGTGGTAATCTCTTGACACGTACCTAGACTCTTATGAACCACCATGAAATAAGACATGCCGGCAGTACACAACTTGGCAACCCCCTATAATTTCACTACCCAGACAAATGTACTTAACTGGTCTCAACTAATGTCGTCTTCCCAGGCCTGCTGCAAGGGGGGAGCCCTACGGACACCAGCTTACAGGTGCGACAACACCCCCACTGAATGTCAGATGTAACTGATAACGAATGTCACTCTCCTTGTCTGTCTCCTATCTCTTCTTTCCCCCCTGTGTTTTCTACCTTTTCTGTCTACCTCTCTCTCCTTTTTTTTTCTTTAACTACCGTCATGAGGGGTTAGCGTAACAAACGTGATATAATGTCTCAGTACACTGATGTACAACCTATGCTAACCCTGTGACAGAATTGCTAATGTGTTCTTGTATAAAAGTAAAAAAAATACTTTGAAATAAAAAAAAGAAATTGTGAAACTGAGGTAATTTGGGAGATTTATACCATCAAAATGCCAGTAGGTAAATAGTAAAAACACAGATTAGTTCTATTCAAAGGAATTGTTTATTCAAAGTACATACAAAAGCTGATGTATTGTTGTGCAACCATCTCCTCCTCATATTTAAACCTTGGGTTACCTGCAAACTGGGGGCATTACACTTGTGAACTGTTTAAATATTAAGGGCCAGATTTACCAACGATTTGCATCACCTTATGTGGCCAAACATGGCTTGATAATTCTGGAGTTACTCAAAGCATCGCAAATCGCTGCCTTGCGTTGCTCTGCCCCAGGGAGTGTTCCATGATTTGAGCGTGGGTGTTCCCATGCATCCATCCACGGATTTTGGCTCATTCCCAGATTTACTATTAGTGATAGATCTGAGAATGCATCAAAAGATGAGATGTAACAAGGAGAAACATATTTTTTTCTTCTAGTTTTTTCCTCTTTCTGTGTATACTGCATTCTGCAGCACACATAGAAAGAGGAAAATGCCTCTGAGGATTGTTTTTGTGCAAGATGGTCTTCCTTCCTGCACAAAAACAAAAAAGTCCTGGCTACACCAGGGACACCTTGAGCCATGACTTCAAGAGTGCCTGTGTTTGCGCTAGGCAGCCAAAAGTGTTCCAGCGCTAGGAAAGGACAGAAATGTGCTTGTTGTGTTGTGCTGCGTGACAAAATAATAAATATGGGCCTAAATTTTCCACCATTTTGCTTTAGCAGCTAATATAACTTTCAGTACCATTTACAATGACTGGGGCCTTCTAGTAGGTTTAAAACATAAAACTTTGTCATCAGTAAAAATAATGTTGAAAAGCTAGAACTGATTATGAAGGAGGCAAATGTAAGGTTCATATTTTTGGACTTTGCTCTATATTTGTGTTATCTCCAAATATCTTGTGGTGGTAAAACATTGAACAAAAGGAATGAACATAGGGTTTATTACCTCCTCCTCTCCTTACTCATCCCAGTATTTACTTAATGTGTGACTGTGCTCATTCACTATACTTGCTGGAGTCGGTGCCGTATTAAGTGCACATTGATTTTCTTTCTCTTATGGTTCTTGAGGCTGTGTGTTTGCGAGGGCACTGGTGTGAACATGGGCTTCTATGGGAATTTACAAGGGCATATTATCAAGCACATTATCGCCCCTTTAGTGGCAGTTTCCTGCCGCTAAAGCGGCAATAATGTTATCGCCGTTCCTTGATAATATGGCCCACTGTTCTCTCCAGAACGAATGAGAGCTGTTAACTGAGAGAAATCTGGCTTCTGGGGTGCTGTAACCCTTCCAGATATTTTTAAGATCCAGATGGTTGCTGTAGCACCATTGTTAGGTATTATTTTTTGGGACTGGATGGCTGCATTTGGTGACAAATGTGCTGCTTTACAGTCTGGTCTACAGAGTCTGGTTGCTGTGACTGTATTCCTTCTTACTGCAAGTTTGAGCACGAGAATCACTTGGGAGCTGGAGGTTGGGTCCTAGACTCACAAAGTGGAGGCAAAGGTTTCAAACCTTCCTGTCTCTAGATTGGGTGTCACTGATTTCTCAGTTTTTTGGTAATATAGAACAAAGAAGCAGAGAGAAATAAATAATTTTAAAAAGTACAAGATAAAAGATAATGGTAGAAAGGGATGGAGAATGTGTTGCATCTTGGGAACAGCAACAGATTGTACCTTCTCTAAATCAGATAGATAACATTATCGTCTCTTTTCCAGCAAAAGCTTTTGGATGTAATTTACCTTTGTCTCAATTTTTCTGCTCTTTTCACCTATTAGGACATGATGAGTTGTTCTTCCAGATGCCCTGGAGGTTCTCACAGAAGCCCTCTCTAATATTTTCTTTTATCCCCTTTGAGGCAGCCTTTAGACCTGCCTGTTTTGCATATTTGGCTAATCAGGTAATTAAAGAGTCTTCATTAAAGGACCCTGTTGGGTGTTTAATGGTGTTTCCTTTTTTGTGTCCTCCAATTCCTTGAGTTGGGCTACTAGCCAGTAAAAAAGGGGAACCACAAAGAAGACAAAGCATTTGTCTCCTTACTTGGACAGATTTTTCAATGGAGTTGGGTCTAGAAAAGGTGGCGTCTACTCCCCTGCCTTCTCTGATGTAAATCTGCAGGAGATGGTGTGATCCAGTAAGAGGGACCCTTACCTCTTGGCTCTCGTGTATCACTTTAACGAACCAATGAAGAAAAAGGGGAAAAGGGAGAAAAGGAAAAAATTATCAAGAAACCTATGTACGACAAAAGCAAATATAAATTAGTAGAAAATGTATTTACAATTTTCTTAAAATACTAAAACATATAGGACAGTGGCGCTCAACATAGTACACAAACAACTCAAATAATCAACAATACAATGTTTAATCGAACAAGTGGCTATGGGAAGGGATTATACATAAATGGGGAGTTCAGAACAAAACTGAAACAACACAAAACATGAAAATGCGTCCTTCATTAATTGCGGCCACATATATTTGGTGATGACGTTTCGACCATTGTAGATAATGACGGTCATCATCAGGACAGAAAAATAACTATCAGAGTGTCCAGGACAATTAGATAAGACATCTATTCATATGGGAAAGAAGATCCAACCAGAATTTCAGCACTGAATTTGTAGCCATCCAGTGATTGGCTAAAGAAAAAAGTTATTCCAAAGTAAAATAACGAAGATAGCACTCCATTGTTATATATGGGACCCAGAATCAAATGGGCCCCCGCAAGGAGATTGGAAGGACCGACCAGAAATTAAAGGAATTGCAAAAAGCCAATACAATCGGCAGTGAGTGAATCAGCAACTGGTTTCCATCTTTAAAATTAGTGACCATAAGGTTGTGACTGTATAGCGCGTACAAATCATTAAGCGCAGTCAAGAAAGGGTGCATGGGACATATACCAAAATTCATAAATGTCCACCCAGTTCTAAAGTTGCGATTTGCATCCCACGGGTGGGAAAACTGGTAGTGGCTTGTCTGTCCTCCAAACTACAGCTCTCTGGAAAGGAATCAGCTAAGTAGAGAGTGATTTAGACAGTCCAAAAGTCTACTAACACTAAAGTACCAGTTATTCCAGCTGTGTAAAAATTCCTTAAGTGTAAATGGAGGGACCCAGACAGGATATCAGTCCCATAATTTATGGGTAGGTTGTATACCTTAGCTAAGGGAGAGAGTGAGCTATACCAATCATTGGTTTTTAACACTCTCATAGCAAATTGGGAAGCCCTTTTTCTTTCTGAAGATGTTGTCCATTCAGACCCGGTTGACAAGAAGGTTGAGGGTCCTCTAAAGAGAACTCAAGCTAGCCTCAATCTAACGTTGAGAACTGAAAACTATGCTATGTAAGCATCTCAGTTGCAAGTAAAAGTTTTAAAAGCCCTATTGATTTCTATTCAGGAGGAGGAGGATTTTTTACATCTTAGACATTCTATTTAATAATTTAAAAGCTTCAGTGATGTCCTCTTTTTGTGTATTCACAGCTAGACGACTTCTTCACCTTAGAAATCGGAAAGTGGAGGCTGCTCAGAAGAATTGTTTACTAAAAAATCCCTTCTCAGATGAAAACTATTTGGAGAGCAATTAGAGGAGGTTTTGTGAAAATCCTTTAAAAGCCTTTCCATCAGAAACAGGGGAGTTGGAAAGGCAATAGAAAGAAGCCATACCATTGCAGACTAGGAGCAGCTGATTATTTTCAGTCCAGAAGTGATTTCCAACCTAAGAAAGCCCACTAAGATGCCTCTTCTCCTCAGCTGGCTGAGTGGAGCAACCCTAAGCAGGGGTCCTGACTATGCCAACATTTCTCCTCCTCCCGTAGCATGTTGACTACAGATATTTTCTCCGTTCTGGAGATGTCTGATTGAGTACAAATGGGCCAGACAGATGATCTCCCATGGCTTTTTCCTAGAAGAATTGCCAGACTCTCCAGAGCCGCATTTTGTCAGGAGTACATGGACACTGGATCCGGGTGAAGGCTTTAATGCACAGTATCTCCATTTTACAGAAGAAGGTGGCTTTCTCGCCTGGTCCTCTGGGGGTGAGGGACCTGGGATGCTATTCCAGGGTACTCTTTGTACAGGAGGCATCAGGCAATTACAGAATGATAACATACCTCAGGTGTCTCAACAGATACATTGCATCTACCCATTTCAAGATTAATAACTTTCAACAAGTGATTCCTCTCATCTCCAGTGGCAATTTCCATACCAAAATAAACTTGAAGGATGCATATCTACATGTACTGTTGGCTTCACTGCAGCAGCGATTTTTGAGATTTGCTGTTAAGGGTCATCACTGGCAATTCTGAGTACTGCCTTTCAGACTCAAGACCTCAATCAGAGTTTTTGCAAAGATCTTGGCCAGAGTATTAGGCTTCCTTCATGCACAGGAGGTTGTAGTCCATTCATAACCGGCCAGTCTCCTAGTCCATTCCCCTTCTTACTGCCAATCTCTAATGGACTCAGCAATAATAATAATATTAACTTTATGATTTGCAGAGACTCCGCAGTCTGGGTGGAGAACTCTATACATAAAAAGATAGTCATGTCCAGAATTCACAGGATGCTGAGCTGGAGCCAGCCTCAGCTTGCTTTGGGATCAAGGTTCTCTGGGGATCTGAAGCTGAACCAGGCATTTAGCTCAAGGCTGGCTCAAGTATTTAGGTGCTTTCAGAGGCTCTACCACCTCTAGTATGGATTGAAAGCCGGGAAAACAAGTCCCTACAGCGTGATGTCTCATCCATCTTGGATGAACTCAAGGTCAAATGGCACTAAGGTTTACCTCAGACATTGAGGGGCAAAGGTCACAAGCTTCAACCACTGCAGAAAAGAGCAAAGGTTCTTGACTGCTCAGATTTTAGTGCAATGTTTTATTTTTGTCTCCATATAATCAAGTTCAAAATAAAAAGAAGTGATATAGAAACAGCAAATCCCGAGGGTCTGATTTAAATGAGACATGTCTTCCCTCCTTTTCATTATTAGCAGCCTCTGAAGGCCACATTCCCAACTCAGTGGAAAGTGTAAAATGTGTTAGGATCCTGATTTAAATTTTGCACCTGTTCAGGTTTAGGGGAAGTAGCAGTTCCTCCTAATTTGTATTTGGGCAGTTTCCTCTTACTTCTACATGGAGGAAATTTGAAGGGTGGGTTATTATTGCACGGCATTAAAGACTAGCATATATATAACTGGAGTGATAGATTTTGGAAGCAGTATTAAATCAGTGCAAAATAAATCAGTAGAAATGTAACATTGCGCTCAGTGAAAAAAATACACTAGTGGCAATCTGTCACTTGCAGGTTGAGTTGCATGGTGCGCTTGCAGTGTGAAGGTAATGCCTTTCGCAGGATCAGGCCATGACAGTCAGTTAAATTTTACCTGGCCTATGGAGCCGGGGTGCAGATTTTTCCTGGCTGTCCTTGGTGCTGAATGGAAGCCAATGGAAAGCTGTTTTTACTGCATAAACAGTGCAGCAGGGAACAAGATGCAAAACACAACAACGGGATGGCTGCTGACATCGGTCAAAGGTCGACTGGAGTACCCTCTAGGTGCACCTTCGAATGAAGGGGTTGATTGGTGGACTGGTGACCAACAAGCATTGAAGCAGTAATGCTTGAAAGAAGTTACTTCAACATCCATGCGCCCGGGGGGCACGGTCGCTGCCTGTAACTTTGTGGAAGGCAGGGCGACAGGTCCCAAAATGCACCAGACTCTCTGGATTTAGGTGATCCCATGGAAGGCCCATTCGCCAGACATTATTCTCACTAGTCTAGGGGAGTCTAAGTGTGCTAAGCGTGCTGCAGGCTTCCACAAGGGTCCCTCTGTCTGGTCTCGATGATGCAGTTCCAGGAGCATTGCCAAACGTGCAGAGTATCACTCTTTTGCTTTGTGCAAGTCCTGCTGTCGCAGACATGGGTCTCATCTTTTGTCCTCGTCAAAGCAGGATGTTCAGAGCTGAGGTGCTGGGGTCAGGGTAAGCCCTTAAATCCTAGATTTGGGTATGGATAAAAGTTGCCAATGAGCTGCTTGCCCCAGCAGCTAATCCGCCCCGGAGGGGACCACATCCAGGCCTGTAGGTCACCTTTTCTACCCAGAACCCTCTATTCTGCCATTTCTAAAAATGGTAGCACCCTGAAGGTGTGGTTAGCCTTCTGTGGGTATACACCTCCTTGACTATCTTTTTTCTTGCCTGCATGAGTACAAATATAGCCGGGACAGGGGGAGGGCTATTTCCTCCTCTGGAGTCAGCTCTGATGCATATTAGTGGTGGTGCAGCCTTTGAAGCTCACCGCCTTGATGTGCTTCACTAGCCTTTCTTGCAGGGAGGAGGCGTGACCTCCTTCCTACCCAGGTCTTTGTTCCTGACTCTTGGGAGTGATCCTACTGCCTGGCAGAATGTCAGAATCCTGTCTTGGTGACAGCAAGCATGGGCTGACAACCAGAGCACAGAGAAGCTTGGACTACCAGGCGGGCAACCTCTAAAGTAGCCAACTGAGTGCATTGCAATATTGCCCTTGGCACGAGAACCATATCAGGGGTGAGATGGTGCATTGGTTAGTACCATACATGACATATATAGGCGGTACCATATCAGAGCTGCCAACCTCAGGTTATCCTCTGGACCATCTATCACTTATAATGTCCTTTAATGGTAAAGGGCACTATAGGAACATGTAAGCCTGCACTTACATGTCCACACCGCTAATATACTGCACCCTACCTCCTGGGCTTTAAGAGGCCTTCTTTAGGGGTGCCTCATATACATCAAAGACAGTGCTTTGACTCTGACGCACATAATGAGGGCAGAGCAGAGTTCAAGCAGTTTGCACTTCTTCTGCACTCTGGGATAACAGGCCTACTGTCAGTGGTTTACTTGAGTCACTCAGGGTGACAAACAATTCTGCAGGCCCTGCTGACCCCTTTACCACCCATTCCCTGGGCACCCTTGGTACAAGATAATAGGGACTTATGGGGGGGTAAAGTCCTTGTCATTTGCATTTGCCAATTTACACATTACAGTTTTAGGAAGAGAGCACTGGTACTGGGGTCAGAGTCAGAACCACTAGAATTGGAGCAAAAAGTGTGGGGGGTGGGGTGACCATACAAACAGCACACTTTCCTACACCACTTCTAGTCAATTGCAATATGGAACCTGCAGGGCAGTATGGCCATCTATATTAGGTCCATAAAACCCCACAATTGTATAGCAGGACATTTGAATTGCTGCTTTAACCATCACCCACCTTCTTTACTGCTTGCCTTATACTCGCCCGCCCATACTTGGGCCAAGGTCTTAATTAAAATAGCAACTCCCTTTGTGCAGTGCACCTGATCTGTACACAAACACATGCTACTCCTTCTCTCTGCCTTAAATAATTAAATACATTCCGTTTTCAACAAGTGTGTTTCTTGTAGTATAATCTGGGAGTTTTGAATGCCTTACATATTCTAAAATCTTCTTCCTTCTCCTTTTAACCCTGAGCCCAATGAAATTTCAACTCAAACTCCGAAGGGAGGAATCTCTATGCGAGACTATGATATCAATCACTTAGTTTGTTTCCTCCTGCAGTATTTATTATCTAAGACCGTTGAAGCCAGAATACTTTTTCTCACTTTTTCACCATTTGCTCCCCACTGTGTGACTGAAACCCTCTAATCCCTACCCAAAACCCCCTTTCCCTATCCACTCCACCTCAAGTGCTACCCGTACCCCTCCTCGTAAAAAAACTCCCTGAGGAATACCCCCTATTTCTTTTCTGAGTGACTCCTTGGTACCCATTTGAGCTACTTTAGTACTGTGTTCTATTTTTGTGTGATCTTATTTGTTTTAAAAGATTCTCCACTTCTGCTGGCTCTTTTAGGTTGTGAATGCCAGTCTTCCACATGACCCTTACGGTTGTTGAAAACTTAAGTTGGGCAATGGCACTTACCTCTCTCTTTTTACCCAGTTCCCATGCCTGTCCTAAGTCGCCCTTGAAACATACAATCTTATCTTGAAGGACCAATTGCCTACATTCAATTACCCTCCCTTTAGAGTTGCTGTCAAAATCTGTAAGGGTAAGGGCCTGATTTCGATTTTAGAAGGACTACCCTCGTCCCGCCACGGCGGTGGTTCCAAGTACTCCATCAGTTTGACGGTGGTCTGCGAGCCGTATTTAGATGGCCCCTCTCCCATTAATTTTAAAGTATTTGCTCACCGGGAGGGGGTGGTCCCCGGACCCCCTATTCGGTGTTTTTTTAGCCGAGGGCGGTGGTAGTCTCCGGGGCTTGGAGAGTCAATGAGACCCCCATTCATGTTTCAATAGCCTCGGGAGGTGGTGGACCCCGGTGCCAATAGAGCCCATGGAGGGGGGACCCATGCGACCTCCTCCGTTTGTTATAAATAAAGCCCAGGGAAGTGATGGTCCATAGGGCTCCATGAGCATCAGGAGGGGGGCCACATGCACCCACCTCCTTTTAAACAATGCCCCCATGTCCTGATCCACCCAGGGGCTCTTTTCAAAACAAGCCATGCTTGTTATTCTTTTCTAATTTTTGCTGCAAAATCATGGCAATTTAAAAACAAAAATGCTATTTTGCCCTACAGGGGTCCCTCTGGGACCCCACGAGTAATGCTTGGAGATCAGGGGATTCCTACCCTGCCCCTTCTTTTTTTCCAATTTGTTTGTGGGACTCAGCTGAAGCTGAGTCTCAAGACGGCTGCCAACACTTCCTGGGTGAAGTGTTGACAGTTAATCTGAGCTCTGCATATCCCTGCACGAGCTAGTTATTAATAACAAGGTTGTCACGATCTTAGATGAGAAAATTTGGATTTCCTTAAATTTCTCACCAACTACTGAATGGATTTACACAAAATAATAAATAGCACAATCCGTTGACCAAAAGCGAGCTTTCTGCCAAATTTGGTGTAATTCCGTCCAGCGGTTCAAGCTGTATCATGTTCAAAGCTCCTATGGTAATTAACTTCAGAAGTACACTTTTTTTTACACCCCCTTTTTCTCAGCCCCAACTTGACGCATCACCCAAAAACTTTCCATGTGAATCAAGATTCACCGGGTCACTGTTTTGCAAAATTTCATGAAGATTCGTCAAATGGTACTACACATATAGGCAAGTCAAAAAATGCTTTTCCCCAAAAAACTTTGCCTTGAATCTTGCAGCAAATAAAAAAAAAATGCTTTCATACCATAGCGGGGTCCCACGGGGGACCCCAAGACCAAGGCTTGGGGGTCAGGGTATTCCTATCCTGCCCCCTTTTCTTTTTATCACATTATTTTTGGGGACTCGGTGACGCCGAGTTCAAAGATGGGTGCCAACACTTCCCTGTTGTAGTGTTGGAAGCCAATCAGAGCACTGCATTTCCCTGCACGAGCTTCTCATTTTATGTGATTTTTCCTGAAGGACCCATGGCCCTAGATAGCACTATCTTGAATCTCTTAAATCTTTCAACAACTACTGAATGGATTTACACCAAATTACTGAAATTGTGACCTGCACACCCACATCTACATTTCTGCCAATTTTGATGTAATTCCATTCAGTGGTTCAGGCTGTAGGCTCCAATAAAGGTCCTCTGGGAATTCACGTGGGAAACACACTTTTTTTTATCCACCTTTTTCTCAGCCGCGCTTGATGGATCGCCCCAAATCTTTCAATGCAAAACAAGATTTACCGGGATACTTTTCTTCAGAAATTTCATGAAAATCCGTCAAACGGAATCAAAAAATGCTTTTCCTATGGAAACATGGTCCTAACTGTAACTACAGTAGTCAATATATACATATATATTTTTTAAATATATGTATATATTTTATTTTTTCAAGGTGCAAAGAAATGTATGTCTATACTTCATTTATCTACACTTATCTTTCAATATTTTGTCCTTCAATAGTTCAAAAGTACATCCATGATACTTGTGTATCATGATATTCCTAGCCTGGTTATTCCTTACTATAGACATATTATGACGAAAGCAATAAATAAACATGAATTTATATTTTTCATATGTTTGCTGATTGTAGTTGGATTTTTTTTTTCTGACATCCTGCTACCTGGAGCCAATTTTAGAATGCTTTGTTGTAATGTACAATATTAGTACCTGATACATCAGTAAATAAAGGATATAATCAGTACTAGTGACACTACTCTATCAACAGGACTGTCGTGCTGTGTAAGCTGCCTTGGCGTCTCCTCTACCTGCATGTTTCAGGCAGCACTGGGATAGTCCAGACAACCCATGGAATGTGACTCAGTTCTGTCTCAGTTTCTCTCAAATGGAATATTTATATATCCAGGTTCAAATCTATCTGTACTCCCTCACATATACCCCTTGCAAATTTAAAATGTGCCTAGTGTCAGTGAAAATAAAGACATGCTGAAATCACTATGCATGCAAAATTAATATTTGTTTCAGCTATAAATGAATGCTTCGAGACTAATCATTCCACATTTACTTTAATCAATCCTTAATCCAGACTGATTGCTGTCCAGGGACCTGATTATGATATATAGTGTGAAGAAGGAAGGAAATATACCAGCACATCAGTTTTGTCTGTTTCTGGTAGGCATTGAGGGATGAGGGTGTGTAGCCTGCTAAGAATTCTGTCTTTTACAATCTTGCAAAGTTATAAATGAAAAGCTATTTGGTTTAACACAACAGTATTACAAATGATAGCTAAAGTGGCTCTAGCTAATGAATGATGTCAGCATTTTATCCAATAAGACTTTGGATATTTTCTATTTCAACTTATGATAATATTGTTCCCAGACCTCAGTTTAAAAATTTCAATGTTGAGCCTTCTATACTTTATCTCTCCAATTTCTGGATATGTGACTTCACACGCGCTAATCCTATAAATAATATTATGTTATATCTGAATCTGCTTAAGTGCCAGCCCTGTGAGAAAATATCATTAAATATTTGTTTTGTTTTCATAGAAATTGTGTAACATCTTATCCGATGAATAATAAAATGCAAATTATGGAAGCTGGCCGCCATCTTCTGCTGAAAATTGCAAGGGAAGAGTGCAACAGCTAGGAGAGGAATAAGCAGTGGTAGTCTGTCATTAAGGGCCACGCCACCACCTTTTTACGGACGTGAAGAGTAAAGATCAGCCTGACTGACACTATTCTGTCATACTGCCAAACGCTTACATGTACTAAATACGCAGGAACCTGACTGCCTGATCTGAACTTTGCAGGGCTGATGATATCACAGCCTTGTATGCGTGAACTCCTCAGCCCAGCAAAGAGCTTGGTGGATCTCCTTCTCAAGGGGTTGCGTCATTGATTGTGTCCAACCTGACTGCCATCTCCTCTCATTGCATGGCTTATAGCAAGGTCTGCCAATAAGAGTCAGCAGTCCCAGTCATCAGGAACCAGAGAGACTTCCCTCCGAGATCACCACTGCAGCACACTAGGACCTTATTACGATGTCAGGCGGACGTAAGTCTGTCTAACTTCATTTCAGTCGTGGGACTGCCTGACCTTCACCATAAAAATGGGTCAGTTGGAAAGGAATCCGACCAACTGATTATGATGCGTTAGGAAACGGCTACGACCAACGGTCGGAGCCATTTCCTAACGCTTCGCAATCAACCCCCAAGTGTTATTTGTTTTAATGTTTGGTGCATGCCTATTTGTGGGTGCATGCTGTAAATGGGTGTGAGTATGCATGTGAATATATAGGTGTTAGTCAGTGAGTGTGCATGTGTATGTATGTGGCCTGCTCTAATTACCGGAGGCCAGTGGAAATAAGGAGAATGCTTGATGGACCAAAACACAATGAACGAATGAGAATCAAGTAATATACTGATGCCAATTCCAAACTACCAAATGTGAGTCAACAAAGATGTCTCCATTTTCCATCATCTTTGATTTAGCACTGATACCCATAACATCAGCAATAAAGTCTGACCATACCATTGAAGTGATTTTACATATAAGTAACGAGCAACAGATACTCATCTATGCAGACAATACTTTATTTTCCAGATTAGTGCAGAGTCTTTCACTACTATTGAAATCTTGCATATTGACAACTTTGGGGCAACAAACTAAATGTACTAAAAATGTAGTTTTTAAGTACTGGCCTTGTTTGAGTCAAACTGAAATCCACTTTTAACTCAGATGATCGCACAACTTTATACATTTTTTGGAACTAAGATTTCTTAGGACATATATAGAATGTTGTAAGATAATTTTAACAGCGACTTTCCTAAATTGAGTAACAGAAAAGGCACCTTAATGGATTTAAAATGTGGTAAGAAACAATTATTGTTACTCTGGTGTTGCTCAGATTTGATTTTACCTTAAAGAAATGAAAAGACAAGAGGCGTTTGGCAAAACAGGAACACGTTGATTTAATTAAACACAGTAGCTGGGAGAGTCTCTACAGAATGCGTCTGAGGAAAGTCTCCGGATGTAGAAGTTTTGTCTGACATAAAATACATCTTGTGTGGGACAATAAAGTAATTTCTGCATTCCTGAAAAAGCACCTCATTCATAAATTAACCAGTTTGGGTATCTAATAAGGACACAGATGTCTCTTGTCCTTGGGGGAACTGGTGTGGGCCAGTGTGTACGTGTGAAGATGCGTGGCATGAGGAGCACATAACCACATGTGGTGTGCATGTCGTGTCCAGATTGGCTATTTGTTTCTATCTACATGTGGTATCTAGATTTGTGGTATTTTTGTAGAATGTGAGACTTTGGCCAAACATGTTTTCTTGGGGACAATTTCCACTGACCTGTTTGTGGTTCATCTATCTAAATGTGGGATTGATCAGGTTTTCCCTGGGTGCGCATTTGTCTTTGGGTTAAGAGAGACCCCACCTCTGCCCTGTCATTTGATAGATGTGGGTCACAGGACCTGCCTGACCACATATCTCTGACTTGGGATTGATGGGGAGGTCACCTTGAGTGAATACGACAGCAATAATATGAGTTCACTCGAAATAATATGGCAGTAACTGGTATCATTTTATTGACACTCAAAATATTGTGCTTACATTGTCATAGCGTACATCGATATTGTCTTTACTGATATTGACATAGTTGGGTGTGCCTACATCATAGCGTACATTGACGTTGTTTTTACTGGTAACATCATTGTCATTTGTGCAAGGATTATGATGACATACAGTAACATTGCATTTATGTGTATTGGCAATGTTATGCAGGCACAGGATATAGCATACGTTGACATTGCAGTTATTGGTATTGCTGTTGTCGGGCCTGCACATACCATGGAATTGATTGACATTGTATGTGCTCATTTCAACACTGGGAATTGTATGAAGCGTGTATATTTATTTGCATGTAGACATACATATATTCTACAGAAGATGAGACAGGAAGTGTTTAACATTTTATCAACAACCTGTTGGGTCTGAGGAAAAAAGCAAACTTCTCTTGGATCATTAGATCAAGCATATCAGAGAGTGCATTTGGATATACTAACTTTTCATTATATATGTCAAAGCTTTTAAATATCATCTTCTTACACAATGGAAAACATTAGAAGGAAAACATAAGCCTAACTAGTCTGAATATGTCTGAAGGGAATTACTTAGGAAGCAAAACTCACAATGACAGGTATATAGTACACAAAACTTAACCAAAGTCCACAATGCTAAAAGTTAAATCTTGAATTTTCTTTGAAATACTAAGGTCTAAATCAGATTCTTCAAAAAATAATTCCCCAAAAAGATACTGTTCTTAATTACTTTATTCTGAACCCGGTGACTGAGGCTGGCATCCATGTTCTAATACAACTAAGGAAGCTATGTGCAAAAATCAAGAAAGGATCAAATGGAGACAAAAATGAAAACAAGGGATACTTTAATATAAGAGGCACATTTAGATAACATAAATCTAAACATTAGTTGTAGAGACAGATCTAATATTCAGCAAAATGCAAAAATTAAAAGGAATTAATAAATCATAATCAGACGCATAAAACTAGCAGAGAAAGTAAACACATAAAGATGCAACCATTATTTTAAGCATGTATTTGCCATTCCATTCATTGCTAGCTACCTCACATATTATATAACTCAGGACATGTTGTATAGAATCATTGATAACATCACTGCAACATCTGAAATGTCATCTTTGATGAAACTGTGAATGGAGGGGTGTGAGTTATAGTTACTTTAGGGCATGAGGTATAGTTGCTTAAGATAACCATAACTAGTGGTTTGTTTCATCTGACATTTTCACCTAACTTTAATGTCAACTTAACCTTTGTTTTTTCCAATTTTATATATATATATATATATATATATATATATATATATATATATATATTTGTGCAAACGGAGTCCCACTCGCGCTCTCGGATGGCAATTGGCAAATAAACAACGAACTTCAATCCAAACAAAGGGGGTTTATTCAATTCATAAACCCGCCGTGACGCGTTTCGCCACTGTCGTGGCTTGTTCACACAGCGATACACCGTGAAAGGCACCATTACATACTTTCGCCTATCATAAACAAAGAAAGAGGACTGTTACCTCTGAACATGGCTGAGAAACTCATGAACAAAACGGTCGCCATTTTAGCAAGTGCAAATTACATTGTTACAAACATAATATAAATGTTAAATGGCACCATTGTTTACATAGCAAGGGGCGTTTTGACATAGAAACAATTATCAATAAAGTTATATACACATTTCGATGTGATACATAAAATTGTCAGTACATAAGAAATAATTTGTGTCAAATATTCGTTCACGTACGTCGTGATGGATCGTATTTTTACGAACAAACTTAACATAACTTTAATAAGATTATGATATTCAGTATTTCGATCGACATTGGAGCATTCCTGTCTGGTTTGTATATATACCTTTTGCCCTTGGTGACGAAAGCCCCTTGCACCCCATGATATTGCAGAAATCATGCTCACATAGTTTCTCAGTCAAATTGTAATCAGACCCTTGTTAGTGGGTGGTTGCAAAAATTTATGGTTTTCTGATGTATGTAAGGCTATCAAAGCATGGTGTCTTAATCCCTTATATCACCCGTATATTAAAATTAAGAACCATATGGTCTTATCTCACACAGAGGGAACCGTCTATATATATATATATATATATATATATATATATATATATATATATATATATATATACATATATAATTATTATCTACTGGCGGTCGCCAGTAGATAGTTATAGTTAGGACCGTGTTTCCATAGGAACTCCACAGCATTCTATTTGGAATAACTTTGGCGCCGGTTGACGAATCCTCGCGAAATTTTCAAAATAGGTGGGGCGCTCTCGGGGGGATTCGTCAAGCGGGGGCTGAGAAAAAAGGGGGGTCCCAAAATGCATTTTCCCCATGCAATTTTCCATAAGGACCTTTAGTCCAAGGTACAGCCCGAACGGCTGAACAGAATTACTTGAAATTTGGCAGAGAGGTAGTCCTCAGGTCAGGGATGTGCCTTTTGCAGGTCTGGTGTCAATCTGTTCAGTAGTTCCTGAGAAAATCAAAAGTAAAATCATATACATATGTGGGCGGAGCCTAACCACACATCTCATCCTGAGATCTGATTGGCTGTCAGCACTTCATCCAAGAAGTGTTGGCAGCCATCTTGGGACCAATATACATGATAGCACCTCATTAAAAAGCATTGCAGTTAATAGAATGTTTTAAGACTTTAGTTACATTATAAATCATTTGTTGATGGTACCATACTCATTTTAGGAATTGTGGTATGTTCTAAGGTGAATTCACCATGTGAAAAAGCCTTCTGCTGGGATATCATGATTGAGAGAAAAATATTTTCTCATGCTTTTCCCACAGAGGTTTGGAAGGTGATCTATAAGCTAAACTGAGAGCTTATTTTCTGTAAATTCACATTATCTTTCTCAGTCATGTGAGAATGAAGTCTGACATTCTCAGTAAAACATGTACATCCAACAAGGGCAGAGACTGTCAGTTGATTCCTTTGTGTTCTACTGCAGCTTCCCAGAGTGTTCCAAAGAACAACTAGAGCGCTAACAGTCCTACTTATGATAAACGTATGGCACACCTGAAGCCATCTTGCTTGGATTAAAGTGGTAACTCTTAAAACATTTAATTTAAAAAAGAACAAAATGAGGGGGTTCATTTTTCCATAAAAAGTATGATTAGTGCTGCAGAAAGAAAAATTAGGGCACATTTTGAGTGACTTCTCAAATCCTCTTCTATTTCATTAAATAAAACTGACATGCAGACTGAAACATGCACTTTCAATACCAGCAGCAGTTTTCCCTGGTGAGCAGTAGCTTTACTACAGTGATCTAATGAGCAAAAAGAGTGCTAACATTCTGAATTTATGGCAAATGTGTGACACATCTGAATGCCTTCTTGATGGAATCAAAGTAAAAAACTGAAAGTATTTCCTACTGAGGAGACTGCAGTAAATGAGGAAATTAGGAAACTTCATAACAAATAAGTCTCCCAAGATGGCCACCAGAGACAAAAGAGCCCAAATGTAGCACAAATATCACACAGATGTAGCCCAAGTATACACTATTCGCCAGCCTCATAAACATAAATTACATGAGGTAATAAGCATCACCAGCATCAACACATTGGGCAATAGTCAGTATAAACGCAGTGTGCCCCAATCGGGAGCACAACACACTGGACCTGGACCCAGGCCAACTGGCCTCTCTCCGGGGCTCAAAAGCCCTATGTCCAACAATGTCAGGGCCTAGCTGCAAATGCCGCAAACTCCAAAGGGCGCAAAGCACTGAGCCTAAACGTTGCATCTGCCGCTAATGGCGGTGCAGCTGGGGAGAAAAATGGGGGTAATAGCACTCACTGTGCCCTCCTGGGCCCCCACGGGGGCTCTCCACAACAAAACTTTGCCCAATCGTTGCAGCTGCCCGCGCTTTAGCGGTGCAGCTGAGTAAAAATTAGCCCTAGCACCACTGTGCCTATTGAACCCCCACTGGGGACTCTTGGAGACAAATGCTCAAACGATGGAGCGACTCCCCCTATCAGGCGGGGGCTGCTCAGGAAGTATGCCGGACTTGGACCGGCACCAAAAACGCACACATGGAGCTCCCCAGCCCTTTCCAACTCACCGGGCTGCTCTCTGGGGGCTCCGCTCCTTTCCTCGCCTGTGGTGGCTGCGGCTTCTCCGTGGAGCCTCCGAGGCTCCAAGTGATTAGGCGGCACGCGGGGCTATTGACAGCCGGAGGAGCCCGCGAGGCTCCCCCAGCACTCGAGCTTCACCCGGTCCCTCTCCGGGGACATGGGACTTTGCTGGGGAGCTCGCGGGGTTCCAGACGTCTTCCCCAGCAGCAGGCGGCACGTCCTCTCCCTGCTTCCTGGTGATTACGTGGGTGCGGGGCTTCCTTCGGGAAAGCGGAAGTCCCGCCCTACATCAGGCAATACGCGGCCTGACTTCCTGTTTTACCCGGCCGCTGCGGTGATTTTCTGTGCAGATCGGGGTCAATACGGGGTAGGGTCCCGTTTTTAGATAAGGACAATACCTGGGTGGGCTCCAGCCACCGAGCACTGCAATGCGGGGTGGGCACCCGCTCCTTAAGATACCGATGCAGGGTGGGTTCCCGCTCAGTTTTTGAAAACCATGAATACACGGCAATAACGCGGGGTGGGCACACGCCTTTTCAGATAGTAGCGAAAATCGGCACAAATACGCGGGGTGGGCACCCGCTTTCAGGAATTGGCAACTGCAGGGAAATCCCTCACGCTGCAGGCTACCAGCGCTCCTTGAAATAAAAGAAAAGTGCTCACAAGAAGCACAGTGTTCCTCAGCAATAAGGAGGTAGCGCTTTTCAGCAAAAATCCAAGTAGGCGCTCAGTCCAGAGAAAAGTCCTTTCAGGAGCAAGGGGGCAAAGGCTGGGCCCAGGCAGGCCAGCTCACAGGGCCCTCCAGCAGGGAGGCAGTCCCTAGTGGCGGTTACTCCTGGAGCCCAGCAACAGCAGCAGGCCCCCCCTCAAGTCAGGAATAGCACACCAGAGCTGAACAATTTCATGGGGTCACAGCCCCTCTATATATATGCCCTTTTCCTTTGTGACACAGCACAGGGCTTGGGGATACCAGTCAGAACTGGTTTAGAGGAGCTTTGGAGCACTTTGTTTTGCTCAGCTCCTCTCTCCTTTGTCAGGTGGGGGCTAGGTGCTCAGATGCACCACAGGGGGCGGAGCCAGCACTGTGGAGGGAAGGTACAGCCCTATTCAGGTCCCAGGTGCAACTCCTCCCTCCCATCTGCATTCAGCTCTCTCTATTCACCACTGGGCTGACTCACCCTGGCTCCTGGAATTCCCTACACCATCCAGCACCTGTCAATCACAAGCCAGACATGCACTCCACATCAGGCAAACAGACACACAGCACACAGAAATGCCAACTTCTAGAAGTGGCACTTCTCTACCTGTCACACTAAATCTGCGCACACCATTGCTCAGCATTTATCCTCACGAGTCTGCACATACTAAACTCGACCCTGCACTCCTCTCACACCAGGAATTACCAGGGACACACATATCCCCCATGCATTCCTATGGGAAGACAGGCCAATCTCACCACACGCACTCAGATTGCGCACGCACTTTACAGTGGTCCCCAGTGCAAAAGTGTGCAGAAGCCAAAAACAACTAACATCAGGTCACATTAAAAGGCAAAAAGTTTAGGGATGAACCTGCCAGAAGGGCCAAGTCGAACATGTTAATTTTTAGCTTATGATTCATGTTAGAAACCTTATTTAGGGATGTTAGCCTGACACATAGAAGTGCTGCACTTAATCCCTTAGCTACTGAATCTTCCCGTTCTCCAGTACTGAGCCACTGTTTTGATGATTGGGACAGTTTGTGCTTCGGACTTTGTGAGAAATTGGGGGCCTCGTTTACAAACCTTTGATGCATGGAAGAGCTCAGCCTACTAGTAGCAATAGCAAAGAGCACACTGGCTTAACTTAGGGCACTGTGTAAAGTATTTATGCAGGACAGAAACAGAAATAACATTGAAATGCAAAGCAATAATAATTCAAATGGCATTAGAAAAATATAGTCAAATTTAATAATGAATGGCCTACTCATTCCTAGGATTAAAATGAATACATTGAATGTACACACCTTTCTAAAATTCAAAATATTCCAGCGAGTGGAGCGGATAGGCTATGGTAAAGGTGGATTGATAAGACCACGGATCAACTAAATGAGTTCTTCTCATGGTGAATTCCTGGGTCGGTATCATGAAGATGAGGGTTGAACTGGGAAATAAAATAGGCCCAGGCACCAAAATAAAAGGGGCCTACATTAGCGAACCGGAAAAGTAGAAAAATGGCCCAAATTTGCTAATTTGGCCTGTTTTTAACTGGTAAAGTCATGCTGTTTGGGTATTTTGCAATGTATGGGAGACTACACACAATTGTGATACTGTAATGCGTGTGGTAATATCAGGCAAAAGAGCAGTAAAACTGGCCCACCAGGCCATTAAACTGGCCCACGAGCTACTAAACAACCAGCTCACATACTGATTTCTCAGGATAGCTCATTGGGCACTCACTGATTACCCTATCTAAACTTCTTTTTCCCACATATTGCTCTCAAGATGACTATGGCATTACAGGCCTGACAGTAAATACAAAATAGCTTTGGTGAACATCACCCATCATTACTGCCATCACATATGCAACTCCCTTAGGTGTAGCAAGCATGCATTGTATGCAACATAGACCCTATACAATACACTTTACAGCTAGCATAGGACACATTAACAATCAACCACAGATATGTAGGAAACTCTCATTGAGTACGGTGTTCAATCTGTATACAATTGTTGACAAAATAACAAGTTCCTAAAAATAGTGAATGTCATTTTCAAAACAAATGACCTACTATGGACAGCTTTTATATGTATCAAACCCCTGAAACTCACTGAAGCTACATCAAGAAATGAAGTTGATACAAGTAGAGAACAGGTTACCGTAAACAGTGCTTACTCTATGGAGAAAGTACTCTATATCATACCGTTTGCAATCAGTGAAACTTTCATGAGAAATACACCACAGAGTATTAAAAAGTATCTATTAAGAAAGGTGTACACTGTTTGCACCAGTTGTCATAAAAGACACTAGTTGCTTAAAGTAACCAAGATCTGAAGGTGCTAAGCATCATACTACCTGCACCCTTCATACTATGGTTATAACTTTACAGATAGCCCATATTCTCAAGCAAAACAGACACATGTGCATAGGCCAATACCTGGTGCACAGTCTTCTACGTTATGTAGAGATTTTCATGCTGACGCAATTCTGTCTGCTAACTCAAGCCTGCTTACAAAAGTTAGTCTTGAATACAAAGATGTATGACATGTTCAATACCTCTACACACATATGGTGCATTGAGAGCACATGCACTTTGTGAACACTTACACCGATTAGCTGGACCCATGATGCACAAAATTAGGTATTCAAGTAATGAGGTACCTACCTGCCACCATGCAGCTATTAAACAAACTAGCACACTCATTGGATGATGTAATCAGTGATGTAATCAGTGATGTAATCAATGATGTCACTTGAGAGGGCATATGTGTTGTCATAAGTTATGTCATAAAGTTTTAGTTAGTGCTGCTAACAATAACTGGGGAATTTCTGTGTTTTTTTTGTTCAAAATGTCAACGTTATGACTGACAAGTTCACCTAACTATATCGTTACTTTTAATGCTAATTAATACTTAAATAGTACACATAAATGCAACCTCCATCGCGCATGGCCAGGCCCTGCGGTCAACTCCCCTCTATGCAGCCAACACCATGCTGCACATGTCCTTTGGCCATGCACAGTGTGGGTTTGGCCATAGGGCCTATGCTTGGGGACTTCATCCCAATTGTCATTTGTTTTTTAATTAAAGGGGATAGGGCTCTGCAGCCACTTCCTGAGCTTTGTTAGGCCCTGGGGACCCCATTCCTCATGCCCATGTATAAAAATAAAGGGGATGGGGATCGCACAACTCCCCTCCTCAAGCCACTTTAGGCTCTGGGGACCCCATCCTCCAGGGCTGTGTAACTTTTTAAGAGGAAGGGGGCTCTGGAGACCCCCTCCATGAACCGTTATCGGTCTTGGGGACCCTATACCCTGGGACCACTTTTTCAAATAAAGGGGAGAGGGCCACTTGGCCCCACACCGTGGGCCTATTTTCACCCTTTAGAACCATTCTTTTTAGTGGAAAGGGGTCATGCAGAACCCCTCCCTGGGCCGATTCCATCTAGGGTGACCCCACCCCCGGGGCCCACTATTCTGTTTATGGAGAAAGGGGCGCACATGGCCACCATCCCATTTTAGCCCAGGGACCCCATCTCCCCAGGCCTTGTATTATTTTGAGGGTAGCATTCATGACCCCCGTCATAGGGCTGATTTTAACCCCAGGAACCTCATCCCCTGGGGCTCAGCATCATTTTTAGGGGGAGGGGGCACACAGCCTTTTCAGGCAAGATGAGGGTGGCCGCGCAGCCCCACTCCACTTTTTGTTACATTATGGCCATGGGGGTGGGCAGCCAAGGACCTTTAGAGCTTGGGGAGGGGGACCGCATGGCCCCCTCCCCATATAAAAGAATTTAGGCCCTGGGGTGGGCTCCCATGGTTCTCTGAAGGCTCAGGGATGGGGTCACGACCCCCCGAATATAAAGGAATTTAGGTCCCAAGGTTGGGCTTCCCTTGGCCTCTGTAGCCTCGAGGAGGAGGGCTGTGCCACCCCCTCTCTATATTAATTATTTTTTGTCCTGGGGATTGGCTCTCTGGGCTCTTTGCAGGCTTGGGGTTTGGGGCCCATGCAGTCGCCCCTCCCCTTTATATTCACAGTCCTGGGGGCTCCCCAGGGCTTATAGTTATTAAATGTGGCCCAATTGCCATTTTGGTTGTTTTTCCCAATCCCACAAGAGTTGTGTGGATCCGTGGCAGTTTTTGCTATTTTTTCTTTGTTTTAGGGCCGGGGGAGCTAGCGGGTCAGGGTATCACTACCCTACCTCCTTATATTATTTTTTTGTTGAACTTCAGGACAGGGGACTAAGTCCCTGAGTTATGTAATGGCTGACAGCAACATTTTTTCCCATGTAGCTGGATGCCAATCGGAGCGCACACTCTTGCAGGAGTCAGAGCCCCGTTGGAGCAAGGTATAAATGGGGATCACCACTGGGTAGTTATAGATAGGTCAGCCTTTACATTGACAAGGTGTTTTTTGTTTACCTAATATCTTTTGTGCTGTTTTCAAGTGTGGGGTGAGAAAAGAGGGGGATTCCAAAAGCAAATATCCCCATGTATTTTCCATAAACTTCTTTAAGCAGCACTACAGCAGAAACTGCTGATAGACATTGCACCATATTTTGCAGGAAGATAGATCTTGATTCTCAGTTTGTACTTGTTGTGATTTGGTGTAAATCTGTTCGGCAGTTTATAAGATATTAGGGTTTAAACATATTGTATATCTGGATAATTGGGATTGAGGGACTCACACAGACGGATAAAAGTTTTCCTATTTGCCAACAAAAGCAATAAAAGAGACCCATGCATTTGAAGAGGTCCAGAGGCTACCCCTCGCACTTTCCGTTGCTGTTCCTACTGATATCTGAGTGTAAAATACATATTTTCCTGCTTCGCATTCGTGAGTGACTTTTGTGCATTTATTGACAAATCGTTAGCAGTACAAAACACGCACAACGCTGAGATTTGCATGTTTTATGTCAGTTCAAGTGAGTGCATTCAGCGTTTAGTGAGTTTTCCGGAGTTCACTGAAACTGAATAAAAACACTGCGTGCACCGCTGCCTTTGGTTCAAACCTCTTCATGCTCCGTAAAACACGCACTTTGATCACCACACACACGTGGAAGATGCAAGGCTTTAATGGCAGACATTGTAACTTCCATCTCCTCCTGCCCACAGGAGCAGATCAGAGACAGGTGGCTCTTTCTGAAGACGTTTTATGTGCATTTGTATAGCACTTACTACGGTGTGTACTGTCATGTAGCCCTTTCAGAACATCGAGGTTAGAGTTCTGAGGCAGTTGTTTACAGGAATCAGAGGGGTTGCTTGTTTTTTTGTTGTGTTTCCGTCCGTTTTGGGGATAAGTCGTCGAAGACTGTAGGAAATGAGTGTTGGACTCACTGCTGTATTTGGAGTGACCGACTACATTGATGGTGAACGCCAAGGCCCTGTTTTATTTTGTCTGCAGCACCACGTGCAAGGTTGTGTCGTTCTGTCATTGCTGTTTGTTGCGTTCTGTGGGCTAGTTTGATGTTGTTTGCAGTGCATGCTCCAGCTCATTAATTCTCTTTAAAGACGGAATTTCATCCTGTGAGTTTGCAAAATACGTGGTCTTTTGCACGATCGCTACTTTACCTATAGCATGCTTTATAGACAACACAAATTCAAACAAGCATTGGCAAAACTTATCGGCTTCATATGCTATTAGTCAAAGTGCTTTCTAACTGACGTCTGAATTAGTATTCGGTTTTGAGTGTGGCTGTGTAGTTTGATGACTCAATGAGCGCAGGGTCCATGGAAGTGCTATAATAACGCAGATAGTCAATGGGAGAGTGGCTGGATGGTGCAATGGATGCATGAGTGTCTGCATTGATTAGTAAGAGAGCAGTTGCAGCAGAAGTGAACAAGCATTGGCCGTGCGGCAGTAAAAGTAACGCCGCGCAGCCGTAAAAGCGAAAGTCATCGCGATCGCTCTGAAAGCGAAAGTGATCGCGATGACGCACTAAAGCACAGTTTTCAAAGTGCTGCTGAAGGCTGGTGGTTCGCGCGCGCATGATCGCATGAACGCAAGCGCAAGGCCAGCCAGCAGCACTTTGAAAACTCACATCCAAAATTTCTCTCCGAGCCAGCGCATGCGCTGGGCTCAGCGAGACCTAAAAATGAAGCATTTTGATTGGGCAATGGAGCTCTTTTGCCCTTGAGTCAATCCGCCATTTGCGAGAGTCAGACACCTAGTGCTCTGATTGGCTGTCAACAACATGAGAAAAATGTTGCTGGCACCATTACTGGGCTTGGGGACTTAGTCCCCTATTCTGAAGTAAAAGAAATATATAAGGGGGCAGGCTAGGGATACCCTACCCCTCTAGAGTCCCAAAAATAAATCTGTGTTATTTTGCGGTGATCCAGCAGGACTGCTATGGGATCATGGCAAACACAAAAAATGTGGCTGCTGCCATTTATTTATGTGTATGGAGAGGAGGGTGTGAGTATGGCCCCCACAACCCCCTTCCTGAGTCCATTTTAGGCCCCGGAGACCCTACCCCGAGCTATTTTTGGATACAGGGAATGCATTGCCTGGACTGCAAGTTATTAATAAGGGGGAGGGGTTCATGTGGCCTCCTCCCTGCGCCTTGGAGGCCCCTGGAACACTTTCCCCTGAGGACGTATATAAAAATAAAGGAAGGGGGCCTTTTCAGAGTCTTAAAAAGACCTCATCCCCCAGAGCCTACACTTTAAACAAAAGGGAATTGTACAGTCCAGCCCCTATCCATGAGCCTTTAATGGCCCTGGGGATCCCATCCCCCGCACCAGATCACTTGCTATGTCCCAGGCAACCTAGGCCGGGGACACAGTAGACTCCCAGCCTGCACTAATGCGGGCAGGGAAACATGTTTGCTCCCGTCTGGTGCGAGCAATTTTTATATTTCCAGCCAAATGGGAGTAAATACTAAGTGTGCTCCCAGCTGGTGGGTGATTTAAAAATACTCCTGCTGGCTCGGCGCAGACATGTGTTCTGTTTCCTTGCCTGCACTGATGCAGACAGGGAAACAGATTACATATTACTCTCACATGGAGGGAACAATAAAAAATAGTTGCTCCCTCCGGGTGGGAGCAATGCCAGTTTCTTCACCATACCATGAGCGGGTGGGATCACGAGGGCCCTAGGACTCCCACCGCGGCCTCCAACCAGTGCTTGGTAGGTGCCCTTGGTGGGCACCAAGGCACCTACCTATTTATATTGGAGGCTCCAGGGAATATGGTCACTAGGGTGTAGAAGGCTCGGTGAGGGGGCAATGCAGCACTTATTTGAGATGTCTTCAGGGATGTCATAAATTATGTCATAAAACATGTCATGAGTTTTGTAATATGTGAGGTGCATGGTGGGAGTGCAAGTTATAGTTAGCTCTGCTAAATATAAGTAGTGAATTTCTGTGATTTGAAATTGTCTTTACTATATCCAATTAACTTTAGTTTTTTCAGTGAATATATGTATGTGTTAAAGTGCTATATATATATATATATATATATATATATATATTCATAGAAGGGTTTGCCTTTTGTGGGATGCACTCGAGATGGATGGATATAGCACAAAGGAGATGTGGCCCCCAACCTCCAGACAGTTCTTGCGACGCGTTTCGGGCCTTGCGCCCTTCTTCTCTGGCAACTGTCACACAACAAACAAGCGCCACTGCCAGGTGATTCCTTAAATAATTTATTAAATCACGCCCTTGTGGGCCGGCTGATATGCCGTCTCAAAGCATCCTGGGCCTGGTAGTTTCAATGTCAATTTCAAACCCGTGTGGGTTGCTTGTTACAATTGTGAATTTTTGAAAGTTTCTTGCTGCATGGTACACGGAGACAAACAAACTCCTTGATAGTGCGCATCCATTACAGGATGCTTTGAGACGGCATATCAGCCGGCCCACAAGGGCGTGATTTAATAAATTATTTAAGGAATCACCTGGCAGTGGCGCTTGTTTGTTGTGTGACAGTTGCCAGAGAAGAAGGGCGCAAGGCCCGAAACGCGTCGCAAGAACTGTCTGGAGGTTGGGGGCCACATCTCCTTTGTGCTATATCCATCCATCTCGAGTGCATCCCACAAAAGGCAAACCCTTCTATGAATATATATATATATATATATATATATATATATATATATATATATATATATATATATATATCACTGAAAAAACCATATGTTTCATGCACGTTATAGTTAGAAATTAGAAAAACCCTTAGAAATTCACTGAAAAAACACGTAGGATTCAGGGATATTATAGTTAGTTAGACATTTCACATCAAAACCAGTGAAATTCCACCGTTATAGTCAGTTCAGCTAACTATAACTCGCGCCCCCGCAATGCACTGCTGATGACGTCACATATTAAATCCTTCATGACATGGTCAGTGACATCACTGATGATATCACTGATGACATCCACAAGCCGTATATGGTGTTCACAAAATAAAATTGAAATTTATAAAATACATCTTGGAGGCTGAGAATCTGTGCTGTGCCGCCACATCGGTGGTATGGGAAGAGAACTCCTCGAAGAAATATATAAATATATGTATACATACATATATATATATATATATATATATATATATATATATATATATATATATATATATATATATATATATATATATCACTTAAAAAACCATAGGTTTCACACATGTTATAGTTAGGTGGACATTTCACTCGAAAAAAAACAATGAAATTCCCCCGTTATAGTTAGTTCAGATAACTATAGCTCACGCGCCTGCAATCCACTGCTCATGACGTCACATTTTACATCACTGATGACATGGTCAGTGGCATCACTCATGACATCACTGATGACATCATCCTTGTGATAGAGTGGCGGTCGCACCAGTTATAGTTATCTGAACTAACTATAACGGGGGAATTTCATTGGTTTTTTTCAAGTGAAATGTCCACCTAACTATAACATGTGTGAAACCTATGGTTTTTTAAGTGAATTTGCAAGTTTTTTTAAATGCTAATTCCTAACTATAACGTGTGTGAAACCTATGGTTTTTTAAGTGAATTTGTACATTTTTTTAAATGCTAAGTTATGTATGTTTTTCTCTATGATTTTTCACCGTGCGCGCACGGTGCGCGCACCCCGCAATTTTTTTCTAATAAAAAATAAAATGTTTTTTCTCCCTTCGGGGTCCTTTAGGGACCCCCTGACAAAGGCTAGGGGGTCAGGAACTCTCTACCCTGCCCCCTTTTCACGTTTGCCACCTCTCTTTTTCACTCTCGCACCCACAACAAACAAAATGGCGGCCGACACTTCCTGATTTCGACTGATTCGAACGTTGACTGACATGTAACCACCAATCAGAATTACGCTCGCGCACGTTAGGGTGCACGCATGGTGCACGCACGGTGCGCGGCTATAGATATGTATGTGCTTTTAACTGCAATTTTCTCAGAAACTACTGAACAGATTGACTCCACACATGCAAAATGCACTTCCCTGAGGACTACCTCTCTGCCAAATTTCAAGTAATTCTGTTCAGCTGTTTGGGCTGTACCTTCGACTAAAGGTCCTATGGAAAAATGCATAGGGAAAACGCATTTTGAGACCCCCCTTTTTCTCGGCCCCCGCTTGACGAATCACCCCAAGACTTTCAGGGTAGGAGCTGAGTGGAGCGCCCCATTAGTTGTGAAAATTTCGCGAGGATTCGTCAACCGGCGCCAAAGTTATTCAAAATAGAATTTTCAGATTTCCTATGGAAACACGGTCCTAACTATAACTATCTACTGGCGACCGCCAGTAGATAATATATATATATATATATATATATATATTCACTTAAAAAACCATAGGTTTCACACACGTTATAGTTAGCTGGTCATTTCTCTCATAAAAAAACAATGAAATTCCCCGTTATAGTTAGTACAGCTAACTATAACTTGCGCGACCGCAATCCACTGCTGATGACGTCACATATTACATCACTCATGACATGGTCAGTGACATCACTCATGACATCACTGATGACATCTCAAATGACATCACTGATGACGTCACTGATGTTGTCATCCAGTGAACGTTTAATTTGCAATTTTTTTTATAAATATAGGGAAAGGCCTGTTAAAGAATGAGTGGGTGTACAAGTGTGTAAAGGGATTATTTTCTGTGTTGTGTAACTGACTCGACAAGTGAGTCCCTTAACTGCATCTTACTTCAGACTAGTGCATAAACTGTATAAATGTTTTGTATGTGTCTGTGTATTGGTGTATAAGTGGTGGCATGGTTTTGTGAATAGCTATATAAGTGTCTATATGGGTTATTGATTGCTTGTCTCAGTATCTGTATGAGTTCCTGAGTGTTTGTGTGGGTAAAGTGTGTGTGAGTGTGCATAGATGAGTGAGTGTGTGATTCTATGATTGGATGTTATTAAAAGTGCATCTCTGAAGGACTGTATGGTTGAGTGAGTGTATGTATGGCTGTGTTATAGTTTGAATGTATATCTCAGTGGTACATGTGTGACTAACTACATATGTGAAAGGCAGTATATATGTGTGTAAGAGTATATAAGTGGCTAGATGTGAGAGTGTGTGATTGTGACAGTGACTGTAAGGATGAGTGTGTGCTTGTGTCAATGATTCTATATGAGCATAAGAATATGATACTATTTTTGTGAGTGAGTGAACTTGAGTGTGTATAACTGCATAGATGAGTAAATGGCAGTGTGATTATTTGTATGAATGACTAGGTGTGAGAGTACCTCTATAGATGATTGTTAGTGTGTGTGTGTGTATAAAGATGTATGTATAAATTCATATGATACTTTTTTATGGACTGAATGTAACTATGAGTGACTGTACAGGTGAGTGTGTGGAGGTGAATGAAGACCTAAAAGTTATTTTTTGGGTATGCAGTTATTAGTATTGCATTATTTATGGATTTGAGAATGGAACTGTGTAATTTTCAGTTGGTATATCAAAGCTTTTATAAGGGTGTGAGAAGATGTGGTAATTTATCACATTGATGTCTTCAACAGTGACATCATCAGTGATGTCATTTGAGATGTCATCAGTGATGTCATGAGTGATGTCACTGACCATGTCATGAGTGATGTAATATGTGACGTCATCAGCAGTGGATTGCGGTCGCGCAAGTTATAGTTAGCTGTACTAAATATAACGGGGGAATTTCATTGTTTTTTTACGAGAGAAATGTCCAGCTAACTATAACGTGTGTGAAACCTATGGTTTTTTAAGTGAATTTGCAAGGTTTTTTAAATGCTAATTCCTAACTATAACGTGTGTGAAACCTATGGTTTTTTCAGTGAATTTGTATGGTTTTTTTAATGCTAATATTTGAATTATTAAATTATATATATTAAAAAAAAAAAAAAATCCTATGTATTCATTTATATATTATCTGTATCCTTTTATTTGTTTTGGCTCTTTTTTTTTAACTTTCAATTAGGTTAAAGTTGAACAGTTTATTTAATTTTTGCAATACATTTTTGTCCACTTTTTTTTTTTTTATATAAATTCTTGAGGTGCACGCTCAGAGCGCGCACCTAGTACGTTTTCGTACGTTTTTTATGAATACCGTCGTACGTTATTTACGTACGCATACATACGTTTTATTGCGCGCTGGGAGTGCGCACCCAGTACGTATGCGTACGTACGTATGCATACGTACGCATGCGTGCGTGCGTCATACGCGCTCCACGCGGTTCACTTCCGCATACGCTTAAATCACGCGCGTTTACGTTCGCGTATACGCGTGTGCAACGTGTGCGCATTACGTATGCACATATGACTTATGCGCATGCGCTCCTATGCGTTCGCGCATGCGTAATCACAAGGTGCGCGCTCGGAGCTTGCGCAGTGCGCGCACCTCGGGTTATATGCTTAATAAAACAACACTTCTAATTGGTTATCATTACTTTCAGTTTCTGATTGTTTCAACACCACACCCAATCCCCTCATGGCAAGTCATGTGATCAAGCATCATCACTTTTGATTGGTTTGAAGTACTTTCAGTTCCAGATTCTTCCCAAACCTCACCTACTCCCCTCATTATTAGTTCTGATTCCCTTGGAGAAGGAGCTATTCTGTTGTTGAGAGACAATGGCTGAACAGCAACCATCTTCAGACAGTGACCAGGACACTCTTGAGAGACAGAGGAACAGGAAGCAGAAAGACAGCTTTATATGGCAGTTTTTCACTTTTCCAGAGGGACAAAAAAAGGTAAATGCACCTAAAGTTACTTGTGTACTTTGTCAAAAAGTCTTGTCACGTGGGAATCCTAACAAGAAGTATTCTTTTAGCATTCACACTATGTTGAGGCATGTTGACAAAATGCATCCAGTGACTTTTCGTCGAGCTTCTGGAGCAAACCCTCCACCTGCTCAGCCGACGACATCTGCAGCAGCTCAGCCGAGCACATCTTCGGCAGCTCAGGCTAGCACTTCTACTGCGATGGTGCCTTCACCTTTTTCTACACCTCTTGTTGGACCACCTTGTTTGGCGAGGTTGTCCACACGCTGCACTGATTGCGGTCGACTTATTTCTGTGGGTGAGACCAGTCTTGATCTCATTCAGAGAAAATTTGATGCGCATGAGTGCAGTAGGCCATAGATGTTTTTTCTTTTTTTTCGTTTTTCTCTTCTTGTTTCCCTACATTAACTCAAGGGCTCTTTTTGGGGATTTATTTATTTTTTTTTTTTTTGGGGGTGCGCGCACGCTGCGCGCACCCTAGGATGTTTTTAAAACATTTTTTTTAATTATTTTTAAAAATTCAATGTACAAAGAGAGGTGAAGAAATGGAAGCATGAAAAGGGTGGATTGAGAAATACAAATATTTTTCACTCATTTTTTTAAAAAAAATAACTTATTTTGAAAAAAAACATTAGAAATTTGCAAGGGAACAGAATTTCATTTTGTAATTTTTCTTTCTAGTTCTGCAAAAAAAGAAAAAAAGTATTAATATTCAATCATACATTTTAAAAAGCATTACATGTTTTTACATATTTTACAAAGCAATTTTTTGCCCTTTTTTTGCTGTTTTCAGAATTTTTTAATTTTCACATAAAATAGTGAAAACAATTGTATTCATCATTTAACAGCGGGCAAAAAAAAAACAATCTGAAAGATTGTTAAAAAAAAGCCCAAAAACTATCCTCACTAAAATATACCTTGTCAGAAATATTACATATATATTACAAATACTTTTCTAGATGAATAAAACTTTTCTAGATAAACCGTCTTTAAACCTTGGCGCAAAAACACACAAGCCAAAATAATTTCTGTCAATGGAGTTCACAATTGTTTTTATTACTTTTCCTTTAGGCCAAATAGTAATTTCAAAATCCTTTTTAAGTGATATCTTCAATTATAATCCTTTAAAATTACAAAAAATGCTTTCTTCAGATGCAGTTTTTAGTTTTCAAAATTTAGGTTTCAGAAAAATTAAGTAAGAATTGGGTAAATCATAAGGCAAACGTTGCTTGAAAATCAATTGGGAATCATTACACAGTGTCCAGCCTTTTTCACATTTAAGATAAACTGTGTAATGTCCAGAAGTTACAGTAGGTCCTTCATGAAAAATTATTGCAACTGTAACAAAAGTTTTTCCAGAAATTGATAATTGTTGTCCTATAAACTTCTTTATTAAAGTATCCAATTTTGAACCATCAGCTCTACAACGTTGCATCATTAAAATTACATACTGACCATATTTCTGTAAAAATAACGTGGAAAACATGTCAGATTTACATTCAGAAGATTCCATGTTGTGATTGGCATCTTTAACTAATTTACTAAAAGTCACTGATTTACTTTGTGGTAATGGTAAAAATATGAACCTTTCTGAATCAACATTACTACTGCATGTGTTCATACAGTTTTCACAGCAATGTTCCCATTTGTAAGAGATACCAAATAAGTTTTCTACTTCTACTCCTTCATCTTCAAGTACGCTCAGTATATATATTAAGAATTCCTGTGCATCTTGCTGGACATTTTCTTTAAACTGTGTAGATCCAAAACATACATCTAAAAGATTTCTAACATCAGAAGCACTTTCTATTTTAGTTTTATCATTACTTAGCTTCTCATAAAGGAGACTCAGCAGAGAACACAATCTTTTTCCATGATTTACTATTATCTGTTCTTGCAACTTTTCAAGATAAAATACAACATTCAGCACTACATTTGCATAGCAGTTGACACCAGAGCTATTTTCAAAATGGCAACCAACAACCTCTTCAACACTGTCCTTTTTCTTTTTCCTTGCTATCACATCACTGTCCTTTTTTTTTTGTTCTGTTCATCCACATTGCAGATATTTTCAATTCTTCTTTTCCGAGAAACAACATGTTTTTCAATCACAGGATACTGACCTAAATGAGGAGCATAGGTTCTTCTTAATCTATTATACTCCTTTACACAGTTTGTATCAGCACTAACTTTTGAGTCATCAAAGTCTATCATAAATAAACCAGATAATGTTTTTACTCGTGACAGAGCAACATATGCCATACCTTCTTTGAACACAGTAGAACCAATGTTTACAAAAGCACTATCTACAGTCAATCCTTGAGACTTGTGAATAGTTACAGCATATGCTAGAGAAAATGGAAACTGCTTTCTACGCACATATAAGTCTTTCACAAGCATGAAACGAACTGAACAACGACAAATGTCTTTAACTTCTTCTATCTGATCAAATTTTATTTTTAAACATTCAATTCCAACTTTTTTCTGGTAATTAATAAAACCCACAACTCTTCCCATAACTCCATTCACTAAACCTTTTTCTACATCCAAATTTCTCCTTAAAATCACTCGACAATTCATGCAAACATATAGATTTTTTTCTAATCCAGCTGTTTTGGAAATGTTCTTCTCTAGTGAATCCAATTTATTGCCTGTTAATGTAATAGTAATTCTTTCATGCTGAATTTTGTCCTCTGCTTCCATTTTCTTAATCTCTTCCTTTTCCAATTTCAAAAGTTCCTCATTGAATATTGAGCACTCACGTAGTGTTGGCATTAAGCAGATTACAGTATTTTTTTCAGCAATGTTCTTGTATATTTTTTCTGCAACTATTTCTTCATTTGGAAATAAATTATGTAGCATCCTACTCTGTAATGCTTTTTTGCCAACTTCTGTGAGTAGTCCAATTCTGATATCTTTCAGAATACTTGCATAATCTTCATCGTTTGCTTGTCTCATATTGGTAGTGAGTTCTTTGTACTCAAAGAACGACCAAATATTCGCATTACCAATGCTTCCTAATGACTTCTTCGTGTCTTCATGTGTGACAGTATTAAACACGGGTTGTCCTTTAACTGGAGTGAGCTGTAAAAGATCTCCAAAAACTATGACGTGTTTACCTCCAAATAACACGTCATAGTCTCTCTTAAGAATTTGTTGCATTCTTAAATGCACAAAGGCAAGCATTAAGTTTGATACCATGCTCACCTCATCAATAATGAGAACTTGCATCTTCTTCAACACTCTTGAAACTTCGAAGCATGCTTATCCAGTTAGCTTGTGGTATTCTATTTTGTTCTCATGCTCCACTGGTAACATTAGCAAGCGATGTAAGGTAATTCCTTTTATGTTATAGGCTGCTAACCCAGTTGGAGCAGTTACCACACAAGACAAATTTGAAGCTGTTTTTTGCTGTAGGTAGCTTCTGATGACTTTTATTAAGAAACTTTTACCAGTTCCAGCTTGTCCACTCACATACATCCTGATTGGTTCAAATGATGTGCATGAGCACTGTTTTTTTTTCATGTAGTAATCCATGATCAATTTTTTTGGTGAGTTCTTCATAAATTTGTTTTTGTTCTTCATTCAGTTGTTGTTCCAGATTTAGTAAGTCTATTGAATCTTCCTGTGCTTGATTCATAGCCGTTTCTACTTCAGTCATGGCTACTGCAGCTTCATTTTCTACGATTGGTTGTCCTAGGGGATCTTGACTAAGTGTTCCAGAACTTTGGCTGTCTTGAGAACTGTCTCTAGCTACTTCAGCTGCAATTTTTGCTTCCTGTTCATTTTCTTCATTTAACATTTGGACATAAGTTGTGAAAGTACTGCATTCTATGCTGTCTTTGCTAGCATTAAAAGAATCTTCATAGCTTTGAAATTCTCCCAGTAGTTCGTCCTCTGAACGCCATGGTTTAAACAGCTGTAAAAGAGCCAAGTAGTAAAATTCCTTTTTGTCAGTAGTGTTGCAACTCAGCTTCCTGTGATTTATCAAACTTCCTTTTGTTTGCTTCACCAAACATCCTTCCTCACCAATGACTTTATATTTTCCATTGTTGATGTCTTCTGTGGCTTTCCATGAAAAAATGTAGTTCTGCAGCACTTCATAGAGACACATGCTCTCAAGATGATGACTTCTTTTTGGGTAATATGTGTCCAACATGTTTGTTTTCAAAATATCTGTACTTTCTGGGTCATTCTCGGCCAAATATTCAATTTCTCCAACAGATTTCAGTACCCGATTTCGCATTCCTGCAAGGCCTAAACTGACCCAAATTATTCTTCTGGATTTCGAGTAAAGACTTGCAGATGATAACCTATCTGAGCATTCGTAGGATCCAATTTCTCGATGCGATAACATCTTTAAACTGAAACTGTACAGCTTCTTACTGACAGTCTTCTAGTGAGAAATCTCTTCCCACATTTCCTTCAATTCTGTTTTCTCAGATTTAGTGATGTAAGATGTGACATACCGAGCAACAGCAATAGAATTGTCTGCCACATACTGAATATCCATGTTAGCATTCCACATGGTTAAAATGACTGGGTTGTAGTCATTTATAAATTTTGACTCTTCTTTTCTTCTTAGGTTGTATGTATTTTTGGGAGATTTTCTTGTTATAGTATGTCGCACAGCTGACATAAAACTGTTGACTCTTCCTTTTGAAAGAACAGGTCTAGGAAATCCAAATCGACACTTTGTGTAGAATTTATCTTTGGTCTTGTACTTCCGTCGAGAGTATTTTCCACACCGATGACTTTGGAAACGTAAAACTTGCTCTTTTAACTTTTTCTCTTCTGTGCTTTTAGGTATAGCACATGTTGCATATTCTTCAATGAAAGATAACACTGCTTCATCAGCATCTGTTCCAAATTTTGGGGCATCCTTGATCTGAGGAGCACCTCTTGCTTGGTACTCTTTTCTCCAAAAGAAATCCACTACTTCTCCAAGAGGTGGATTTTTTTTATTGCAGATGAAGGCCATCATAGCCTCAAATCTATGATTGAAATATCTGCAAACATTAACCGGATCCAATGAGCACAGTTCTCCTGCTGTCTTGTATTCAATGTTTTTAATGTTTGAATTTGCCTCTCGTAGAAAATCCAATAAATCATCCCAAGCGTACTCGGCACAGCTTAGGGTTACGAACCATGTAGGAGTTCCTAAATTCCGTAACATGCATTTTAATTCTCCATGGCGTCGGTACCAATATTCATTTGTCCCACGCTGACAAGCCATCAGATTGATCAATTGTGTTTCCAAATGATCATCTCGGTGCTGCACTTTCTCCATAAAATCCTTAGCAGACACATTTTGTAGATGTACTCCACTTTTTAAAATGTGATTTACTGCATAAGATAATGCAGACAAGTCGCTTTCAAATAAAAGATGAAACAAATAAGGAATACTTTGACGAAATCTTGAATCTTCAGCATATAGTCTTGTAGTCCGATACTCAGAAGCTGGAATCTGTTCTGGGCGTTCATCGTATCGTCCACCTTTTCCTGTCGGAAACAGCTGAGGAAAACATCGAGCTTCCAAGCTCTTCTCCCATACACTCACGGGAGTTCCTTTTGCTTTCTTCATCTGAAACAGATCAATAGTGTCTCCCATAACTTCTTTTGAATGAAGAGGATGTATGCTAAAAAGTTCATAAATTTCTTCTTCTTTTGACTTGTCCACTTTTTCAATTTGTCCAGTTGGTGTTTCTGTGTCTTCTTGTAAATCTTCTTCTTCTTCATCTATATAAATTGATTCATACCATTTATTATTCCTTTTCAAAAATAAATTTGCTCTTTGTACTTTCCGTACATCTACCAGCTCCTACCAAATCTTCTTATTCTTTGTAGGTACACCATTAACCAGAATAACTAATGGTTCAGTTTCCAAAGTATCTGCATCAATAGTTTCCATATTTTTTTTCAAATCCAATGGCAAATACACCACTCTTCCTTTTAAACCTCTCAGTAAATCTGAAGGAGGTAATTTACCAGTTTTGGGCTCCATACGTACTATGGTCTGGAACGGATGAACACATTGAATGAGTATAGACTCATATGTATTTAAATCAGAAAGTTCGGCAGGAATAGCATCCAATTCTAAATTATTATGTACAGCTCTGGTCGGCATTCTATTTTCTTCTACCTTATTATAACAGTATTTACAAATACGCTGATCTTCACCCAATTCAAAACAATTTTCCAGAAATATATATGTTGCAAAATCCTTCCACTTATAATTATCTTCATTTTCACTTTTTTTATACAGATCAACATTCCTTGTTTGAATTTTATAATGGCTTCTGCGGCAACAAATACAAGTAATATTTGGTCTTTCATTAGAGATGATAGTAAATGTTGTCATTTCATCCTCAAAATTTTTAGTAATAATGAGTTCTACATTCTGTTCCTCATTTTCCTCATTAACTGTGTCCTTTTCTGCACTTTCTTGTTCTGGACCAAAGTAACAAAACTCAATCTCGAATTTAAAAACTGGACATTCTGTGGGGGAAAGTCTGCTGGTACCCTCACTGACCTGCTGTCCCGTTGCTACTCCTGGGCTAACCAACACCGTGTCTCCCCTGCTGCCGCTTCACCACCGTGCGGCCGAAGAGCGGGGAGACTACATTCCCCAGGCGCCCTAGCGCCCGCCTCACGCAAAGCACACGCCCGGAGGCGCTCAAAAGGACGTGGCTCCCTCTGGGGAGCGGGAAACCTTCGAATTTAAAAACTGGACATTCTGTGGGGGAAAGTCTGCTGGTACCCTCACTGACCTGCTGTCCCGTTGCTGCTCCTGGGCTAACCAACACCGTGTCTCCCCTGCTGCCGCTTCACCACCGTGCGGCCGAAGAGCGGGGAGACTACATTCCCCAGGCGCCCTAGCGCCCGCCTCACGCAAAGCACGCGCCCGGAGGCGCTCAAAAGGACGTGGCTCCCTCTGGGGAGCGGGAAACCTTCGAATTTAAAAACTGGACATTCTGTGGGGGAAAGTCTGCTGGTACCCTCACTGACCTGCTGTCCCGTTGCTGCTCCTGGGCTAACCAACACCGTGTCTCCCCTGCTGCCGCTTCACCACCGTGCGGCCGAAGAGCGGGGAGACTACATTCCCCAGGCGCCCTAGCGCCCGCCTCACGCAAAGCACGCGCCCGGAGGCGCTCAAAAGGACGTGGCTCCCTCTGGGGAGCGGGATACCTTCGAATTTAAAAACTGGACATTCTGTGGGGGAAAGTCTGCTGGTACCCTCACTGACCTGCTGTCCCGTTGCTGCTCCTGGGCTAACCAACATCGTGTCTCCCCTGCTGCCGCTTCACCACCGTGCGGCCGAAGAGCGGGGAGACTACATTCCCCAGGCGCCCTAGCGCCCGCCTCACGCAAAGCACGCGCCCGGAGGCGCTCAAAAGGACGTGGATCCCCCCGCGTCGCGGGACGCGCGCGGGCGTCGCCGGGCTGAGCCCGGGCAGAGGGCGGGCCGTCTGTGGCCATCAGGGGCCAAAGGAGGCCGGGCTGGGCCGCACCTCTTAGCTGTGGATTTCGGGTCAGTCTGGACTAACCTATTTGGTTAATGACATTCTTATTTTTTATCTGTCAGTCTTATGCCGTGCATAGAGTGTGTTTCTTTTATCCTATACTGTTTGGATTTTAGGTATTTGTGTTAGGGGCTCCTCACTCCAACACTCTAGCAGTTTGGTTTCATTGGAATCATGGGGAAACATTCTAAATCTACAGTAAGTCGCCCTATGACTAGACAGCTAGCCAATTCCAATCCGCAGATCCCCAGTCTCACAGCTATAGATAAAATGCTGCAGAAGACAATTGGGGTGGTGGCCACAGCCATTGAAAACACCGAAAGACGGTTGTCGATTACCCCGGCATTTAATATGGCCCCCCCTTCTGATGGATTGGCTGACTTATCTTCATACCAGGTGGATCCTGATGCTATGTCATCTATGCTGCCCTCGTTTACCCAATTACCGTGCGCTCAGGCACAAATAGACGTGCCTGCCCAAGAGGAAGTTGGCCCATCATCATCTTCTTTCGTATCTATAGTGGCCCCCACGAAGCAGGTAAAGCCAAGAAAAAAAAAACAGAAATCTAGAAAAAGGAGTTTTTTACCAGCCCCCCCTGCAGACGGTCCTGCTCCCTCGGCCTTGACCCATCACCCTCCTATTTCTATCCCTCCGACCTGGGTGACTACTTTATTAACTGATTTACAGTCACACATAGATCAGTCCCTAAACCTCCTTTTAAAAACCCTGTCATCCAAAATTGACAGGTTGGTATCTTTAGTTAATACCAAAGGTATCGGGAAGAAGCAGATAAACCATGATCTATTGCACAATTTGGGTAGTACGGAGGGTGCTGGTTTTCAAGTAACGCCCAATAATCCTACCCCCCTAAGCCAGTCAATTTTACCCTCGAACCATACTGTTACGGTCTCAGCCCAGCCTCCATTGGTGCAGTCAACTGCCCCTTCCCTCCCTGCTGGTCCCCATATGCCCCCGACTTTGCCCCGGGCCCCTACTGTTGCTTCATCACGGGAACAGACCCTTAGTTGCAGGGACTTAGCTCTACGGAGGGCGGACGGGGATAGGACACTTCCTTCTGGGGGGGGAACCGAGCTCTACGGAGTCCGGACGGCTCCCTTCCTCTTGTACAGCTTCCCCCTGAGGCAGCACCCTATGTGACTGTGCTCACTGGAGTCCCTCCACTAACGAATGGTAGGGGGGAATCTTACTATGAATTAAAAAATAAAGTTATCCACTGGTTGTCCAAAAATAGACCATTGGAGGGAGCAGGGAGAGGGGAGATCCTCTTTGTTCGGAGGGTTAGCTGGCTGGGGACCCGCCCAAAGGACATAGGTGGGGATTGTGTCCTGATTAATTTTAGGGACCCTAGAGTAGTAGGTCACATACTGGAGCAGGGTGGGCACCACAAATCAGGAGTCATCGACACATCGCATTTGGGGTATTTTTACTCTATCCCCAATACTTTGAACCCGGTGGAACTACCGTATTTTCATCAGGCCTCTTATAATACCTACTTTAATATCCCGGTTGAAAACCGTTTCGACGTCCTCAACTCTGTGGACTGACCATCACCCCTGAGGCCCAGCAAGGGAGGGTATATGCCACCGGGAGGGAATCAGGGAAGGGACGATTCTGGTGTGGAGACGGCTCTCCCCTCGGCTGCATTTGGCATGGAGAGTGGTTCCGGGCCCACTCCTCCCTCACCTTTGATCCCCAGCGCCATGGAGGGACGCACCGTGTCGGGACCCCTTGAGCATTCTGCTTCCCACCGCCTCCCCTCCTCCCTACCTCTGGCTGGTAGCCCTCCCCGCACACTCACTCGAAGACCTCTAGTAGGGTCTTGGAATGTGGCTGGATTGGAGTCCAAACTCTCTGACCCCGAGTGGGGAGAGCTAATGGACAATTACGACATCTGCATATTCCAAGAAACATGGTTACGGTCCATACCATGGAGGGTGGGCTATGCATCGTTTTCGGCCCCAGAAGTCCAAGGGGTGAGAGGCAGACCATCGGGGGGGTTAGTAGTATGGGTTGCAACACATTTGGGTTGCTCTGTAAAGTTATTAGACTCAAAGTCCCCCGACATTTTGTGTCTGTTACTCAATTTCCCTGCTAGTTATTCGCTGGTAGTAATAAATGTCTACCTGCGTCCCCACCCGGTACAGTTGGGCCTGTCGATTTTGGGCGCCCTGGATGATGTATTACATTCTCTTCCACCTGCGTCCCATAAACTAATTGGTGCAGATCTTAATTGCCATTTTGAACCCCTTTCTGGGATCACATCCCCCACTGTTGATGAGGATGAAAGTTACTTAATCCCAGACCCTATTATTTATCCTGCCAAACTTCTTTCCCCTCTAGCCCTCGAGATCAATAAACTTACCATCGCACACTCATTGAGGGCTTGCAATGGTAGACTTCACCCGGACGTGCCAGGGTCTTTTACTTTTAATAGACCCGGGAGCTGTTCGACTATCGACTATTTTTTGGTGAACGTGGAATTTTGGGGCCATCTGGCTGCCTTTTCTGTTATTCCACGGGTCGATAGTGATCACAACCTACTGTCACTGGAATTGGCCAATAAGATCGGTGGCAGTGGAATCTATAAGCTCCATTCACCATTAAATAGTGAGAATCTGGTGTTAGCGGTAGGTGGCTGACGGATTAGGTGGGCAAGGGTAGCATCCGATGACCTAAAGCTCGCAGCTATATACAGCAGTGTGACCTGCTCTCTGGAAGCAGTCTCCCACCTTCTGAGCCCCATTGGGAACATTCCGCAGACCCGCCTCCTCGATTTCCAGAACATCCACAAGGATCTTCTCGGCAGTCTGGCTGGCTTCTTTTATAGTCCTACTGCCTCAAAACCAAGGCCCCTTAGGCCCGAGCTTTGGTTTAATGGTTCTTGTAGGCGGGCTAAGACTGCCCTGATAAAAGAAGTAAAAGAGGGCACCCAGTCTAGTATCCGGGCGGCGAGGGCCACCTACAAAAATCTGATCAAGGAGGCAAAATCCGAGTGGGAGGATCAAAGGTGGCAAAATTTATTGCAAGCGTTAGCAGACCGCGACTCGAGGGCGTTTTGGAACATTGTTCGAACGGGCACGGTAGCCAGCAGCCCTGCAATTATTCCTAACCTTAGCGAGGAGGTCTGGCTTGCCCATTTCCAACCCCTCTATTCGGCCAGTAATTCCAGGGGTGGCCCCGATCCGGGCACCCCGCGGAATGATACTGCAATGGACCAGTTAGGCCAGGAAGAACTTGAGAGCCGATCCTTTTCCCTTTCAGAAATAGAATTGGCCCTCAATTCCCTATCAGTAGGGAAAGCCCCGGGGCTTGACAGGATCCCTGGCGATCTGTACAGAAGTGATTTAAAAATCTGGGCCCCTTATATTTGTGTGTATTTTAATGCCATTCTGCAGGGCCTTAGAATCCCGGAGACCTGGTTGGGTGCAGAAATTATACCCATTTATAAAAAATCTTCCCCGTTGGATCCAGCCAATTACCGCCCCATAAGCTTGATTGATGTTTTACAGAAGCTGTTTGCCCGAGTCCTTTTAACCAGACTGCAGTCCTGGATGGAGGATAAACAAATTTTAACCTCCCTCCAGGCGGGGTTCCGTGCAAAGGTTTCTACCATTGATCAATTATTTAGATTACTGTTGATCTACTGGAAGTCAGTCAGCATGGGTGCTGGTAACCTTTATTTGATTTTTGTGGACCTCCGGTCCGCTTTTGATATGGTCCAAAGGGAAAAACTATGGGCCCTTTTGCAAGAGATGGGTGCTCCCCCCTACCTTTGCCACCTATTTAAACGCCTCCACTCTGGCACTTATGCAAGGGTGAGATACGGGAGATGTGGGGAAATTTCTGGGCCATTCCCGGTTGAAAAGGGTGTGAGGCAGGGCTGTGTCCTGGCCCCCACTCTTTTCTCCCTTTTTATCAATGGGTTGATTGAGTATCCCTTGTGCACCGCTAACTTGGACTCCCCTGTCCTGGCGGGGCGTAAGGTCCCGGCCCTAATGCTCGCGGATGACACCCTTTTGTTATCTAAATCTTACATGGGCATCCAGCGTACATTAGAGGCCTTCTGCTCCTTCTGTAAAGACAGGGATTTGGAACTGAATCTATCCAAAACTAAATTTATGGTTTTCGGTTCCAATTCATTTAATTGCCCCCACCCTAAGTTGGGAGACGTTGAGCTGGATAGGGTTGCCACTTTTGAGTATCTGGGGGTGACCCTTAATGATAAAATGAATTGGGGGTCCCATTTGGCGAAGGCCAATTTGAAACTAGCGCAATCAGTGGGGGGTATCCTGAAGGTGTTTAACAACACCTCTTTTAAACCTTTGGGCCCCCCCATGGAAATTTATAAATCTCAAGCTAGAGGAGGAGCGCTCTATGGCGCTGAACTATGGGGATATTCCTTTCCCGCTTCCCTTTCCTCAATTGAGAATTCCTTTATTAGGAGACTGCTGAAACTACCTGTCAGCACTCCATTAACTCCTTTGAGATGGGATTTGGGTCTGGTTCCCATAGAAGAGATTGCCCTGAACCGCCCTCTCCAGTTCTGGAGGCGTCTTTGGTCAACGCCTGAGTCTGCAAGCTATAGGTATGATCTTGGTGATATATTGGCAAGGGGAAAATCGGATAAGATCCCTTGGCTTAACAATATAAAGAAACTCTGCTATTCAATTGGGATGGGGAAGTTATGGTCCGCCCCGGAAGAGACTTGCCGTGCACTTTCGAAGAAATCATTGCGGGAGGTCCTGAAATCATATCGGAAGGGAATTTTATTCCACTCCTCTCTGGGTAGGCTCACTGACACCTTTCTGGATATTAAGTTTAGTCCCCAGTTTGAAGTTTTCCTGGACGCTATCCAACCACCTTTGGCAAAGAAACTCTACATCCAGTTCAGACACGGCTCGCTGCCGCTGAGGGATCTCACACATAGATGGTCCAATGTTTCGGATCCCGTAAGCACGTGTCCTTTATGTACTGTTACCTGTGAAACAGAGTTGCATGTTGTCCTTTTCTGCCCTTTATATATTATAGCAAGAAAAAAGTGGATCGTCCAGTTATGCAAGTCTAGGGGTCTCAGGGACCACAAGGAGGTGTTTAGAATTTTGAAATACGATACTACTCCAGTGATAGTGTTTGCTATGGCTAGATTTCTTCTCTCCATGTGGTTTACAAGGTCCAAATTTATGATTTCTGCCACTCATCTCCCCTGATTTTAGTATTTCCTCTATTGACACCACAGTACTCTGAGGTGTAGTGAGTACATTTTTGGCCCTGGATAAAAAAAAAATTTTTTTTTTTTAACAATTTGTCTTTGTGGAAAAACCACGTTTCTTCACTGTATAATCCTTTTATGTAATATTTTTAAATGTTTTAATGGTTTACACTCTATACAATGTCTATTTAATCATGTTTTAATGTATAATACTATTTATGTCTTTTTATGGTATTTTACCGAAATAAAAGCTTTGACTGACTGAATCTCATCGGTAACCTTCACTACATCTGATACAGATCCACGGAACAGAGCATTATTTAACTCATTTAACTTTACTGCTAGACTTTTAGCAAAATACAATGTTCTCACAAACTTTCTCATTTCAGTATGATGAACAGCCAGCATCCTAAAATGATGAAAAACACTTTTACACACTTTTCTAGATAGACAAGCCAGAGAATGTCCTTGCAAACTAGTATTCTCTCTCACTCTGCATGGATCTAGTGTTTGAAGCACCTTCATCTTCTGTTTTACACTCTTTTTACTATATTCTCTTAGAAAGTCACGTACTTTATCAATAGATTCCTGACGCACAGTACAATTACTACTACAGTTTCAAGTGTACACTGGGGCTTTTGGACGTCTCCCCATAGCCTCAGCAGCCATTACTTCTTCCTCATTTCTTGGGACCATTTTCTCTTTTTCCATCACACAACCATCCTTAACTTCATATGCTCTACCATTGGTGTCAACTGCATGCAACAAACTATTACTTTGAAGATAACTCTCTTCATTAAAAAATGGTTCAGTACTTGAACTGTGCTTCCATTCTCCCAAGAACACTTTACAAAAGTTACTTTTTTTCACTTCTCTTTTCCTTTTGCTTTGTGACTTCATTGCATTGACTAATTTATCTAATCTACGCATCCTATTCAAAATTAGAATAAAAAGTTTTCTTTTTATTTCCAAATCCTTACGTACAATATTTTCTATAAAAAAAATGTTCTTAATAAATTTTGATTTTTTCTTATATTTTTTCACATCCTTTAGCAAATTTAACATCACTCTTCTCTGAAACATTTTTCGACGAATGTTTTTAAAATCTAATTTTTGTGTTAAATCAGTTTTACTTACTTCTGATTGTACATTAGCTTTTGTTTTTGCTGTTGACTCTGTTGTTGCTTTGTACATAAAACACTGTTTGTTTTACATTTATTTTTGCCATTTTCAGTTTTTTTTAAAGATATTTTTAAAGAAAACTTTAGTTTTCTTATCAGTAGAGTTTTTCTTTTTTCCATCACAAGCTTTTTTATTTTTTCACTGTTGCTCAACAATACCTGCAAGAAACTTAAAAAAAATACTTTTTGTAATTATAATTCATTAAAATATTTTTTAAGCTTTTCATTAATTTCAAATGTTTTACCATTTGCCTCTCATTTGTGATTTACTGATTTGTGCAGAGTGCTAACCACCACAGTTGAAAAAAACAAGCTGCCTTTTTCCTGCAAGTGCAAGTCTTTCAGAACAACTGCAACACACTTTAAATCTCTGCCCACAATTCCTGTGCGCACACAGCCTCATGGTGTGATTCTAGGCAGAAAACAATATTTGATTGGCAATTTAAATGCACATTTACTACTGTGGTAGAGCAAGTGATAATTGCTGTTACAGCCTGACACATTTTCCTCATAGTTTACAGAGACAGAAAAGAGCACATTTCCTAACAGCTACTTCATGCCATGAGCATGTGCAACCTGGGTGAGTGATTAGACTAGAGCAAAGAAAATGAGGCCTTGATGATGTTCTTATGTGTTTGCGTTGAAAATTTCGCGAGGATTCGTCAACCGGCGCCAAAGTTATTCAAAATAGAATTTTGAGATTTCCTATGGAAACACGGTCCTAACTATAACTACCTACTGGCGACCGCCAGTAGGTAATATATGTATGTATATATATATATATATATATATATATATATATATATATATATATATATATATATCCAACAACAAGGTTACCCCATTTAGAAGAGCCAGCTTTCAGGTAGGTGAAATCTTCGTTTATTGTGCAGTTTGTCAGCTCAGTGGAGGGAAACAAAGTCCAAAAGCAATGATGAGCCTGACGCGTTTCATGCTTCTCGAGCATTTCTTCAGAGGCTTGTGTGAACATTTCACGGAGCACTGATTAATTAAATCTTGAACACCTGCCCCAGTGGGCGTTGGCTCTCCCAGAGCCTGCTGGTGTTTGTAGTTTCGTTCGTTTTGCTTCAGTGAGCTGCTCTCTTGAAATGTGAATATTCAAAAATAAATCCACTGTGGGTCTGGAAATCGTTCCTCTGACTCTGGGCTGCATATTTTAAAAGCTGCACCACGACCTTCCTGCCCTTGACACTGCTTGCCAGGTGACTGCAGCTCGGTCCACTTATATGTGGCAGGGCTCTTCCACGACCGGGATCAGGCCGTAAAACAAATCCAACAACAAGGTTACCCCATTTAGAAGAGCCAGCTTTCAGGTAGGTGAAATCTTCGTTTATTGTGCAGTTTGTCAGCTCAGTGGAGGGAAACAAAGTCCAAAAGCAATGATGAGCCTGACGCGTTTCATGCTTCTCGAGCATTTCTTCAGAGGCTTGTGTGAACATTTCACGGAGCACTGATTAATTAAATCTTGAACACCTGCCCCAGTGGGCGTTGGCTCTCCCAGAGCCTGCTGGTGTTTGTAGTTTCGTTCGTTTTGCTTCAGTGAGCTGCTCTCTTGAAATGTGAATATTCAAAAATAAATCCACTGTGGGTCTGGAAATCGTTCCTCTGACTCTGGGCTGCATATTTTAAAAGCTGCACCACGACCTTCCTGCCCTTGACACTGCTTTCCAGGTGACTGCAGCTCGGTCCACTTATATGTGGCAGGGCTCTTCCACGACCGGGATCAGGCCGTAAAACAAATCCAACAACAAGGTTACCCCATTTAGAAGAGCCAGCTTTCAGGTAGGTGAAATCTTCGTTTATTGTGCAGTTTGTCAGCTCAGTGGAGGGAAACAAAGTCCAAAAGCAATGATGAGCCTGACGCGTTTCATGCTTCTCGAGCATTTCTTCAGAGGCTTGTGTGAACATTTCACGGAGCACTGATTAATTAAATCTTGAACACCTGCCCCAGTGGGCGTTGGCTCTCCCAGAGCCTGCTGGTGTTTGTAGTTTCGTTCGTTTTGCTTCAGTGAGCTGCTCTCTTGAAATGTGAATATTCAAAAATAAATCCACTGTGGGTCTGGAAATCGTTCCTCTGACTCTGGGCTGCATATTTTAAAAGCTGCACCACGACCTTCCTGCCCTTGACACTGCTTGCCAGGTGACTGCAGCTCGGTCCACTTATATGTGGCAGGGCTCTTCCACGACCGGGATCAGGCCGTAAAACAAATCCAACAACAAGGTTACCCCATTTAGAAGAGCCAGCTTTCAGGTAGGTGAAGAAATGCTCGAGAAGCATGAAACGCGTCAGGCTCATCATTGCTTTTGGACTTTGTTTCCCTCCACTGAGCTGACAAACTGCACAATAAACGAAGATTTCACCTACCTGAAAGCTGGCTCTTCTAAATGGGGTAACCTTGTTGTTGGATATATATATATATATATATATATATATATATATATATATATATATATATATATATATATATATATATTACCAGTAGGTAGTTATAGTTAGGACCGTGTTTCCATAGGAATTCTCAAAATTCTATTTTGAATAACTTTGGCGCCGGTTGGCAAATCCTCGCAAAATTTCCAAAACTAATGGGGCGTGCCGCTCAGCTCCTACCCTGAAAGTCTCGGGGTGATTCGTCAAGCGGGGGCTGAGAAAAAGGGGGGGTCCCAAAACACGTTTTCCCCATGGATTTTTCCATAGGGACTTTAGTCGCAGCTACAGCCTGAACGGCTGAACAGAATTATGTGAAATTTGGCAGAGACGTAGCCATAAGGTCCATGAAGTGCCTTTTGCAGGTTTGGTGTAAATCTGTTCAGTATTTCCTGAGAAAATACCATTTAAATCAATATATATATATATCTATACGCGCGCAGCGTGCGTGCACTGAGCAAGCTCTGTGCGCGCACCCTGCCGTGCGTGAGCGCACATCTGATTGGTTGTTAGATGTCAGTAAACATTCGAATCAGTGGAAATCAGGAAGCGGCGGCCGCCATTTTGTCTCTCGCAGTCTGAGGCAGTAAAAAACAAAGGGGGAGAACGTGTAAAGGGTACAGAGTGGGGAGATATTGACCCACTAGGCATTGTCAGGGGGTCACAGTAGGACCTTTTAGGGCAAAAAAAAAGAATTATATATTTTTTTTAAAAATATCGCCGAGTGCGCGCACCCAGCGCGCACCCGAAAAAAACTTTTAACAAAAAAAAGAAAAAAAAAATCACAGTAAAGTGTTTAGATATTAGGTGGCTCTAAAAAGAGCCCTTGTGTTCATTGAGTGCTTTTTTTGGTAGTACCTACAAGTAAGTACCGATGCAGAGTCTTAAGTTCAAGAGGAAGACTCTGTTGCCTTCATCAGTGAAGTGTACACCATCTCCTCTATAAATGTCTTGCATGTTGTAACGCACGTTGTTGTGGTATATAGAACCCATACCATAGTCTCTGAGGAAAGCAGAAATAGATTTGTTGACGTGCTTCCTTACTTTGTCAATCTGCGGACAATGTTGGTTGGACCAGTTCCACTTTTGCCTTTGGCATATATTAAACTATACAAAGGCAGTTTGTGGAAAAAGTGACATCAATTGCACAAAGGTGTCCTTAACAAGCATTTCCACACCTACCCCAGTTAAAGTGCCTAGGTAATTTCCACCACAGTGCACAATAATAAGGTTAGGCTGTGGGAGATGTAGAAAGGTTTTCACCAAAGGCATTAATTGGTGCCACTTTAACCCTCTCTGACCAATCCATTTAATGTCTACATTTGGCAAAGCAAGGTCTCTCATCATACCTCTTTTTACTGCATACTTTTCACTCCAGAAGACATAGCTGTGACCTACAATCCACACTGTGAACATCTTCCAAGGAGATCTGGATGCAGTCAGGATGTGTCTTTCAGCAGAATGGCAATATGAAAAGAAAGACAGTTGAAAAAAGGAGGCATACATATTTTTTTTAACAAAAAGAACTGATTGGCTGATTCAAACTATTTTAAAGTTAAAACTAGGCTGTCTGTATACATTTTTAGAAGCATGTTTTGTATTGGTTATGAAAAATGTGTTGCCACTGAACATTACTTTGGATTTGCTGAGAGGTTTGACAGGTCAAGCACTCTTGGTCTTTGGATTTTAAACATTGTGTGCTGAACTTTTGACCTCTCTGCACACACCAGTGTTCCATGACCTGTTGCTATGGCAGCAGGCAGAAGTCATGTTGGGGGAAGGGTTCAGTTGGAAAAAGATTGAAAATGACAACCAATAAAAAAGTGTGATTCCATTTGAAAAAATGTGGGAAGGAATGTGATTTGGAGTTAACATGTATATGTGTGAAAAAAGAGAGGGCAACTGTGCCATTAACTGGTTCTGCTGAGAGGAGAGAGGTGTTCAGCTCAGAGATTCTGGTCTGATAAACTTCTGTGTGACTGCCACATTTCTTTCACAACTAACTAATTTTAAAGGTGAGTTATGAGTTTGAGAGGGGGTGTTTGTGGTTAATTTAGATATAAAAAAAATAATTGTGATTATTTTTTTAAAGTTGTGATTTACATTTTGTGTTTTGGGAGATATTTAACTGTCTTGAATATGTAAAATATTATGGAGTATGTTTTCACCATAAGTTAAGGTGTACTGGTAACATTGAGGAATAATATTTTGTGCCTACTATCAAACCATGAGTTTGTGTGCAGAGAGGAATTGTTGACAGAGATTTAATTTGTGTTGCTGTTGAAATGTAAGACTTGCACCTGAAAGAAAAGGAAAGCTTCTTTTTAATTGTGATGGTTAGGATTTAGCAGAAATCACTTTGAAAGAAATGAGAGGCAAATGCCAACACATTTGAAATTAGCATGGTAGATTTTCGTTCTACATTAAAAGTTGTGAATTACATTTTATGTTGTGGAAGATATGTATCTGTTTTTAACATGTTAGATATTTTGGAGTATGTCTTCCCCAGAATCAAAGGTGTGCTGAAACTATGCACTGTTACATACATCCCAACAGTCTTCATGCATTTCTCTTGCACCAGACAAAAAACAGACTCTGTGCTGTTTCAGATAGCACTGTGTAACGCAAACACATTCAACGTCACCAAGGCTCATTTCCTTTGCTCTAGTGTAGTCACTCACCCAGATTGCACATGCTCATGGTATGAAGTAGCTGTTAGGACATGTGCTCTTTTCTGCCTCTGTGATCTACAAGGAAAATGTGTCAGGCTATAACAGTAATTATCACTTGCTCTACCACAGTAGTAAATGTGCTTTGAAATTGCCAATCAAATTCTGTTTTCTGCTTAGAAGCACACCATGAGGCTGTGTGCGCACAGGAATTGTGGCCAGAGATGTAATTTGTGTTGCAGTTGTTCTGTAAAACATGCACTTGCAGGAAAGGGACAGTTTGTTTTCTTCAAATGTGGTGGTTAGCAGTCAGCAGAAATCACTAAATCGCAAATGAGAGGCAAAAGCTAAAACATTTGAAACCAACAGGGTAGATTTTCCTTTCAAAATAGCAAAGTCACAGGTAGTTGCCATATGTTCAAAACTGAAAATAACCCTTAGCATACATGCACTGTTACATACATCCCAGCAGTCTTCATGCAGTTTTGGAAGTCTCTTTGCTCATCTGTCTTGCACCAGACAATACACAGTCTCCAGAAACACACTCTTGGCACACACGCAGCAGCTTCTCCAACACTCCCATGTGTAGTACTCAGCTCTGTGTGCTGTTTCAGATAGCAGTGTGTAACGCAAACACATTCAACGTCACCAAGGCTCATTTCCTTTGCTCTAGTGTAGTCACTCACCCAGATTGCACATGCTCATGGTATGAAGTAGCTGTTAGGACATGTGCTCTTTTCTGCCTCTGTGATCTACAAGGAAAATGTGTCAGGCTGTAACAGTAATTATCACTTGCTCTACCACAGTAGTAAATGTGCTTTGAAATTGCCAATCAAATTCTGTTTTCTGCTTAGAAGCACACCATGAGGCTGTGTGCGCACAGGAATTGTGGCCAGAGATGTAATTTGTGTTGCAGTTGTTCTGTAAAACATGCACTTGCAGGAAAGGGACAGCTTGTTTTCTTCAAATGTGGTGGTTAGCAGTCAGCAGAAATCACTAAATCGCAAATGAGAGGCAAAAGCTAAAACATTTGAAACCAACAGGGTAGATTTTCCTTTCAAAATAGCAAAGTCACAGGTAGTTGCCATATGTTCAAAACTGAAAATAACCCTTAGCATACATGCACTGTTACATACATCCCAGCAGTCTTCATGCAGTTTTGGAAGTCTCTTTGCTCATCTGTCTTGCACCAGACAATACACAGTCTCCAGAAACACACTCTTGGCACACACACAGCAGCTTCTCCAACACTCCCATGTGTAGTACTCAGCTCTGTGTGCTGTTTCAGATAGCACTGTGTAACGCAAACACATTCAACGTCACCAAGGCTCATTTCCTTTGCTCTAGTGTAGTCACTCACCCAGATTGCACATGCTCATGGTATGAAGTAGCTGTTAGGACATGTGCTCTTTTCTGCCTCTGTGATCTACAAGGAAAATGTGTCAGGCTGTAACAGTAATTATCACTTGCTCTACCACAGTAGTAAATGTGCTTTGAAATTGCAAATCAAATTCTGTTTTCTGCTTAGAAGCACACCATGAGGCTGTGTGCGCACAGGAATTGTGGCCAAAGATGTCATTTGTGTTGCAGTTGTTCTGTAAAACATGCTCTTGCAGGAAAGGGACAGCTTGTTTTCTTCAAATGTGGTGGTTAGCAGTCAGCAGAAATCACTAAATCGCAAATGAGAGGCAAAAGCTAAAACATTTGAAACCAACAGGGTAGATTTTCCTTTCAAAATAGCAAAGGCACAGGTAGTTGCCATATGTTCAAAACTGAAAATAACCCTTAGCACACATGCACTGTTACATACATCCCAGCAGTCTTCATGCAGTTTTGGAAGTCTCTTTGCTCATCTGTCTTGCACCAGACAATACACAGTCTCCAGAAACACACTCTTGGCACACACGCAGCAGCTTCTCCAACACTCCCATGCGTAGTACTCAGCTCTGTGTGATGTTTCAGATAGCAGTGTGTAACGCAAACACATGAAAACATCATCAAGGCTTCATTTTCTTTGCTCTAGTCTAATCACTCAACCTGTAACACATGGTCATGGTCTCAAGGAGCTGTTAGGACATGTGCTGTTTTCTGCCTCTCTAAATGATAAGGAAAATGTGTCAGGCTGTAACAGTAATTTGGTACTATCCAGGAACACTGTTCTGTGCCTAAAATGACGGCATGAGTCTGTGTGCGCACAGGAATTGTGGGCAGAGATTTAATTTATGAAGTTGGTGTTCAGTAAGAATTGCAGTCCCAGGAAAGGGGCAGCCTGTGTTATGTGCCTAAAATGACGGCATGAGTCTGTGTGCGCACAGGAATTGTGGGCAGAGATTTAATTTGTGAAGTTGTTGTTCAGTAAGAATTGCAGTCCCAGGAAAGGGGCAGCCTGTTTTCTTTCCTCAAATTATCCCTTAGCACACATGCACTGTTACATACATCCCTGCAGTCTTCATGCAGTTCTGGAAGTCTCCTTGCTCATCTCTCTTGCACCAGAGAATACACAGTCTCCAGAAACACACTCTTGGCACACACGCAGCAGCTTCTCCAACACTCCCATGCGTAGTACTCAGCTCTGTGTGATGTTTCAGATAGCAGTGTGTAACGCAAACACATAAAAACATCATCAAGGCCTCATTTTCTTTGCTCTAGTCTAATCACTCACCCAGGTTGCACATGCTCATGGTATGAAGTAGCTGTTAGGAAATGTGCTCTTTTCTGTCTCTGTAAACTATAAGGAAAATGTGTCAGGCTGTAACAGCAATTATCACTTGCTCTACCACAGTAGTAAATGTGCATTTAAATTGCCAATCAAATATTGTTTTCTGCCTAGAATCACACCATGAGGCTGTGTGCGCACAGGAATTGTGGGCAGAGATTTAAAGTGTGTTGCAGTTGTTCTGAAAGACTTGCACTTGCAGGAAAGGGGCAGCTTGTTTTTTTCAACTGTGGTGGTTAGCACTCTGCACAAATCAGTAAATCACAAATGAGAGGCAAATGGTAAAACATTTGAAATTAATGAAAAGCTTAAAAAATATTTTAATGAATTATAATTACAAAAAGTATTTTTTTTTAAGTTTCTTGCAGGTATTGTTGAGCAACAGTGAAAAAATAAAAAAGCTTGTGATGGAAAAAAGAAAAACTCTACTGGTAAGAAAACTAAAGTTTTCTTTAAAAATATCTTTAAAAAAACAGAAAATGGCAAAAATAAATGTAAAACAAACAGTGTTTTATGTACAAAGCAACAACAGAGTCAACAGCAAAAAACAAAAGCTAATGTACAATCAGAAGTAAGTAAAACTGATTTAACACGAAAATTAGATTTTAAAAATATTCGTCGAAAAATGTTTCAGAGAAGAGTGATGTTAAATTTGCTAAAGGATGTGAAAAAATATAAGAAAAAATCAAAATTTATTAAGAATTTTTTTTTTATAGAAAATATTGTAAGTAAGGCTTTGGAAATAAAAAGAAAACTTTTTATTCTAATTTTGAATAGGATGCGTAGATTAGATAAATTAGTCAATGCAATGAAGTCACAAAGCAAAAGGAAAAGAGAAGTGAAAAAAAGTAACTTTTGTAAAGTGTTCTTGGGAGAATGGAAGCACAGTTCAAGTACTGAACCATTTTTTAATGAAGAGAGTTATCTTCAAAGTAATAGTTTGTTGCATGCAGTTGACACCAATGGTAGAGCATATGAAGTTAAGGATGGTTGTGTGATGGAAAAAGAGAAAATGGTCCCAAGAAATGAGGAAGAAGTAATGGCTGCTGAGGCTATGGGGAGACGTCCAAAAGCCCCAGTGTACACTTGGAACTGTAGTAGTATTTGTACTGTGCGTCAGGAATCTATTGATAAATTACGTGACTTTCTAAGAGAATATAGTAAAAAGAGTGTAAAACAGAAGATGAAGGTGCTTCAAACACTAGATCCATGCAGAGTGAGAGAGAATACTGGTTTGCAAGGACATTCTCTGGCTTGTCTGTCTAGAAAAGTGTGTAAAAGTGTTTTTCATCATTTTAGGATGCTGGCTGTTCATCATACTGAAATGAGAAAGTTTGTGAGAACATTGTATTTTGCTAAAAGTCCAGCAGTAAAGGTAAATGAGTTAAATAATGCTCTGTTCCGTGGATCTGTATCAGATGTAGTGAAGGTTACCGATGAGATTCAGTTTTGTTACTTTGGTCCAGAACAAGAAAGTGCAGAAAAGGACAGAGTTAATGAGGAAAATGAGGAACAGAATGTAGAACTCATTATTACTAAAAATTTTGAGGATGAAATGACAAAATGTACTATCATCTCTAATGAAAGACCAAATATTACTTGTATTTGTTGCCGCAGAAGCCATTATAAAATTCAAACAAGGAATGTTGATCTGTATAAAAAAAGTGAAAATGAAGATAATTATAAGTGGAAGGATTTTGCAACATATATATTTCTGGAAAATTGTTTTGAATTGGGTGAAGATCAGCGTATTTGTAAATACTGTTATAATAAGTTAGAAGAAAATAGAATGCCGACCAGAGCTGTACATAATAATTTAGAATTGGATGCTATTCCTGCCGAACTTTCTGATTTAAATACATATGAGTCTATACTCATTCAATGTGTTCATCCGTTCCAGACCATAGTACGTATGGAGCCCAAAACTGGTAAATTACCTCCTTCAGATTTACTGAGAGGTTTAAAAGGAAGAGTGGTGTATTTGCCATTGGATTTGAAAATAAATATGGAAACTATTGATGCAGATACTTTGGAAACTGAACCATTAGTTATTCTGGTTAATGGTGTACCTACAAAGAATAAGAAGATTTGGCAGGAGCTGGTAGATGTACGGAAAGTACAAAGAGCAAATTTATATTTGAAAAGGAATAATAAATGGTATGAATCAATTTATATAGATGAAGAAGAAGAAGATTTACAAGAAGACACAGAAACACCAACTGGACAAATTGAAAAAGTGGACAAGTCAAAAGAAGAAGAAATTTATGAACATTTTAGCATACATCCTCTTCATTCAAAAGAAGTTATGGGAGACACTATTGATCTGTTTCAGATGAAGAAAGCAAAAGGAACTCCCGTGAGTGTATGGGAGAAGAGCTTGGAAGCTCGATGTTTTCCTCAGCTGTTTTCTACAGGAAAAAGTGGACAATACGATGAACGCCCAGAACAGATTCCAGCTTCTGAGTATCGGACTACAAGACTATATGCTGAAGATTCAAGATTTCGTCAAAGTATTCCTTATTTGTTTAATCTTTTATTTGAAAGCGACTTGTCTGCATTATCTTATGCAGTAAATCGCATTTTAAAAAGTGGAGTACATCTACATAATGTGTCTGCTAAGGATTTTATGGAGAAAGTGCAGCACCGAGATGATCATTTGGAAACACAATTGATCAATCTGATGGCTTGTCAGCGTGGGACAAATGAATATTGGTACCGACGCCATGGAGAATTAAAATGCATGTTACGGAATTTAGGAACTCCTACATGGTTCGTAACCCTAAGCTGTGCCGAGTACGCTTGGGATGATTTATTGGATTTTCTACGAGAGGCAAATTCAAACATTAAAAACATTGAATACAAGACAGCAGGAGAACTGTGCTCATTGGATCCGGTTAATGTTTGCAGATATTTCAATCATAGATTTGAGGCTATGATGTCCTTCATCTGCAATAAAAAAAATCCACCTCTTGGAGAAGTAGTGGATTTCTTTTGGAGAAAAGAGTACCAAGCAAGAGGTGCTCCTCATATTCATATGCTGTTGTGGATCAAGGATGCCCCAAAATTTGGAACAGATGCTGATGAAGCAGTGTTATCTTTCATTGAAGAATATGCAACATGTGCTATACCTAAAAGCAAAAAGTTAAAAGAGCAAGTTTTACGTTTCCAAAGTCATCGGTGTGGAAAATACTCTCGACGGAAGTACAAGACCAAAGATAAATTCTACACAAAGTGTTGATTTGGATTTCCTAGACCTGTTCTTTCAAAAGGAAGAGTCAACAGTTTTATATCAGCTGTGCGACATACTATAACAAGAAAATCTCCCAAAAATACATACAACCTAAGAAGAAAAGAAGAGTCAAAATTTATAAATGACTACAACCCAGTCATTTTAACCATGTGGAATGCTAACATGGAAATTCAGTATGTGGCAGACAATTCTATTGCTGTTGCTCGGTATGTCACATCTTACATCACTAAATCTGAGAAAACAGAATTGAAGGAAATGTGGGAAGAGATTTCTCACTAGAAGACTGTCAGTAAGAAGCTGTACAGTTTCAGTTTAAAGATGTTATCGCATCGAGAAATTGGATCCTACGAATGCTCAGATAGGTTATCATCTGCAAGTCTTTACTCGAAATCCAGAAGAATAATTTGGGTCAGTTTAGGCCTTGCAGGAATGCAAAATCGGGTACTGAAATCTGTTGGAGAAATTGAATATTTGGCCGAGAATGACCCAGAAAGTACAGATATTTTGAAAAAAAACATGTTGGACACATATTACCCAAAAAGAAGTCATCATCTTGAGAACATGTGTCTCTATGAAGTGCTGCAGAACTACATTTTTTCACGGAAAGCCACAGAAGACATCAACAATGGAAAATATAAAGTCATTGGTGAGGAAGGATGTTTGGTGAAGCAAACAAAAGGAAGTTTGATAAATCACAGGAAGCTGAGTTGCGACACTACTGACAAAAAGGAATTTTACTACTTGGCTCTTTTACAGCTGTTTAAACCATGGCGTTCAGAGGACGAACTACTGGGAGAATTTCAAAGCTATGAAGATTCTTTTAATGCTAGCAAAGACAGCATAGAATGCAGTACTTTCACAACTGATGTCCAAATGTTAAATGAAGAAAATGAACAGGAAGCAAAAATTGCAGCTGAAGTAGCTAGAGACAGTTCTCAAGACAGCCAAAGTTCTGGAACACTTAGTCAAGATCCCCTAGGACAACCAATCGTAGAAAATGAAGCTGCAGTAGCCATGACTGAAGTAGAAACGGCTATGAATCAAGCACAGGAAGATTCAATAGACTTACTAAATCTGGAACAACAACTGAATGAAGAACAAAAACAAATTTATGAAGAAGTCACCAAAAAAATTGATCATGGATTACTACATGAAAAAAAACAGTGCTCGTGCACATCATTTGAACCAATCAGGATGTATGTGAGTGGACAAGCTGGAACTGGTAAAAGTTTCTTAATAAAAGTCATCAGAAGCTACCTACAGCAAAACACAGCTTCAAATTTGTCTTGTGTGGTAACTGCTCCAACTGGGTTAGCAGCCTATAACATAAAAGGAATTACCTTACATCGCTTGCTAATGTTACCAGTGGAGCATGAGAACAAAATAGAATACCACAAGCTAACTGGAGAAGCATGCTTCGAAGTTTCAAGAGTGTTGAAGAAGATGCAAGTTCTCATTATTGATGAGGTGAGCATGGTATCAAACTTAATGCTTGCCTTTGTGCATTTAAGAATGCAACAAATTCTTAAGAGAGACTATGACGTGTTATTTGGAGGTAAACACGTCATAGTTTTTGGAGATCTTTTACAGCTCACTCCAGTTAAAGGACAACCCGTGTTTAATACTGTCACACATGAAGACACGAAGAAGTCATTAGGAAGCATTGGTAATGCGAAAATTTGGTCGTTCTTTGAGTACAAAGAACTCACTACCAATATGAGACAAGCAAACGATGAAGATTATGCAAGTATTCTGAAAGATATCAGATTTGGACTACTCACAGAAGTTGGCAAAAAAGCATTACAGAGTAGGATGCTACATAATTTATTTCCAAATGAAGAAATAGTTGCAGAAAAAATATACAAGAACATTGCTGAAAAAAATACTGTAATCTGCTTAATGCCAACACTACGTGAGTGCTCAATATTCAATGAGGAACTTTTGAAATTGGAAAAGGAAGAGATTAAGAAAATGGAAGCAGAGGACAAAATTCAGCATGAAAGAATTACTATTACATTAACAGGCAAACTGAAAAATAAATTGGATTCACTAGAGAAGAACATTTCCAAAACAGCTGGATTAGAAAAAAATCTATATGTTTGCATGAATTGTCGAGTGATTTTAAGGAGAAATTTGGATGTAGAAAAAGGTTTAGTGAATGGAGCTATGGGAAGAGTTGTGGGTTTTATTAATTACCAGAAAAAAGTTGGAATTGAATGTTTAAAAATAAAATGTGATCAGATAGAAGAAGTTACAGACATTTGTCGTTGTTCAGTTCGTTTCATGATTGTGAAAGACTTATATGTGCGTAGAAAGCAGTTTCCATTTTCTCTAGCATATGCTGTAACTATTCACAAGTCTCAAGGATTGACTGTAGATAGTGCTTTTGTAAACATTGGTTCTACTGTGTTCAAAGAAGGTATGGCATATGTTGCTCTGTCACGAGTAAAAACATTATCTGGTTTATTTATGATAGACTTTGATGACTCAAAAGTTAGTGCTGATACAAACTGTGTAAAGGAGTATAATAGATTAAGAAGAACCTATGCTCCTCATTTAGGTCAGTATCCTGTGATTGAAAAACATGTTGTTTCTCGGAAAAGGAGAATTGAAAATATCTGTAATGTGGATGAACAGAACAAAAAAAAAAGGACAGTTATGTGATAGCAAGGAAAAAGAAAAAGGACAGTGTTGAACAGGTTGTTGGTTGCCATTTTGAAAATAGCTCTGGTGTCAACTGCTATGCAAATGTAGTGCTGAATGTTGTATTTTATCTTGAAAAGTTGCAAGAACAGATAATAGTAAATCATGGAAAAAGATTGTGTTCTCTGCTGAGTCTCCTTTATGAGAAGCTAAGTAATGATAAAACTAAAATAGAAAGTGCTTCTGATGTTAGAAATCTTTTAGATGTATGTTTTGGATCTACACAGTTTAAAGAAAATGTCCAGCAAGATGCACAGGAATTCTTAATATATATACTGAGCGTACTTGAAGATGAAGGAGTAGAAGTAGAAAACTTATTTGGTGTCTCTTACAAATGGGAACATTGCTGTGAAAACTGTATGAACACATGCAGTAGTAATGTTTATTCAGAAAGGTTCATATTCTTACCATTACCACAAAGTAAATCAAGGACTTTTAGTAAATTAGTTAAAGATGCCAATCACAACATGGAATGTTCTGAATGTAAATCTGACATGTTTTCCACGTTATTTTTACAGAAATATGGTCAGTATGTAATTTTAATGATGCAACGTTGTAGAGCTGATGGTTCAAAATTGGATACTTTAATAAAGAAGTTTATAGGACAACAATTATCAATTTCTGGAAAAACTTTTGTTACAGTTGCAATAATTTTTCATGAAAGACCTACTGTAACTTCTGGACATTACACAGTTTATCTTAAATGTGAAAAAGGCTGGACACTGTGTAATGATTCCCAATTGATTTTCAAGCAACGTTTGCCTTATGATTTACCCAATTCTTACTTAATTTTTCGGAAACCTAAATTTTGAAAACTAAAAACTGCATCTGAAGAAAGCATTTTTTGTAATTTTAAAGGATTATAATTGAAGATATCACTTAAAAAGGATTTTGAAATTACTATTTGGCCTAAAGGAAAAGTAATAAAAACAATTGTGGACTCCTTTGACAGAAATTATTTTGGCATGTGTGCTTTTGCGACAAGGTTTAAAGACGGTTTATCTAGAACATTTTTATTCATCTAGAAAAGTATTTGTAATATATATGTAATATTTCTAACAAGGTATATTTTAGTGAGGATAGTTTTTGGGCTTTTTTTAAACAATCTTTCAGATTGTTTTTTTTTGCCCGCTGTTAAATGATGAATACAATTGTTTTCACTATTTTAAGTGAAAATTAAAAAATTCTGAAAACAGCAAAAAAAGGGCAAAAAATTGCTTTGTAAAATATGTAAAAACATGTAATGCTTTTTAAAATGTATGATTGAATATTAATACTTTTTTTCTTTTTTTGCAGAACTAGAAAGAAAAATTAAAAAATGAAATTCTGTTCCCTTGCAAATTACAAAAAAATTTTTTTTTCAAAAAAAGTTATTTTTTTAAAAAAATAAGTGAAAAATATTTGGATTTCACAATCCTCCCTTTTCATGCTTCCATTTCTTCACCTCTCTTTGTACATTAAATTAAAAAAAAAAAATTCAAAAACAACCCAGGGTGCACGCACCCCCCCAAAAAAATAAAATAAATAAATCCCCCAAAAACTTTTTGGGGTTTAGTTTTTAAGTGGCTCTTAAAAGAGCCCTTGAGTTAATGTAGGGAAACAGTTAGAGAAAAACGAAAAAAAAGAAAAAACATCTATGGCCTACTGCACTCATGCGCATCAAATTTTCTCTGAATGAGAACAAGACTGGTCTCACCCACAGAAATAAGTTGACCGCAATCAGTGCAGCGTGTGGACAACCTCGCCAAACAAGGTGGTCCAACAAGAGGTGTGGAAGAAGGCGAAGGCACCATCGCAGAAGAAGAGCTCGCCTGAGCTGCCGAAGATGTGCTCGGCTGAGCTGCTGCAGATGTCGTCGGCTGAGCAGGTGGAGGGTTTGCTCCAGAAGGTCGACGAAAAGTCACTGGATGCATTGCCTCAACATGCCTCATCATAGTATGAATACTAAAAGAATACTTCTTGTTAGCATTCCCACGTGATAAGACTTTTTGACACAATGTACAAGTAACTTTCGGTGCATTCACCTTTTTTTGTCCCTCTGGGAAAGTAAAAAACTGCCATATAAAGCTGTCTTTCTGCTTCCTGTTCCTCTGTGTCTCAAGAGTGTCCTGGTCACTGTCTGAAGATGGTTGGTGTTCAGCCATTGTCTCTCAACAACAGAATAGCTCCTTCTCCAAGAGAATCAGAACTAATAATGAGGGGAGTAGGTGTGGTTTGGGAAGAATCTGGAACTGAAAGTACTTCAAACCAATCAAAAGTGATGATTCTTGATCACATGACTTGCCATGAGGGGATTGGGTGTGGTGTTGAAACAATCAGAAACTGAAAGTAATGATAACCAATTAGAAGTGTTGTCTTATTAAGCATAGAACCCGAGGTGCGCGCACTGAGCAAGCTCCGAGCGCGCACCTTGTGATTACGCATGCGCGAACGCGTAGGAGCGCATGTGCATACGTCATATGCGCGTACGTAACGCGCATACGTTGCACACGCGTATACGCGAACGTAAACGCGCGTAATTTAAGCGTATGCGGAAGTGAACCGCGTGGAGCGCGTACGACGCACGCACGCATGCGTATGTACGCATACGTACGTACGCATGCGTACTGGGTGCGCGCTCCCAGCGCGCACTAAAACGTATGTATGCGTACGTAAATAACGTACGACGGAATTCATAAAAAACTTACGAAAACGTACTAGGTGCGCGCTTTGAGCGCGCACCCCAAGAATTTATTTAAAAAAAAAAAAAGTGGAGAAAAATTAATTGCAAAAATTAAATAAACTGTTCAACTTTATCCTAATTGAAAGTTAAAAAAAAAGAGCCAAAACAAATAAAAGGATACAGATAATATATAAATGAATACATAGGAATTTCTTTTTTTTAAAATATATAATTTAATAATTCAAAAATTGGCATTTAAAAAACCATACAAATTCACTGAAAAAACCATAGGTTTCACACACGTTATAGTTAGGAATTAGCATTTAAAAAACCTTGCAAATTCACTGAAAAAACCATAGGTCTCACACACGTTATAGTTAGCTGGACATTTCTCTCGTAAAAAACCATTGAAATTCCCCCGTTATAGTTAGTACAGCTAACTATAACTTGCGCGACCGCAATCCACTGCTGATGACGTCACATATTACATCACTCATGACATGGTCAGTGACATCACTCATGACATCACTGATGACATCTCAAATGACATCACTGATGATGTCACTGTTGAAGACATCAATGAGATAAATTACCACATCTCCTCACACCCTTATAAAACCTTTGATATACCAACTGAAAATTACACAGTTCCATTCTCAAATCCATAAATAATGCAATACTAATAACTGCATACCCCAAAAATAACTTTTAGTTCTTCATTCACCTCCACACACTCACCTGTACAGTCACTCATAGTTACATTCAGTCCATAAAAAAGTATCATATGAATTTATACATACATCTATATAGATACTCACACACTAACAATCATCCATAGAGGTACTCTCACACCTAGTCATTCATACAAATAATCACACTGCCATTTACTCATTTATGCAGTTATACACACTCAAGTTCACTCACTCACAAAAATAGTATCATAATCTTATGCTCAATTAGAATCATTGACACAAGCACACATTCATCCATACAGTCACTGTCACAATCACACACTCTCACATCTAGCCACTTATATACTCTTACACACATATATAATGCCTTTTACATATTTAGTTAGTCACAAATGTGCCACTGAGATATACATTCAAACCATAACACAGCCATACATACACTCACTCAACCATACAGTCCTTCAGAGATGCACTTTTAATAACATCCAGTCATAGAATCACACACTCACTCATCTATGCACACTCACACACACTTTACCCACACAAAAACGCAGGAACTCATACAGATACTGAGACAAGCAATCAATAACCCATTTAGACACTGATATAGCTATTCACAAAACCATGCCACCACTTATACACCAACACACAGACACATACAAAACATTTATACAGTTTATGCACTAGTCTGAAGTAAGATGCAGTTAAAGGACTCACTTGTCGAGTCAGTTACACAACACAGAAAATCATCCCTTTACCCACTTGTACACCCACTCATTCTTTAACAGGCCTTTTCCTATATTTATAAAATTTTTTGCAAATTAAACGTTCACTGGATGACATCATCAGTGACGTCATCAGTGATGTCATTTGAGATGTCATCAGTGATGTCATTAGTGATGTCACTGACCATGTCATGAGTGATGTAATATGTGACGTCATCAGCAGTGGATTGCGGTCGCGCAAGTTATAATTAGCTGTACTAACTATAACGGGGGAATTTCAATGGTTTTTTACGAGAGAAATGTCCAGCTAACTATAACGTGTGTGAAACCTATGGTTTTTTCAGTGAATTTGCAAGGTTTTTTAAATGCTAATTCCTAACTATAACGTGTGTGAAACCTATGATTTTTTCAGTGAATATATATATATATATATATATTTATGTATCAGCTACGGCAGGAATCTCGAATCAAAAGGAAATGAGTTACGAAGAATTGAAGTATCTAAGAAAGAAGTAACTTGAGTAAGTGGACTCATTTAAGATTAAATATATAGTCGCACTACAGCATTTTGGTTCCCGTCTGCCTCAGGGAGTACACAATTGTTTTCTTAGTAGCTGCAAGCTGAAACTGCTGGATTTTCAAAAAGCGTCATGAGTGAAGATTCCATTTGGAATGTGTAATCAATGCAGTCCAGAGATCTCTTGAGGTATGCAATAATCAGGTCCATATGGATGCAATGATTTTGAATGGTACATCTAGAAGTTTCCTCTGAAGTTCGGTAGTTCTTCCATTAACAGACATGTTCCACAGGGAAAATCTTCAAATATGATAGCAAATTATCCACAAGTTCACAATGATTGGCTAAAGCCTGGTCAAGTGATTCCTGGATTCTATATGGAGGTAATTCACAGCAGTTTAGAAAGCACTGCTTATATGACTAGGTGCCCTTAAATACTCTAAAGTGATTTAAAATTTCAATCACCACAGAGTATGTAAGGGTGACAAGTTGTTTGTGGTGGCTACTAAACTTTTGAAGGGTGCAGAGTGGCAGGTATGCAGTGGCTCTGCATATAATTTGACGCTTTTACATACTCTGCAGGTATTACAACTTTTAATCACTACTGAGTATGTAAGGGCACTGTATCACATACATAATTCACTGTATTGCATACATAATGCACACTGAGCAATATGTAAGATGCAGTCCTATGCCGTAAGTTCTTCTGCTAACAGACATTGTAACTGATGTTGTTTGTCAAAGGTATTTAAACATGATGCACCTTTTAGAATCACAGCAGATAGTCCTACATTTGTTACAGCTTGCTTGTGTTCAACTCTCACAAAAGGTGATCCTGAATTGGGAGCTCTGTGAAAAGAAATGGCTGGTGACTGGAAACACCTTCTGTAATTTTTCACAGGTGGATAATAAGGAAAATGTGTTTTGCATTATGTTCTTATTTAGTTAGTACTTAGTTATTTGCTGATGGATAACAGTCAACCACAAATGAGAATCTGTCACTTTTGTTTCTCCTGTTGGATATTCTAAGTATGTGTTTTACTGGTTAAAGTGCAAGGACAACTCAATTTGTTGCGATAAGATATGCAGAGGATACCCTCACATTTGAAGTAATCTAGGAAGCTCCTGTAGATGTTCTTTAAAAATCTCCTCGTTGCTGCAGATGCATCTTTTTCTGAGTGCTTGACTGCAGAAGATGCTGAGTTTAGTATGGTGTTTGTGACATGTAGTCCAGTTTAGATATAAGTGAGCATCTGTGGGTTGTGGTATAGATCAGTTACAAATTTATGTTCATAGACAGAAAGTAGCACATCCAGAAAAGAGAGATGATAATTCTGTTTAGTACTGCTGCTAGTGTTTTTGATGGTAGGATGGATACTGTTGCTATAAGCTCTAAATTCTTCCTGTTTACTACTCTCTGCATCCCATACTATTTCATTATGTCATTGATGTCTCTTGGCCATACCAGTAGTTTGATGCTAGGAGTAGCAAGTATATGGTTGTCTAGTTTGCCCATGAAGATAATCACATTGGATGGAGCTATCCAAGTGCGCTTTGTAGTCCCTTGTATCTGTAGATAGTGGTTTCAATTGAAGGTAAAGTTATTGGATCTAAGGATAACTCTTGAAAGTTGACAGCATTTTAGTTGATGGCTTTTTCACAGTTCTTTTAAGGTTTGGGGTAGAATACTTACTCCATATTAAGTAAGGTAACAGCTGAGCACTCATGATGTGTGTTGCATGGATATGCTTAAATGTAGGTTGTGGCTTTAAGACAAAGCCTGTTCTAAATAAATTGTGAGAAAAGATAAAGCTTCTGTTGCCAATACATTAAGCACCAGTGGATATGTAGGCACATGCTAATGTTAAATAGATGAAACACAGTTGTTTTGACAAATATTATAAACTGTGCATGTTTTTTTCCGAAACTTCAAAAAAGATTTTGAGGCAGTGATGATTTTTAAATAATGTAGAATGTAGTGGTATACCACTTAGAGATGGTTTATCTCATTTTGGGGGTTTAAGCTTGGCTCTAAAGTTGTATACCATTATGCCCTTCTCATGAATTTGTGTAGTGTATTTTACTAAACTACAGAGGTTGTCTATAGTCTCTGACAGATGCGGTCTTTACATTGGAAAAGGTATACCTGCCAACTTCTTGAATTAAAATTGTGGGTCATATGAAGTCTTTAAGAGGGTAATCCCTAAGGGTGAGCGGAACTGGTGGAGATTAATTCCGCAGAATCACATGGAACTACATTAAAATTCCACCAGATTCTGCAAAAGTCTGCAACAGGCAAAGTGGGCATTCACTGCCATTTTCATAGCACAAATACACCCTCATGTCCGAAAATGGATGCGAGGGTGCATTTTGTTCTATGAAAATAGCACAGCCAAATACCACCTGGCGCCCTTGCATACTCTGTAGTGAATTGAAATGTTAACCACTGCAGGGTATGTAAGGGTGCCGAGTGGTATGCAGTGTTTTATAAACTTTAGGAACCACAGGATATCATTCGGTGCCCTTCTAAGGTTTAGAAACTGCTGGAAACTACTTGTTGCCTTTACATACTCTACAGTGATTAAAACTTTTATTCACCGAAAAGCATACAAGGGTGTTGGCAATTGGTAAATGCTGTGATTTTTAAAGTTTAGAAACCACTGCTTGTATCACTTGGTGACCTTAAAAACTCTGCAGTGATTAAAACTTGTATTCACTGCAGAGTATGTAAAGGCGACAAGTGGTTTCCAGCACTTTCTAAACTTTAGAAGGGTGCTGAGTGGCAGGAATACAGTGGCGCTGCATCTCATTCGATGCTTTTAGATACGTACGGGGATCTAAGTGGTACAGAGTGGTTTTTAAACTTTATAAATCTGCCTCCTCTCTAAACTTTAGAAACACACCACTGACATACCCTGCAGTGACTAAAACTTGTAATCACGCTGGAGTATGCAAGGGCGCCAGCAAGTGATATAAGCAGTGGTGTTTAAAGTTTAAAAAACACTCCATTAGGTTAAAATGTCTGTTTATGCTGACGATATACTTATGTATTGCTCAAATCCCTCTTCTTCGCTTCCGGCCTTTCTTTCTCAAGTTGATAATTTTTCCCAACTTTCCGGGTACCGTCTTAACTCGGATAAATGTGAAATCCTTCCATTAAATGTTCTCTGTCTGAAACAGGATTTCGTCTCCACTGGTTTCTCCTGGAAATCCACTCAAATAAAATACTTAGGTTTATGGTTCTCTCCCACTATTCCAGAAACTTTAAAAGAAAACTTTGACAGTCTCATTAAAAATTTATCTACCTCTATTGACCGATGGCATCCACTTTTTCATTCTTGGTTGGGGCGTTTGGATTCTATTAAAATGATGCTTACGCCGCTAGTTCTCTATCTTTTATCTATGATCCCGGTTCATATTCTCACTTTTTACTTTAAAAAAATGGATTATCTACTAAACAAATTCCTTTGGAAAAACAAGACTCCTCGAATTGCTCTTAATGCTCTTAAGGCTGATAAGACTTCTGGTGGTCTCAAATTTCCTGATTTTAAATCCTATCATTATGCTTTTTCTCTTAGGCAATCCTCCTGTTGGCTTTATCCGGATCAAGGTGTGCATACTCCTATTTGGTTAACTATAGAAAAAACATTTATAGCTCTGTTCCACTTTAATGAATCCCTTAACTTTACTAACACTATTTCCTCTTTTCGCTCCCAAGTTATCTCCCACACGCGTAAAATATTAAAACCACTTCTTCCATCCTCATATCCCTCATCTTCTTCGTTAGACCTGCAACCAATCTGGCATAATCATCTGCTCCGTATTAAGGGTCGTACTATATATTGGAAGACTTGGAGGCTCAAGGGTTTACTTTGAATTTCGCAATTAATATCTAATCATACTCCGCTATCCTTTTCAGAGCTTCAGGTACAATTTTCTTTACCCTCCTAATGTAAAACTCAATATGATTCTCTCCTTCCTCCTCTTCTACACTATCTTCTTTCCCTACAGCTTAATTCAAATATTCCTTCTATGTGCTCCACTCTTTTTCCTTTGTTATCTATAAATACATCAGCTTCCTCTTTATATAAAGCCTTGTTTTTCTCTTCTGATAGAACCAAGGGGAAAGCTGAATTGGCTTGGGAACGAGATCTTGCAGATTGTTGGACTATCCCATGTTGGGATAAATTATGGTCGAAAATCCACAAAACATCTAGGGCAGCGAATACTTCTCAGACTCTTTATTTTGTTTACAAACGCCTTCTTCTAACTCCTTCAAAGTTAGCTTCTTTCTCTACAGACTATTCCTCGTCCTGTTGGTCATGCGAAATGACTTCCGCTGATTTAAAACATATGCTCTTTGACTGTCCCTCTCTCAACCGTTTTTGGCTCTCAGTTTGGTCTCAAATCAATAAAATGTTCAATACCCAAATCCCTTTTTCTATATCTAATATCTTTTTAGGCTCCTTGGCACCTTCTTGGCCTCACCCATCTCCTAATCCCTCCTTAATTGACTTACTACTAGCTATAGCCTTTCATTTAATCACTTCCAACTGGAAACAAGTTGAAAAAGTTACCTTCAGAGCCTGGTGGAACGCTGTTTGTTTTCATCATAGATTGGATACAAGCAATGTCTCTCCTCCATCCTTATCTATCAAAAGAGATCTTCTATGGCTCCCTTTATCCACTTACCTGACTAATGTAGCTTCTAAACCCGCCATTGCAGTGAATACTCCAGACGAAGTCAGAAAACCTCCTTAAGTCCTCTGTTGTCTTTTTAAGTTTAGTTTTTAAGTGTATACCTTGAATGATTCCTTTTTCTTTTTTCTTTTCAGTATTATCTCTTATGACTTTAGGATTACAGTATACTTATTACAGTTCATGCTTATGCCATAGAGTTTCAGATTCTGATAATACCTGTGTTTATATTGGACCTTTTTTCTCCTTTATCCCCCCTTTCCCTCTCATGCCCTTCCCTGTTTTATTAATTCATAGGTTTGATGTTGAGACTTACTTTTTTGGGGATTTTCTTATATATTGTCACTCTTGTTGTGTATGCTACAATTTTTCTTTTCAATAAACTTTAAACTTAAAAAAAAACACTCTATCTATCACTTGACATTCTCACATACTCTGCAGTGATTAAAAGTTCATTACTGAATAGTATGCAAGGGTGCTGAGCGGTATTCAGTGGTTTCTAAACTTTAGAAACAACTGCATAATTTATTTTCACCAGTGGAGCGGTGGAATGTTAATTAATCTGTAATCCCGCATTACAAGGGTAGAGCAGAATTTCTAAAAATCCTTTGATTCCGCTGTCAGAATTGAAACCTACACCCCGGCCCAGTAAACCTATTAAACTGAATTGAAAATTGTCCATAGGTGTTGCATTTTGAGTTACGTGGAGACCACATATCCTATATTATGGTGTAACAATGATTGTGTGATGTGATCCCTGATGTTATCAATGCCATTTAATATGTCATGAGTGATGTAATTTGTAAGGTCATAAGATGTACATGGTGAGGGCTCACGTCATAGTTATAGATATAGAAGTGTAGGTACTCACTGTCCCAGAGTACATGTGTGCTATTGAGAAGTGCAAGTACTCACCCATTTCAAGCATTGGTCACCCTCTGAGAAGTGACAGTACTCTCCCTTTCAAATTCATTAGGTGCAGTTCCTGTGAATAGCTGCTGGTTTAAATCACTAGTTAGATCAGCAAACCATAAGTAGGGAGGTTCAGAGGGTTATTTTTTAAGCATTCGTTTTTAGCTTATTTTACAACCTAACTCTAATGTCACTTTAACTTTTCTTTCTTTACAGTGACTATGAATAATATTATTTTCCATAATGTATAGGAGTGGTGTAAATAAATACATATTGCACACGTTTAGATGCATTCTGTTATGATATTATTGTGGAATAGCTAGATAAGGCTTTAACTTACAAACCCCTTCTGAATATCTCTGTGTACATGGACTTTTTCATTTGTTAATCTTTTTAGGTTCAGTGTTGTTAGCAGGGAGTTCATTATATTTATATAACTTGAGTTATCGCCCAGCGTTACAAAATAATTTGAAATGTCACATCATGTTGTGCTGCTGAAGCTTCTGGCTTTATTATGTACTATCCGGCTATAATCGGGGAGTATATTACCACGCTTTACACTGAATGAGATTCTGTGTGACTCATAGCCTCAGTAGTTCCTAACTACCCATTATGCTCATCTGTCAAAGCCTTCCCTCTAGGTGTGGGTCTTTTCGTACAGCAGTTAAGCAAGCAAACTAGCTCCTGCGCATGCAAAAATCGCCTCATTTGTTCCAAACTTGCAGAGCAAATCTCTGAAGACTTTCTCTAGTCCTAATTCCCAAAAGTGCAGGAACGTGCATTTGCACATGCAATACCTTTTCCTACCCCCGCCTGAATATTTGTGTGATTAGTGCTTTTTCATACTCAGTTGGCCCACTTACCCCCGTTTTTTTTTGTTTTTGTGCTTAAGTGTACCAGTTGGATTTGAAAAGAGCTGGCTTTGGTTGTCATCACTTTGTGTTCCTCATGGGTTTCTCAATTACGTCTCTCTGCTACTCCCTTCCAAACAACATTTCCAAAATCATAAACTGTTAATTGTGGGAAATCATATTTAATAATGTTTCAAAGTAGTCAGTTTGACCTGTGAGTATTTATAAACATACACAGATCTTGATTCTAAGTGCCTGATTCACAAAGGTAAACTGACATCTTTGTATAAGGTTACAATTTTTTGCTGCTCACAAACTACAAGTTTAATTTTACTAATAGTGATTTTATGACTACAGAGACTCCACAGACCGGCAGAGAACACCACACATAAAAAGATAGGACAGACCTATCATAAAAAGATAGGACAGGCCTATCTTTTTATGTGCTGACTCTCTGCCGTGAGCACATAGTCTCCGCCAGGGACGGCTTTAGAGCGGTGCTACCTGTGCAGCCGCACTGGGCGCTGACCTGGAGGGGAGCACTGACCTCAGGGGGTCGCTGTGCTTAGATTCAAAAGCAAAACAAATGAATTTAAAATGATACATAGACGTTTGCCTAATCGCCCCACATATAAAGCAAGCAACAGTTCAAACAATAAATTAATTCGGAAGTTACTCCAAATAAAATAAAGCAGCCCTAGGTTGTGTAAAATGTAATCGCCTCCAGGATCAATGGCCAGGCACTCAGCCAGTAGACCACACATGCCCCTAGTCACAATACGATATTGTATTTGTGTTTTCCCAGTTATAAACACTGGACTTCTAGGACCAGAATGGAGGAAAACACTGGACTGAATAAGTAGTTCATGCCTAATGTAGTACAATATGAAAGCTCTGGGTGTGTTGAATGTTAAAGTGACTCCAAACGAGACACAATCGAAAGATAAACAAAATAAACAGCATACAATCTGTTCTGCAACACTTTTTCTTGTTTGAAAATCGTGCATTCAGGAACATGGAAAACACCAACTCTCAAAGGGCTTCACAAATTAGGTTGTGAAACACATCTGTCATGGGAAGAATACATGAGATGCACTTTTTTTTATTAGAAATAATGTTCGCATGCAGGTGGGTGTTCAAATGCGCAAATCATATCTTTTAAAATAATGTACACGAAAGAAATATAGAAAAAAAATAACAATTCCCAGAGTTTCAATGCAAGATTAAAGGCCAAATTTGTCGAGAGTATAAAAACTTACATTTCTGCAGAAACTCAGCTGGTCAGGTTTCCTCCGGCATTAACTCATGGTGCCTGAGGAAATTCCACTGGTGTATTATCTTCTCATTTCAACTTTCCTTCACCGCCTAGTTCTAAACCGATCCCTAATCAATAAGTTGTGAACAGCAGTATTACATTTTTTGTTGAAGTCTTACAGTTTTCTTTCTTAAAACATTGATTTTTCAAAATACTGGAGTCTGCCAGATATCACTACCACTGCACACTAAAATGTTATACTGGCTAGATGATATTGCCCCGGAATGTTTTGCATAATTACATTTTGATTTTGTAATACCCACATAATTTGTTTGTTCCACACCACATGAGTCATAACTCTGACACTTAATTTTGCACTGCATATCAAGATAAATACAATGGACCAGGTTACTGAATACTGAATACTGAAATATTTATAAAGCGCTCGAATGCCGAGGCGTCTTGGCGCTGGGATAACGTAGAGAATGGTGAGAGTGGATCAATGAGGAGGATTGAAAAGCCAGGTTTTTAATGCTTTCCTAAAACATTGTTTAGATTTTTGTGAGCGCAGGTGGGAAGGTAGAGATTTCCACAATCTGGAGGCCTGGTATGAAAAAGACCTGCCGCCCCATCTCGTTCTTCTTATTCTTGGGTGGCATATTAGATCATGGTTGGCTGACCTTAGTGCACGCAATGGCACATAACAGGGGATAAGTTTAGACAGGTCATCAGGTCCAGTGCCATACAGAGATTTCTGGACCAGGCAAAGGGTCTTAAATTGTATTCTGGCTTTGACTGGGAGCCAGTGAAGTTCCCTAATAGCTTTTGACGTAGGGTGGCGGTAGGGTAGATTTAGTAGAGCCCTAGCTGCTGCGTTTTGAATTGCCTGGAGTTTGTTGATTTGTTTTTCACCTGTGCCCAAGTAGAGAGCATTACAATAGTCCACTCGGGACATTATCAAGGCAGCCATTACAGTCTTCTTTAGAGTAGGGGGGATGTAGGGTAGGATTTTTTTTAGGACTTTGATGTAGTAGAAACAAGTGGAGGTGACCTGGTTAATCTGTGTTTTACAGGAGAGATCCTTATCCATCAAGAAGCCAAGATTTCTGACTTTATCAACCGGATTGGGGCAGGGGCCTGCCTCCTGAGGCCACCATAGGTTGCTCCAGACAGATGGTTTCTGACCGAACTCAATTATCTCGGTTTTGTCCGCGTTTAATTTTAAAAAATTACAACTCATCCAGTTTCTAACATCCAGGAGGCAGTGTTTGAAGCGTTCTGCCGTAGCTTCGATGGACTGGGACACTGACACTATGATTTGAGTGTCATCAGCATAAGACACTAATTGGAGGCCATGAGATCGGATTAGGGCAGCCAGGGGAGTGACATACAAATTAAAAAGGGTGGGTGACAGTGCCGAGCCCTGAGGGACTCCACCTGGAAGAAAGAATTCATCAGAGTGAAAGCCTGCCCAGTGTACTTGTTGGATACGAGAATCCAGGAAGGAGGTTAACAGGGTCAGTGCCGTGCCCGTGAAGCCTAAAGTTTTGAGTCTATTTAATAGGATGGAGTGGTTTACGGTATCAAAAGCCGCCGTAAGATCTAGTAAGACAAGAGCCGTTCTGCCGCCCTTGTCCATTTCCCTTCGGATGTTTTCAGTGGCCATAATAAGGGCGGATTCTGTCGAGTGATAAGGGCGGAAACCATGCTGAGAGGGATCCAGGAGTTTGTTTTGGTCCACATATCTCATCATTTCCTGGTTTATAGCCTTTTCAAGAATCTTAGCTGGCAGGGGGAGGCAGGATATTGGCCGGTAGTTCTTTAATACCATTGGATCCAAGGAGTCCTTTTTGAGAATCGGTCGGATACAAGCTTTTTTCCAGCAGCTGGGAAAGTCACCAGAGGAGATGATGTTATTGAGTAGCGGGGTCAAGCCAGCCGCTACCGTTTGAGGGATCAGGTGTAGAATGCGTGGTGGACAGGGGTCTAGAGGGGACCCCGATTTCATCAGAGCAATTAGGTCTGCCACCTGAGTCTCCTCCAGCAGCGGAAAACAGGAATAGCCAGGCCCAGACAAGTGGGCAGTGTCAACACTGTCGTTAGGTATTGTTAAAGCAGATGAGCTTAAGTCATCATAGACATTCTGGACCTTTTGCTGGAAGAAGGTTGCAATATTGGTCACGAGGTCCTGGTTAGGGGTAAAAACAGTGTCGCGGGGGCTCTTAGTCAGTTGAGTGACCGTTTTAAATAGTTCTCTGGTGGTATTAGAGGCTGCCTGAATTTTGTTTGTAAAATATAATGACTTGGCCTGAACTATTGCTGTCTTATACTCCTGTAGGGCTTTAGTGTATATTAATTTGCTTAGGGCACTATAATCCGAGCGCCACACCCGCTCAAGTCGCCGGCATTTGGTTTTTATGTGTTTCACTTCTGCCGAGTACCATAGCGCGGTTGCAGACCGTCTTCTTGCTTTTTTTATTTCAGCTGGCGCTAGTTGATTAACCGCCTGACTGATCCAGTTTTGAAATATAACCGCTCCCCTATTGGTATTGCCGGATCCAAAATTCGGGGGGTTTTCTGTAAGTGCATTAGCTAGGCTAATAGGTTCAAGTTTGTTCCAGGGGCGTGTTTTGACAGGGAGTGAAAGGCCTTTTCGGTGGTTGGATGAGTTGTTGTAAGGCAGATTAAAAAAGATGGCGTAATGGTCAGACCAGGGGAGTGCTAGGATCGAGGTAATATTAACGTGGTTATTATTGGTAAAAATACCATCAAGGGTATGTCCGTCTACTATGCAAACCTAACAACACTTTCACAAAGACCTTCTCAGAGAATCACTATAGAGAATAGTTTTGTTTTATAAATAAAACTTTAAAAATAGAGTGTCAGCTCTTGAGGCCACATGTATCAAGCTATTATGCATTCACAAATAGTGCGAATCACAAAATTCGGCCATTAGCGAATGCAAAATGGACTTAAGCAATGTATGAAAAAAAATTGAAGAATTACCTTGAAAAATCGCATTTTTTTGCAGCTCTCTATCTGCGAATCTGTTGAGGGAATTTGCAATTTGAAATTCTCAAACATAAGTATGATCGATTCGCAAATTACGAATGAGCCAGAATTTGCTATTTTGAATGTGCAAATCAGCACCAATTCCAATCAGGTGATAACCAGGTGCAAAATATTTAAACAGCCCAGAAGGCCTCAGAAAGTGCCACAATGGTCGTGCTGTATGTCATGACGAGGAAGCAGAGGATACAAGCTGCAGCACAAGCAGCAGCAGCACAGAGAAGAAGGATGAGACCGGAGCGCATTTTCATAGTACGCATTACATTGTTGGGGCAGACAGAGGAAGAGATTGATGATAAATATAGGTTGGATTCAGACATGACCTATGATCTGCTAGCTGAACTAGATCCACTACTGCAACTTCAGACTCGCCGGACTCATGCCATACCCACACATGTGCAGGTCCTATGCTCACTGCGCTTCCTAGCTTGAGGTAGCTTCCAAGGGGCAAGAGCTGAAGCAGGAGGGATCTCCCAAAGGGCACAATCGTGCTTTTTCAATTCGTTCCTGGGCGCTATGTTGCAGAAGATGCAATACCACATAAGATTTCCTACAATACCACACGAATTGCAGCAAACGAAATTCGATTTTTATCAGCTAGCGCATTTTTCCCATGTAATTAGGTGCATTGATGGGACACATGTAGTTATATTGCCCCCCTCAATGAATTAGTACATTTACAGGAGCAGGAAATCATATCATTCACTGGATATCCAAGTTAGGTGTAATGCCAAAAATATAATCACAGGCATAGTTGCAAGATTCCCAGGTAGTACGCCTGATTCCTACATCTTCAGGCACAGTGGCATACATACACTTCTCCTAGGGGGTGAATTTTGGCAAGGAAACCTGCTCGGTAAATGCATGTAACAGTGTCTTACTGACTCTCCGGTCATGGAGAAACATTGCAGTGAGTAATATATTGCCTTCTACCCAGTAGTAAGGGTGGGCGACAATTTCCGTTCCGCTCGCGGAAATTGCGAAAATTCGACATTTTTGCATTCCGCGCAGAACGCGAAAATGTCGAAACTTCTGCGATCTGCGAGGGAACGGAAATTGTCGCCTAGGCAGGTCTGCTTTCTCCCCATATGCTGTCGTCCTTGATGGAGCTCTGGGCATGCATGAGTTTCTCGAGCGCAATTCCCGTGTAGTTCCTGACATCAGGAGGTTCTGTCTCCTCATCTGCTGCTCTGATCCGTCTCTGGCCCTTTATAAACAAGAGGCATGTGAACTGCATGGAAGCCCCTCCCGTTTGGCCCCACACCCCCCACCCCAGCGGTGTGCATCGTCTTCCCCCTGTTCCCTCCCTTTTCCCCACTATGATGGACAGCTCACTCGAGGGACCCCAGCGCCCGTCGGCGCTGTGGCAACGTTACAGACACACATGGTCGCTGTAGACAACTAAGTTCTGGCCCTTTACACTACACGGGGATTGCACTCGAGAAACTCATGGATGCACAGAGCTCCATCAAGGATTCTACTGGCTAATCAGTAAGTGCTACCTCGTTGGGTAAATGTATAGTGCTTTTCCTACACTACAGCAGCCTGTAGTGTAGGAAAAGCACTATACATTTACCCAACAAGGTACCACTTACTGATTAGCCAGTAGAATCCTTGATGGAGCTCTGTGAATACATGAGTTTCTCGAGTGCAATCCCCATGTAGTTCCTGACACCAGGAGGTTCTGTCTCCTCATCGGCTGCTCTGATCGGTCTCTGGCCCTTTGTAAACAAGAGGCATGTGAACTGCATGGAAGTCCCACCCGTTTGGCCCCAGCCCACACACCAGCGGTGTGCAACGTCTTCACGCCCTTTCCCCCACTATGATGGACAGCTCACTCGAGGGACCCCGGCACCCGTCGGCGTGGTGGCAACGTTACAGACACACATGGTCGCTGTAGACAACTCTTCTGGCCCTTTACGCAGCTGTAGTGTAGGAAAAGCACTATACATTTACCCAACGAGGTAGCACTTACTGATTAGCCAGTAGAAAGTACTCCAGTTGAGTAGAGGTATTGCACAAAACGATGGCATCTTCTTGGGTAAATATGCAGGGCAGGATTCATTCTGGCACGATGCTCCTGTCACATAAATGAAACCCCAACAGGAAGCACTTGTATTTGACCTTCAACTCGGGCACCTGCTTTATTTATTTATATCTGTAAGTCTTACAGATATGAATAAAGCAGATGCCCGAGTTGAAGGTCAAATTCAGTAATGCATTAATTCAGCACACAAAAATCTCCGCGATCACGTGAAATTTCGTGTGATCGCGGAGATTTTTTTGCCATTTCGCGATATTTTGCAAAAGGCACTTTCGCAAATTCCGCCCACCCTTACCCAGTAGGTGACAGTGCAAATCCTGTGCTCTCATTCATACTGATGCCCTACCTGTATCTGACTACATCAAGTGTACAGCGATACAGTGCAGCACACATATCGACACGCAACGTGATAGAGAGGACCTTTGGTTTACTGAAGAGTAGGTTCTGTTGCCTACATAAAAGTGGAGATGCATTACAGTACAGGCTAGATACATATTGGAAAATTACAGACAATTTTGCCATGTTGCACAACATTGCAACTTCAGGAGGCATACCCTGGGACCTTACGGATAGTGAACCTGATGTAGACGATGGGCCAGGTCAACATCAACAAGCAACAAACGCTTCGAGGGCAGCAGAAGGAAGACTGAGATGTGCAGAAATAATGCAGAATTAATATTAAGCTGGGTGATGATTAGACAATACACTGCATGGTTTTATTTTTTTTGTGATTTATTTAAAGCAAAACTCAGGTAGTGTAAATGCACACATAACAAGTAAAATACACGCAATGTGAAAGTAATAATGCGACTAGATAACATTCCCATGGTAGTTGAATGTCAGCCCTGACAACTGAATGCCACTGGTTACCTCACCTAATGGCATTCCTGGGCTCAATGCCACACTATTTTCTGTGGGCACGCATTCCTGTGGCCCAGTCTGTGTGCTCTGTTGCATTCCTTGTTGAGGCTTCTGAGGCAGAAGTATTGATGTAGCTGCACCTTCTGCATTCAGTTACTGGTGCTATGATGCTACTAAGGCTTGAGACCTTCTCACTATCTCCTCCACCCGGTACTTTACTACCACAACTGTAGCAGGTTGCAAATGCTCAACAGCATTGGTGACCTGGATCAATCCTCTGGTCACATCTCCACAACTTGGGTAATTCTCCCTGCATGCCCACAGCGCGTAGAGACTGGCGAGCTGTAGTGTTATTCAGGCGGTTGATGGCCCTAGTGTAGCCATCTAAGCCGCCAAGTAATTGATGGTGCCTTTTACGGTGGGACATATGGTCTTTGTGCATTGCATTGCATAGTTTCTTGATGGATGTGTCATGTGACTGAAGTTTTTTCTGTTGCTTCCCACTGTCCTCCCATCACTGCTGTAGTGAGCTGTGTGATACTGTCCTTCATATCAACCATTTTTTTTATAGAAACAAACTATGCATGGATTGAATGCATGTGTTAGCATTGCAGGCGCTGCACCTTCAACATTGCGTTCTCCAGCCCACTTCAGACAGATGATCCATTGCCTTCATCAGCTTGCCAATATGCCCTTGTGCTGCACCTCCTGATATTTCTCTGCCACATGTAGACATGGGCTCTTAGGGTGGGAGTATGCTCAACCTGTGTTGTTGGAGGGTCAGGTTGGCTCTCTTCTTCCAATTTCAAACTCAGGTAGTTGCGCCACTGCGGTCCTGCGTCTTGTGGGTGCATGTGTTGGGGGTGATAGGACCACTGTGTTGTCATCTCCTGACTGTGCCTGATTATCCAGACGGTCATGGGATTCTCTTTCATCTGACTCCTGCGCAGGTGTATCTGTGATGTTAAACAGTACTATTTCAGTTTATGATTTTGACATGTATATCACATGGCGCATTGTTTTGTTTAATAAATCTATTTAGCAACACAACACACAGTATATATAAATTTCACTTGCTTGTTCAACTTAAATGCACCCATGCTGTTTTGATTTTCCTCCTTGCCTTTCCTATTGGAGTTTCTGACTACTAATCCCATAATGCATTTCTATGTAGCAAGTAAAATGTGGACTGGAGTAGTATTCGCTCTTCTAAGCCTGATGTCACTGAAGGGGTATTTTGTTGCATTTACCATGTATATGGTAATTTGCATGCATTTTACCTTGGGCAGTGCTGGGCGGTGCAGAGAGGTCTATCTGCGTCACTCCAATGACAGCTTCAGGCTGAAGGGTAGACACCACCAGGTCCTCTAAGGGTGTAGACACAGATTGTGTGGATGGGACTCCTCCAGTCTTCTTCGCCTCTTCAAGCCTTGCAGCAACCTTTTCCTTGGCCTTGCTCCGTCGATCATACCACTACTTACGTAAAACCAAAATGGAGTGCTGCGTGACCCCCACTGCGCTTTTTTTTAGTTTAGATACCCAATTATAGTTTTCTTTTTTCACACTCTGGGACATAGAGTGACTGTTTTCCGAGCAATTTTTCATAGCTCTTCACCACTTCCTCTAGTAGGACTTCCAACTCTTTCTTGCCAAACATTAGCTTTCTTTTGCGTAGTGCTGGCTCCTTCTCTGTGTTTTTTGACACCATGGTGGTTTTCTTGCACAGGTGCAGCTGTCCAAACAGGCTTCCTAGTGCTGTGCTCCTGCAGTCTGTCTCCTCCTCCCACTCAGTACACAGTAACAGCATAGTATGCCGCACTTCCTGGTTGTGAGGTTATCATGCTGCATCGAAATGTTAGATTCGCTAATAGCGATTCTCAAAATAGCAAATCCACTATTTTGAGAATCGCATTAAGGTAATCTCTAATTGCAAATGCAATTTTCACTGATTCACAAAATTATTGTAAATTTCCACATACATACACTTTTGTGATTACCAAATAGAGATTCGTGAAATTACGCTATTTGGTAATTGCAAATATGGATTTTGATTCATCTGGCCCTAGGAGACTTATTGAATTTTGGGCCTTTTTTCATTGACTTATGCACAAAAGGCCTATATCATGAACATTCTCCAGATAGTTTTTATCTTCAGCCAGTAGAAGGTTGCATTATGTTATGTTATCTTATGTTAAAAGAATTGTTTATAGCACTCTATTGGCATTATTTTGCCTCGCAGCGGTGTCAGATTTGTGTTTTGTCATACCTAGGTCTCAAGAATTCCATCACAGTACAGGGTTTGGTTTATGTTTGGGTAGTATTATCAGTAGAGTAGGTACATATAATACCTAAAGTACATATTTTGTGCAGTGTGGTCCAGTGTGTGAAGCTGGAGCTTTTTGCCATCCGAAGGACTGAAACAAGAATAGTCTTACATGAGGTATGTGCATGAAGTGACTGGCACTACGGTTTTAATTGTTCATTATTATGGGTGTTGCTGTTGTGACCTTGGTGATAACCAATATGGCCCTTATATGGAGTTTAAGAGTGAAGTAAATCAAGTGGTACAACCTCCGTCAATCACCAAGTTAATAGTTATAACTTTCCAGATTAACATAAGATTACAGAAACAAAAGGATAAGATAAAAAAGAGTTCTACTGGGACTACGGGACTATCTCAGACATTTCAGTAGCCAGTTCCTCCAAATTCCCCAAAGACTGATTCCACAATTCCAAAAAAGGGAACATATGCAGTTGGTTTTAACCTGCCTGCTCTTGCCTGACTAGGTAGATCTAGAAGATGAAGTCTTGGAGTTTGCCTCTACTACAGTTGTAGTGTTAGACCTAAGAAGCCTTCTGAAAGATTGCCCACTTTCCCTTTAGACAAAGTAAGGTAGGGAGTGTTAAGAATTCATCCTTGCAAAAAATATATCAATTGATGTCCTACTTAATATTAGTAATTTTATGTCAAGACCCGAAAGCCAATATAATGCAATGAATCCTTTATTGCCACCACATATTAACATCTTCTAGAACTTAGAACTTCAAACAAACATTCCAAACATAATAAAACCCGCCCAGCAACCAGTCCCCTTCCTTCTTTTATTGCTGTTGCTCACTGAAATAAGAATAACTTTATGCTGTTCATTTTAGAATGTACCCCTCTTTGAATATTTGGTAATTCATGTGTGTTTGAAATTTATCACCCAACACCACTTAACCCCTTCCCTGCTCATGACGGAACCACTCCATCATGAGCCACGGGTGCCGTATGCTCATGACGGAGTGGTTCCGTCATGCTGCGGCCGTTTTGGTACATTACCATAAAAGAGATACATAAAACAATTAATAACAAGATTAATAACAAAGTTAAAAACATAAATCAAAAACATTTCTAAACGAGTGTGCCTAGTCTACGAGCCAGGGGCCAGGCTACATCTAGGGCCTTGAGGGGGTTGCACTACCAGATTAATAATTTAACATTTGCCAAATATCAATAAGAACTCAACTATCAATGTTCTTTAAAACTGCTACATTGGTCTGTCTTGCCCTTATCGGCCATGCATGCATTAAAATTCTGGAAACAGTGAAAAACATATGAGGTACCAAGTCTGTCTGAAGAGTTTTATACGCCTGTTCACTTCTTCTAGTGCCAAGGTTCCTACAAGCGGGGATCAACCACTTTATTCTTGTCCTGCTGTATTCTGTTAGAATAGAAATGTTTTAGCTGAATTCTTTATGCATTTCATGTCTTAAGTTAGCTTTCACGGCACCATTTTGTATTTAGCCGCCATTTTGAGCTATGATCGAAACTAACTTCTGTCTCACTCTGTTTGCCTCAGCAGGAAGCAGCTGCAATATTTTCTTTGTATTTCTCCAAGGTTGAGCTTCGCTGTACTAATGAATAGACTGTTTTGTCACCACATACCTTTCTCACTAGATAGGCCTGCTCCCACCCTTAGAGCAGCGGGTAAAGGCAGAGTAACCTTGATGCTGAGATAGCATGTACCCGGTCCAAGGATTGCAGTTCATCTTTCTGTATTTCCTTTGTTCACCAGCTATCAACTGGAAATTTCCAGTCTGGGCGTGTTTTTAGTGGTTCTGAAGATGTACATTATGTGCTACCACGTTGGGGGAAGTCAGTCCCTCTGCAGCAATCTAAGGAGGCGGGTCAGACCGGACTCCACTTGAGTGTACTCCTAATAAACACCTTTGGTTTGTATTCTCTACTGTCTGACCGACCCTTCATTTGTTAGGAAGGCTGAGAGGTGGTCGCGAGTGACCCGGGTGACACTAATCGGGTCACTTCCTTCAGTATGGTGGGCAAAAGAGTAAGTAATGGGGTGCATTTTACTTCTTGTAACCAGACATAGGGCATCCCTGGTCTTTCGCATTAAATAATCCTGTCCATCTTGACGTAAATGTATGTAATGGCAGTGCCCCAAATCTAAACTGAAGATACAGTTTTTTGGGCAAGATAGGGCTCAATTTCATCAAGAAAAGTTTCTAAAAAGTTAGCATCCTTAGCTGCTAAAAAAGTATTTGTTAAATATCCTTGTGCATGCATTAAAAGATTATTAAACATATATGTTTTAAATAGATTCCTTAATTCTTTGGCACTCATGAAGAGCAGTAGCCCTCAGGGTCAAGCCACAAATTGGCAAGACCCATCCCCGCAAATGACTCTTTAACATTTTTGATCCAAGGGGTTTGGACAGCGAGGGGATTTGTAAGTATTTCCCCCAAACCACTACGACACTGCGATAGTTCAAGGGTAACTCATAAACACCTCCAAAAAGCCAATGGTCGAAAATTGATCTTTTCAGAGAGAGGCCTGAGCCCTAAGTCCAATCTCAATGGAATCAAGGGAGTGCTAGATAGAAACAAAGAAGACACCCCATGCACCTATTTTCAACCATTACCAGAGATTGGGGATCTTTATGCCCTCAAATCTCGACACCATAAAGGGCTACAATGAGTGCCTGGCAGTCATACAACTGGAGGACAGGGGAAACAGATCTAAATAGGAACCCCTTGTACAACTTCAGCAGCCTCCCTATATGCTATTCCAGTTTAAGTCTCCGCTTTGCTTTGTGGTAAATCCAATTCATCTTTTCATCTAGCGGAATGCCCAGGTAATCAAAGACATGAACCTGTTCAAGTGGGCCGCCCTGTAATGTGGGATTTGGGTGTGGGGTATGACAGGGATTAAAAAACATACATTTTGTTTTATTTATGTTTATTTCCAGTCCCTTCATCACAAAAACTCTGCTAAAGACATCAAGTATGTTCTGTAGCCCCATCTGTGATTTTGCTAAAATGAGACTATTGTCAGCAAACACGAGGGCTGGAACCCTTATGCCTGCTAATCTGGGAGCATCAATGTTGCAACTATTAAGAAAAGCTACTAAGTTGTTTAAAAATAAGATAAATAGGGTAGGGGCCAGGACACAGCCTGTCGTATGCCCCTCTTTACTGTGAAAGGTTGTGTTACTTCACACAGTTTTCCACTCATAACTTGGGTGTAGTTGTTTATATTTAACAGCTCAATTATTCCACACAGGTAGGTTGGAACTCTCAACTCAGCTAACTTTTTCCACAGCACATTTCTTGGGACCAGGTCAAACCCTGCTCTGAGGTCAACAAAAAATGCATATCGCCTTCCCTTTTCTGTGTTTACGGTTTTCCAATACATCATCTGTAGTCAAAACACCTGATCTACTGTAGAAGTATGGCCACTTGTAAGGGACAAGGTGTGCCATTCTCTTCTAGCCATTGCTGTAGACTGGTGAGAATAATCCTGCCAAAACATTTTGGGTGGTGTCAATCAAACTAAAGGGCCTATAGTTGGTGGGATCCAAGGGTCAACCCTTTTTATATATTGAAAGAGTCTCAGCAGCTGCCCGTGATTCGGGAATGTTTAGCCCCTTTAAGATGGCATTGAACACCACTGTAAAATAAAGAGTCCGGATATCATTCAGAGAAGAACAGGTCCTCACGTATGTTATCAAGGCCTGGTGCTTTAAGGGATGCAATCTTTCTGATTGCCTGTTCCACCTCTCTGTATGTCATCAGAGAAAAGCCACCTGATTTTAAAAAAACACGTTATCACAAGAAGAGATTACTAGAGCTTCAGATGGTATTCCCTCACTGGACAATACTTGATATAAATTGTAAAAATGTACAGTCCAGGCCTCTGCAGTGACATTATTGTCCAACTTGAGTTTTCCCTCCCTATTTCCTGTGGTGATCAAATTCCAAAAGAGGGTTTGATTGTTGTCCCTTGCTACTGAAAGGCTTCAATTTTAATTGTCCCAGTCCCTTTTTGCCTTTGCAAGCACAGTTTTATATGCAGCTCTATTAACTTCAATCTATCTCCTCCTCTGGCTCATGATAGAACTAATTAAAGTGTGTTTAGCCATCTGCATTTTCAATTGAACCAGGATGGTACACTACTCCTTGGTTCATGGTTACTTGCTTCTGTAAGAAATTCATTTTTTAAGCTCTCAAACAGGGAAGTATGTATGTCTCCAACCTTTGCTAAAGGTGTTTCCTGTGTGGAGGCCAAGTCAAGGCTGGAAAGCTCCCCCAGGGACTGTTCCACCTTATTATATATAGATCGCAAGGTTTTCACAGATTGGGCAACTGCACGCTAGTGAATTCTGTATTTATTGTGGGTGGGTTGACATCTATCATCCAGTGCTTGGGCCAGGGCAATGTGACTAGGCATCATAGCAAGTTCTAAGGTCCTCTCAAGAGCATTGTGGTCGCTATCATGCCTAGGTACCACGGTCATGTCCATTAGTGCCATTTGGAATGGCCATAATTCGACATCTAATAGAATGTAATTGATTAGTCTACTGCTGCCTATTCTGTTAAAGGTAATTACAGGTGTACTTACCATCTCTAGCCGGTTACCACTAAAAGGTCAACCAACGGGGATTCCATGCGATTTGCAAACGGTCTGAAATAAATATTATAGATGATAATTGTACATCCAGTCGGAAATTTAATGATTACAGATAAAATCTCATAATTGATCGAGTCAGACCCTTCCACTTCGCAGTCTACATGTAACCACAATCCACGTCACCAAACCCCCAGAAGGTCTTCCCCTGCCGTGAGACCGTGCCTCAACACAGGAAGCAACTTGAAAATGCCGGAAACACGAGAGCAGCGGAGACCGTGAAATCAACGCCGGAGTCTCCAGAGATCAAAACAGAAACTCAACACTGCGAAAGAGAGAAACAAGTCAGAGCAAAAACCACCCATTTGAGCCGGCAGCCCATCAGCGGGACGGCAAGATAAAGACAAACAAGCGATCACACACGTTCGAAGAGCCGAGACAAGTCCGAACCCCATCTATAGAACAGCCCTGAAGACGACCTCAGAACCAAGACATAGGTCCCCACTGTCAAAGGTCGAAACGCGTCGGCGAAAAAAAGCAGAGATCAATAGCAGTAGAAGGGGAGAGTAATTTATAACAGTGCCCCCCAGAGCATACATATTAAAATAAATTTAAGTATGCCCCAACAAACTCTTTGAGTCTTGAAATTGACTCTGCTCAGGACCGCAACTATAGCCGGGACTACAGGACCCAACCAGCCAAAAGTCCTTACAGATAATCTATTTCGGACATACAATTAATGAAAAATTGATTTTTTGATTGTTTCATATGTAAAATTGATTTATCTTTTGTACATTTTCAAATTCACTGTAATTGTATTTTTTGATACTTCACGAAGTCACTGTACAAATGTATATATCTGTCACTGTATATAATAATGTGCCACAAGAGATGAAGTAGTGTTTATACTGTCTAAACAAATTAAGCAAATGAAACAAATGTCCCCAATCGCAGTCATTAAATAGACTAGCTGATACAAAAAACGTGTGATTAATGGTGTCAGAGGTATACTATTTATCGAAAAATCAACACTGAAGGAGGCAAAGCCAGCACGATTAAGTTTTTGTCTTCACCATGTTTCTTGGAATAGGCAAATATCAAAGGAGCTGATGTAAATGTCCCAATCCTGATAATTCAGCTTAGCCCCCATCCCGGCAATCTGTTTCATTGTCCTTCTCTATCCCAGTTAGTCTTTCCGGGTCACTGTTGAGGGACCCAAGATTTGAGGATTTCAGCATGACTGTGCTTGTGGGAGGCTCTGAGGGGGCTGGCTTAGCACTTAAACACGGTCGCTCAAGGGGAAGCCTAACTTTCAGGATATGTCTCACATGGTCTCTGCCTCGGATAGTCTCTCCAGAATTGGGGTAAGTTCGGACCGCAATGTACTTTGAAGGTGGTTTATCAAAATACCCATTAAGCCATACAATCAACTGGGTTTGAGTGTCTCAAGTATTTCCACTGGATTAATAGGGTTAGATTTAGTTTTGTAGCCGTTTATAGAAGACTAAGGTATTTTTGGGCTGCTACAAAAGTTATTCTTATTCTTGGCAAACTTCAGATCTTTTTTTCCTCCTAGTTTTGATTCCCCTGGATTGTCCTCTTGCAAAGGAATGGCTGTAACCATAGCCTCTAACGGGAAATCTTCAGAGTTATGAACAGCACCAGGCTGCACTACAGAAGGAGCTTTGTTATCGCCCACAATGAAAGTAACGGGAGAGGGGCAATACCTTCAGGAAAGTCATCCGTGCCATCTAGAGAAAGTCTTCTTTCAGTCAACTCAATCTCGGTGGCTATTACCCCAATACCTCTTCACAGCATCTTGTCAATAGTAGTAGCTTTAGCTGGGGCAGAGTAACTTATTTTTGTTGTTGTTTTATTTGTTTTGTTTTGTTGTATTTGTTAATTAAAGAGTATTCAAAGCCTTAGGGCTTAGTCAATTCCATTCACATTCTCTCTTTCACTCCTTTCTCACCTGGTTCAGTGGACCACATGGTCAGAAAACAAACCCAAATTGCAACTGCCTCTCACTGCCCATAGATTCATGCAACATTCTAGGAGACTGCTGCACTAGCTTTCAAATTTGCCCCAGTAATGGAAACTTTGGGAAAGCAGCACCAACTTCCTCCCCCAACCTGTACCTTACCGATGTCTCCCCAGTTATCCCTGCATTACTCGTGAAATCTTCAGTGGTCACAGCGTCATCTTGCTCAAGGTGACACTTGGTTTAACTATCTGAGCGGCGAACGGTTGTCTTTTTGTTGTTCTGATTTGTAGGCTTGGTTATAGATGGTTATAGATGTCATTTTCATCTTTTTTTCCCACCATTTGCATCGTTGAATGTTGCATTGTGTTTATATTTTTCTAATCTTGTCATTACATCATGCTGTAATTTTGGGAGGTTTTATCACTGGTAGTAGTCTGCAGCATCTGGTGGACCTGTACAGGGGAGATCAAGTTGTCCATAGGTTGGATACTGATTTGGTACCTTTTTGGGGTGGTAGTTAAGTGTTGGAAGGTGCAACTTTGCCATTGTCTGTATGTAGATTTGTTGTTTATGGTATTTGCAGTCTTGGAGGTGTTATTATAGATTGGTATGTTGATCATTGAAATAGTGAGGTAATGGCTACTCTAGATGACTGGGGACTTCCCGATCACCAAGGTATGTTCTGGAAGTAGAATGAGCATGTCATTCAATGTGTGACGAACGTGGGAATTGGGACAAATATGACATATTTGAGGTGGAAGTTTTCAAGGTTTGATGGTAGCATTTGTTAAATCAGTCTTCTCAAAAAGGTGTTTGTAGGAAGGAAGAATCCTTCTGCATGGTTACCCCCACTGTTTGCCTGGTGCTGTGCTGGTTTTTGACTAGTCTGACTGGGATCCTGCTAACCAGTACCCCAGTCTATCTGCTTTCTCTCTAAATGGTTGAGTTCACTACTTAGGTACATCCCAGATTGGATACTGGGGTACCCTTATAAGTCCCTAGTATATGGCGCCCATGTAGCCAGGACATAGGCACCCCCGAGGTCTCCCATGGGCTGAAGCATGCATTATGCCAACCATGAGAGACCATGCAAAATGAAACTACAAGCCTGTAATTGCAGCCTGTGTAAGGTCATGCATACACCACTTCCTAAAGATATAGGTTTACTATATCTAAGGGTCACTGCACGTAAAACCTATATGTCACCCCTATAGCAGGCCTTTATAATCCTGAGGGCAGGGTTCTTTGTTCTAAGTGAGAGGGTGCCCCTGCATGAGCAGGACACCCGTGCTTCCTACGGAGTCCATTCTCCCGGGTTGTCAGTGAAGAGCCATATACTATATAGAGGGGTGCCGCGTAATCGTGCGATGACCATCTTGAAAACGGTTGCAACTAATCCAATCATGTTTGGTATCAAACATGTTTGAATCATACCCCTACACTGTAAACAGTATGGGAGGTATGGTTCCAAGCACTGGAAGAGCCCTCTGTTAGGCTCTCAGAGTTCTCCATACCAGCCTTCTAGTCACAGACAGCACAAAATGGTTGCTGCTGACCATAGACACATTTCTGCCCTCCTACTGCTGAGCCAGGCTCGAGCATGGGAAGGCAGAGCAATAGGCATCCTGTTACCTCCCAGACAGGATTTAGTGTATTAGGGCTGGGTGGGTGTGCTTACCAGCGCCTGAAAGACTGCATGAGGGTCACATTTGGAGTCCCTGTGCATAGTCCATTTCAAACCAGCCCTGTGAGCCGTTGGCTCCTGCACTGGTGTGAAACTGGACAAAGGACATGGGAGTAACCTCCCCCCTGTCCAGCCCCTTACCTGGGACGGTCCCGTGTATCTTCCCAACCCTTTTCCTAAGGTACTTAAGGGCTTACCTCAGTGTAGGTCCCTAGATTAGTCATGGAATAAGGTTCAGAACTAAAACTTCTGCACTTCTACTGTCTGGGCACTCTGGACTTCGCTGGACTCTGTTTGGGCCTGACTTTGTCTCCCTTCCAGTCTGCTGCATTTTCTGTACCTGTGCATCATAAATGGGTAGTATCCACGACTGTTGGTGAAATCAACCCACAAATGAATTTTGAAGGCAATTTACATAATTGGATATTAAAATCCCCCACCCGGAGTATTAATTTCTCCCCAACCCCCTGTATAAGAATGGTGTTCAGTTCAGTTCCAAGGGAGGACAATATGGCCAATATGTCATAGCCGCAAGCATTATTATACATATTTACTAAACACACCATAAGCCATCCCACAAGAACAATGCTAATGATTTGATAAAAGGAACTACTAGCCCTAAGTTTTACAGAAAGGGAAGGTTGTTTATTCGATACATACGTATAGAGACTGCCCCTGTTTCTACCGTGCTTAGATGGAATAGCTGGCAAGTAATAGGTTTTAAAGCCATTTATATGACACAAATCTATAACCCAAGTTTCTTGTACGCAGACTATAGAAAAATTATTTATACGTTTTTGCCACTCTGGTAAGTTGAGCTTCCTACGCAAGCCTGCTATATTCCAAAAAATTGCCGTAATACTGGCGGAGTCTAGGAGCGTAGGATCATTTGGTAGCTCTTTAGTTTGCATAGATAGGGACAAAGACATTACATCTTCGGGGCTGGGATCTAGCTGCAAGTTCGTATCAGAAGGCGGGGTGCCAGATCTTTGCGTTGGAGTGACTGTAAATAGATTATCATTTAGTCAGTCTACCCCAGCAAGGTTAGAGATGGTGTCAAATCTATTAGAAGTGGGGATAGAAAATAGCGGGGAATTTGCATAATTTGTTCCAACGATTTGGGAAGAATGGTACATGTGCCCAATGTTGGGGGGCAAAGTGGTGTCAGTACATTCATTTGACAATGACATTGTATAGGGGGTTTGTAATAGAAGCCAAGCGGTAGGACCATGATTTGCTCTTCGTTTAGACGCAGGGACTTAAACCTGCCCAGTGTATCATTGACTATTCTTGGAGATTTGAATGATAGAACTATACAGTCACCCGCAAACGCTTTGGGGTCTCTGCCAATCCAACCTAACCATCTGGCCATTTTAAAATCTGAAAAAAGTGTACCCCGCACCACACTTTAGAATTTAGCCAGTTAAGGGATTTATTCCTTAATGACTCCCATGTTTCAAGCTTGAGCGACCCTATTGATGGAACATTAGCCAAAATGACCAATTAAGGAGTAACATCTGGTGGCAAATCTAGTCTAACCCTTGCTACAGAAGTGGGATTGGGAGTTCTACCTCCTATATACATGTGAGATTTGGGGATTAATGAGGTCCCCATGTTTGTGACCTCCCTTGTATCTGTAGCCGGGATAGCAGTCTGTTTTTGGGGTACGGCCCTAGTGGTGTTCCCAATGGTTCCAGTATTTGGGGTACAAGTTTGTAAATCTACATTTCTACTAAACAGCCCCTCACCAGAATTTAAGTCCCTGTGAGAATCAGCCCCCTCTGCATATTTTTTCGTAATTGCCCCTACCCCAGATAAAATATCAACAACCGATTTATGCATTAGTTCCACGCTTGACTGCAATTTTTCAAGTCTGCCCATGATCTGTAAAAAGTTTTTGGCAATAGTATGTTCAATGCATGATAATAGTGTTGTAATGATTTCCAGGGATAGTCCCTCATATTGTAAAGGCGAATTAGTGTTCGAGTCAATCATGCAAGGTGGACTATGCAATGAGTCAACTGTAGCTTCCGGGGCTAAGTTCTGGGTCTTTTTCCAGGATCGGGTCCGTATAGCCCGCAGAGGCTCCCAGTGTTTAACCTTTTTTTCTTTTTGACTGGAATTTCATGCACGCATATTGCCGTGGGTAATGTGGAAGGGCACTGGGTGGTGGGTAAGACCGATGGACTTCCAGTAAGTACATGATTTGTTAAACTGGGATCACTTGTAGGGAGAACTAGTGCAGTGACCTCCGCAGTAGGGCCTGCTGCACCCCCATCCACTGACAGACGTCGCTCTGCAACCTGAATCTCCTTATCAATAGCCTTAGCGGCCCGTAGGAGTAAGAAGTCGAGTGTAGAAATTAACGATGTTTTAGGAGTGACTGCTTTCCCCCACATTAATTTCAATTTAGCAGCCATTCCAAGTACAGGTGTAGTGGAAAAGTAATCAAACTTACTTAAGAAGGAAGGTTCTTATCAAGCTGCCCCTTGTTGTATGGCATTTATTGAAGACAGTTTGGTAACCGGATCCAAAAATCAAGAGATCGGGCCCAGCCCAGCCTCTTCCGGGCTCTGAAGGGCTTGGCCCGGGCACGCCTGCGTGCATCTCCGCGCTGCGGGAGCCCGCGGCAGATTATGTAGCGCCTCCTGGCATGGTGTGATGACACTGCAGAGAAGGCAGGCAAAAGGCGATGGCTTCCCCCCGGTCTCCAGACCAGCGAGGGCGTGGAAGCAGGAATGCCAGGTGAGAGCGGAACCCGTGCTGCTGGAGCCCGCGGCAGACTATGTAGCACCTCCTGGCACAGTGTGAAGGTGCTGCAGATAAGGCAGGCAACAGGCGATGGCTTCCCCCCGGTCTTCAGACCGGCGAGGGCGTGGAAGCACGAATGCCATGTGAGAGCGGGACCCGCACTGCGGGAGCCCGCGGCAGATTATGTAGCGCCTCCTAGTGCAGTCTGATGACGCTGCAGAGAAGGCAGGCAACAGGCAATGGGTTCCCCCGGTCTCCAGACCAGTGAGGGTGTGGAAGCAGGAATGCTAGGTGAGGGCGGGACTCTTTCTCCAGCCTCAGAGAGTTTATTGTCCACAAGGTTAGGTAGGTGCAACACCCCACCTCACTTAGTATGTCTACTAAAGGAGATGCCAGTGGCTCTCTGCTGAATAGATAGTGTGAACCTTCATCCCAAGAACTGAAAGCACTGTGTGCATCTAGAAAGCTACAGACAAGGAGAAGTGCCAACACTCAACACCTTGTAGAGGTGTTAATGTTGGATGACCTGAGGAAAGCTGCTGGGTCAGATGAACAGGACAGGGTGGGTGGGCCATGAAATGAAGATAGGGCAGAAGAGGAATCCCTCTTTGACATAGAATCTAACCCTGACCAGGTGGAGCCTGATGCCCCCCACTTGGACAACTCGGACCTCCCAGAGGATACTACAGGAGGCCCAGAGGGTGCCCCCTTTGTTCCTCCTTAGAGAGTGCAGCATAGACAGAGGAGATCAAGATCCTCCTCAAGAGAATCCAATGCCTAAGGACATTCAGTAGGAACCTTCATTTCTAGTAAGGGAGGGAACTCTTTAGATTGGGAGTACCAACTTCTGGAGCTTGAGAAAACTAGGCTTATGCTCAGGCAAGAGCAGTTGGCCCTTGACAGAGAGTCCCTTGAAGTTCAGAAGACTAAGAAGAAATTGGGACTAGAGCCCCATGGTGGCAGCAACAGTGTCCCTTGAAGTAAGAAACATTTGTTTGACAATAGGAACCTGAGCAAGATTGTCCCTTCCTACCATGTTGGGGATTACATCCAAAAATGGATAACTGCTTTAGAGAGTGCCTGTAAAGTGCAGAGGCTCCCTCAAGAGCAGTGGGCAGCTATCTTGTGGCTCTCCTTTGCTGACAAAGGTAGAGATAAGCTTCTCACTGTTAGAGAAGAGGATGCTGGCAATTACTTGGTTTTGAAGAGCGCTCTCATTGATGGGATTGGCTTAACCACTGAACAATACAGGATTACTTTCAGAGACACCCAGAAGGCACAGAATCATGGCTGGGTAGACTTTGTGGATAGTGCTACATAGGCTCTGGAAGGTTGGTTGCTTGGCAGAAAAGTGCATGAATACTTAGGATTGTACAATTTGATTATGAGGGAGCAGATCTTTAATAATTGTCAAAACCAACTTTTGCACCAGTACCTGGTGGACTCAGATCTGATTTCTCCCCAATAATTGGGAAAGAAGGCAGATAAATAGGTCAGAACCAAGGATAAGCAGAAGAACCAAGGTGGTGGTGACCAGAAGAAAACCCAAGAGAAAGGTGCGGATAAGTCTAAAGAGAAGTCCTCTGAAGGTCCCCGAAAGTACTCCTCTGGAGGTGGGTCCAAAACTCCTGCTTCCCCTGGGCAGAAACCTTATTGCTTTGTTTGCAAAAAGCAAGGCCACAAGAAATATGATTCTGAATGCCCCAAGGCTAGCAATAAGGAAAATATTCCTTCTATTACTACAGCACCCCCTAGTGCTCCTGGCAGCACTCCCCCAGGTAGTAGTAGCACACCCAAAAATGTAGTTGGGTTCTCATGGGTTACTGAGGTGGATACTGGTCTAGTCAGATCCCCCACATAGGCCAACTTAGTCTGTGATGGTGGCATGGGGTTTGCCACTTTTACTGAAAGTCACAATACCTTGGGCAAGTAAGTAAGTAAGTAAGTATCCATTATTGTTTGATTATTTAAAATCTTACACTTACACAAATTCGCATAATAAACCATTATATACAGTTGTAAGAGAACCAATCTTAAAAATTCTGTACAATTTTCCATATAAGATATACATGATAAAATGTGTTACAATAAAAATGTACAAAATATGATAGTTATTAATCTCCTGTTTTACGCTCATCTAATTTTTTCCACACTTTCATTAAAAATTTTACTAAGGCAGAATTCATGAGTATATTGTCTGCAGATAAACATAGTATCAAGGTCTACACGTTCTTACTCCTCGGTCGTTAAATAGTCTCTTTAGTATAGTCACTCTTTCATTTTTCAATTCAGGACAAAGGCACAATAAATGGATAATATTTTCCTCGCCAGTTTTACACAGCCTACATAATGTGCCCTTTTCTAGTTTTTTCCAAGGTGGTAAATGGCATAATCCCGGTAATACACCAAATCGTGCTTTAATAAAAGTTTGTTTGTTTTTTAACGACCATGGGGTAACGAAATATTGCTGTACCTTTTTTTTTGAGTAACCATTTATAATGGGCCAAGCATGTTTTCTTTTTGCAAGTATGTCTTTGTCTCTTATCAATGATAGATGATCTGTTATTTTATTGATAGTTTTTTAAAAAGATTCCTGCGTTATGGTAGTATCCCAAATCGGCCTAACCTCAAATTCATCCAGTGACGTATCTAAATATTTCCATGCTGATGATTTTCCATTTTCCCTAATTTCCTTCCATAGTAACTGGGACATTAGGTTGTCTTGGTCATTTTTTATTCTACACCATACTTTAATTGCTTGTCCTTTTCTTTCGTACAGGTGATTATTTAATCCAAATTCCAGTCTAACTTGTGCTTGTGATGCATTGTTAGGAAGGTGAAAGAGGGTTTTAAAGGTTTTTGAGACAGCGTTGTTGATAATAACTGCGTCTTTTCCATTTAAAGCCTCACTAACATATGTTAGAGAAGGAAGCAATTTAGCTGATATCACCTTTAGGAAGGGACGATAAGTTAGGTCACCAATTGATTTTTGGATAATCCTAAATGCAGCTGTCAAAGAATTTGCTTTCCTATAAATGTCAAGTTTTTGTGAAAGAAAATTTCCGTTATTAAATAAAAGACCCAAATATCTATAGGTTTCTACTTGTTCTAATTGCAGCTTTCCCAGAAACCATTTAGATTTGTGTTTTAATCTTACATTTTTTGTAATCACCATAACTTTGGTTCTTGTTTCGTTTATTGCCATCCTGTTTTCTTTTGAATACTCAAATGTTGTCGTTATTAGACGTTGTCAGCCCACTTTTGTATTACTTAAAAGTACAACATCGTCCGCATATAGTAAGTTTGATATATGTTTATCAGCAAGTTTAGGTGCATGGGCGTTTATATCATTCAATGCTTCCGTTAAGTCTACTAAAAACAAGTTAAAAAGTAATGGGGCCAGTACGCACCCTTGCTTAAGGCCTCCCGTTGTTGGTATTTCTTTTGTGTGTGTCCGGCCATCCCCCATCCGCACTCTGACCCAGGTAAAAGTATATAGAAGGCGAATCAGCTTAAGTAGTAGGGGAGGGATCCCTTGCTTTTGTAACTTATCCCACAATCGATCTCTATCCACGCAATCGAAAGCTGATTTGAAGTCGACAAAGCATAAATACAAAGGTTGTTTAGTTGTGATTGCTTTGTCCATTAATACAGATAGGGCCAAAATATTAGTATATGTTCCTAAACCTTTAATACAACCTGATTGGTTTGGAGGGAGAATGCATTTGTCCTTTACCCAGTCAGATAAGCTTGATAACAATATGGCTGCAAACAAATTAGCGTCCGATTCTTGTAGTGTTATAAGACGGTTGTTCTCAGGCAGGACCCAGTTTCCCTTTTTAAAGATGGGAGATATTAATGACCCTCTCCAGGATTCTGGTATTACACCTATCCTAAGTACTTCCTTAAAGACCTTGGTTAAATATTCTGCCCAAAGGGCTGGCTCCTCCTTATAAAGGGCAAACGGGATACCATTAGGGCCAGGTGCCCCGTCTTTTTGCTTTTTTATTAACTTAAACACTTGTTCTTGTGTTATTTCAATTTCGTTATCCTGTTCTGGAATAAAAAATTCCTTCCTTTTAAGGTTATTTTCACTATTGTTTAGTTTCCAGTCCGTATTTAGATGGTTTACTAAAAAGTTAACCCATTCGGTCTCAGTTAACACGGATACTACAACCGTTTAATCCGGTCTTACTAGACTGTTTATCATTTTCCAAAAATCCCTTAGGTTTCCTTGATTACTAGCATAAAATATTTTTGTCCAAAGATCATGATTAACTTTGTTTTTTTCGTTCCAAATTAATTTTCTCAAATTTTGATTTAATGTTTTTATACTAGTTATTGTTTCTTTATTATTTGGAAACTTAATTAGGTGTTTCCTGAGATTGTTTCGAGTGCGTTTCATTTTCCGTACTGTATAAGTTGAATTGATTTTTATTTGTCTTTTTTCCATTCGCGTTTCATGTTTATACCTAGTTTCAATAAAAGGGCCATATGGTTTAACTAATTTGCTTGTAAAATTTACCTATTGATCAATTGCAGACATAGAGGTTTTTTCTTTAAAGCATTCATTAACCAGTTTTTGGGCTAAATCATTGGTGCATGCTTTACTGTTTGGTTTCCAGATTAACTTCCTGCAACTGATAGTTCCAATCTGACCTTGCATTGACCGATACATTTGATGTTTCTTAGTTAAAAATGTTGTAATAATTATTTGCTGGCTGTGGTCACTATCTGGCAGCTTCCTTAAGTAGTACGAAGTAAAGTTGTTAAAAATATTTAGTGATACCATCGTATAATCGATTCGCGACTTAGAATTATATGAATGAAATGACCATGCTGGCGGTGAATCCGACGGGAATCTTCCATTTAATATTCGCAATCCAATCGCTTCCATGTCCTTCACAAAATGTATGCCTATTTTATTTTTCTTGGGCTTAGTTGTTATGTCCATTGATTGCTCTGGAATAAGCAATTGTTGGTCTTGCAACTGTGTAATATCGTCTCTTATGAAAGATTCTAACAAATTTAAATTAAAATCTCCCGTAAATATAAAATCTACAAAAGGATCATCCATCATTTGTTCCATTAGGTAATTGGTAAGGGTAGCAAACATAGTGTTCCTTGAATTCGATGTAGGGGGAATATATATATTTACCAGCATTAGAGATTTTTCATGGTCGTTCATTTCAAATCTTAACGTTACCGTTTGAACATTACAATTATTCGTGCACAGCTGCTTATGTTCAACTTTCAGGTCAATTGAGATAAATATTGCTAAACCACCACAGGGACGCCCATGTTTGTTTTGCTTAGTTGCAGGCTCAAAGTATCCTTTATATCCATGAATGAAAAAAGGGTCAGTTGCCCATGTCTCCTGCAATATGATGATCTGGTAGGAGTTAAATATTGTAGTTTGGTTGATATTATCTAACTTTTTACTTAGGCCTTTTATATTCCATGAACAGATTGTTATTCCTTTGCTTGCTTTCCCCAATTTATTTAACGTATTTGTTGATTATTTTGTCATTGTTTATCATTCCCATGCAGAGCCATTGTTATCCATTTCTCATTTATACTTCTTAGCTTCTCTTTTTTTTTATCAACCAATGGTTTTTCAACGTCTATATCTGATTTTCCTAACTGACTTTTTAGTATGGAGAAGACTGGGGCATACTTTTTTCCTTTTTCACTTGTTATCGGATTTTCAACTTTTATCAATGGAGTAGGATACACCTTTGGTACAGCCTTGTTAATTATTATCCCCAAACTACGGAAAATTTCCTGTTCGTTCGTAATTAGCACCAATGTAGAAGGAAGTGTAACTATTATTATAGTTAATGGCTGTGAACCTTCTGGATTATGTAGGAATCCAACGCATTCAATGTCTTTAGATGCCACATTTGCTAATGATGGCATAGATTTAAAGAGACAGAGTAGATTACCTCTATTCAGCATATCTTGCTCACCTCGGGAATCATATACTGGTTTGAAAATTATTTGTACTGACTCTTTAGCCGGGAGTTCCGTTTTTATTTGTTTTTTAAGTACTTGCTGTGCTTTATTTATAACTCGTTTATTCTCGCCAGATCTTACTATAAATAGGTGGTCCCATTCCCTTGTATGTCTTTTTTACTCTATTTGATCTCTCGTTTCTGTTTGTTTCACGGATTCTTGGATTACTATGTTATTCGGTTGTATCCAGTTTGATACGTTGTGATGGCGTGATAATTGTATTGAATTCAAATTTGGATTCAAAACTGTATTATGATTCCATTGAGATGAACTTTGAACTAAATTGCTGCTATTTATTTGTTCTTTATCCATAGTAATTACCGAGGCTATAGAATTACTGGAATTCCGCAAACTCTTTGTTTGTTCGACCTTTTTCGGTGATGCTCTTTTGAAATCTTCCCTATCAATTTTTTCCGCACAGCAGTTTCCCTGCTGGCCTTGGCCGGTCTCTCCTACTGATGTTTTTTTTTCCTCTTTTGATGGTTCATCATGAAAATATTCCACGGTGTCATTTAAAATTGTTTCATCTATTTCAGTGATTGTTTTCAGCGCTTTTTGAGAAATTGATTGTTTACCTGATTTCGCAAAAATGTCAAAGTACTGAGTGTTCGTTGTTTTAACTGATATAGGCTGTTCTCCACCTATATTGTTTTTTTGTTTCAGTATTGTTTCCTCCCCATGATGTTTTTCTTTATAAGGCGTATTAGATGGAGTTTCCTCTTGAGAGTATATCACGACTGTATCCTCCCTCTTGGCTTTATTTCTCGCTTTGCGCATTTTTTTCCTATTTCTTCTTGATATTGCAAATGATGTCAAATCCGCTTCTTTATCCTCTAAATCCTCGATTAGCTTTCCTACAAAATGGTCAGATGGTTCATCTCCTAATTTATTTTTTTCCTGTTGCGTGTTCACGTTTATTGGAGAGCATGATCTATCCTTGACATCTAAATTAGTTTTAATTCCAGTTGGATCCTCCTTATTTTTTGCTGTTAAACACATACCCTCTTTACTTTTTATTTTTTCCTCTTGTTTCATTTGAAGGCTTTCTTTGGCGTCTTCCAGTATAGAATTGATAACGTTTGGTATTGTTGTTAGTTTATTAAATATTGATGCACAAGGACATTCCAAGTAAGTTGTTGCTGTATCATTTTGTGCTCTAATTATCAAACTGTTTAACTTGGCTAGTTTAAGGTCTATTCCTGCCACCGCATGTGCCATTGTTACCAATATTTCAATTTGAGTGTCCATTTTATTCGACTGAAATGTAAGTGCTTCAAGAGTTAATGAAGAAGATTAGTAGAAAATATCCCAGATAGACCCTAGATCGTGATTTTCAATGGTTTTCTTTTTTTCATCCCACTGAAATTCATATTTCGTGTCAGAGGAGTTTTTTCGATGGGAATATGCATTTTCTGGTTTATTAGGGAGTTCCTTTACACCACCGGCATTGATATATTTACTCCTGACATTTCCGTTAGATAAATTTTCACAACTTCTAATACTATTATCACGATTAGGTTGTACAGTTTCCGATTTATTTCCTGTAATAACACCAGTAACTTGTAAATTTACTTCCCTCGTTCCATTTTCCCACTCATAGCTTCTCAGTATTTTTTGTTGATTGACTGATTGACTGGATAATAGGATAGGTGAATTTGCTCCCTGTTCATTATGTTCACTTTGTTCTGTACAGTTTATTTCTGATTTTGTAACGTCATCATTTCCTAATGCCATGGTTGCCTCTGAAGAGGGAGAAGTACCATCTTTAGTGCTAGTTTGACTTTCCTGGGTGATTTCAGCTAGGTTATAACTTTTATTTTGATTTACCGTCTGGTTACAGGATATCCAGTCCCTGCTTTGGACATTATTTTTTCTTATTTCGACATTAACCTCTATAGGTAAATTCATTGAAGTTATTGTTTTTTTTCCTGGTTAGTTCTTTTAACGACCTGTCAATGCTTGGTGTCTCAACAATATCCTTTTCGTTTTCGTTTTGATCCATTTGACAATATGATGTCATACTTAATAGTTCAAGGTCAGTAATTTGGTCAATCATTAGGTCCGTTGGTTATTACCCTCTACGTTCCCATTATGTGTTTTCTTGTCAAGATCTTGTTTTTGCCCAGTTTGTTGGATATTAATGTCCAAGGTGCTAATTGGCTTAATAGGGGCTTGTAGATTTCTTATTTCAGATTCAGATTCAGTTTGAAATGACATCAGATCCCCAATCGGATCTTTCATAAAATCACATTTTTGTGGAACGTTTAGAGATTTTCTGAACATCCGTGCTATTGGTGAAATTAGCATCTGGTTCGCATCTTTTTGTTGTGCTTTGACATTTTTTAATACTCTTGTCACTTGTCCTTTCCGCGTCCATTTAGTAGGGGGGCCCGATGATCTTTCCCTTCCTGAACGCATATTTAATATTATTTGATGTTACTTAATATGTGTGATCCAATTCTCAATGCGATACAAGCCCCTCTGTAGGCCAGCGAGATCTAATAGCTTGTAGTTAAAGACACCAGGTGAATATTATTTTGTTTTTTCCACTTCACTTTCACAGGAAATTATTTCTCCGCTGCTGTTAGTGTTTCTGCTCTGGGTTAAAACAATGCTCAATGCTCAATGCTGAGTCCAAACAGGCCTGGGCTCCTAGATCTATACTCTTTGCCCAGACATACCCCTCCTCTACCGCTACAGGCCCACTATAGGCCTGTGGGAGACATGGAAAATAATCTCCTTGGCGAGAATCAAAACAATCAGGCTTCGTGACTATGTCTCTAAGGGCTGACTTGCCCCAAAAGCCTAAAAAGCAGGACAGCAGGACAGCAGAAGACAGCAGAAGCAGTGCGTGCACCAGAAATCAAGAATACAAGAAACAGGCTACAAGGAGAAGGAGCTATGAGGAAAGGGGACGTCCTTCACCCCTCACCCCTCACTTCTCTCGCCTCTCGTCCCACCTGCAACGGCTTTCTCTCACCATAAAGCCTCCTTCAGTAGTCCATCAGCCTCCAGAGGTACATTGCACAGCATCACAGCGTCACCACCACCGCTCACCGCTCCTCCAGGCTCGCTCAGCTCTCGCAGCTTTCCCCTAACAGCAGCCCTCTTGGCTCAATCTCCCTCCACCTCCTCCTGTTGCAACTCCACCTGACTCAGGTTCAGTGATGGTGATGAGCCGGTGACGAGTTGAGGGAGGGGGGCCGCAGGGGGGCTCAAAGGGGAGCTGAGTCGAGGAAGCGGCCGAGGAAAGACCGGTGTCCCCCCCAGCAGTCGGAACAGCAGGACAGCGGGGCAACAGCAGGGCAACAGAGGGGCAACAGCAGGACAACAATCGCCCGCCCGCTCGCTCAGCGTCAGCGTCGGTGTCGGGAAAATCTGGAAAGTCCGGACCGGAATCACTCTTACGCAATACACAAGGGAGCTGATGGGCAAGTACAGACAGGAACCTCTGATCAATGGTCAGAAAGCTGTAGCCTATAGGGACCCAGGAGCCAGTGTCACCTTGGTGACAGGAAACCTAGTGCCCCAACTTCAGCTTTTACCTGACTACAAGTACCAGGTGACCAACACTGATGGTGTTAGGACAGATCATCCCATGGCCATAGTCAATCTCATCTGGGGAGGGGTCACTGGTCCCAAAAGAGTTGCAGTGTCCCCAAACTTACCTGTAGATTGCCGCTTGGGTAATGATTTGGAAACTTCAGCCTGTGCTGAAGTAGAACTGAAGGCCCATCTAGAGATGGTAGGCCTCCCTGAGAAGGTTGGTGTGACCCTTAGGGCCCCTGTCCAACCACAGGGAAGTTCAGGAGCAGTGGAGCCTGAATGAAGTGCCCACCCTGCTCCACCAGAGAGCAAAGGGGATGAAGAAAAGTATTTTTCCACCCAGACTATACGTAAGGTTCAGCCTCCTCAGGGAACTGATCCTACCCCTTGTAAAGGAGCGGCCCAAGAGGTGGTCAGGCCTGTCCTGGCAGAGCCACTGGGGAGGGGAACCTTCCAAGGAGGTACCAGTCTGGAGCAGGTATCCTGCCCCTCTCTACCCAGCCTCAGTCAGCATAGGGCTGCAGAGGTCAGGGATGTCAGTGTACCCCTAGGGTCCCACCACCAGGAAGAATCCCCTCATCCACAGATTAGGGACCCCCAGCCTAGTAGTACTAGACAGGTGGATAATCCTCAGCAATCTGAGGGATCCCTCTTACCCTTAGGCAATGCCATACCTCAGATGGAGTTTGTTGGGCAATGGAAAACCTGGGACCAGTCTGTCCCAAACCTTCACTGTCCCTTGTCAGAAATAGGGGTCTCTATTTTTCAAGGGTTTGCACCTTTGTTGAAGTAGGGACCCTTCCTTCTAGTCAGGATAAGGGAGTTACACTCCTAAAATAACTCCTGCTCACCACCTTGGTAGCTTGGTACGAGCAGTCAGGCTTATCTTAGAGGCAGTGTGTAAAGCATTTGCACGTAACCAACAGTAATACAGTGAAAGCACTACAAAAGGACATCACACCAGTTTAGACAAATATCCAATATTTTTATCCACTCAAAACAAGATAAAAAAAGATAAAGAATCCACAATACAGTGCTTGAAAAAGAGATACTTTGCAAGATGTCCTCTAAACTGCTGAAATACCTCAAAAACAGTTTTTACGAGTGGGTAGCTCCATCCGGGGCTCTGCGATGCTTAAAACCACAGAGTCTAACAGTTCCCGCCGACCGCGTCGATACGGGCCAGCAAAAGCGTGAACAGACTCGGTAACAGGTACTTTTCTCGTTGTGGCTTACACGGAGGTGTGAGACGGATGTGGCAACCATCGCGGTTGCGTTGCAAAATAGAAGCAGTGCAGGGTGCGGTGTCCTCTCGATGCGGGGCAGGCAGCGACTCAGTGGCGATCGTCCAGACGGCATTGGTGAGAACAAGGCTTACGGTCCAGGGCGATACCATGTTCGAAGTGGTGCTGGCAGGTTGCGGTGCAGGTGACAGAGCCGGTTTGCGGGAGGTGGCGTTGGTCAGCCCAGACGGCTGTGTGGGATGAGGCAGTGTGTTGTGAAACCTTTTGAGCAGTGCCCCCAACCATGATGCGGTCACGGGTGCCGAGTCAGCAGCAGCGACAGCATCCATGAGACCAGGATGGCGAAGTGAAGCAAGGCTGTGCGGACTTTGGTGCCCACAGGCCACGTTGCAAGCAGCGGCTCGGTGGCGGCGGCATCAGTCGTCGTCGTTGGTGAGACCAGGGTTGCACTGCGAGATGCAGATGGTGCAGTCTGTGGTGCCGTCAGGACACAGAGCCAGCGTCAGTGATGGAATCGGTTGCGGTTCCCTTCTCTGTGGCAACTGAAACAGTGTCTCCAGAGGCGGTACCCAGAGGTTGGTGAAGTCTTTGCAGTCCCTGAGACTTCAGAACAGGAGGCCAGCTCAATTTCAGGCCCTTGGAGATACTCAGCACAAGTAAAGAAAGTTCAGTCCAGTCCTTTCACTGCCCAAGGCAGAAGCAGCAACTGCAGGCCAACACAATAAAGCAACAACACAGCAAATGGGCAGTACTCCTCCTGGCAGCTCTCCCAGCTCTTCTTCTTGGCAGGTTCCTTGATTCCAGTGAGTTCTAAAGTTTAGGGGTTTTGGTCCCACTTTTTATAGCCCAAAATCCTTTGTCTTCTCAGGCAGAGAGTGTCTGTGTTTAGACCAAAGCAGTTTGGTCCTATCTGGCCCAGCTTCCCAGCAGGAGGCGGAGACGGCATTGTACAAGGCAGACAGGTCCTATTCAGGTGCTAGTGACAACTCCTCCCACTACTCTGAATGCAGCCCCGGTCTGTTCAGCCCAGCCCTGACTCATCCAGAATCTGCACATCCCCAGCCCCTGTCTTTTCAAAGTCAGACAGTCAATACACATCCTAGCAGAGGCACACAGGATGGCTAAGCAAGAAAACACCTACTTTCTAAAAGTGGTATTTTCAAACACAGAATGTAAAAACCACCTTTACCAAAAGATGCATCTTTAGATTCTGAGTATAGGCAAGCTAAAATGTATTTTTCTATCTGGTCCCAATGGTAAGTTATATTTATAAGATGTTATAAATTAATTCCTATGCTTTCCTATGGGCCAGATAGCCTTTAAATGGTGAAAAACAAAATGCACTGTAATTCACTACCAGGACGTGTCACACACATCAGTGCATGTCCTACATTTCACATACACTGCACCCTGCCCACAGGGGTACCTTGGGCCTACCTTAGGGGTGAATCACATGAATGAAAAGGGAAGGTTAAAGCCTGGCAAGTGGGTGCACTTGCCAAGTCAATGTGACAGTTACAAACTGTGCGCAGACTCTGCAGTGGCAGGTCTGAGTTACCTTTTCAGGGCTACTCATGTGGGTGGCACAATCATTGCTGCAGGCCCACTAGTAGCATTTGATTTACGGGCCGTGGCACACTCAGTGCACTTTACTAGGGACTGACAAGTAAATCAAATATGCCTATCATGGAAACACCAATACATAACACAATTTACCCATAGAGCATATGCACTTTAGCACTGATCAGCAGTGATAAAGTGCACAGAGTCCTAAAACCAACAAAGACAGGTCAGAAAAAATAGGAGGAAGAAGCAAAAAGTTTGGGGATAACCCTACAAAAAGGCCATTTCCAACAGCCCTTGATTGTTCCAACCAGAAGAGATCAACCAAAAGCTGTAGGCAGCCAGAGGGTGACCCCTAGCGATAGATGTAAGTCAGTCATAGAAAGAAAGGCCTACATGATGGCCAGTGCACTGGGGAAGCTGAGACCAACCCTGTTAGGGCCTCACTTTCCTACTCAAACACCCCATCAGCCTCTTTCTTGGCTAAAACAGATTACAGGTAATCACCCCAAATGTTTGAGAGGATCCAAGACCCTACATGGGAGGAACTTCTCAGTGATCCATAGGGGTACCCATGCTAGTGCAGGACCTTCCTGGCCACTCAGGAAATAAAGTCTATACTGGGCAAGGCCAGTTTTACCTTCTTTTGTTTGGGGGGTTATGTAGGAAGGTAGGATCCTTCTCCATGTGTACCCCCACTTTCAGCCTGGTGCTAAGCTGGTTTTGACTAGCCTGACTGGAATCCTGCTAATCCTGCCAATCAGGACCCCAGTCTATCTGCTTTCTCTCTAAATTGTTATGCTGTGCCATCTCACCTGATGGTAGAGAACGAAGGAACCCGTCTCCGCTTAAAGAATGACACCCCGCAAGGGATGTCAGACCACTGCGAGTCGAAGATTCAGTCAGCATGCAGGACCCCGTGTCAGCTTGGAAGGAATTCTCCTCTAATTTGCACGGGGGAATAAAGGTCTTATATACAAGAGTGGTTATTCCAGGGTTTCTTCTAGAATCGATATGTTTTGAAAACAGTCACAACTGTTTTGAAAACAATCATAAATGTTTTGCCAAACAAATGTGATCGTGCAGAGCTGGCTGTTGGCCAAGGATGAAAAAATTGGTGACCCTTATACAAAATAATTATGTGTTGCCTGAGGGCATGTTTATTTACGTTAGGTACAGGGATTATGATAGAATACTAAGAGCCTGGTGACGAAGAGACAGGAGCAAGCTACTAGGTAAAAAGCCACTTGTTTCAGAACCGTCATTGTCGTGTGGATGGGACAATGTATGAAAAAAGGGGTATACTTGACAGGACTAGCCTGAAGGACATGACACCATGTGTTGCATTAGTGGTGTCACTTCGCTTTGCGAGAATTCCCCACAGTCATCACTTCTGCGTAATGTCTTCTTCATGTACGGGCTCCTCCAATGCCATTTGCACAGTCAGTCAGCTCACTCCTTTGATAGCAGTTTGGAGCCTGTCCTTGCAGGCTAGTCTACTCTTCCACAGTTTACTGGCCCGGGAGTTGTCAGCACCCCAGCTCTGGAGCTCAAAAGAATCTCCCGGTCACCATTGGTGTGGGATCACAGGCTTCTGGTCTGGAAATCATTGTACAAATACATGACGTTTGTGATCCAGCCTTATACTCAGGTTGTGGACATCTCTTGTGAATTCTAGCTGTTCAGTTCTGTGAAAGGTGACCAGTGCTGCCCTTTGGGATTTCCATGCAGACATTTGCAGTCATCATCTATGTTACAATGGCAGAAAGGAAGGCAGAGGAGGTGAGAGTCTCCTTGTAGGAGCAACCCAAAACAAGAGAGCAAAAAAACAAGTAAGGCTGCCCGACCTAACTACCTGTCAACTGATGGGAGGACGGGTAGCCTTTCTCAAAGACAATAGGCAAGGAAGGGGCAGGGGAAACTCCTTAGTATCAAAGGCGCCTTCTGTGGCTTTCATTAAGACCAAAAACTCTCTTCTGTAGGATCCACTGAAAGGTTCCTGGAATGTTCAGGGTGGGGGGACTGTGCCGGATGCTTCTGCTTTCTGGCCTCTACACGCATCCATCCTAGGTACCACCAAGGTATGCATGGTACAAAATGAAAAACACTGTGGCCTCAGCGCATGTACCATTTGATCTACAAACACACATCCTGCACACACAAGATGTACATGTACATGAAACATCTGCGCACAGGTAAAGCATGAACACGTGCAGGGTTGGTGAAGAACCAGGTTAATTTGGGCTAGCAGAACAATTTGACAAATGGACGCAAGGCAGGTAGGCCTGTACCCTGTTCTCCCAAGAAGGCAACAGGAAAAAACAACTGCAACTATAATCATTTCGCTGCCACCACTGATAATCCTCTGCAGCCCAGTGAGATGGCAGTAGTCACCGTCTTTAAAAGGAAGATGTTCGTCTTTCGGCAACGGAGCCCTGCTCAGGGTCTCACTCCAAATATTGAAAAGGCCTCAGCTCTCACGTCATGTCACAACAAAGGAGGACAACAGTGATGAAAAGAAACCTACCTGGAAGAGTGAGAAAATGAGGGATGGGCAGGGGGTGGAGAAATGGAGAATGAATTGGGAACAAAACCAGGTAGCCTTGGTTATCGGGAACTTCGGTATTGGGAAGGGTCAGTGGTGGGCTCCTAAGAAAATCGTTGGGCCACTGAACTTGCTTTCATTTATTTATAACAAATTGAGCACTGGTGCTTTATATAATTCACCATTTTAAAAAGACTGCGGTGTTGCTTTGCTTTTGTTTGCTGCCTGTCTGCAAACTGCGTTTGGGAAAAACACATCAAAAAGCTAATACGTATTTCATACCTAACATTTAAACAACAAACTTCACTGTCTTTGCATGACACTTGTCTACTCATTTTGCTCAAATTGAATGAAAATCCCAAGATGCTGCAGCGAGTTTCTCGGGAATTTAGGGCTGACAATTGATGCTACCTAACCTTGCTGCACTTGGGGGGAAGGGCTGCCGTCACCCTATCCTGATTGACATTTGTTTCTGCAGTTCAGCAAAACCGAAAATAAAATTAAATTACAAGTCATGCAAGAGTTGCAAAATATGTTTATTATCGGTTTTTTAATTTGATTCTAAAATGCTGTCCTTTAAAATACACAGAAGGAGGAATCGGGACTTGACTTCAAGAAAGTGACAAGTAGTAAGATTTAATTTACCAGACAGGTCAGGTTGCTGATTTTATTTGAGCAATGCAAGGGGGACTAGATTAATTCGAAATGCCTGCATATATTACTCTCTGAAGTATAAAGATTTAGGAACAAAGACGAAGTAAAATAACATAAAAGCGTCTATTGTTGTGTTTTTTTCTGTTGAAGCTAGTGCTTTGAGATAATAGATTGAAGTGCCAGAGGGAAGGTTTTGCTCGAAGAAGACAATAGCCACGGTCAGAAAGGACCACTAAAAAATGCACAAAAAGAGGTGTGTATGCCCAGTAACAGCGCGAATTTCCAAAACATGGCAGAATTTCACCAGAGGGGCACGGTGTGTGGTGGAACGTTTGGTATTATGGATATCTCCTTTTATCAATTTCATTTGTGGCTCTGATAATAGTTTTTCCAAAGAGGGCTGCAATATTTTTCGAAATGCTTAAAATCCAATACCCCAGGGTTCTGAATTCATAAGGTGTACTAAATTGCATCTTTTACTAGTTGTGGCCTAAAAAGGGGGTAGAGCATCTCCATTTTGATCCTTTCCACACCAAAATCTGCATGTTATGACATTTTCTGGGCATTTTTTTCCCCAGTATGTTTTGGCAGGATTCGCGTGTTACACGTGGACAATTACAGTATGTGACGTGCAGGGTACCCAGTAATTAGGACTTGCAATTTGTAGATCCTTAGCAAATCGTAATTAGAAAATTGCAATTCCTAATGTACTAAAGACGTATTCTTAAAATAGCAATTCCTAGTGGGTTTTCAAATCCACCTACCTCATAAATTAATGCGGTCGTTTGCAATTTGTGACCCACTAGGAATTGCCGCCATCATAGAATGGTAGCATGCTGAGGTCAGCAGACCACCGTATATGTGACTGCTTTTAAATAAATCATTTTTTTAATGCAGCACATTTTCCTTAAAAGAAAACAGGATGTGCAAAAAAAAAGAAACTTACATTTTTAAGTTTCATTTTTTAAGAGTAGGCAGTGGCTCGTGGGACCAATCCCTGTTCTTAGAAAATTATATTTTTTAGATTCACAAAGGGGAAGGGGTGCCCCTCCTATCTGCGAATGGGTTACCACCTCAGAGGAAGAGGTGATAAAATCTTAATATTTTGTGAGCATAATTCAGTTGCAAAACATTTTTACAAACCACTGCGATTGAGTATTTGGAAAGGACACCCTAAAACGCCTCCTCCAAATACTGAATCACAAAACCAAATTGCAATTCGGTAACAAGTGTGGGCTGCTCTGAACCTTGCCTGGGCTATTATTGGCAACAACTTGCTCCTGGGATGCTCTCTACACCAGTTCCTGTTGGCTACCATCGTTGGGGACACTTTCGTTGGGGGCAAGCTTTCATGCTGTGACCTCAGGTGACTACATGTCCCCGAAACCCGCTGCTCGGGACAAGCGCGGGCCATGCCTATCCGTGCCCATCATATGTTGGGCTGGGCTATCCCTCTTGGCCGCACTCTCCGGATTTGAGGTGACAAGGTGCTTTTAATGCCAACAGCACCGTACCCACTGAAACTTTTATTATTACACAGACCGGAGGTTTTTGACTGGAGGCTGCTCTTTCTTGTTTAGCCCTTGCTGCATTCGTGCTGACAAAACCTCTGCATTTTGTTGGTAATGTTTCTATGTATTTGTTATATTTTTTGTATTAGAATGTAAAGTTTTTTTGCATTTTTTGTGTTTTTTTCTAGTGGCAATTTTTTTTGATGTGCTGTTTGCAGTTGATTGCAACATCATTGTGCATTTTATTTCTGCAATCTCAAACTAGCTAGCTTGGTGCTTGTAAAATTGGTAAACAAAAGGCTTCAGGCCTTCCACAGGGCATCACCAAAAGCACCAGCAGAAATGACAACTGCACATTCGGGGAGATTGATCTGCTAATTGAGGAAGTGGAGACACTCATTAGCTCAGACTTACTACCCGCAGGGGAAGGTTCACTTGACTCGAACAACACTAAAGTTGTAGTCCGCCACAATAGCCAGGGGGCCATCCCCAAGGCAAACCGCCTGCATGATCTCAAATCAAGCATTTGGTCAGGAACTGAGGGCAAGGGGGCTCTTCAAATAAAGCAAAAAAAAGTAAAGGCCAACCTAAGGGAACACAAAAAAAGAGCCAACTGCAGTCCCTAACACACTTGACACAGACTTAGAAAATGGGTCGGGCATGTTGAATATGATCATACACAAACAGACAATCTCAATTTCATGCAGCAATAGATTCCTCCTCCATGAAGTGCAAACTCAGACTGCTTCACCACTCTTGCCTCATGATAATCTTAGCCTCGCGCATTTTAATAACTTAGCTTCTGAAGGCAAATTGCCTACCTTAACACACCAAATTTCTGAACTTAAAAGTGAGTTAGGCGAACTTAAAACAATGGTCCTTCATTTATCCACCCTCCTAAATAAAATAACTGCTGTTAAAAATACCACCATTGACACTGTTATGCCGACAAAACCTAGACTAGAGGGGAAGTCTTTAAATAAGGCAAGTGAATTCCATGGCTCGAGCCACCTCTCCCTGATTAAAAAGCATAGAAATGGCCCGGAAATCCAGGAGAGGTCAAAATGGATGTGGAAGCGGAGGACATTAAAGCTGCCTACGATTGATCGCTCTGCTTGACCCACCACCGGTTTATCTGTGGCTAGGCAGGCTGTAGACTACAAATGGCCACCTACTGTACTGCTTCCAAATGATAGCCTACAGAGGGCTATTCCAGCCCCACAAAGCAGATGTCCAATATTCATGACTAATGTTCCCAAACTTAGCCAGAAGTGTAACAAGGAAGGTTACAGGCTGTTCCCTAATAAGAGAGGACATCTTGAGTGCATCTAGGCACCAATTATGACATCATTGAGCATATTCTACCTAGCAAACACCTAGTGGTTGCACTAGTGGCATTTGACATAAGGACCGCCACTCTTAGTGACTCAAATATTCGTTTCAAGTGCAGATGTCAGGATCAGAATCCAACCACTGTCCACTCAAGAGAATCTCACTTGCGGGAAGTAGACTGGCTATTGCATTAACCTTCAAATCCCCCTTTGACAGTTGAATCCCGTCCAATCGATAATAGTGGTCAGTATGTGACTAACTCCATACCCAACACCTCGGTACCAAAGCAAAATGCTTGCCTTTCTGCCATTTCCTCTGAACATTTCAATGTATTGCTTCTACCACTATCTACCACCCATGAGGCTATACAAACAGTAAACTTTCATTCCTCTCTCACTGCTCCCCAGTCCGTGGAACTGGCTTCCATTATATTATGGAGCGTGGCTGGTCAAAGTTTGAAAGTCGCTGCCCCGTGCTGGAACGTATATAGCATTTACCTACCACAGGAAACCTGGGCCTTGGATCCTGTCTTAAAGTTAGGCTATCTTAACTTCTTGATCCCTGCTCCACCTGGATCCACAAGACGAACAGCGGGTTGTTTAATGACATGAATTAGATTAAATTTTGAGTCAGACCACTGACTCTTTGTCAGTGAAATTGCTCTCCCACCCTCGCAGCTCCCACATTAAGTGAGGCCTCTACTGAGCCCCTGCACTCCCATAGTGTCTGGTGTTCGTGGCCCTCCTTCACCCGCAGGTTATACCTGCGCCTCATCCCTTGTGGTCCAGTGGACCTCTGACTCCTTTCTCTCACTCCGCTTTCTGCCCCTTCTGCTCAGTTTTTCACCCTTTCACTCATCTTAGCATTCTTCTTCTGCTTTCTGCACCGTTTTTCACCCTTTAGCTTTTTCACCCTTTCACTCTTCTCAGCACTCTTCTTCTGCTTTCTGCTCCATTTTCACCCTCTATTCTTCCCACCTTTCTACTCTTCAGATCTTTTTAGTTTCTTTTTCACCTGTTTTACTCTTTACTTTCTTCCTCTATTGCTTGCTTTCCCCTGTTTTTTTCCTGCCGCTGCTGCCCCCGCGGCCCCTACCCACCAGCGCAACCAGCCCAAGCCAGTTCCCCTCCCTGTTCTCACCTCCCAGCTGTCCAGCCCTCCCTGACCCTACTTAGTGGCGGCCGCTGCACGGCTGCACCGCTGGCGCACCGAAGGTGCCCAAAGGCAAGCCCATCTGCACCCGTCCGCGACCTGACCCCGACCAGCACCAGGAACCCTGCACCTCCGCACCGCCAACGCTACAACCCAGCGGTACTCCACGCACTCAACCCAGGCCGCAACAACAACTGCAAGCTAGTGTCACCAGCCGACACCCACAGACCCTTCAGCTGCCAAACGCTGCCAGCACACCTGCAGCACCGCTAGGAACATGGACCCAGCACAACCCACCTGTAAGAACACAACCAAACTGAAGACCCTGCAATGCATCCTCCTCAACGTCCGATCACTCCACAAACACGCCACCGAAATCTGGGACCTCCTCAACAGCACCACCCCGGACGTAGCATTTTTTACCGAAACCTGGACCAACACCATCTCGGGACCAGACATCGCCATCGCCACCCCCAAGTATACAAGATCTCCCGGGAAGGACCACCCCACCCACCCGGGAGGAGGAATCGCCATCATCCACAAATCCACCCTCCGCTTGAGCACACTCCCCGACGAGCCCACAGACCTGATGGAACACCTACACTTCAAGATACAGGCCAGCCCTCCCACCACCCTCTGAGGAACCCTCATCTACCGACCCTCTGGACCTCGCGGACCTTTCACCAACTCCATCATGGACATCATCTCCCCGCAAACCATCGCATCCACCAACTAAACCCTGCTAGAAGACCTCAACTTCCACCTAGACAACCAACTAGACCCCAACACTGCATCCCTCCTGGACAACATCCACATCATTGGACTCCGCCAGATTGTGACCGAACCCATGCACTCAGCAGGACACACCCTTGACCCCCTCTTCACATCAGGAGACTCCATCACTTTCATCCACCCCACCAAACTCCCGTGGACAGACCATCGATGCATCCACTTCACCTTCAGAACACCCACCACCCGCAGACCCCAGCACCTACTCCAGCGAAGAAACTGGACCAAAATCACTGACGACCAGCTCACCTCCTCACTCGGCAACTCAATCCCAACCACTGCGGAAGACGATGACCCCAACACCGCAGCCCGAACCCTGCACAGATGGATCTCCAACAGCGCCAACACCATAGCCTCCCTCAAGAAGAACAACAACACACACGCCAAGAAAGATAGATGGTTTACCACCGAAGTCTGAGAGTCCAGATGCAGATGCCGCCACCTCGAAAAGGCCTGGATGAACTCCAAATCTACAGAAGCCCACAACAACTTCAGAACCGCCACCAACGCCCACCACCAACTCATCAGAAATATGAGAAAAACAGTGATCGAAGACAGAATCTCCACACACGCACACAACAGCAAAGAACGCTTCAGCATCATCAATGAGTTTGCCCAACCCACCAGCGAGTTTACTGACATTCCTCCCTCACAAGACCTCTGCAACAAACTCAGCACCTTCTTCCACCACAAAATCAAGAACATCTAAGACAACTTCGACGAAGACAACCAACACACTAAACCCTCACCAGCCACCCCCGACAACCTGAAACCAACGATTGGCAGCTGGACAGCCCTCACCACTGAAGACACACTGAAGACAATGAAGTCAATCTACTCTGGGGCCCCCACGGACTCCTGTCCCCACAACTTCTTCAACAGAGCCGCCGACACCATCGCACCCATGCTTCGCCACACCATCAACCGTTCCCTGGCGACCGTGTCCTTTCCTGACGACTGGAAACACACAGAGGGGAACCCCCTCCTGAAGAAGCACTCGGCGGACCCCACCGACCTCAAAACTACAGACCCATCTCCCTGCTCCCGTTCCCAGCGAAAGTCATCGAGAAAGCCATCAACAGTCAACTCGCCACCTTTATCAAAGAGCACAACATCCTCGACTCCTCCCAATCTGGCTTCAGAAAAAACCACAGCAGAGAAACCACCCTCCTCGCTGCAACTGACGACATCTGCTCCCTACTGGACTAAGGAGAAACAGTAGTCCTCATCCTCCTTGACCTCTCAGAGGCCTTCAACAGAGTCTCCCACCGCACCCTAACACGCAGATTCCAGAACGCAGGGATCTGGGACAAGGCCCTTGACTGGATCCATGCTTTCCTCTCCGGCAGAACGCAGCAGTGCAGACTCCCTCCCTTCCTCTCGGACCCTACACCAACCACCTGCAGAGTCCCCCACGCTCTTCAACATCTACATGGCTCCGCTCACCCCCATCGTCAGAACCCACAGACTCAACATTGTTTCATACGCAGACGACACCCAATTAATCCTCTCCCTATCCAACAAACCCAACGCAGCCAAACACAACTTTCAAGAAGGCATGGAAGCTGTCGCCAACTGGATGAAAAGCAGCTGCCTACAACTCAACACCTACAAAACAGAAGTACTCATCATGGGCCCACACCCCGAGGCCTGGAACGACACTTGGTGGCTCCTGGTCCTCGGAAGCCCACCCACCCCCACGGACCACGCACACAACCTTGGAATCATCCTGGACTCCGAGCTCAAAATGGACCGCCAGATCAACTCTGTTGCATCCTCCTGCATCCACACCCTCTGCCTCCTACACAAGACCTTCAAATGGATCCCCCTCAAACACAGAAAGACCGTCACTGATGCCCTTGTCACCAGCAGACTCGACTACGGCAACGCACTCTACGCCGGAATAAGCAAAATCATCACCCTCAAGCTACAAAACATCCAGAACACCGCCGCTAGACTGGTCCTCAACCTGCCAAGACACTGCCACATCACCCAGCACCTGCACACACTCTACTTACTCCCCATCGAGACTAGAACCACCTTCAAGATCCTCACCCACGCACACAAAGCCCTCCACAACACTGGACCAGCATAACTGAACAGCCAACTCAAATTCCACGCACCCCAAAGTACCCTATGATCAGCCCAGCTCTCCTACGCCGTGGTCCCCCACGCCAGAAAGACCAGATCAGGAGGCCGCTCCTTCTCCTTCATCGCAGCCAGAGCCTTGAACGTCCTACCACTCCACCTCAGACAGACAACATCACTCTCCATCTTCACGAGAAACCTCAAAACTTGGGTCTTCGACAGACTCCCTCCTTGATGGCCTGGAACCTGCACCTCCCCATCTCCCCAGCGCCTTGAGACCCTTACGGGTGAGGAGTCACACTGAACAAACACATGATTGATTGATTGAATTTTGTTTACCATTTACTGCAAACGGATTATGTTGATGTCCTGGCAGTTCGCATTAGTTTGGGCAGTTCCAACTTTATTGTTATATACAATGTTTATCCCAGCGGGGTCAGGTGGGGGTTAAATTCAGAAACTATTTTCATCTTAGAGGAACCTTTGGAGGAATTTTGAGGGAAAATGTACTTAACATTTACTGCTATCCACCCTCACCTGAATCTTGGCAGCTCAGAACAGCGCCTCGCGCTGCAACGAACTCTTCCCTCAGGCGCCATTCACGAGGGCGAGGCGAGACACGCCCCCTCGGCTGGCCACACCCCCCCCAACCTCCTCGCCCACTGGTATAAAGTATGTGTCTTGGGAGGAAGCGCAGCGGACGAGCGCAGCGGGCGCGACTCTTGCGCGCCGGAGGCGCGCCTAAGGCAAGCCCGTCTGCGCCCGTCCGCGACCGACCGGGACCAGGGGCCATACCCCCTGCCAGCCCCAGCACACCCGAGGTAACCATCATTCGCTATAACCGCACCGACCTACTGGCCCTACGTAAACCTATTGAAACATCAAATTGTATTCTAACCGGCCCAGGTCTATCCTACGGTCCCATCTCATGCCGTTCCTGTCACTGGACCAGCTTAGGTCAATCTCCAACGGATCCTCATATGACCCCCACCAACCCTCAGCATGAACTACAATGTTTATATTTTAATGCTAGATCACTACCCAAGCATGCACTTGACATATGGGATATCCTAACCTCTAAAACGCCAGATCTGGTCTTCGTCACCGAAACGTGGCTATCAGATGCCAGTGCCCCGGATCTAGCTAACGCTCTCCCCCCCAATTATAAAATAATAACACAAAACAGACAAAATAACAAAAAAGGAGGTGGAGTAGCCGTAATCTTTAGGGACCACCTAACTTGCCTAACGGATACAACTAATGCGGAGCCTGAGCATGAGCTATTACCATTTAGAATCCTCGCCGAGAATCATGTCATGCTAGCGGGTGCAGTCATCTATAATCCACCTGGACAACAAACTAACCTCAGTGCGAAACTAATGAACCAAGTACTCCCTTTGTGCCTAAAACACAAACACTACATGATCATCGGAGATTTTAACGTCCACTACGAAAATTCCAATGCCCCTGGAGTCGCCCAGCTTAAATACGACATGGAAATCCTCCAACTGAAACAACTGATCGACAACCCTACTCATACAGCAGGGCACACCTTGGATCTCCTCTTTACAAACATCGAGCGGACCACTCTCAAGGAAATTCTCCCCCTGTCATGGTCTGATCACTTCATGCTTTCATTTCTACTTGAACTTCCTGGCAAACCTGTAAAAATCAAATACTCCCCCCTCACCTCCAACAGAGTCTGGAAACTAATCAAAGACTCCAATTTCCAAAATCATTTTCACGTGACAGATGTCTCCCTTCCAGATAACGAACCTACTGGGAATAACGCCATCCGGCTAGAAACCAGCATCCGCCAAACATTAGACAAAATTGCACCCCTGCGAGACGTCAGAAAAAAAACAACCATCAACGAAAAATGGTACACCCCCTCCCTCAAGAGCCTTAAAAGGGAATGCCAAAAGATGGAACACCAATGGAGACAAGCGAAAAACCCCACAACCAGAGTCAATTACACTGCCAAAAGGAAACAATACATCCTTGCCATCCGAGTGGCAAAAAAGGCATTTTTCGTGCAACGAATCAACGAAAACCACAACTCGGCAAAAGAGTTGTTTAAAATTGTGAAGGAGCTTAGCAATCCATCCTGCACCTCGCAAAACCTTACCCCCTCGACAGAAGCATGCGAACGGATAAGCTGCTTCTTTTCTGAAAAAATCAATAAAATTTACTCAACTTTTACTCTCCCCCAAACCGTCCCTCCTCATGATAATTCTGACGCAAGACCACCTACATCCGACAATGATAATGATCGCACAGACCTGGGTAACTCCCCTCGCTTATCCAACTTCCAACCGCTCTCTGAAAAGGAAGTACTAACAGTCCTTAGAGCAATAAAATCTGGCTCCCCCACAGACCCCTGTCCACACTTTGTATTCTCGGAAATTGCACCAACCTTATGCCCAATCATCACCAAACTTTTTAATCAATCCCTCACCTCTGCGTCTTTTCCAGACTGCTGGAAACACGCATCTGTAACCCCCCTCCTGAAAAAAGCTGGAGCCGATATTCTCAACCCAGAGAACTATAGGCCAATTTCACAACTCCCCTACCTCTCCAAAGCATTGGAGAAGATGGTTAACTCACAGTTATCCAAATATCTTGAGGACAACTTGCTTCTGGACCCTACCCAAACCGGCTTCAGATCCAACAATAGCACCGAGGCCACGCTGCTGGCAGTGTCGGACAGCGTCAGATGCATCACTGACCAAGGGGGTTCGGTGGCTCTGATACTGTTAGACCTGTCGGCAGCGTTCGACACTGTTTCACACAAATGCCTACTGAACATCCTCCGGTGCAAAGGTATACAAGGCACAGCGTTGCAATGGATCGAATCCTTCCTGTGCAACCGCACCCAGGCAGTGCACATGGGCCAATTCCATTCTGAACCCCGCCCCATCAGTTGCGGAGTCCCACAAGGGGCTTCCCTAAGCCCCACTCTCTTCAATGCCTATGTATCATCTCTGGCCGACATCGGGAGAAAGTGGGGCATCGGCATTTGCTCATATGCCGACGACACGCAGCTGATGGTGACCTTGGATGAAAGATCGGAGAAATTAGAAACAACTAAAAATAAACTCCACAGTTGCCTCTCCGAAATGGCCGACTGGATGCGTAATCACTGTCTTAAGCTCAATGCCGGAAAATCCGAAATTCTACTGTTCGGAGGAGCTAAACTATCATGGAATGATTCTTGGTGGCCACCGGCTCTAGGGACAGCCCCCGCCCCGAAACAACACGCCAGGAATCTGGGTGTCATGATGGATGACGCACTATCCATGAAGGACCACGTACGCACACTTTGGGGTAAGGGATTTGCAATCCTGAAACTCCTCGCCAAGATCTTCAAATGGATCCCACTGGACTGTCGTCGCACAATCACACAGGCCCTCCTAGTTAGCCGCCTGGATTACGGCAATGCTCTATTCGAAGGAATGAACGAGCAGTTGTTCTCTCGCCTCCAGGTCCTGCAAAACCAGGCTGCCAAGCTGGTATGTAACAAAGGCAAAAGGGACTCAGCATCGGCATGCTTAAAACAACTCCACTGGCTGCCGATGCGCCAGCGCGCCACATTCAAACTACTCTGTCATGCGCACAAAACCCTCCATAAAACAGGCCCTACTATCCTGCAAGGGAAAATTGAATTTTACATTCCAAACCGAAACTTAAGATCCACTAATTCAGCCCTAGCAAAACCCAGGCGTATCTACAAAACAAGAACAGGAGGACGAGCCTTCTCGCATTTGGCGGCCAAACGCTGGAATGAACTACCGGCGGATCTGAGACACACCACGAACCTCCTTGTATTCAGGCAAAAACTCAAAACTCATCTCTTCCCCAAATAATAAACCCCCGGTCCAAACCTCAGCAGCCCTTTCTCATTAAGCGCCTTGATATCCCTTGGGATGAATGCTGCGCTCTACAAATACCTCAAATAAATAAAAAAATAAATAAATTTATCTGGAGGTGGATGAAGTTGTGACTTGGGGAGTACTGCAGCTTGACTTGCCCATGATCCATAAATGGGTGCAGACAGCCCTTCAGTTGAAGTCACTCACACTGGAATACGGGCTTAGATCTGTGAATGAAATAACTGAATCTGATAGAAAGTGGGCTTGGACTGTTCACAATCCACCTTATTCAAGCTGCATTGATTATAATTTAATTGATCTACATCTTTGACTATGCCTTAGCATCATGATTGTCAATTAGAGGGATGAAAGTGATCACAATCCCTTGTTTCTTACTATGAAATCTTTCTACCCAAGGTTGGTGAGTCAACACCAATTTGCAGCTAGCACCAGAGAGATTTTCCCCTCTAATGACACACGTCACCTTAAATGGTCACAGACACCTGATCGCTTAGCAACAATTGGCATTGATCTACAGCTAGCCTTAGCTGAGATGAACGAAATATCATAACTACAGACAGTTAGTGGCCATAGCTGATACTCATATCCAACTTTAAAAGAAATTAAAAATATATTTTACTATTTCAGCCACTAAATTCCAGAAATGCCAATTTAAAACCAAAACCTGGTATAACAATGAATGCAGGCACCTACGTTGTCAGTTAGGTGAGGCACTGAAATATATGGACATTTTCCATATTCATTCAGCCCGGAAAGGCCTACAAACTGGCCCAGGCCCATGTCAAGAGGGAATGGGATGATGGGAGATGGCAGGACCTGAAAGAGGCTTGCCATGCCAAGGATTCAACTACATTTTGGGCCTTAGTTAAATGGCGTGGAGAGGGCCATACACTTTCCACCTCTAACTTTGTAGCTCCTTTTGTATGGGTGGAACATTTTTCAGCCTTGTGCTCAATACCCAAGTATACCCTCCTAGTAGATGATCAAGTGACCGTTCTACCACTAGATGATCCCGCTCCACTGGGGGATCTTGCCTTTGAATTGGAACCAGTTTCCCTCGCTCTGGATGCAGTAACCAAGGCAGGGACTCTGACCTGTATGGCATCCCTGCTGACTTATTCCTGCAGGACAGGGAGAACCAGTCCATGTATTTTTTATGCCAAGAGCCCATTTTCCAGAATCCTGAAAGGGAGCTGTAGTCATCCCAATACACAAGAAAGCTGATAGAGCCCTGCCATGCAATTATAGGCCAATCAGTTTAATTGATTGTGTTTTCAGGACAAACTGTATGTGCCTATTTTAGGTAGAATACAAGGCTGAATAAATGAAAATGATATTCTGTTTCCTTCCAGGCTTGATTCTGCAAGAGGGTAAGCACTACGGATCAGGTCTCTCGCTTCCTTCTTCAATACGTGGAGGCGTTCATGATCCATGGAGGCAGCTTGTATGTTGCCTTTGTTGATCTTAAATCTGCCTTTGATCTGGTCCCCCGTAAGAAATTGTGTCATGTCCTCCTCTGTATGGGCATGCCATTGGCTCTCATGACCATTCACATCCATCTGCAAAAGGATAATTATGCGCAGGTCTGCTGGAGGCAACAGGGAGAGCTAATGGAGCATTTCCCTGTTTAAAAGAGTTCGCCAAGGCTGCATGTTGGCCCCCATTCTATTTTCTTTATTTTTAAATGACATTGTACAGCATCTCTCAAGTCATCTTTGACTGGTATCAAAACATCAATTTTATTGTTTGCCGATGATACCCTCTTGATCTCTAAAACACCCAGTGGTCTACAGTGAGTGCTGCTTCTTTCTGAAAATCCCAGGGACTTGAGATTAACTCAGCTAAAACTAAGCTTCTGACCCTTCAGAAAAGTAAAACTTTTAATGGCAGACTAGAGTTGGGGGACACCCAGTTAGAGAGGGTGGGTGTTTTCACTTACACAGGGGTTACCTTGTCCTCAAATCTTGTATGGAAACCCCAAGTGTAGCTCTCATCTCTTAAACACAACCAAATATTAGGTGCCATATGAAAAGAGCACATCTCCTTTAATTTAAAACCCATCGCCCCGGCTTTACATTTATTTGATGCCAAAACACTAGGCTCTGCATTATATGGCTATTAACTCTTGGGCTTCGCGGACTTAATTTTGCTCTCATATTCACAAACTAAATTCTTTAAAAGCCTGAATTGGCTTCCAGCTAGCACCCCTTTTATGCCACTGATGCTTGACATGAGTAGGAATTCAGTCGTAGACAAGGCCAGACTACGGACTCTACTATGATGGAGAAGGCTTGAGTCCAAACCTGAACTGACTCCATTTAGGGTGGTGCTAATAGATGTCCTAGGGGCAGACACATATAATAAAATTCAATGGCTTTGTCAGATTAAAAAATTATATACATCCATCGGCCAATGTATATCATGGGACAATCCTACATCTGACGCATCCATCACAGCGGTGTCCTTAAAGAAAAACTATTGGCTTTGGATTAGACAATTGATCTTTACTTCAGTGTCCAACTTTTCCCTAACTGGAAAGTTTTTAGACTTTAAATCAAATAGTCTTTTTGAGTTGTATAGAGAAGCTATCAGAGTCCCCCTGGATAGGAAGCTTTACTTCCAATTTAGGGTTGGCGCCCTTCCCTTAAAAGCCTTCACCAGTACATGGAAACTAAATATCTACCCTGTGTGCCAAACTTGTAAGATCTCAAAATAAACCATTGGCCATGTGTTTTTTGCCTGTCCAGGGTATATGCGCCCCACCAGGGATGGCTCAAACCCTCTGTAAACTCCTAGGGACCTGTAGTAGCTGGACTGCATTTAGGATCCTGAGATCAGTTCTCCATCCATGCCATTGCAAAGTTCTTGGGGTGGACGCGATGATTAGAGCAAGAGCTGCTTGAAAGAATTTAGTCTTAAGTCTGTAATATTCAATATTTGTTGAAACTGTGAATGTAATGAATTGTGTTTTAACCAGTCTTATCTTTGGCTGATTTGCCCCTTAACCCCTTCCCCACTCATGACGGAACCACTCCGTCATGAGCCACGGGTGCGCTGTGCTCATGAAGGAGTGGTTCCGTCATGCTGCGGCTGTTGGCGGCCGCTCCGCCCACGCGGCGCTAATTCCCCGCCTGTGCGGGCGATTAGCGCAGTGGGCGGAGACGTGACGGAACCACTCCGTCATGAGCACAGCTCACCCGTGACTCGTGACGGAGTGGTTCCGTCACGAGCACAGCGCCACCGCAACTGCCCCCAAACCCCCCCCAGCGCCGCGGCGGAATTCCTGCCGCGGCGAAGGGGTTAACCATTCACCTCCACATCTGGTTCTTCCCTTTTTGCTAAGGTTTGTTCCTGCCCCATTCGTTTTTACATTTTTATTATGAAACAAGTTTCAGGATTATTTAGACAATTGCGTAGTTACTTAAAACCATTGCAAAAAAAGTATACGATATGAATACACTATTACATGATATAGATAAAATTAATAACTCTAAACATAAAATCTTTACAATCCAATTTAACATTTTCTAGTGGTAAGAGGAAAGTAAAAATCGATGCTTTGAAAAACTGGAGTTACTATTATAACAGGAAAATGTTTATGAAACACTCTATTTCATTCACCTTATCATCTTAACTGGCTGTGCCACCACAACCCCAACCCAATTTCAAATGCACATTAATATTTGTATTGTGGCTAAATGTAATTGTCCTTGATTTATTTATGTATGATTTTACGTCTAAACCTGTCTAATAAAGCTTATTTGACCTGTACTGAATTTGGCATTTCAAAATATTTGCAACCACCACAAAAGTTTTGTACATATGGCCCTTACTCTCTCGACACCCATTTATGATGGACAGCTTTATGATTATTAGCTGTCAATAATACTTTGTAGAAAAAAAACCGGACACTGTGTATTCAATCCAATTGTGCGTCAGATGTCCTGTAGAGTTGCGTCTGCTAGATGACCTTTTAGTCTTTCGTAAAGCCTTGAAAACTTTTCTGTTTTAATACATTCATTTTCCTCCTTCTGTTGTGTTTCCTGTGGTGTTGCATTTTTTACCTGCCATGCGCCTGGACGCCCCTTAGCTGGGGCAGCAGCGCGCATTACAAATGTATGTAACATAACATAACATAACATGTGTATTTACTGAAAAATAAAAATCGAATTACCTTGTTATAAAGTATAGTGCGACACCCAGGAGAATGGTGATGGAAATTGAGGGCAGGAGAAATCCTTGGCAAAGCAAAATAGAGGGTATTTCTCAGAAAAAACATGTATACCATTTTGACCATGAATAAAGCAAATTGAATAAAGCCAATCAAATCCATCTCAGCACCAGTCATGACAATATATTTGTTCTGCAGTTTTACATTTCGATCTCATATAGATAATAGTTCTCTTCAATCCTTTTTCTGTCTGCCATTTCTGTGTTCCACGCTGCTATTAATACACTTTCTTTTCAGCTCAGGACAGCATTTCTATAAAGATGTCTTCTTGAAGGACATGCTTTATATCTGTTCATCGCTGTTCTCGTGCCTCATTTTATTTACATTTTCATACGTGACTAAGGGCAAGGCATTCGGGAAATTATCAAAATAGCACCTTCGTATAGACTTCTCTTTATAAAGCCAAGCTTTGTTAAAAAATGTAGATGTACGTAGATGATAAAGTCAATATCTGCTGAACGGCGTGCGTAAAAATTGACTTTCCTTCAAGGTACATCCTAGAAACAAAGGTAGATTTCTGAGAATTGTAACTATTTACAGCGTGACAGGTAGATACATATAATAGAACTGTTTATTCAAGATAGAGATGAGGTATTTTCTAACTGCAGTCGAAATTTGTATAGTGTGAGAGTGAAAGAGACCATCAGGCAGGTCATCTTCGTTAAATAGAACACCTTTGCTGCATTTTTAATATTACATGTATGTTAGTGTGGTGATTTACATAGCGCAAACCTAGATGCAAAGCAATGAAGCACTACAAAGGAGGGAGTAGAGGGAGGAAGCATGGAGCAGGGGATGAATGAGGTAATGCCGGCAGGAGAAAATGATGACTAATTGGGTACATCATTTAGGTTACACCCGAATCAGGCATTGCTTGAAGAAGAGGGTCTTCAGTTTACTATTCTAAATAAAAAATTAGGGTGCTTCTAAGATCGGGGGTGAGCGGGGTGGCGGCACAGGGAATTCTTGATCCTAGGATTGTAGCAAGAGATTACTCGGCAATTTCATTTTTATTTATAAAATACAGATATACAATGAGCTCCACTTTACAAAGATTACAGATTACCTAATCAGTTTGCATCTAAAAAGGTAAACATTTTAAAATACGTTGTTTTATTTACTGAATTAAATAAAAGTCGGATGGCATCTTTCACTGAGAGCACTCCTTATTTCAAAAACAATAGTTTCAACAACAATCGACAGATATTATAGGATGGGGGCACACAAAGAGAACATTCTTTAAACCCCACAGAGATGTCACAATCTGAATTCCGGAGATATGCCCATTCATGCACCTGTAATAATAGTTAATGGCATAATGTTCAATAGAAACAATAGAAAAAACAGTGGAATGCCATGATCTAGGATCCACTTTAAATGTGGTTCGGTATAAATCCAAGAGCATGTAGCAACACTTACTTCCTTCTTACCTTGTTTGCTACAAGCAAGCATATCTAAATCCCATGAAGTATTTTTAGTACTATGTTTTACAAAGATCTTAAGTGCTGAATGAGACATTGCTATAAGCTCACCCATGTTCAAGTGAAAGTGCCATAGTGCTTTATTTAAATACTTAAGAAATGAGTTAGTAGATCTACATTTGTCAAATGCTTCTGAAAGAATTAGGTTTCTAAAGGGATTCTTGTTACTAAGCAAAAGACTGTGACCCCAAAGAAGGATGACAGCTAGCCCCTTAACAAAGATATTCAGAAGCCCCATTTCTAGGGGGAAGGTTTCAGCCGGTGCAAGGATACTTAGGTTACAGATTTTAACAAGTGTTTTTCCCTCAATTTTATGAAGAAAGCTCCAAACTTCACATTCATTATTTTAATCTCATAAAGTAAAGTTGAGGGTATTTTTACACTATGCACAGACAGTACATGGAGAAAATTCTGTGTCTTACAGCCCTAAAAAAGGGTTAGAAGTGCCTTAGTATGTGCCATCACTTTCCAAGATAAATGCGAAATATGTTCTTGAAGGGAAAGATTGGCGAAGAGAATTGTGCCTAGCTAGATACGCATAGGAATCAAACTTTTTCAAGTCTTGAGTTTCTAATCACAACTTATGATTTTTAAAGTTCTTCCTTCCTTAGCACTATAGTTCATCACTGTACTCTTATTGTTATTAACTCTTAAATAATGACTAACAACGCACTTCTGTAGGCAGGAAATCCAAATGACTCTGACGTCCCCTAGGAGTTAGGTCCAAAATCACAACATCATCCACATAGTGCAATCCGTCTATATTACTGTGACCTAACTTCAGGACATCCCCCACCTGATGCGGCCTAAACCGATAGAAAATCTAAGAAATCGAAGGAGAATAATAAAGGGGCTAACATACAGTCTTCTTTAAGGTTCATTAGTATTTTTAGAGGAAAACCACAGTCTCATCATAGCAGTACATGGCACCAGGTAAAGGAATAAAGTGCAATAAAAAGGTTAAGCAGATTATCTGAAAAATCGAAATTTCTAGGCTATGAAGAAATCAATAAATGTGACGTTAACCGGCATAGTATGTGAAACCACATATCTTTCCAATATAAATTGAAGGGCTGTAATATTATCTAAGGTAGAACGGTAAGTAACTGTAACTGTGATTCTGGGCAATTCACTTAATCTTCCCGTGCCTACCAAAAGATGAATGTGGGTCCTCATGTAACGTAACTGGTGCTATGTAACGCGCTCTGATACCTGATTGGATTCGGGTCAAGTTCGCACTATATAAAACTCTGCAAAGGTTTGAAACCAGGCTGCTCCAGTGGTATGATTCTATTAGCATCTGCCCAATCTTGGAAATGATCCTGGCAAAAATGTTCCCTATTGAATCAAGGAGTGCAATTTGCCTGTAATTATTAGGAAAGCAGTATGGCCCTTCTTTTGTAGTGGTAAGACAATATTACCCCTGCAGGATTAAACCAATAATGATATCCGTCTGCTTCTAATTTTATAAAAGTTATCTGAATTTGGTCTTGGCCCTTAGCTTCAGGAGGTCTTGCATGACATACAATCTTTTTTAATGTCGACCCTGGAGAGAGGGCAGGTAGAACCTCATCAACTGGATGATTAGCTGAGTAAGGATTTGAAATATACGAGGACCACTCACTGCATGGGATTGTTAACATTTTGGGCCTGCTACCAGGGCCGGACTGGCTACTGGGCGTTTTGGTGTGCTGCCAAGCTGGGGGCTGATTTCGTTGATGGGGACCTGCGTGTGCTTAAAACCATTCGTTTTGCTTTGTTTATTCAGGAGCACATACAGTCCCCATCAACAAAATCAGCCCCCACCGCAGTGAAATCAACCCCCAGCTCGGCAGCACACCAAAATGCCCGGTAGCCAGTCTGGCCCTGCCTGCTACCACACCCAGATGATATGCTAATTATATGCCAGACTTTCTGAAATCTTTATTTACATCAGCTTTGACTAGTTCTATCCAGATCTTTTATGGTCGCCTTCCATCATCTTCTTTTGAATAGTTTTATCATTTTCCTTCCTACCCATGAGAAAGCTAAGAATTGCTGCCTTTGCAATTTATTAATTGACTTGTTAAGACTAAATTCCTTATGAGTGATTTCTAAGGATGTATTATTTACTCAAGGCGCCCCTTGAGATTGAAAGCCTACTTAGCACTCCATCTTCACTTTTGCATCTTTTCATGGCAAGTCTGGCAAAGTTGTTCTTGCAAGTTTTTTTAGTCCAATGGAGATTTTGCTGTTTGACACATATGGTTGAGTTCTAGGGATTACCGCTATAAAAATTATGCAGCAGCCTTTGAAGGTGTTGTGAGCTGGTAAAGGGACATTCTTTAAGGATGTGTGAGATTTTGTCACATGCTCTAAGACACTTCAACAGTGTTGCAAATGATGATCTTCAGCTGGAGATGAGATACAAGTCTTGGAGGCCAGGGAGCAGGACATTGCCTCTGCCAAGGTGCAATAAGGCAAGGACGTGAATCCATGCTCTGCAGTGTGCTCTGTTGGGTTTTTACAAAGATTATCTTCATGTTGATGTTATAAGGGGAAGTATATTTTTTGGTCTTTACATTCCAGTATTATGGAATGTTGGAGTCTCCATGGTAAACATATGTTGAGGGAGAGAACTTGACAGTTGAAAGAGGAGCATTGGGGGTGGAGGCTCCTACATATCATCCTGCTTTATCTTTATCTTGAATAAATATTACGTGTTGAAGAAACTAGTATCTTTGTTTGTTTCAGATACTAAAACCTTCACAGTACAGAGCATGAAAAATTGGTTTACAGCAGTTTGTGTCTTCTTTTCTTCAACATGCATTCTGAAGCTGAGAGTGGTGTGGATTTCTATGAGTTGGATGCATTTCTGCTGCACTTCTTCTGCCACTAGCTGCCTGAACCTTGTCATTGCTGATAGGGACCCTGGTACCTCATTTTGATCCGGGGACATAAGGGAGAGCCCCACTCCCTCCAAGTACGCCACCTGTTCGGGCTTGCTCAATGAGTCAGAGGAATATAGATTTTTATAGAATTCTTGAAAGGCTCACACTTTTTCGTTATCAGTGATGATTGGTGGCCCCGCTCTTGATTAATAGCTCCAAAGTATTCCTTCTCATGTTTAGCCCTAAGTTGTCACACTAGGTGGGACCCCACCTTATTGACCCGCTTGTATGTTAGTCTTTTAAGGCGTATTATAGTGAACTTCTCTCTGATGGTAAAAATTGCATTAAGTTTCCCTCTCAGTGTTGTCATGTTCTGTTGCTGCACCAAAGTCGGAGTCTCCTTGTGAGCTTTTTCGACTTTATGGAGTTAAGCTTCAAGTTCTAGCCTCTCTAGAGCTCTTTGTTTGTGCGTTGTTGATATTAGTGAAATGCATTTCCCCCTTATGACCACCTTGAAAGCGCCCAAGGTGTTTGCTAAGTCAGTATCTCTGGGGTCGTTATTCTGGAAGAATTCTTTAATGGTTTTGCGCATTTTATCTCTGAAGAAGTGATCCCTAGTGAGGGTCCCCAGAAAAAAAACATCGGCAGTATTGGGGTGTCAGTGAGACCCACTCCAGCATCAATGCCATTGGGGCATGATCTGAAAATATAATTTGATTACTAGTTATGTCAACCATTGTGGTTATTAAGGCTTGACTGAGAAAGGAATAATCAAGGCGGGAGTGGGAGAAGAAAGTGTGATCCCGGGTTGTGGGATGTGCAGTTTTCAAGGCATCTAGAAGCCCCATGGAGTTGAACTCTTGTTTTAATGTGTTGATAAAGCTCCCAATAAATGTTCTATCGGGTAGAGTGCTATTGCTTCTCGAATCCCAAGTCAAATTAAAGTCTCGCAGTAGGGCAAAATGCCCCTGAGCAAATCCACCCAGTAATAACAGCAGAGTACCTAGGAACGAGGCCTGGGTAGTATTAGGGGCATAGATTGATGCAAATGTGCACATTCGACCCATGATATGCCCATTCACCAGCACTACCTGCGCTTCCTGATCAGTTTTACTTGTTTCTGGCTGAAAAGTGGAGTGGAAGAGATATGCCACCCCATTGTGTTTGTTAGCACCAGATGGTCGGTATATTAAAGGGCATGCTTTTTGTTTCAGCCTATTGTCTTTGCTGCACTTGAAGTGGGTCCTCTGTAGAGCTACTACATTGTTGTGCCGAACTAAAAGATATTTCCAGAGCTTGTGTCTTTTAGCTGGGGCATGTAGTCCCTCAGTATTCCACATTGAGGTGGTAATCCTCATGATTCCTCCCCAGCCTTTCCCTCTGCTAATGGCTCGCTGCATGACATGTCGGTCACCTTCACCCCCGCACCGCATCCCTGCATGAATTGAAGTCTAGAACTGAGCGTCCTCCCCCAAACTTGTACCTTGTTACTCCCCCACACTTGTACAATTACCCACTCATATACAACAGCGAAACATAAACTGTGAAACATAGCAAACACATTTGTGGGCTGAACAACTAAAAAAGGTATAGTAATCGCAACATTAGCCATAAATGTGGGCACATTGGTCAGAATCTGGTATGGTGTTCTAGGTGATGTATTTCTTAAGCCAGGTGTACTGGCGTCATTCAGTCTCAGACAATCATACAAGAGTGTCTATCTACTTACCACAGGGTAAATTATCACAGATGAATGTCCAGACGTGCAAAGAAATACAAATGGGCCTCATCTCCAAGAAGGTAGTCAGTTGCTTACTGATGAGACTGGTTCTTGATGACTAAGGGTACATAGTCCTCTGTAGAGTTCCTATTTCAATGTGCCAGTTTCCAGGTCACCGTTTTCTCTGACTTCTCGGTCGCCCCTGTGATATCCATTACCCCCATCTGCTCTGGGTGCCGTTGTTCTAGGCACTCGCTCCTTCTTTCCCTCTTGACTCGTGTTGTTAGACATCTCTACTTCTGTCAAGGCTGCTGCCTCTTTCAAATCTGTGAAGTGGTGAGATTTGTTCTGAAATTCAAAAGCGAGGCAAAACGGGTATGTCCTCCTATACTTGATGTGCTCTTGTCGAAGTTTATCTGTGATGGGGCAAAATTGCAGGCGCCTTGACTGTGTTGCTTGGGTGATGTCTTAAAAGAGAAAGCGCGTTGTTCCTTGAAATGAGACCTCATTGACCCCTCTTGCGGGTTGTAGACTGGGGTCCTTCACCCAGAAGAAATGAAGCTTTGCCAGTGCACCTCAGGGGCTTTTGCGTCCCCCAGGGGCCAGCGGTCCCACTCGATGTACTCTATCAAGCTTTATCTTGACGCTTCCTCCCCAACAATTGAGAGAACACGCCCACTACGAAGGCCTCTAGATCGGGACTCTCTACTGTCTCTTCCAGGTTGCGAATGTGGGTATTGTCCTGTCTTGATTCTAAGTCTTTTTTTCCTCGGGACAGAGGCATGCAACTGTGTTTGGAGGAGGCCAGCTGAGCTTTCTAACTGACTCACACGGGACTCCAGACTTTGAATTCTGGTGTTGAGGTCCATCCTTCCTGTGCCCACTGAGTCTACATCCTGCTGCAGGTTGGCAAGGTGGCTTTGGATATCAGTTCTGAGTGAGTTAAGAGAAGATGCCAGTTCAGATTTTTATTCTTCATGTAGCTCCCACTTGCAGCCCTGTAGTGAGGCCAATAGTTCTTCCTTCGTGAGGGCCACAGTGTCACAGTGTCACACTGTCAGGAACTGGGTGCAGATCTCTTGCTTTCGCTGTCATAATGTAGCGGGAGAGTCTGTTGGCATGGACATATTTCAGAGGCTGGTCCTGAGACCCAGTACTCAGCCCCTGGGACCACACTTAAAGTCGTTTTGTGGGGTTTTCGGTGTTCCCCTCGCCTTTGATCTTCGTGTGGGTGTTAAAGGTACTTCTTAGTCCCCTCGGTAAAGCCACTCATAGACACTATAATTCCCCACATCACTGCGCAGTGCCGTAGCCCAGGCCCAGGACGGGCCAGCATGTGCAGCCTTAGTACTCCTCCAGGGGTGTAGACCCTCACACCCACCCCACATGCCATCCCCTTCACTCCCAAGGGTACACCCAGGCCCCAAAGCTATGATACAGTGTGTGTCGCAGCTGAAGTCCAGAAATTCAGGCACACTGAAATGCTGCTTCAGTGCTCACCAGTCTGCTGTATGAGGTCTTCCAATGTATCTCATTTCTATCAGGCCGACACTTGTCCTGTGCCCATCAGAGCCCCCAGGGCAGACTAAGACTTGCATTGCTCCAACTCTCGTATTTGCTCAGTGCTTCACGCAAGCCTCAGTCTCATGTGTCTGATGCACCTAGTATTTTGGAGTCAGGCAGCCGGGGAAACAGTATTGCTTTCACCCCCTGCTAGCTGCGCCATCAACTCTGAGGGCCACGGGTGACCCCCTTGTTAAGCTCCCATTTAGGTGGGGGCCTGTCCACAGGGAGGTCGCATTTTCTTATCTCCCATCTCCACGCTGCCTCTATCTGCCGGCCCCCGCACCTGGAAACTATGAAGCAGGGAGGACCAGAGACTGCCACCCGATGGCACTCTCAACCTAAATGGTCTCCCCATTGCTCTCTCCACGGTGTTGGGTGAGCTGCACTCAGGCCACTTGGCCTCACCCATACAACGTTGCTGTTGCATCAGCCTCACATTTTAATGAACCAAGGTACCTGCAGAAGAGATTTGAATCTGAGGAAGCAGACGTTCCCTCAGAAGTGCAAACTCTCCCAGAATTGAACCTCTAAGATTCAAAAAACAAAAAACCTACACACACTCCTTTTTGGGAGCTGCTCAAAGGATTTGGAACTCCATACCACCCAAGGTATTATCAAACCCATTGGCCCAGTTTTTCTAAAAAGAGGTGAAAAAGATCCCAATGAATAGAATCCTCTCATAATGAATAGATTCCTCTCAAAATTTCTTGGTTAGCCTATCCCCAGAACTCAATAAGCACCACAATTACAGTTATCTGTGTGGTACGGAAGCACATCACCCCCGTAGAAACCTGCGCAATCTTTGCTATCCAGGTACCTGGCACTGAATGGATCCTGAACAGACTCAGAAAAACACCCTAAAGATTCTATCCCGTGGCCTAATAAGTGAATGACAGATGTTTAATATTGTCTCTGTGACAACATACCATAACTTACTTAAGTTTTTCTTTTGATGTATCTGTTTTTGTTTGTCGACCAAATGTACAGCGCTCTGACACCCTTGGGTTATGTTCGTGCTTTATAAAACACTCTAAATAAATAAAAAAGGTGCATGGATGTGGACTTAGGAATAATAAATCTAACCTACTTATATATATGGTAGTCATTCTTTGGGTCATGCTATTTTTGTAGTTCAATATTTGTGTACTCTGAATTTTGACATACAACATCCTGAACAACTCAGGGTAACGTTCAATAAAAGAAACTCGAAGAAGGGAGGTGCTTGGAGTGACACAGTCTTTGAGATGCTGATTGTACGCTGTTCAAGGATCATCTTTTTCTCATTGATTCTAACTCCATTATATAGGAAATCAGGCCAACATTTTACGTTTGTAAAGGGCATTCTAATTCTATACAGTCTGATGAGATCAATGACCATCTTAGGTTCACCTCTTACAACAATCAGTTGCATATCAGAATATTATCCTATCAAACGAATATCACCAAAAAATTGACTGTCACAGTATCTTGAAGGTAAGTGTAAATAGGTCAGTATAGATTTACTTTTCTTAACCCACATTTGCATACCTTGATGATATATATAAACTATCAAGGTAAATATATATTGAGTTCAGGACTGTACATCTTCACACATGCGTGCGCACACACAAACACATGCAGAAAATATATGTGGTAGATGTTATTTTGACCACAATATTACACAGGCCAATATTGAAAATTGGTATTTTGAGAAAATACCCAGCAAATGGAACACTACCAGAGTCTCATGACATGTAGCCTTACATAAATATAATACGCCAAATATTGTCTACCAAAATATTGTGAGGGTTGGTATATATAGATATGTGTAGGTTTACTACACTTAAGTCAACATATGTCGAATTTGATGGCATATATGTATTGAAGGAATATGGATGTGTAGCTAAGAGTTGTAAACTATACTTACATATATGTTTACTTAGCGGCCAAAAAATAATGAGAGTGTAAAATGAAGTGCCACGGCCAGAACAAGAAGTACATTTTTAGGAATGTTTCAAACTTGAGTCATAATTTAGGGAGCATGTTCCTCTCTGACAATTTCACACAGTCCAATGATTTGAAAGTTCACAAAGTAGTCTAGTTTTTAGCAAATTGAAGTTTTTCAATGAAAAAATATATCAACAGAAACAATTTAAAATATGACAAAACCAAATACATTTCATGGTGGATTTCCACAGCCTCCTTCTCACTATGCCACATAACGAAATTGCAACATACTTATAGAGTGCAGTGGTCATAGAACACACACATATATTTGACAGAAATAGGCATCCATTTCACTAATTGGTTATGAGTGCAACATATTCAACCTCTTAGCAGCTGGAATATATTGTTTGTTGGTTGTCCAACAACACATGATATCGAGAGCCAACAATTGACGTACACTTCATAACTTTATTTATTTATGTACGGACCATGCATAATTTTATATAGTAAAATCTAATGAATGAATCCTATTCATTTTTTAAACCTGCCTAATATACTGAGTTAGGAATACATTTCTGAATTTGGGGTTTCCATACAATCAAGTAATTCAGAGGGCATTTTGAAAAATGTGTTATTTCTTGCACACTGGCTTACACTTTGAAGCCAGAGATGGAGACAAACTCACTAGATCATAAAAATTGTTCCACTATTCTCTATTTCCACTCCTCTCCTGATAAAAATGGCACCCCATTTGTGTGGACAGACTTAGCACCTTGATAAGAAATGCCCCAAAATTCAATGTAAAAATGTTAAATATTCACATTGAAAACATATCAATTTAGAAGATGTGAGTAGCTGCATTATTTGGGGCCAGTTGCGGCCACCAACCAGGGAAACCAACTAACCCCAGACACGTCTAAAAACTACACACCTACAGCAGTCAATGTTGGTTGCATAGCATTGATCCCACTACATTTTCTTACTATGCATAACCTGCAAACCTCAAACATTGTCCAAATCACACATTTATTTCACATTTCTATGAAGGGAATATTCTGAAATCTGTGAAGATTCCCACAATTCCTACCACCTAACATTCCACACAATATTCTATGTGTGTGGGTGGTGGCGCTATTGTGCACAACAGGAAAGGCCTAAAACGCAACAAGGAGACATCAAATTTTTGCCTTACATATTAACTAGTTGCAGTATTTGAGTCTGCGTTCGGCTGTCACCTGGAGAAACCTAGTAAAAACCTAGACATTTCTGGAAACTAGACACACAAGGGAATCATGGTGGTGTGACTTACATGAAACCTTCTACCTTTTCTTATTTAGGCTGCAATGTAAACCACAAACTTTTGCTAAGTGCATGCATTTTTCTCACATTTCAGTGAGGAAAGTTTACCAAATCTGTGGGGATTCTCAGAATTCCTGCCGCCCAACATTCCCACACTTCTCAGGATAAACACGTCTCCATGCAGAAAAACTGTGGGGCCATTTAGGGCTGGGGGTCGGTCCTAATGCTTGAGCAGTCCACCAGCATCCCATATTTGTCATCCAAAGAAGAAAGCCTAACTATTGTGAAACACATGTACCCCATTCTAGGGTTAGCTCTCCCTAATGGATCGGTGCTCAGGCCTGTCATATGCCCCATAAACACTGCTCAAAGTGAAATCAATGCTAATGGTGCAAACTGGTTTCTCTTTCAGTCAGTGTGCAGTGTAATGTCAGTTAACTGCTCATCAAACTGATCTAAAATAATAATAATAATAATAATAATCTGAGCATTCAAGGGAAGCTTTTCACTCACATCCCAAGAATATTTTTTAAAGTGTTTTTGAGAGTTGGGCATTAGCTCCTCTTTGCATTATATAGTTGTTATCAGCAATGATAGATCTTTATTTGAATCAATATTATCCATAGAGAAAGATTGTCCAATATTTGTCACGAATAATGTCTTTATTATTGATGTAACATATGGTTATGGTCTATACCTTATTATATTTATTTGAGTTGTATAGACCTTAAACCCTATTTCAGAAAGCCTTGAGAAAGCCCAGGTCGTACTGACCGTAAGGTGAAACAAGTGTCGGCTGTTTGGCTGCAATATTGTTAGAGCACCATATGTTACATCAATAATAAAGACATTATTCACGACAAATATTGGACAATCTTTCTCTATGGATAATATTGATTCAAATAAAGATCTATCATTGCTGATAACAACTATATAATGCAAAGAGGAGCTAATGCCCAACACTCAAAAACACGTTTATGAATATGAGGCTGGAGTGGTCCAGTGCCTCGAGCAGTAGCACCTCACAATAAAATCACATTAAATAAAGGCAATAATATCCAGATTTAGGATCCTTGGACCTCGTCTCTAATCCTTCCAATATTTTTAAAAGTGCAAACCTTCTGCTATAAACATCCAATTCCGTATCAGTTCTAGACGGGTTGGTTTATGAAACCATAAAGGAACAAGTGTAAAACACTATGATGTAACAAACAAATAAGATGAAAATGCAACACACTAAAAATACAACAATTTCTACAAATAGGTTGTATTTTTATCTTGAAACGGGGACCTTAATGCCAAAAATCCACTAGAGGGCTGCAGAGATATGGGTTTTTAAAGAAACAAGTAGGCCTGGGCAGAGTTGGAAAAGTGGGAAATAAACTCAGCTGTCGCTGTGGGGTTCCGCAAGCGGCAGAGTGAGGTAAGTCGCACTGCTTGCACTGAATTTTAGCGCCAGGAGTTTGTCCCGCACTGTAAAATCAGTGAGAACAGCACAAGGCACAGAGCAAGAGGGCACAGCTTCTTTCTGCCACTCAAGTAGATAATCTGCTCGAGCAGAAGCTTCCTCAATGGAAGCGGCAGGTTTCTCAATGCAAGAGGTAGTGACCTGCTGTGACGGCCCACTTTGAGAAATCACGCCGGGACATGGTCTAGAGTACAATTTTCCTTGCTCGCACTCACCAACTTAATGTTGGCAAGCCGCGAGAGAGGGAAACTCTGCTCTCGCTACAAGGATTTTTTCTGAACTCTGAGATCTACATGGAACGCAGAGCGGGAAAAATTCTGCAAACTCTATTGGTGGAGCGGAATTTTACGCCCAGTCCTAGAACCAATAAATCAGAACGTTTCACTTAAAGCAATAATCTGTGGTAGTCTGCTGCATCTCACAGTTTAGGGTTAGCCACAGCAAATATTTTGATTCTATAAGGGCACTCTTGTGGGCACCAACACTGACAAACAGCTAGTTACAGGGACTAGTAAGGTCCTACACAAGAGTTACCTCACAATGAAAGCAGTTTCCAGTCCAGTTCCAGGGTTTATGGGTGAAGTGCAATAAGAGTGAATGGAGTAGCCCTGATGCAAAGGATACAGGATCCTGAAGATGTTCAAGGATGCTGAGGATACTTAGCTGGTGTCAGGGTCTTGCAGTAGCTACCCCCTACTCCATGAAAACTGAGGGATGATTTTGGACTCAGAGGTTGATGTCCCACAAAGTCCTCATGAGGTCCAGCACAAAACCAGTTGCCACTTTTCTCCTGTTACAGCAAAATCAGTGCTTCCCTTTAACTTGCTGTAACTTCTGTGTTGAGTGACCAAACTGCACTCTGGTGACTCCCCCGGGTCCAGGAGACTTAGGTGCACCTCTTGAGGGTTAGGACTTGGTCCCTCAGGCTGCCTCTCAGTGTCCAGTGGCGGTCAGACTCTTTGGTGCTAGACTGTCAAAAGAGCAGGCTTCTCAGGTTTTTATGGCCCTGTGAAGGTAACAGTGAGTAAGTTAACTACCTCATATAACCTCCTCATCTGTCTGGGGTTCAGGGACGACTTTTCCTCAAACAGGACACCACAGACACAATCCTTTTTAGGTCTCGCCTGACCCAGCGCATGCGCTGGTCTGGCGAGATCTTTTTAGAGGGCTCCAAAAAGTGCTACCAGGTCAGCCTAGAGCTACAGTGCATGTGCACGAGCGTGCGCGCCGTGCTTGACCGCCATTACTTTCACTTTTTGCGGCTGCTTTGATGTTTGATCGCGATCACTTTCACGGCCGCTTTTCTTTCTTCTATGTAAGGGGTTGGTTGGTCCTATCGGTTATTTCTTTCAGGACCGCACTAATGTAATCTAAGCTAACTCGGGCAGCTTGTCTACCTTGACGTTTTTTTTCCAGGTTCAACATCTGGCCATGAATGCACTTTGCCAAAAGCTTGTTCAAAATACATTGAGAGGCACAGAATCAATGAATCAAAACCATTAGACCAATCAGATTCCTTTGAGTAACCTATTGCGTATGGGGAAATCAGAAACTGCAGTGCATTTCGTTTAAGCATTATTGTCAATGACAGGGACCTCTCATTCCCTCTTATCGAGCACATATAAAAATGAAGTCCTTTCTGATGATACTACTTCACTAAAAAAACATGGGCACCAAATGCATGCACTTTTTCAGTAGATTGAAACAACATTAATTTAATTCATAGATGAGAGTCATACTCAGGTGAACGCATTTTTAATAAACATGAGGCCAAAATTAAAATTTGACGCCTTTAGAATATGCAGTAAACTTAAAATAAAAAAAATAAAACAAACCCCAGGGCATGTTATTTTGCTGATCTCCAGCAGGAAAACAAACCAAGCCACATGGGTTCCGCCTTTCTGTAACTAAGCACAGTCACATATGTGTTCAACTATCACAGTCTGTGTCATGTGAATTCACATTCCTATATTTTAATTTCCCTCACCCCCACATCATGGATCATAACAAATTCCTAATCGACAACTAACTCAAGAATCGTTTTAGGCAGAATTATTTGTGTTCAAAGTAAAAGTACATATTATGTATTTACAAAAGAGACTATCTGTTGATGTCTGTGCCCAAGATTTAAAAAAATGGAAAACTTTCAATAAACACTTTCAGGACGCTTTTATATGTAACAACAACGTGCACAAAATGACCATGTTTACATTTAGGAATACATTGGTTATATTTATAAGTTTCTATCAATTGATTTGGTAATTGTCAAGCTGGCGGCCAGTTCTTTCCACAGTACATTAATAAGCCCTCCTCTCCAATATCATGACGTTAATCCTTTTTTATTATGTTTATTTTTTATTTACTTACTCTTGATCTGGATTGTGGATTTCTATTTTCTCTACCTTCAAGTCGGCCCCAGAGATCTGCGCTCGAAGAGCAAGAGTCACTCGCCCAGCACTGTGAATCCCTATTGGTCACTCAGGACCCAGGAGCGAGCACCAGCAAAAGGCGGGAATAGTCAGAAGTCCAGAAACCCCAGAATTCTAACCCCGGCTACCCCTTGAGCCTTTTAGATGTATCCTCTTGACACACCCCCTTCAGCAGAGGTTGGTATATGGAAAGGGGTATTTCTTTGGCCAGCAAGGAGCAGAGTTGAGCCATGAACCTGTCCACACACAACAGGGACCTGCCTATTTGTCTCTTGCTAGCGTTTCACTTTCACCACAAGGCACCATTCAGTGCATACTTGCAACAATTGTGATGAGGGTCTGTAACATAAAGGCACTGTCCTCTGAGGCAAGATTACAGGCTCAGCCACATGGCTAGGCCATGATTTTAAATCCATTTCAAGGAAGCAAGGCTTTTATTACAAGGGATCACGCTGCTAGGGCCGATGCTCATTCCTTGTGTATCTCAGAGGGACAGATTTGAAACTCTCAAATACACATTCACAATTGTAGTCTGAACACTGTTTGCAGACAGCCTTCCCTGCTGTCTAAAATAGAGACTTTTAAAAGTTGCAAGCTGAGCTGAACGGAAGTCTGTTTGACTTTGCTGACTCTCTGAAAAGCATTGTAATTTGACAAACGAAAGATGCTAACTCTTGTCCATACAGACAAGAAATAAAACAAGTAATTCCTTACAATGCGATGTTGTGTTGCTAATTAAATCTCTGTTGCTACTATCGTACTCATTATTTAGCAACAATTACTTCTTCATATACATATGCTATGTAAATCTTTCCTGCACTCGAAAGGTTTCAGACCTCTTTGTTTGGACTCCATTTTACAAGACCTGTAAAAGAAACATATCCACCTGGCCACTTGGACCTCTGTTAGATACTCTAATTGGATTATAGCTATCCACTACTTAACAGTAGCCGATCACTGCATCCTTCCCTACAGTGCCACCAGTGTGGCTTGTGAGTGTGTGTAGTGGTGCTATCAAAGCTGAAATACAACAAAACCTTTCAAATGAACTAACTTACCACACTCTTTGGACAAGCCTCTGATGTGAAAACATTGTCAAGGGGACTCCTTCCCTCAGGGGCGATAGAGCTGCTACATCCTAATGGCATACCAGTGCAATTGCTAAATTTGAGATCTGTCTGGAATTAAAGTACTATTTGTAGATTTATTAAACTCATCTTTGTTGAACAAAACGTGTCCCGGTGAGAAAACTAAACGCTTACATTAATCAATGTGTTATCAAAAATGTGAGTACAAATATATCAATGCCTTACAACATGGAACCACAGCCATATGTCCATAGAAATAAACATCATTTAATGACTGTTCTATCCCCCATGTGGGAAGATGCTGCGGATAATAAGCAGGATTGTCTGTCCGCATGCTTATCTATTCCTCCAAATGTTACTGAAGAAATGCCCATGTGAAAGTGCTTCTTTTGAATAATTGTTCTCCCATAATTTTAATGGACTTGAACTGTCATCAGCTTTTGATACCCCCACCCACCCATCCGTGCTGCCAACAATACATGCCTTCTCCAGGTAACCTACCTTTTCCCAGAACGTGTCTGTTCTCAGTCCCTGTCAGTCACAGCATGAGTAGAGCTGGGCTTTCCACGCCTTTCTACTGGATTTATCTTTCTTTGGCAGTGTTACACAAGTACTTCCGGGGTGTGGACGTGCACCCCTTAGCCCGTTTGCCCTGGAATTCTTCTGACACTGCAAGCACAGTCTTGCTGCAAAGCTGATAAACCTGCAAAATGCAACACCCAGTCCTTGAATGGAGGTGGAGTGTGGTATTGTTTGAGTTTATCAAGCATACAGTAAAAATCAAAGCAAATTCCCTCTTGCCTCTTAAGATGCTCGGTCCCCTAATCTATGTAAAACAAGCATTGGCATAGTCAATAGGTCTCGAATTTGGGAACTTATAAGTGTTTACCCATGCAACAGTCGATGTTGTTGCACCAAGGATATTGTGCTGCATAACTAAATACTTGTAAGGTCCCAAAAGCGAGACCTATTGGCTATGCCAATGCTTGTTTTACTAGCCCAAGAATCATCAGGTGAAGTCCTGTCATTGTTGCATCCTCTCTTTGCTGGGTGCAGGGAACAGCAGAGCAGTACTTCAGTCCTCTCTCTAGTTCAGATGTGATCTGAGGTTCGGTTGCCATGGATGCCACTTTTATGACCATTTCCTGACCTCAAAGGATGTGGAACCTATTAGCCAATGGGCTACCAGGTCCCCTCCCACCTGATGATGTTTTCTAGTGAAGTCTGTTACCTTGATAACCTAGAGAGCACTATTCTGCCCATTCCCAACATACAGAACCCATGCCCTCATGTATGGTATCCTTAGTCAATCCCATAGATGTGGCTACCATGAAAAAATCTGTTTGGCTATGGCTTCTCCTTCTCTGTTTGAGATGTAAGCCTGTCTGCTAAAACAAAAGAGAAGCCCCACTAAATTATGACTACCATTTGCCTTTCAAAGGTGGCTTACCCTTTGGAGCTCGCCTTTTGGGTGCAAACCATGCTTGAACATCCTGCACAAAGAGCTCACCTCTACCCTACGGCAGGCCCTTTATGTTCCTTCCTGAGAGTCATTTGTACCTCTTCCCAGGAGGGCAGAAGTCTCTCTCAAGGACAGTAGCTTGTGTGCAATGATAAATGGTCACTAGAAACTTTAGGCAATAAAGTCGTAACTTTCTAAAGTTGTCATTTGTGCAAATGCTACATTAAATTTCAATTAAGCAACAAGTCAGGTTTAATGGAGCAATTTTTTGATACATTCAAGTACCATGTTTAGTTGTCCCAGTCAGAAGTTAGCACTGGTGAGTTGTCAGCCTATAACTCTGTAATCACCAATTGGACTACTAGCCTTTCAACAGAAAAAAGGACAATGCAGAATTTTTACTGTCAGGAAATACACAGTTACTAATACACATGCTCTTCTTATTAATTGAATGCATCCTGCCTTTAGTGTTCATTAGGCCTGTCTAAGGGGTGATTTATAATTATTAAAAAGAAAGGATTAGGCTTTGACATTACTTAAAATGGCAAAGATGAGTTAACAATTTAGAAGATACTCTGCCAGCTGTCAATGGCCGGCTGAGAGTCATGCTTTGATTTGTCACAGTGGTGGTGAACAATAGGTGCTGCAATCCACAAAGGAAACTTTCACTTACAGGACCTGGGTACCCCTGTACCATTTTCTAGGGACCTATACATAGGTTAACTTATGCCCATTGTGGGTGAGCCAATTAGACATACAGCTTTTTTGTCAAACTTCTTTTTATTGATATTTTGCAGTAAGTCACAGTATGTTACCACATGGTGCTCAACGCAGTGAGCTTCTACAGTAAAGTAGTAATTAAAGAACTGAGCTTTGGTAAAGGGCAAGATACATGTCCATGCCAACGTCTTGTATGGTATTGCAAATAAGGAAGTACAGTTTCAACCAGTGGGAAGGCCTGGATCAGATCTCATAGCTCAATAACTCCAAAGTCAACTAGCCCAATCCGACTTTCTTTTGTGATGGTGTGCATTTGTGTCCTCCCAACGGGAAGGAGTAAATCAAGAAGAAACCAACTCCCCTAACCAAACCCCAAACAAATATTAAATAAAATCCCTCCCCTCCCCCCTCCCACAGGGCGATGGTGGCGGCATGGGGCTCCTTACGTTTTCAGAGTCGGTGAGTCATGGGTGGGTTAAAATTGGAAGAGATGCATGTCTCTAACAGACGGAGGGCAGACAGCCAGCGGCAGACCTTGTGAGAGAAATGTAACTAGCGGTCCCCATTTGTACTCAAACTTTTTGTAGTCGTCTCGAAAGATGTCAGACAGTCTTTGGAGGCTGAGCAATCTCCAAAGCCGAGAATGCCAAAGAAGTGTCCGCTGGGGCCTCCCTCTTCTTCCAGGCCGCCGCTACAGCCACTTTAGGGACTCCTATACTCATCCACATGGGCTTTGTCAGCCCTAGTTTGGTGCTCTAGGGCTGGGTCTCTGATACCTAAAAGACACTCCGCAATAGTGGTCGGGATGGGGTAGCCTAGCATGTCTTTGATATGTGCTAACATTTCTCCCCAAAATGGGCATATCGTACGACAGTCCCACCATATGTGTCGGAAATCGCCTAAAAGGCCGCATCCCCTCCAGCATCTGTCAGAGGTGTTTGGGAAGATCGTCTTAAGCTTAGAGGGATACAAGTACCAGTCTATCATGGTCTTAAGATGAGCTTCACATAACTCTATGGAGTGGTTAAATGACCTAATATCGGACCACAGTTCTGTCCATTCCTTGTCCGATATGTCCCGTTGAAGTATGTCTTCCCACATGGGCATATATCGTGGCCAGGAGGAGTGTGTGGTGGTGAGTAAGTAGTTATATAAAAAAGATATCACTCCTTTCATAGATTTTGTGTTTAGGACGAAATTCTCAAATTTTGTTAGGGGACGCGTGGCAGCCTCATGTATATGTGGGGTGAGGGCCCAATGCCTCAGTTGGAGGTAGTGGAAGAGTTCAGTGCGCTCTAGGCCATGGTCTCTTCTACAGTTGTCGAAAGTGAGGGGGTCAGCATTATGGAAAAGGTGCGTCAGCGCTAGGCATCCTCCTTCCTTCTAGGTGTCAAAAGACCCTTCGTGTAGAGCTGGAGGGAAGGCTAGATTAAAATGGAGGGGTGTGTGGGGTGAGGGAAATGAGGTCCATTGCTCGTTTCCCGAAACAGAGTCCCATACTTTCAAGGTGGTGCGGGCGGGAGTGCTAATGTAGGTGTTCTGAGGTCTTTCTCTCTTGGGGAGCCATATGAGGTCCCATATGGTCCTTCCCTCAACGGAGTGATCCATGTGTAGCCAGTGCTTCTCCGACTCTCGTTTGGACCACTCCGTCAGCACCCTCAGCTGGGCAGCTTTGTAGTAGAGACCAATATCCGGTAGGCCCACTCCCCACGCCGTGCGTGGCCACCGTAATATTGAAAAGGAGAAACGCGCTCTTCCACCCTGCCAGATGTATTTTAGAATCATTGATTTGACTTTAGGGAGGAAATCTCTTTCATGTTCTATCGGAAGAGCTTGAAATAAGTATAGGATTTTGGGGAGGAGTGTCATTTTAATAGCGTGTTTGCGGCCCAGCCAGGATATGAATAGAGGCTTCCACCTTGCAAGATCAGTTTGGATGAGAGTGGGTGGAAAGTTAGCTCGAAAGAGCCCCGCTACGCGGGGTGTCAACCAGATACCCAAGTATAGGGGTGAGGTAGAAGCCCATTGGAGCGGGGTGTGTCTCTGCAATTCTCGGGCCTATGATTCTGGAAGTGTAAGGTTGAGTATATATGATTTATCTAGATTAATTTTGAATCCTGCTACTTCTTTGAATCTCGCTAGCTCCAATGGAAGTGGGGGTAGGGACCTGGGTGGATCCGTGTTCGAGAGTAGCACATCATCCGCAAAAAGCAATATTTTATGTTGGACGCCGCTAAAAGGGATTCCTGGAGATGCCCTAATGGACATCGCCTGGGGTTCTATGCTGAGGGCAAATAATAAGGGTGAGAGAGGGCATCCCTGGCGAGTTCTTCTGGTGTGGAAGAAGGTCGTGAGCGGATCCCGTTAACTTGTACTCTGGAGCATGGTTGAGCATAATTGGCCCGAAGCATGGTAATAAATTTGGCATCAAACCCAAATTTTGTTAGTGTGTTGAAAAGGAATTCCCAATCCACCGTATCGAAAGCCTTCTCGGCATCTAGCCAACCAGCACTGCGGGATGTGTTTTTTGGTGGCTTTCTCAATGAGGGGAACTATGCGCCGAGTGTTGTCATGTGTCTGTCGACCTTTAATAAATCCCGATTGATCGGGGTGGATTAGGTCGGGCATGAGGTAGTTTAGTCGAGTCGCCAGTATCGAGGAATATAGCTTTGAGTCTAGGTTTAAAAGGGCGGTGGGGCTGTATGAGGCGCATAGTTGCGGGTCCTTCCCTTGTTTAGGTATTACTTGATCACAGCTTCGGCCATTGAGTTGGTGACCTCTCCTTCTTCTGCCATTGTGTTAATGAGCCGGGTGAGGTGGGGGATTAGGTCTGGGGCAAAGATTTTGTAAAATGGGCTGTGTATCTGTCTGGGCCTGGGGCCTTGTGTGGTTTGAGGGCTTTTATTGCGGTGGCTACTTCCCCGGAAGATATGGGAACAGTAAGCTTGTCGTTCCATTCTGTCGATACTTGAGGGAATTGTAATGTCTGGAGGTAGTTGTGTTGTTTACTCGTATCACGTTGGTCCTTGGTGTAGAGGGTCTGATGAAAAAAGCTGAAGAGGTCAGCTTTGTCTTCATCTTTGTGGGTCACGACACAATTTTACCTTCGTATACCCCCTATATATTCCCTTTCCCGTTTTTCCTTGAGTTGTCTGGCGAGATGTTTACCACCCTTATTCCCCTCTGAGTATGATATTTGGTGGAGTTTAAGGAGAGTGAATTCAGCCTTATTATTGTAGATGGCTCTAAGTTTGCCCCATAGGGCTGTGAGATTTTGAAGAGTATCTCTAGTGGGATTAGTTTTATGGGAGGATTCAGCAGTGGGCAGCTCCGCTTCTAGAGTCTCTCTCTCTCCTTGGTCCGCTGTTTGTTCAGGGTAGAGTTGAGGGTGATGCATTTCCCTCGAAAGACTCCTTTCAACGCATCCCAATTGGTATATACTGACGTGTCCTCAGGTCTGTTTAGCTTAAAAAATTCTGTAATCCTTTCTCTCAGTGATGTGCAGTGTACCCTGTCCCGTATGAGAGCCGCCGGAAAGTACCACTTGGGAGAAGTAAAAGCAATGTTGCTCCATGTTAAGTGAATCGCTAGGAGGCTGCGATCCGATATGGAAATGGAAAATATCTTGGCTGTCTGAATGGCCCCCAGTAAGTTCTGACTGATAAAAATGTAGTCGAGCCCAGAAAATGTACGATGTACATGTGAATAAAAAGTAAAGTCTCATGTCTTGGGATGAAGAGCACGCCAGGCATCTTTGAGGCCTAGTTCATGTAGCTTCTATTTAGTGTCTGTGGAGAAGGAGCTTGTGTCTGCTCGATGCGGGTGGGTGCTATCGAGTTCTGGCTGCCAGGTGAGATTGAAATCACCTAGTAAGAGCGTTGGACCCACTGCAAAGTCCTGGATTTTCCCCACTAATGTGTTTAGGAAGGCTGTCTGTCCTGTTTTTGGGGTATATGTTACCACATATGTGCAGAGTTTTCTTTTAGTGATCCTTTGACCATAACTAGGCGCCCCTCTTTGTCAGTTTGAACATCAAGGGGTTGTAATTTTGTGGAGGAATGAAAGAGGAACGCTACTCCCCTGTGTTTAGTAAGGTCGGAGGATCTGTATATCAAGGGGTATTGTTTGTGTCGGAAGCGTGTGTCCTTGGCTCTAGCGAGATGTGTCTCCTGGATAGCCACTATGTCTATGTGATGATCAGTAAGATATTTCCAGACCTTTTGTCACTTTTGAGGGGAGTTAAGGCCCTTCACGTTCCATGACCCAATAGCAACCACCATCTAATTGGTGTGAACACCCCCCTCCCTCTGCCATAGCTATGTGGTGCATTTCTGTTCTTAGTCGAGGTCTGTGTAGATGAAATATTGCCCTTGCGTATGTGTGGTTTAAATGAAGATCGGAGCCCAATGACTCATCACAGAGGAACATTTAAAAACCACCGCCATCCCGTAGACCCACTCCCACAACCCCCTCCCCCAAACAAAAAGAAACTAGAACTAACATTACCAACGTCAGCATTTGTGGATTTGCTGACAGGTTCCCAGCTGAGGGTTGAGGAACCCCCATGGGAAGGGTGGGGGGACGGTGCGACCGAGGTCCCCGTTCGCACCCATCCCAAACATCTCTTGAAGCTATGTCTGTCAATATCAATGCGATGAACTTGTGAAGCCAGTTCTGGAAAGCTGTTCTCGTGGGTATGTTGATGGTGTCTCCGCCGTGCATCTCTGTGGCGGAGATCATCTGAACTGTCAACAGAGAAGATGGGGTCTCACGAAACCACAATCAAAGTCTGTGCATTCCTGAGGTCATAATTGTTCCTGTATCTCCCCTCGGTGAGGGTCCCAGTATATTCCCATTCGGAGTGTCTTGGTCAGGTTAATGAGCCAGTCGGTATCCCAATGTATTGTATCGCCATAGGTCGAGGAACCCTGCAGGGAGGCCAACACCGTCAATTGTAGTCCCTGACCAGTTTCAGTGAATAATCTTCTAGTGGCTAAATTTCACAACAGGCGAGAGTCTCACTGTGATTATCGTCTCATAGTTTTGGAGGCAGCGAGAAGGCAGCCATGTGGGTCTCACGTGCGATTTCTTGTGTACTTGTGGACCAGGGAGGTATCAAGGAGCCTCTCCTCCGTGCCTCTTGTGTTGTGCCGAGTATAGGATCAGAATCGTCTGCGGAAAGCCCCAAGAGTTCAAACCCCTCCTTCAGATCAGAGGTGTGGCGTTGTTTATTGTTGTACTCAAAGCTCAAGCCAAATGGGTATGTCCATCTATACTTGATGTTGTCTTCACGTATCTTCGAGGTGATGGGTCGGAACAGCTGTCTCCTGGCCAAGGTGGATGGTGCGAGATCTTGGTAGATGATGCAGGAGTGTTCTTGAAAGGAGACTGACCCCTTTTTCTGGGCTGCTAAAAGGACTGCTTCCTTCACTTTGTAAGAGTGGAATTTAGCAATCACATCTTGTGGCCGTTTCCTTTCTCCGGTCGGCAGTCCCCGTACTCGGTGTACCCATTCTAGTTTGATTTTAAGAGGTTGGGGACCGAGGATTTACGCAAATAGTCCCTCTAAAAAAGCTACAAGATCGATCTCCTCCACTCCCTCCTGCAGGTCTTGGATCCTTAGGTTCTCCCTCCGAGCCCTGTTTTCAAGATCCTCAGCCTTGAGTTGCGTTTGATGAAGTTGGTCTTGGAGGGCGCATATGTCGTCCCGCATGGCGGTGGATGTTTGTCGATTTCTTGGGTTTGGGCCTCCAGGTCCATCACTCTAGTACCCACTGAGTCAACATCCTGTTAGACGGAAGTCATCCACTCGGTGAGGTCGGACCTTAGTTGGTCGATCGAGGCATTAATGTCATGATTAAGATAATTTCGGAGTTCTGTTTTAAACTCTCTGAGCGTTGCCAGTAGGCCATGTTCTCCGCTCCCTTGTCGTGGCCCGGTGTCGGGTGTTTATCCGTTGGTGGAAAGAAGTCAGAGACCCTGTTCAGTGTCTTGCTCATCGTCTTCTTTGGCGGCATAGAGGCGGGTCCAGCAGGACTCTACCTTTATGGAAGTCGAGGCATAGAGGTGCGGTTGTCGTTGTATGGTTTCTTCCGCACTGGTGTAGGAGTGTAATATAGTGCGTCGGCATCAGCTGAACTCCGGTCCGGTAGATGAAAGGTGGTGGATGCAGTGACAGCCATCTGTATTGTCACCAGCATGCGTAACAGGGATTGGTGTGGCTGGTGAGGGTTGTCCTGGCATAGGAATGGTTCTGGGGGCAACCAACTGACAAGGCGGACCCAAGGACCCTCTCCCTTCATTGCTGGTGCAAGGGGTTGTCAAGCCTCAAGTTAGCACGTGGTGCCTGGCTCGTTAGCACTTGCGGATCTGTTTTGCACTGAATGACCCGGCTTGCAACTCCTCCATACCCTGCAGGTACACCTTCAAATTGGAAAGACTAGCAGCATCAGTCCACAAATTAGGGGGGAATCATTCAAAAAGAGGCATTGTCCTAGAAAAAGAACCTAAAATATTGAGAAAGGCTTTGTCTGCAAGTGTTTATAGACTTTATGGACATAAACAGAGCTCAAAATGCAAGATGGCCTTAGGGTGATGTGATGGATTTAAACACACAAAGTTTTTATTATCAGTAATAATTGCTGTCTCTCCCACGCAAGATGCAATACATCAGTTTTTCTTGTCATTAACTAATTATTCCTTGAAATATAACAGAACCTTTTGAGAAATATTTTCACTTCCTCACTGAACGTTCTGCTCTCTGAAAATAAAAGGCATATTTTGTAATCTTATGCTCATTTATCATCACATCAGTCAATATGTCTGAATGCACAGCTGGGGGGAAGGTTTGGTTTGAGGGAAAAATGCATTGGATTCATACGTATCTACTAATGAACCTTCTAGTACCCCTAAAAATAATCTGTTTCTCCAGTCACCATGTATTACTTCACCAAGCTCTTTCTCAGTCCATTAGTCATAGACATCCTTTAGTGGTGACCACATTTCGAGGCTGTGACCCCTGGTATGTGTCCTGTGACTCCCAGTGCTGTGCTTGTGACCCCCTGACCACAGAGGACAGTTGCTAACGTGGAAAATAATCATTTATTGTTGCAAGTGGTGGGGATCATCTCCATGCCTCTTGCTGCCCCTGAGCCTGTGAATAGAGTAGAAAAGAAATACAGGGAAGAGCCAAAGAGATACAGAGAGTGAGGGTAAAGGTACAAGGCTTAGAGGCCAAATCAGGATAAAATAATGAAAGGAAGAATACACTACAGAGAGATGGGTGAGAGATGAAGAGACAAAGACAGGGAATATGTGTTTGTGAGACACAAAGATGGATGAAAGAGACACCAACAGTACTGCGACAGAGACAGATGAGAAAAGACAAATGGGGACTAGGAGAGGTGGGAGAAAGGTGAAATAGAGACAGAACATATGAGAAAGTCAGGTGAAAAAGGGAAAGACATGTATTATAAGGTGATCAGTGAAAAAGATACAGTTAAGATTGACACGGGTAAGAAAGAGATAGCAACAGGTGAGAGAGACGTGATAGATAATAAAAAAGACAGTTCACAATCAGCAGTGGAGGGGGTGACAGTATGTCAAAATTCAAATGACATCACTTCTGGTGATATAATTGGGGTGAAATGTGATGTCACTGCCGCTATCCCTGGGGTGAATGTTTGACATTGTTCAGCATTCCGTCCATAAATTGTTATTTTTGCATTTGTCACCCCGAGTGGGACGGGTATACCCAGATGTGGGCCCGTGCACACCATCCCACTGGATTCAAGCTAGCCTGGCTGATGAGGGGTGATACCCTGTAACCGGCCCCAGGATGATTGTTTGCTGTTCAGGGAGGACCTGGCCTGGCAGTTAAGGCTGGACTGTTCCCATGGGGAGCAGGGTCAATATTGAATTGCATATGGCTGGGTTAACAAGGTAATGGCATGGTGGACAAAAATAAATGTTGGATTTAGGCCCAGATCTCTGTACTAGTGGTGAATGTTTGACATTGTTCAGCATTCTGTCCATCAATTGTTCTTTTTGCGTTTATCACCCGAGTGGGACTGGTATGCCCAGGCTCGGTCCCTTGCTCACTGTGCCACAGGATTCAAACTAGTCTGGCTAAAGAGGGGTGATACCCGAAATCCGGTCCCAGGATGCTTGTTTCTGGTCCATGGAGGACCCGGCTTGGCAGTTCAGACAGGACTGTTCCGATGAGGAGCTGGGTCAAGACTGATTTGCGTATGGCTGAGTCAAAACTGAGGTGGCATATGAGCAAAAGAGCAATGGATTTAACCCAAATCTCTTGGCTGTTGGTGAATGTTTGATTTATTCAGCATTCCGTCCATCATTTGTTGCTGCAGCATTTTTCACCCTGGAAGTGTGACTAGCCTTCTGGGAGTGTACACCTCTTTGACTGTCTAATTTTCTGCCTGCATGTGTGCAAATGTGCCTGAGGTGGAGGGGCTGTTTCTTCCTCTGGTGGTCAGCCCTGATGTATATCAAAGGCAGTGCAGCCTTTGAAGCTCACCACCTTGATGTGCCACTTCACTAGCCTTCCTGGAAGGGAGGAGAGGTGAATTCCTTCCTGCCCAGGACATTTTCCTGACTCCTGGGGGTGATTAATCAATCAATCAGGATTTATAGAGCTCTGCTTATCACCTGTTAGGGTAACCAGGTGCTGATGAGGGGAGGGAAAGAGCTGTCACTAAGGGCTATCTGTTGAACAACCAGGTCTTCAGGACCCCACCAAAACCCCTGCAGGGTTGAAGCTGTTCGAAGCTGGAGTGAAATGTTGCCCCAGGACTTTCGGGCCCTCTGGGGGAAACTGCAGCTGCTGCTCATTCTGTGGATCGTAGTGTGTGAGCCAGGGATAGAGATGCAGAGCATTTCTGTCTGACAGGCTGGAGGAAGTTAACTCTCTGGTTTAGGTAGGATGGACCCTTGTTTTGGAGGGCCTTGTAGGCATGGGTGAGTAGTTTGAATTGGCATTGTTTGTTGATGGGGAGCCAGTGTAGTGCTTTGAGGTGGTAGGTGATGTGGGTTCACTTTGGTCTGGAGTCTGTTTAGAAGCTGTGCGCTGATCCCCACGTAAAGGACATTGCCATGGTCCAGGTGGCTGGTTATGAGTGACTGAGTGACGGTGCGTCTGGTGTTGGTGGGGAGCAGAATATTTTCTTCAACATGCGTAAGATGATGAAACATGATGACGATACAGTGTTTTTCTGCCTCCTCAGTGTGAGCTTGCTGTTGAGTATGATGCATAGGATCCTTGTGTGTTCTGTGAGTGTGCGTTTGGGGCCAAGTTGGGTTGGCCACCAGGAGTCGTTCCAAGGGGATGTATTGCTTCCGATGATAAGCACCTCAATTTTCTCTGTGTTGATTTTGAGGCAGTTGTTCTGCATCCAGCTGCCAACACTGGTCATCCATCCTGATTGGGAGTGGTCCAGCAGATTGTTGGTTTCCAGGTTATTGGTGAGTTGGATGTCAATTGCTTTCAACAGGACATTTGCTGGAAAGGGGAGCAGGGAGATTGGCTGGTAGTTTTCTAGTTCTGCCGGCCCTGCGGTTGTTTTTTTCAGGATCAATTTGACCTCAGTGTGCTTCAAACCCACTGGGAAGATGGCAGAGGGGATGGAAGTGTTGAGGATGGTGGTGAGTTCTTTGCTGACGGAGTTGATTTTTAGGTTCAACATATGATGGGGTCAGGGAACCCTGGGTGCTCCTGCTTGGATAGTGGTCATGATGGTGGCCGTGTCCTGCGTAGATAGAGGGTCCTACGCAGTGATTGTGTCTAGATTGCAGTCGGTGATGGTGGGGAGTCCATTGATGTCAAACTGGGATGGTTGAGGGTTAAAGTGTTCAGAGAAGGGGCGATTTTGCTGTGGAACAATTCTGAGAGAGAGTCACAGAGGTACTGGGAGGAGATGATGGAATTCTTGATGGCTGTGGGGTTGGAGAATTCTTTGATGGTGCAGAAGAGTTAGTTGCTGTGGTTGGAGCTGGCTTTGAGACAGGTGGTGAGGGTGTTCTTCTTGGTGTTTTTCATTTGTTTGTGGTAATTGTTGAGAGCTAGTTTGAGATTTTCACTTTCAGATGCTCTGCTGGTGTACCAGATCCTTTCCAGCAATTTGCCGTTATGTTTTGAAGATTTGAGCTCAGGGGTGAACCAGCTGGTGTGGTTGGAGGGTCTGTGAGGTTAGGGGAGCTTGAGGGGTGTGACTTTGTCAGTGCATTTGTTTATCCTGTGTTAAAGTTGTTGATGGCTTCCTCGAGATTGGAGGATAGGTCTGGCGGAGAGGTGTTGAAGGTGTCTGTCCAGAGGTCGTGTGTTACCTTGCTCCAGCTCCTGTGGGGGGGGTACTGAAGGGATTGGTACTGCTGTTGGTGGTGTTCAAGATGTAGAAGTAGATGATCGAATGGTCTGACCTGGTGATTTTGGTGGCGTGGCTGTATCTGATCCTGTCACTGGCTGAGAATATGGGGTCCAGAATGTGCCCGGTTATGTGAGTGGGGCAGTGTCCAGTTGCGAGAGGCCAAGAATGTCCATGTCCTCGAGAAGGTTGGATGTATTGGTGTTGGTAGGGTCATCCAGGTAGAAGTTTAGGCCCCCATGAAGAATAAGTCTTTCGAGTTGATGGCCAGGGGGGTTATCAAGTAGAAGATAGCCTAGCCTAATGCAGGGTGGGGTTTGTAGGGTCTGTAGGCGAGAGTGCCTCTGATTGTGGTTTTGCCGTTGGTGTTGATTTGGAAGCTTAGGTGTTCCATTATGGGGATCATACTGTCTGTGGTGTCTGTATAGTTGAGAGATTCTTTGTGGATGATGGTTCTACAACCTTCTTGTTTGTTGGCATGGTCTTGGTGGATTATCTTGTGTGCTTCTAGTGTGGATGTGGCAATGTCGGGTGCTGATGCTGGATTGAGCTAGGACTCTGTGAGGAAGATGTTTTCCAGAGTGAGGGAGGAGATGGTGTCCCTGATCTCGATTGCATGTTTGCGGAGCGAACAGGAGTTGATAAGCAGGCAGTGAAGCCATCATTTTGTGGAAGGGCTGGGAGCGGGATGGGGTGCAGGAGATTCAATCGGGCACTGGAAGGGTCATGCTGTGGCTCATGGTGAGGCATGGAAGCAGTCATGGTTGTGAGGGCCTGTGTTGAGAACTTGAAGTTCGGCTCTTGAGCAGCTCTAGATGTTAGGGGGGCAGGGGTCTTGGCACTGGATGTGGTCCAGGTGCAGACGGTTTTGCCTTTGGCACACCTTCAGCATGCCAGCGGCATGCCGGGCTGTGGCCTCCATTGAGTAGGTTGGGAGGTCACTTGACGGCGTCAGTGGGAAGCGGGAGGGAGAAGGCACGAGGGAGGAGGAGGTTTGACTGACAGCAGGAAAAATCAAAACATTACAAGAATTAAGAGCCTGAAAACAGGATATGTTAAGTGAAGTAAGGAGCAGGCAAGAAATGCCAATAGGGGAAAGAAAGAGGTGCTTAGGCCAGGAGAAAAGAACACATTATTGTGGAAAAAAAGGATTGACAGAAAAAGGTAGTTAGGCAGAGAAAAAAGGCTTAACACAAAGCGGTTTTGGGAAAAAGAAGACAGTTAAGAGGAAAGAAAGGATTCAAACAAAGCAGTTTGGGAAAAGCGAAGGCAGTTAAGAGGAGAAAAAAGCATTAACACAAGGTTGTTTTGGGAAAAAGAGGGCAGTTAAAAGAAGAAAAAAGGATTAACACAAAGTGGTTTTGTGAAAGAGAAAGCAGTTAAGAGGGAAAACAGGATTAACACAAAGCAGTTTTGGGAGAAAGGCAGTTAAGAGGATAAAAAAAGGAATAACACAAAGGGGTTTTAGAAAACAGAAGACAGTTAAGAGGTTAAGAGAGGATTAACACAAAGTGGTTTTGGGAAGAAGAAGGCAGTTAAGTGGGAATCAAGAGGAGAAAGGCAACATAATAGTGTAAAAATGGGTTCAACAGCAGGTTGATTTGAGTGTAAATGAGGACAATATGAGGGATACCATGATATGAAAGTATCGAGTGGGAGGCTCGTGTTGCTAGTAGTGGGAGAGCTGGCTTAGGGATCACACAGCCTGGTAAAGGTCCAAATCTTGTCTTGGTGGCAGCAAGTGTGGGCTGTCATTCAGAGCACAGAAAAACTGGGGCAACCAGGTTGGAAACCTCTAAGGTAGCCACCTGGGTGTATGCCCCATCGCCCTCAGCAAAAGATTCATGTCAGGGGGAGAAGGCACGTTGCTTAATACCAAACATGACATATTTAAGCAGTACTATCCTGGAGCTGCCAATCTCTGGTTTGCCCGGTGCCACCCCATGTTATCCTATGAGCCATCTATCACTTATAGTGTCCTTTAATGGTAAAGGCCACTATAGGGGCATTAAGCTTGAACTTACATGCCCACACTTTTAATATAATGCACCCTGCCTCCTGGGCTTTAAGAGGCCTTCCTTAGGAATGTCTGACATATATACAAGCAGTGCAATGACTTTGCCAAAAATGGTAAGAACAAAGATGAATTAGAACAGTTTACACTGTTCCTGCATTCTGCAATTGCAGGTCTGCAGTCAGTGGTTTATTTTGGTCACTAAGGGTGGAACAAACAGTGATGCAGGCCCTGGACACCCTTTCACCATATGGGTCTAAAGTTCTTATCAAATGGGGGTGTCAACTTACACTTAATGATTTTAGGGTGAGAGCACTGGCACTGGTGTCTGGGCAGAAGACTCTAGTGCACCATTAGAGTCATAACTAGGCCTGGGCGAAAATTTTGTTCCATTCGCGGAAATTGCGATAATTTGACATTTTCGCGTTCCGCGGAGAGTGCGAAAATGTCAAAATTTCCGGTTTCCGCAGCTTGGCGATAATTTGTTTCTTGCTCGCGCTGTAAAATAATACATTCTCGCGCGATCGCCTTACCTGAATCCCTGCGTTCGCCGACAAGTTTTCTTGATCCGGTCGCGTTCTCCATGAGATGTTGTATTGTTTTTAGCCATTTGCGCTGTCTCGCGACAGTTCGCGCCCGCAGTGACGTCATGCGTCGCGCGATAACGTCTTTCTTCTCGCGATCATGCACCGCGAGACAACTCAAAACAAGATGGCCGCGCCCGCAAGCAACCACATGGGTAAGTTGGCGACCCGCAACCATGCAGAAAATCTCGCGAACATGCGGGAAAAAAACGTCCGCATTTTCGAGATATTTCCGCTTGTTTGCGATAATTTTAAACATTTTCGCGATAATTTGCGAAAGTTAATTTCGCAAATTCCGCCCACCCCTAGTCATAACCATTAGCATTGGAGTAACAATAGGGGGAGGGTGACCATACAAAAAGGTCACTTTCGTACAGATCTAAAACACTTTTTTTTCCTTTTATAGTACAGCTGCTAGGAAGTACCCATACTTTCTATAAAAATTATATGTGATGTTTAATTAAGTTTTTTATTTACATTTTTTATTGAAGGCATATGGCCACCATATTTCAGTGGAGAGACTATTGCTTTTTCCTACACTTGCAGAGCATCATCAGACGGACTGCCACTAATTGTTGTGCTAGTTTGCAAGACTGTTCTCTCTGACACCTGGAATTACCCAGATGTGTTCCATGACATTGACACTGGTGACAAATTACCTGTCAAAAATACAAGTTTGTACCCAATAGTCCCTGGTCCAGTCCATTTATGCTGATACCCAAGGACCCCTTGGGTCCCCCAATTGATGCTCTGTGTGGACCACAGGGGACTCAGTGACATCCCCCAAACTGATCCTCAACCCTTTCCTAGGGCTGATAAGCTCATTGGCCAGTTAGGGCCTACCAAGTGTCTTAGTACTTTTGACTTGACCTCTGGGCCCTGACAGATGCCCTGACTGAGGGAGCCAAGAAGAGGTCAGCATGTTCAGCTCCTTAGAACCTCTTTCGATTAATGGTGCGGCCCTTTCAATTGAAGAATGCCCCTGCTACCTTTCAGAGGTTAGGCAACTGAGTTCTGGCTGCTCTGATGCTTTAGTACAGCATATCTAGATGAAATTGCTCTCTTTAGCTCAACGTGGTAAGAATATCTAACTCACCTTAGGAAAGTGCTTCAGGCCCTGCATAAGACAGGACTCACCATCAAGCCCACACGTGCGAGATAGTGCAGTGATCTGCAGTGTACCTGGGCCATAGGTCAAGATCCAATCCATTATGGCTTAGGAGTCTACAAAAAAAAAAAACTTACATCAGAGCTTTCCTGGGTGGGACAGAATAGTACAGGAGGTATGTTAAGGACTCCCCAGTGGAACTCTGACGTGAAACTCACCATACTAATGCAGGTTATTTCACTCAGATGATGAGAACTGCTAAGGCAATGGCCGAGTTGCTCCTCACTTTTCATCTGGGGAAAGTGTGTGAGAAAGTGCCCTGTGTGATCTACCCCTTTTTTGGTATGATGCTATTGGTTCTTTGACTCTATGCACTGGGACACTGCTGATAAGGCCTCAGCTCATGTGCTACGACCTGTAAATCCTGAGAAACCTAACTACTAATTGGCATATTACCAACCTTTCCTTTGAGGCCAGAAATACCCACATGACACAGACAGTTAAATGTCACATGTGGACTGAAGCGTTAATTGTGCCATTCACTACAGTGAAAGAGAAAACATGTCTTCATGCCTGCAAGTGTAGCCTTTCTGCTGCAGTTTAAGGCTGCTGTCAACCTGTTAAAATAACAATTTATGACAGGGAAAAAACCCTATTATATATTAACAAGTCACAACTATGTGTGTTTGGTAGTCCACAAGGTAGGGAGTGTGGTATGTAAAAGAAGGACATGTAGGAATTAGATTTTGACATGCCTCTACAATGATGAGGACTCACAAATATTTTCACTGTGGAAGGTTCTGTCTGCCCTCTACAGAGTACAAGTTAAAATATTGATTCTGCTACCATGAAGTCCAAGTTAATGGTGAAGTTGAATAATTAATAAGTATTTAGGGAAAGTAAAATTAAAACATTTACCTTTTCCCGGCTTGAAGCTCTTTAGGCTAATTTGCAATAGTTCCCCAGCAACTGCCCAGCCAGTGCACAACCTTAATGGGGTGTAAAAACTGCTCCCAAAGCAGGTACAATGGCCTAGGCTTGGGGAAGTGTATGCAGGAAGACCAGAGGGGGTGAACTCAGTGATGTTATTAATTTGTAAAGGGACCTGCCCTTTCACAAGTAAATGTAAGGTAAGACAAGGAAAAAGGAACCCTTTGTTCCCTCAGCCAGGCTAGCACTAAACTGAGTGGGAAGTAACTATACCCATCACCTATTTTGAGAGTCCACAAATATGAAGACTGCTTATTCCCTGACCACACTTCAGGGTTGGTACAAAGGCTTTGCAAAGGGTGGGGAGGTTTCCATATATTGGATTTTTGGAGTATGACGCACCGTGGGATTGTTTACAGCACAGGCAAAAGCAACTGTTGTAAAAGTGGGAAGGGTCACTCCTGAGAACTTAATCCCATAAATTATGGAGGGACATGGAATCATCCACACCAATTAGCTGGTGCCAACCATAACTGGGGCACCAAGGCACCCTCCTCTAAACACTGTCTGGACCTGTTGAAGAACAGAAGCTGGGCTGATGAGACCTGAACAGCTGAATCTACTCCCACTTGTACCCAGGACAAAGAAGTGGACTCTAGGGTTCATCTGACTGGCCTCCTGTATGGCCGTTGGGAAGCAATCAGCTACAAGAGTTTTGGAGATTATATGCAGCAGCAAATTCATTTCAGTGGCATGGTTGAGAAGATAATGGGGAACTAATGATGAGATACAGCCAACAACCCTGGCCTATTGGCAGATTCTGATGTCCGAAAAAAAGACTAAGGGTTTAATTTAGAGTTTTCTTGTAATTTGATGGAAAGGATAGCTGCCACATTTGTGACAATGTATTCCATTCTTCAAACTCTATATTAGGCCTTAGGTCCAAATGTAGAAACCTTGCCCAGGCCAAAAGGCTAAAAGTATCTGATAGACACGAGGACTTCCCTGCGCATTAACATTTTTATTTCACTGCTCTGAGCTTTTCCCATCAAAACCAACAGCTAGAGGATTTTGACTTCTGTTTCAGAAAGTGTGGGCCTAATTACGCTGTGGTTCGGACTACAACAGATGGCTTGTCAGTTGTGGTCCGAACCGGATCTGCTGCTGCGGTCTGACTGACGCATTACGATGTATGCAGTGGGTGGAAGCAGTGGGAGGGACCGACCAACACTTTCGGTCGGTCGGAAACTCAACATAATCCCTTAAAGATGGTGTTTCTGCCGTTGGGATAATTATGACGGTTTCCAACAGACTTTCCATGTAGCCCTTTCCAACATGGAGGCTGAAGGAAAGCGACATTGGGGCCTGTAGTAGGGCCCCATGGCCCTCCGCATCTTTGATTGGGGGGTATCTATGGTGCCCCCTGAACATCCCTGCGCAGTGTCAGGATGTTCACAAACTCCCATTTCTCAATGGGAGCTTGTGCTGTGGGCAGTTTCTGACCTGCTGCAGAACCTCCCATTGAGAAATGGGAGTTCAGACCGCACTGTGTGGTTGGATCGTAACTTGTTGTGCGTAACCGCTAACCTATGCTCTGCCGGTTCCTTGACCAAAACAGTGTCAGTCGGAGGCAACTTCGAACAACATCATAATCAGGCCCTAAGTCTCTAGTTCAAATCTCCAACCTTGAGGAACCTGGTTGATATATTCGACTCATGCTATATCATGGTCAGCCTGAAATCATATTTAGGCCCAGGACTACCACTACTATAGTCTCTCATTAGTGTCAAGTGCATTTTGATGCTATTTCACCTTAAAATTCATATCATCAGTTCCCCTTATTGAACTTTTGTATTTTTGTGTTATATTGTTTAACAACGTGTACTCTTTTTTTTCTAAAATGAAGTGGGAGTTTTATTTTGTGTTTTTAAACTTTTTAACTGCTTTGGTACTTCTAAATTATTTACACATTTCATGTTCTTTAGGTCAAGACTGTCTACTCTGTACCATAGCTACTAGGGGTTAAGCTCAGGTTTAATTTATTGAAACCTTTGCCTGAAAATAATAGGTTGGTTTCTTAATTTTGTGTAGTGGACTACTATCATCCCAATTATTAATTCCCTCTCTGACACTGTGGTGATATAACCAGCTCTCCCAATGTGCAGTTTTCTTCCTCCTCTTCAGATCACCTCATTTCCCATCTAAGTTACACTTTGGCATCACTCATTACCAAACACTAGCACAAGGAAAATGAAAATGGAGCATGTTTAGATTTTCAGAGAGCCATGATTGCGGTTCAGTTCTATGGTCCCCAACTACTGTGACTAATGCACAAATTATAGCAACACTTCATCAGTAATATTGACATCCTTTTGTAGCAAAACATAGGATTTTTGTGTTTGGGTAGGGATTTCTAGGAAATACTTTTAAAATGCTCGGGATGTGATATAAATGCACAATATTGTGTATGGTATTTTCCTTTTTTAGAGATAGGAGAAAGACAGTCATAATGGACCAGATGTATCAAGATACCAGTAAGAAAAATATTTTGCAATTTGCCACCAGTCTTTTTGAGGCCAGTAACTAACTCTGCGAACTGATCCAAATGTTATTAGAATTGTTATCAAAAATTTTATTCAGAGCGAGTTGCAGTTCAATCTACTTGTATTAAATGTTTCCACCTCTACTTGAGAGTCAGCAACTTATCAAAATGCCCATTCCAAGTAGTTATTAGTAAACTATTTCTAAACTCAGTTTAGGAGTAGTAAAACATTACTACACCCTAAAATGGGATTAGTACCAATTGAAAGGGTGTTTGAGGATCACAAAGCCACAAATATAGTGAATCTCACTATTTGTTACCACTAAAACACTTATCTTCCTAATGTTTCTAAAACTACACAGACTTGAGCTCTTCACTAAGGTTTCCCTATCTTGTGCATGAAAAGCTCACCCAGTCCATGTGTTTTTAAAATTTTAATTCTTGCACTTGTGAATGAGCGTCTATAATGGCAACAAGTAACTCAAAGAAGAGTAAAAATATTGACTTCATGCTAGTTGTGCATGGTTTCAGAAAAATTGGGAGTTCTGACTGTGTATCATATGTTTTGGAGGTAGGCATTGCATCTAAAAAATGTTTAAACTGAAGAGTGTAATATCATACCTAAACATAACAAATGAACAATGCAATATTGCAAATATTATACATTCACTGCCAATATAAAACAATGTGCACGATCAATGGCATAAGCATATGCAGGTATGTCATATGCTGCTGTGTTGGTGGAGTTATTGCCCAGTTTGCATAATTTAGGATTATGTTCTGGAGTATTATCCAGGGTGCTCTTTTTATTGACTTTACACATTGGGCTTGATAGTGGAGGTAGGGACTTAAAAGAACACCTCATAGGAAATAATGGTAACTTGAATGTAAATATTTAAAATTGTTAGAAATATAAATGTAGGAAAGTAACTCTTTCGTCATGCTTAGCCCCAACTTTTTGCCTGATGCATGATGCAATTTCAAATGTAAGTGCACTGGCTCCTTGCTAACCAGGCTCCCAGTACCAGGTCTCTTCCCTAAAACAGTACTATGATTGGGACCATTTCAGTACCCCTGTAAGTTTCTAGTAAAAGGTACCCCTGGTACCGAAGGCCTGAGTACTGACGTGGGTCCAGTAGGGTTGCAATACAAAATTGTGCCACCCTAGGGATCTCTCAACAAGATCATGCAAACTGTCATTGCAGGCTGTGTGTCTTGATGCACAGAAAACCAAAGAGTCAAAATGGCACCCAGCAGGTAAGTCACCCCTGTTGCAGGTGATAGAGCACCACATTATTCTGAAAGTTGTAGGGGTCCATCATAATCACTGTTAGTCCGCACCCACATATTAATCGAAGTAGTTTAGGGGTGACATAGAAATTGTATCACTAGAGTTGTTTAACATAGGTGTGATTAGAAATGTAACCATGCTTTTCATGAAAAGTAATGTCGTAGACCATTGCAAATGTATTTTTTGTTGATGTATAATGTTTGATTTTCATGTAATGCAATGTATTAGTTTAAATGTGTGCCATGTTAAAGTTGCACGTCTTTTTGTGGACTGTGTAAATAAGGAACTGAAAGTTTCAAGGGGATTTCCAGCTTTTGAAGTGTCGTTCGAACTGTTTAGCGAGTGACACCCAGAGGAGAAATAGACTCTTAATTGTTGCTGAAACCAAGAACTTTGAGTACTTTGAAAAATCATTGATGCTGGAAATACTCACCGTAGGTCTAAATTAGTAATAGGTACACTTATAGGGTTGGTAATAGTTTCTATAATCATAATAGTTGTAGTGTCATATCGTTTCACATGAGCAGGATGAGAAGGTACAGGGAACACCTACGTCTACCACTTCTAGCCAAAAGGAGGTCACTATAGGAGCTAAAAGAGCTTTACTAATCGAAGAGAGTTATAGATTTCACATAGATGTATCTAGAAGTGATTTTAAGCTTAATGCGTATGCGAAGCTGCTGTATGAGTATGTTGATGCGATGGATGCGAAAGATTGTTATGTGTGCATGCAGTTACCTTCCTCAGTGGATGAGGGTATTAGATACCATCATCTTCCA